>NC_090202.1:8592500-9260000 GCF_033026475.1 Channa argus
TAATCAGTGACACTGTGCAGATTCCTCCTTTGTACTCCTGATCTGGTTTATTCCAGACAACTCCATTCTGAATTAACAAGCTCAGACATACAACAAAACTGCAGAGCCACTGACATTTTATCACAGTATATCAAACATTATCACGTGTACTCTGTACTCTGGCTGGGACTGTTACTTTGACTCACAGCTTAGTTCTGAACAGTGTTTCTCTTATAGTCCTCTAGGAAACCAAACCCATCCTGTAGGATGGGAATATCTTATCGGAGCTTGTTCAGTGGATGTCTGATGGATCAAGCAGCGTTTCCTGTCTGGGTTAGTTGAGTTGGCTATAAAACGAATAAAACAGAGTCTTAAAGAGAGATTAGTGTGGGTAGATTGTTGTGGTCTTTCCAACTATTGGCCCTTCCGTCTATTGACTTGTCTGGCTGTGTTGCTCTGCCCCAGCTCTTACTGAAATGTAGGTGGGTGGATCAGGAGTTGCAGCTTTTTTGTATAACCTTTAACCAGGCTGGGCACTGGTTCGTCTCGAATTTAGTTTTCTCTGCTCAGAGTTTGATAGAGTTGCGTTGGAGGCCATTGATTCACAGAGATTCACAAATAGAAAGGTAGAAGGATAAAAACAGTGTTGCTGCATAGTCAGTCAATGCACAAATCAGTGCATTGTGTCTCAGGTTGACTGGGTTGCAGTGTTTGTCCCTTTGTGAACACCTCCGTGCTCGTATGTTGCTTTGAGGTTGATCTCCCACCTTGACTGCTCTTGTGCTCCCCCTCAGGGCTGCACATACAGTACAGTACATACACAAAGAAGTAACATAGTCATTGTGATCCAGGGAATATTATCAGGTTGTGTGTTGTGTGATCTCGTGGAGGAAGTCAGGCAACCTGACTGCCCTGAATGTCAAGGAGAAGATACTTGGCTGTCTCCCATCCATCTCTTCTTTTTACCCTCTCATTCCCTCGTTCATGCCGTCTGTCTCTGTGGCCCTCAGGAGAGCAGCTAGCCAAGGGTCAGACCTCCCTCTTGTCCTTCTCTGTTCCTCTTCAACTTCCTGTCCACCCTGTCCAGTGGGCCAGAGGTTTGCTGTCTGACATTTATCTTCATCTATTCTTCATCTTTGTCTGGCTATCGAGTACGCGTTCAGACTGGTAAATTTTTATTTTGGTCCATGCATTATGTCTGTGTGTGCGTACTTGTTATAACTATCTTTCAACTGGCTGTTGTTGCTGTACTGTCACTGAGGATGAATCAGATGCATCAGATGAATCTCCGTTTTTGAAAATCCCATCACGTAAACATCAGAATTGTACATTTTGCACTTTTTAAAATCTGACATCTGAACCAAACAACCAAACACTTTAAAGGATGCTCGACGTTCAAAAGACAATCAGCACCGATAACTGTGAAATTATTTTGTCTACACAAACTCAAACTCAAGGTCAGGAATGAACATGAATGCTAAAGTGTTGTTTACTAATCTGTGTAAACTAGTACCTTTCTAAAGAACTTGTTTGATTGGTTGGAACTAATGTATTGTGGAGCCTAAAAGGTTTAACTTTGACAGGATTAAATATCATTTTCACACATTATTTAGCTTCAAGATGATAGAGCAGGGAGACAACATTGGATTGTAGGCTACAGTAGAGAAAGTAATTAGTGCCTTGTCTGTCCACGTACCTGTCCAAATGTCACGTGTTTCCCAACACATAAATATGTCTCTAATAGGTCATCTAAGAATTTTTTAGAACTTAAGATTGCGATCAGAAATTTAGTAAACAACTGACACAATTCCTCAACATCCTATTTTCTAAAACAATCCGCACTCCGAACCTCTAAGACATCAGAGAAAACCCGCAAATCATGATTTTCTTTTCTATACTTTATTCTCTTCTATATCTATATCTTTACAAAAAGGGTACGGACGTGAGGTCACACAAACTTTGGATTACGACCCCCAAAATCTAATCAGTTCATAGTTGTGTCCAAAACTATGCTTGTGCCAAGTTGGAAGAAATTGCAAGAAAGTATTCCTGAGATATGATGTGAACAAAAATGGGACGGACAGACGGACAACCTGAACTCAAAACGTGTTTGGCTTCAGCTATCACCAGAAGCAAAGGCACAAAAATAATAAATCTCGACGCAGCAGCATCTCTCCAGATGCAGTTGCGTTGCTCATTAGCTGTGGGGTCACAGGCCTTTTCCCAGCATGCTGGTGACAAGACCCTGCCAGATGTGCGTTTTGATTAGCCCCCCTGGAAAAACCCCATCTCTGTCTCTGAAGCAGTTTTGCGTATAATGATATTGTTGAAATGGTTTTGTTTTCATTATCTGCATTCTGATGTCGGTGTATGAAACCTCTCTGTTATTGTGCAGCAGAGTTTTGCCCAGGCTGTGATGGCACGATGACTGGTAAAAAAAAAAAAAAAAGGGTTCCCACTGCGTTGCTCCTGCACTAGCATATGATGAATCCTCCCTTCTACTGCAGATACCACATTCAACAGCTATGACACATGCAAACACACCACAGCCCCCCTTCTTTTTTCTCCCTGGTGGGATGATGGGCTGATTGACATTCTGTACCAAGCCCTGCTCTGTGCCCACGGCTTTTATCGCTGGACTTTTATCTCTCCTCCTCCCATAGCCTCCATCCTCCATCCTCCCACCAAGACCCAGCAATCAAATGCCACAGCCTGTCGATGAGTCCTGCAAGCTGCCGTGGTGGCCAGCTGCTCACCACGATTGCCCCGTACCACCGGCACCTCCACCAGTGTTGTCAAATGAACCGTTTCATGGTTGGAGATGAGTAACATGGCTGGCAGTCAGGGACACAGGCTACCGTATGTTTTGATGTTCATTCTTGTCCTTGTGTGCAGGCAGGTGTGAATAATCAAGGGAGTTAAAAGGGAGGATGAGAGCGATATTGATATAAGGCTTTGTTTACAATGGAGATAGAGTCAGAACACATTTATCAGGAAGCCGCTCCGCAGGGAGCTCAAGTCTGAGTAGTATTTAATTAGATCTGTCCATTTTCCTCACTTGTCCTCCATCCCCCCTTTACCTTTTCTTTTCTATGTTTTTTTTGCATCTCTTAATCTCCTGCTCTCACACTCATTCACAATAAGATGCGCACACACACGCACACACACAGCATTTTCAGCTGTTGCTAAGATGACCCCTGCAGTTTGTCAGGAGTGCGGTTAAGGGAGAGGGTGAGTTTGTGCGCACACATAATGTGTAATATCGCAGCTGCATAAATGCGGACGATTTAAATTGCTGCCGGTTGGTTGAAGAGAGTGATATGTAAAACGGGTCACGTTGGCAAGGGCGTGTGTGTCAAAGCGTTCATGGATGTGTGTGTTTGAATATCTGCTGACATAGGCTCTGTGCCCTCCAACACTTCTCTTTGCTTACACAACTCTTATTAAAGCAGTAAACATGGCCGGGACATAAATTTGACGTCATGATTTAATTCCACTCTCGCCCCTCTGCTCGCTCTCTCTCTCTCTCTCTCTCTCTCTCTCTCTCTGAGTGTGTGTGCTGCTGCTCATTAATATAGCATTAATGTTGCCTTCTAATTACAGCAAGTCAAGAATTGCTGGGGGGCAAAGTTTGATGCATTCTGTTTCAGGGTCCTCCATGCACTTTTTGAAATATGCCTACCTTTCTAGTCGTCATCAATCTAGTTTAGAGGTGGTGATATATCGCAGTCTGTGTGAGTTTTTATGAGTGTGTGTAATTGGAGTTTTATGTAGATGTTCTTGGGCTGTTTAAGAGCCAAACATGCTCCAGGTGTTACTGTGCCCTCGGCTCCCCTCCTAAAGGCACTTTGGAAAGCTGCAACACAGCATGATACAACAGGATACCCGCTCACAAGATAACACTGCACATACTGCAGTGGAAATGCGCTGCATAATCAAGTCTGCTGTCGTCGATTTGTTGGCTCCTTTGCAAAAGATGAGACCACAGCCTATTAAAAACTGGCAGATTCGCTGTAAAAGGAATTCATTCCCTCTTTAATTTAAGAGTTTGGCTTGTTTGACTTGCAATTTAACTGCTTCAAGAAAAAATCCCTTACTTATGATGTGCATCGCTCTGAGGGAAAACGTGGAATTTATCTAACCGGTTTGTTGTTGTTTGTGTTTCATGGCAAATATTTGCCATGAAACAGTCATAAACAGCTGGAAACATGCTGTACTATGTAGCTTTTGTCTTAACCATTGCACATTAACAATGACGTGATTCATTGGTCCTGTGCCAGTGGAAAGAAAATAAAAACATTCCACCTTTAAGACACTTCAGCTTTAGTGTAATATTTTCTTTGCATACTGCCGATTCACTGCCACCCTAAAAGAACTGCACCTTCTTCTAACCTCACGAAAGCTTACAAATAAAAACACATGTCTGAACAACTTGTATTTGGTACCAATATTATGAGTAATATCTACAATATGGACTATGATGGAAATAACTTAATAACTTTTAATGAAACGTTTTAACGCCATCCACAGAACAGTTTGGGAAACAAATTCTACATTAGTTTTACCAAGGACTCTGTGAGAAGCTACTTTGATTCAAGTATTTACTCCAATGTTTATGAGCCCATTAAACTCCCATCAAGCCACAGAACCGTCGTGAAGAACGTCATTCTCTTCATTTACTAAGAATTGTGGCACTTTTATCAGTGTTAATGGTGCAGGAGATGTGACACATTAAGGTTTAATGTGACTGATTTGACAAGATAACCCTTAACAACAGGTTGCACTTTTAAGTGCGGCAGATTTTATTACGTGTAGCTCCCTTCGTCGTTCGTGTCATACATACAGGCCGACATTGCATGTCGACCGGTGAACACGTGGGTCACACAGTCAAAAGTAGTTTCCTCCAAGCATCACTCTGAACAAGGTTTCTCTGACTTTCGGAGGATCCATCTGCACCGGTGCAAAGTAGAAATTGGATGAAATGGCACAAAGGAAACAGCACTTTGCTTTCTCTCTTAATCCCGCACTCTTCCATCCCTAGTCTGAGACGGAGGGAGACGCTGAAAGAGAGCAATAGCGAGAGTGTGAAAGGATGAGAGGGTAAAAGCCGTACAACCACAAGCCTTTAGAGTGGAACCAGGTTTTCATCACCCGTACGGTAGAAAGAACAGATTGACTTCCTGTGAATTGCTCTGTTGAATACGAACCTCTTGTGCAAGAATGAGAATATCACAGCTTCATGTAAGAGACACAAGGTTAGAATGACTTTCTGTGAGGTTACCTTGTTGAATTACCATAAATCATGTGGTTTTTCCTTTGCATTATTGAATGTCCCAATTAAGTTTCAAATATTGCTTTTTCTTCTTATCCTTCTTCGTTTCTTCTTTTCTTCTTATGCTCATCACTCGTCATTCCCCCCTCCTCATCTCTTCTTACGTCTTTTCTATCCTTGTCCTGCGGTTACCTGGGAAACTGTTTCTGACTATACTTTTCTTTGAGCGATGTAGGGATGAGCCAAATTTAGTAAACTCTCTTTTCCTTTGGGGCCGACATAAAAATAAAACATGACTGAATGATATTAGCATTTTTCATGCACAAATTCTATGGGACTGTGTGTAGATTTTGATCATAGTGGGTGGTGGAGTCATACTGGAGTGCATTAGATTAAGATGTGCTTTCTGTTTTGGCCACCCTATTTAAAATGAACGAGACTTAACAAGTGTGCCTAGTAGACTAGTTATATTTTGTGAAATGTGCAATCAAGTTGTTCTGACTGATGCCTAGAAAATGGAAATCGTCAAGAAAGTACTGAGTACTTTGCCAGCAGGGACAGTTGGCATTTTCTGTGTTTCACACAATTCACTGCGATGTGGAGATTGGCTCATAGTTTTGTCAGCAACTGATCGTAAAAGTGTCAGATTCCTAAGTGGTATAGCACAAATATAAAGTGCATATTTTGAGAAAGGATATTTCGCAACTTTAATTTCCAAGTGAATTTCCCGCTTGGTCATCACCTGGAATATTCTCTAGCTGCACACGTGAGGCCTCAGAAGAGACTTCTGAACTTTGTAGCACTTGGTACTGAGCTGGAAACAGGAGTAAGGCAGAAGCAAACGATGAGCAGATACTTACACAAACCAACACAACTAGATTGTATTTGAAGCACCATGTGAGATGGAGACTTACTGCATTGCCAATGAAAACCCGGGAAGCACAGGTTGAAGCCGCTATGCTACTCATGCAGCTCTATTTTAATTTGTACACAGACTCTTGCATGACTACTAATTCAGTGTCATTTTTTTTTTCTTCAAACCATTAACACATTACACACATTTACTGGTTTGATATTTATTTATTTATTTTCAAGGAATTGTTGCACTGCAATGCAGGTTTATCCAGATCACGCCGTTAGCCCGCGTGCCACTGTGTGCGTGAGTGCGTGCGCGTACCTGCCATGGCCCCAGTGAGTGCTGGCTGAGATCTGTCACCCTCTCCCACAGTGAGGTGAAATGCTTTTCACTGCTCACTGCCTCTCTTTTCCATGCTCCTCAGGCTGCTTGAGCATCCAGGTGGGACACCAAGCAGAGAATATTGAAACCCAAAAAGTGATGTGTGTTTGTGTGTCTGTGTGTGCTCACATGTGCATGTCTGGCTTCAGGCATATGTGTGTACAAATAGTGTTTGTAGCTCTATGATTTTCTACTAGCAGAGTGTATCCAAAAGCTGAGAGATCGCTGCAGGCAGGCTCTCTCTATCCAACAGTGCCGTCACAAGGCTTTTCCCTCCCGCTGCTGATTTTACAGGATTAGAGATGCAGCCGTTGCCTTTTCTCTGTTTGTGTGGTTGTGTGCCTCATATTGAGAATGGGGGAATGTGTCTCAGGAGGTTAAGCGGGTCGTCCACTAATCGCAGGGTTAGTGGTATGATCCCCTGCTCCTCCTGTTCATGTGTCAAAGTGTCCTCCCACTGTGTGTGTGTGTGTGTGTGTGTGTGTGTTCCTCATGTGACTTAAAAAAGCGTGAGCCAAATGACTAAATATAAACTTAGAACGGTTAAAGCGATTGTACAAAGGAGAGACAACCCGTCCTCATTCCAGAGGTTTCAAAAAGCGCAGCATTGTCAAGACGTGCTGATGCTCCAGGTATCGGTCCGTGTCGCCGATTGGGGCTCAGAGCTTTCAGTGTAGTTAAACACAAACCCCGGCGCCTCAATATTTGACGTCAACGCAGAAAATGTGAAGTGAAAAAGTCTCATGGGGAGTTGGACGGTGTGGTAGATGCTACCTCAAGACATAGGACTTTTCCACGGTGGTTTGCTTTATTGACGTTTGTCTCACAACATGGTTACTACAGTAAGGAAGTACGTGTGTGGCGTTTTGGTTTTTCTTCTAACTTATCCTCACCCAGAAGTTTTTGTGCCTAACCTTAACCATTGTTGTCCTTAAGGTAACGTTACCCTGAAGTTGTTTTCCGTAATGGAGTTTAATTGTGTATCTAAAGTCCTTCCTGTGGTGTCAAACGCTACCGAAGCCTCCAATACCGACGCCGAAGTGTCCCGCCAAAGGACGCACAAAGCCACACAATTGACGCCTGAGGAAGCATCAATATCTGATTCTGTGGGATGAGAACATGCTGGGAGATCATGATAACTGCAATTTATTTTAGTAAATCTTTTTTCGCCGACAAAGTAGAAGAGTTCAGTTTGCGACACCTTAGCCACCTCTATTTACTGAGCATGACTCTGCGCTGCCTGTCCGTCTGCCCATCATTACACTGTATCACCCGCTGCCTCATTAACTTCCGCATCGAGCAGCATGACTAACAGACTAATATTACACTGATAACAACCCTGTTTGTGCTGGTAATGTGTGAGATAATTTCCATCTGTATTACCCCATCTCTCCCAGGCTGATAAGAAGCAGAACAACCTTCCCATTAACTGGCTAGAGTTAGTCATTACATCAGCAATTGGCAGCAGCAAACTTTTGGGGCTGTTGTTGAAGAAATAGGACCAAATACTTACGGTTTGTCTGTTTTTAAGCATTTTTGTTCAAGTATGTGTGTTTTCCACGGGAATCTCCTCTCTCAGGAGAGTGGGAGTAAAAAAAGTCAGTGAAAACCTTTAAATCGCCGTCTTTAATACTGTAGCTGCATATGAGGTTAATGAGTGTTTCTGCCATTTAAAAAAAAATCCCAAACTATCAAGTACAAATGCTTAAATGCACCGGAAATAGCGTTTTTTTTTTTTTTTTAATCTGTTCATAATTACCATTGATCACTTGCATACTACAGGACATCAACAAGTATTTGCCATGACACACACCACAGATTAGCTCCCGTATGATGGACAATTAGGTCTACTTGGACGCTTGGATGGTAAATATTAAAATCAGACCGTGGTGCTCTCACCAAATTGCCCTTGTGTATTCACATTGTCCTCGAGAGGCTTCAAAAAAATGCTCTCTCACCAACTCACACATTCACACGTGCTGCTCAGTGATTCATGGGGAAAAGCGGCAGAGCTTATCAGTAGGGAGCACGGGCTGAGACACGGCAGCCAAGTAACCTGCCTGCTCCCTAAGAGGAGACAATGAGGACATTCACTGAGCACACATGAACACACAGATGTGCGTGCCCTTTATCGCAAACACAATGCAGCAGATACAGTGTGGTCAGACATGTTCACTGCATTAGTTTAATGACCCATTCACTACCAGAGACATTAATGTCCAGTATTTGTCCAATTGAAATTCCTCTTCCTGTTTAGGATTTATCCAGATTTAGAGCTGAGAACGTTCCAAGCATTTTCCCTTCACTTAGCCATCCTCTATAACACAATATTCCAATGAGCTCCACCACTGTAGTAATTACACCAGAGATTCTATTCTTTGCTGAGAGGCAACTGAGCATGAGCCACTTCTACACTGCAGGTGCAACTGGCAAAGTGCCGGTAATCATAATGAAGAGAGGTTGGCACTTGCATCTCTTGCTGTATATAATCTAGGTCCTATTTGGCAAAGCAGGCCACCGTATAACTGACTTTCTGACTTTCTGCCACATGAATAATTGCACTGTACATCAGGACCTCGCGCAGAAATGGTAGCAGCAAATAAAACCAGTGTCCGATCTTAATGCAGATGTAGTTTGTTATCTGCAGCGTAGCATATAAATTCCTCCTGACTGCTGAATGTTATTCTGCCCCATACAAACCAAACGCTCTTGTCTAGTCTTAGACGCCCCTTTTTCCTTCCCTTCACTTCCTTTCCATCGTTTCCCATATTAGTTCACTTTCACATTACTGATGTGACAGTTGCCGATTGCATAGTGCACAGTGAGTATGAAGTATAAATATTTTTAATCAGATTAGCCTAGAAACTAATTATTGAATTCAACATCTGCAGTCACATTGAGATGATAATCCTTGTAATGCATATCAGACAAATCAACGCTGAAGCATTTATTATTTATACACAGCAACTACACAGTAATTGGATGCAAGACTTTGAAGTTGTGCACATGCCAACTCCATTGTTGTCATATAGCACATGGACACACACATAAACTCACACTGCGCTCTTTTGGCTGGTGTGGTCTCACAGAGGGTTGTTATCCAGAGCACTGAGCTCTCAGTTCAGCTACAACAGAGACACATGTGAAAGACTGGCACCGAAACTCTCCTGCACTTCTGCTTCTGTGTGTGTGTGTGTGTGTGCACGTGGCTGTCCCCTCCACCTGTGAGTTTCTGAGTGGAAAGATGTCATACTGGGAGTGAGATGGGCTTTTCAGTGGCTGCGTTGTGGCCCATTGAACATCCCCTTTTCACCGAGCCAGTTCATCTCCTCTCACATCCATCCTTTTTTTGGTGCTTCATCCTCTTCCACTTATACTCCATCGCCTTAACCACCTCTCCCTTTTTTTTCTCCTTCTGTTTAACATTTTGGGTACATCATCTTTTTGCGCTTTTTCCCCTCCTTACCTCTAGGATACCTCTTTGTTTCCTTTTTCTATATACTCTTTTCTCTTCAGGCCTTTCTTTGTAACTTCTCTCCTCTCAATTTCTTTCAGGCACTAATTTCCTTCTTTGTGCTGCTGTTCTCTGTTTCTTCCACCCCTCATCACTATTTTGTACTTAGTTTTGTGCCTTTTCCTTTCTCCATCCCAAGATAAATGTGACCATTTATCTCCTCAGCCATCCCCTTCCTCTATCCTTACCTGAGAGAATAAATCCTCGATGTGAACCCCGATGGATTCTCGCCAGCACCAGGTCCTTATCAAGGAGCCCATGGTCTTAAAGAAGAAAAACCTTCTTGAGGAGGGACGTTTCATTAATGTGAAAGGAAAACTGCAGCAAATTTATTACAACGTTAACCTCAAACAACAAGTCAACAGATTATGTTCAGCTTCAAATTATGTCTGAAATTAACCAATCAAACATATTTACTCAAGTGTCTAGAGAAGCTTTCATGTTTTTTTTATGTTTGAGCAACACACACAAAGACCAGTGAGAGGCTGGGCTGCAGTGGCATGTTTGTTCAAATACGACATGTCTTTTTAACTGCTAAAGCAGAGGTGTAATCTATAAGCATCAATACAGTAGATTCATTTTATTCAGAAGTTTTACTCTGTTTATTTCTTGTGTTTACTACAGTTCTGACATTAATTACTGTGACAGTTTAAGGAGCTGTCATTAATGGGCTTAATTATACCTGTGTGCTATTAAAAGTGAAACTGTCAAATAGAGGAAAGAGGCATTCAGTGAAGCAGAGAGCTGTCCTACACTCATGTGATGTACCATCTTCCTGATAGAGACCTAACAGATGCACCTCTTGTTAAACCTAACTTTTTGTTGCGTTCCTTTTACTGTTGTCTCTCTATCCAGAGGACGGAAGTACCTGCATTCCTCTACTCAGTAGTACTGGCTTTACAGCCTTGTTCACTTTATTACTCGCAATCTCATTGTGAGGTGACTGTAAAGGAGAAATAATGCTTCTCTGTCTTTACACGTAAACTTTTACGCAGACCTATGCACAGAAGGGGGTTATTGGAAACCGTAGGCAGCAAAGGCTCGCAACGTGCACACCACTCACACCTCAGCAAGACATTGAGTGGGGGTGATGTAGGTCAACGAGGTAACTGGTTAACGTCAGAAGGAACCAAAAAGAATGAACAAAATGAAGAGAGAGAGAGCAGCAATAGGAGGACAACCCAACTTGCTTGCTTTGTTCTCCTTCTTCTCTCTATTCAACAACAAGTGTAGTCATTTGTTTCACTTAGGTTTACTTTGCACTTCATTACTTTGTTTAACTGCCGCCTTGTAGAAATGTATACCTGCCATGCAAGTACAAGAAATACATTATGCAGAAGTACAGTATATATCCAGCACTAGAAAGAAGGACTTTTGTAGAAGAGGAAACTGTGCTAAAGCAAATTAGAAGTTCGAAGTTTGGTGATGATGTTACTTATGTTTAATACAGAGCTTATTTTCCACAATAATCATAAAACCAATGGAAATATCCTAGTGGCCTTTCGTCGAGGGAAATTATGCAAATGTTTAGCTTTAGCTATAAAAACAGGCATTACAGTATATTACACTGACTAGCTTTGTTTTTTGTGTTTGTGTTCCCAGTGAAGAAAAAAAAAATCTTTTGAAGTGGCTTAATAGAACATTACAATCTGTAAAAAATTATAAAGTATTATTTATTGCTGAACAACTTTTCATTAAATTGACAATAACAGTCCTGTGTGAAAATGGACTAATATAGTGTCCAAATCCTTTTAGGCTTTGTCTAGATTTTTTTTTTAAATTGGAATTTCAAATTAATCAACTCTATAGATCTAATCTTTGTTGGAATTAAATTTGTATGATGAATTTACACACAGCCCTGGGTTTGTGAAATTGTTTCCCCTCACAAACATCAAAGCATGAGTCCCCTTGGTTTTGTTGCGATGACATTAGATCCCTTATAGCTTTTTTTTTAAGGTAGATTGTTTTTTGTTTGTTGTTCTGTGCCGTGAAACATATGATCAAGTGTCACACAGCTGCATCTTCTCTAATCAACTCATCAATTAACTGACTAATTATTTATTAATCTTCAAGTTTGTAGCTGATCACTTGCAGCCACTCACAAAAGCAGTTTTGCTTCCCATTCTCTTCTCTTCTCCCCTCCCCTGCTTTGTTTTATCTCCCACGTCTCTTGCTTGCCCCTCTTTGTGGTGCTGGCCCGAGGTAGCCTCGTGGCTCTGCTTTAATCTCCTCCTGCCCTCAACATCAGTCAATCACCGGTAGCCCAACTTGCCACCTGTCTCCATTTTCCTGGCTGCGCTGTGTAACACCTTTCCTTTTGCTAGCCCTTCATCTCTCCATCCATCTCTCCACAGTCTCCTGTCCTATTTCCTGGTTTTCTATTTCTTCTTCACATCCATCTTAAGTGTTGTCTGAAGGCAAACACTTCTTTATCCTCTCTCTAATCTCTACCTTTTGAATATTTTTCTCTCCTGTTAATGAAAATGTCAGTGGTGCGTGTGGGAGGAGGAGGTCTTTGGGCTTTAAGTAGTTCATTTGTTTTCTGGTAATTTGTTTGACCTTTACATAGCCCTGCCAACCAACCTATCTGATTTGTTAAAGGATCAACACTGAGCATAGAGGTGGGTATTTGCTGACTGCTTCATCCATAATACATTATTAATAGTTTAAATTAGCTGCAGGATTGAAAATTTATCTATTTCACATGATCTCGACCTTGAAATGAGGCTAATGTGATGTGCAGGGCGGGAAGTGTGCGGACAGCAAAGAAAGCTATCCATTACGGAGGAAGGAGAGACTCAGGAGCAGAGTTGTTTGGGCTGAAAAGAATGATGGGTGGAACTGTGAAGGAAGAGAAATGAGAGGAGGGGGCCAGGCAGACAGGCAGGAAGACAGAGAGGTCTGGTGATGGGCAGAGGGCAATCTGTGGAAAGGAGGAGAGACAAAGGGAGAGAGATGAGGTGGGAAAAAGAGATTGTTGTTAAGGAGATTAGCTTAGACGGACAGAAGGAGGGAGGGAGGGAGGGAGGGATGGCAGGGAAGTCACAGCTGCAATGGTAGGAAGAGAGAAAACGTGAGTGTGAAGAGATTTTAAATGGTTACAGACTTTGTTTTATTTCCATCTGATGGGCAAGGCTGGACTTAGGGATGTAGGAAGTACTGATCAGCTGGAGAGAAAACATAGCATGCTCTGTGAAAACCCTGCTTTACTTTACAGTACAGCTGACAATAGGTTGTGATACTGAGAAAGATATGTAACAATGTGTGTGTGTATGTGAAATTCATCCAGTACTTCTTCATGTATTAGGCTGTTGCTCCTGCAATTAAGAATTATGTGCACAGGTGTTAAGTACGTCGTAGTTCTGGTCGGGTGATCACGGCCTGTTTGGAGTTATATTAAAGGGGATAAATGAAAAGCCAGCAGTATTGAGGCAGAGGTGGCTTCAGCAGAGACAAAGTGGTAGGAAGATGAAGTCAGCGATCATGCAGCAGTGCAGTTTCAGACGTTACCAAAATTCAATATTTACTGTGTGCACTGACTGCCTGGCATCAATGCAGCTGAGTGCAAACAAATGTAAAACTCATTGTATGCCAGCTTTCGATACACTAATCCAAAGACAAATATATCAGCAGAGAAATCCAATTTACTACCACTCCCCTCGCATCTTATCGCCCTTAGTGTTGTTTTAGATTTACTTGGCAGAGCAGTGAAGTGTGCTACATATTTATCTGTGAGGTGATTGGCTACAGTCCAACTACAACACTACAAATGAAGCAATGCCCACAGATAGAGGCCCAGTCAATGAAAAATATGGCACTGGCTATCGTTAAAATCCTCAAGTCCCTGATACACATAGACACTGCTGAATGTATTCATAGTTTTTTTTTTTTTTTTGTTCAACTTGTTGAAAGCATGTTATAAATAAAATTGACCTTACCTTATCTACCCTCTCTCTCTTTTTGTCTTGCACCTTACCTGTTCTCCAGCTTTGTTTTAGCCCCTCGTGCACCTAGTTTCTCTCCTTCATTCTGCATATCTCGCCTATCTATTCATCTATCTTGGTCTGCTTTTGAGTGTTGCTATAGTTACTGATCTAAAAGAAAAAGGACTACTGGTGTGAAGCAAGAGGGGGGGCCGTGACACTGAGGCATTTAAATGAAAGTCAGGTTAGGACCTGCTCGAGTGCCACATGTGGTCCCCAAGCTTATTGTGCACATAGATGCATAATAAAACTAAAAAATAAGTTAGAGGAGCTGCTGGAAATTGTGAAAATCTGAAAAAATGAAGAAAAGATTTACATTAAAGATAAAAGCTTTGAGAAGACAAAAGCGAAAGTGCATGTAAAGTGTGTCCATACATGTGACCATATGTGGGTGGATGTAGAGATGGAAAGCTTTAGTCTGCTGATTCCCTCATTTTTACTAATAAATTATTCATCCGGGCAGCAAAACTCTTACTGTACATCTTTCTCTGTCCCATTCCTCCTCCTGTCTGTCTCTTCTGCCCTTTCAGTTTGAATAAATACAACACTTTTCCATGTCCACTCCTCCCTCCTGCCCATGTCCTCTCCTCCCCACTCTCGACTCTTTTTTTTTTAATCTTCTCTCTCTCTGTTTCTGTTTCTTCTATCTGACCCTTTCAGTTCCTCATTTCTTCCTTTCTATGGTCCACTGCTGCTTATACTTTTTCCTCCCTCTTTCTTTAATTTAGATTTTCATCATACTCCGTTCTCTCTGCCTTGCTCACACTCCTCTTCCTTTTATTTCTTTTGATGACAATCTCTTTGCACTTCCCCATCTTTGTCTCACCCTGTCTCTGTCTCTTTCTGTTCCCCTGACTCACTGGCTCAAGAGTCTGCTCTATTAGTATTCCCCCAGGGTGGCTAGACTCGACAATGTGTCGTGTGTCACCTCACCAAAAGGCAAACAATGAAAAACGAAATGTCTTGAGGAACCCAATGGTGTCACTGCATGTGAGAGAGGAAGGGGATGAGGAATAAGGAGAGAAGACAAAAGGCAGTGACTGAAGTAGACAAAGAGTGGGGGGGTTTGTATTGGAGGAGCTCAGAGAAATTTGATCATCCATATGTATGCACGGTACAGAGGAGCAGAAAAAACAGCTCATTTTCTTAGTTCTCTATAAAAAATCAGCCCAGCTCCGGTTGTGCAGTATGTGTCAACATGTCCCCTCACCTACAGTATGTGGCTGTATAAGTCTATGTAGAGCGTATGTTTCTTACATTGTGTGTTCCTTTAATTATGGAAATCAGAAATCAGACATCTGCCTGAGTTTTGACTTGGTTAAAACAGTCTGTCTACATATGGACACATTCATGGGTTTGTTTGTTTTTTTGGAAATGCTTTGGTTTACATTACAGTGGTTCAAGCCTCTCAAATGCAAATATTCTTTGTTATTCATGATTTAATTCGAACATCTCTACGTTGAGTTTGTCACACAAAACAACATTACAAAAAACTATATCCTGTTTTCTGACAGACTGTACATCATCTGCACTGCCTGTTAAAATATTTTCATACTTTATATGAATTAATTATTAATGAATCCATGGTCAGCACTGTGTACAGTAGGTGTTGTATATGTACTGTATGGATGCATCAACAAATACTTACAACACTGAGCTAGTGCAGAGTGTCAGACCCAGTTTTCTTATTACAGCTACACTGACGGTACAGGAGGAGCAGGTGGACTAAAGGTGGGAGCATGTGGTCCGTCTCTACTGCTGTTAGCTAAACAGTAGATGGCAGTTATAACCCCGAAGAGTCCTGTCATCTCACAGTGTATTTATGAAATGCGCAAGCAGCCTGTAATAGAAAATGTATATATTGTTCACTGTGACTCTCATCTATTCCTTCATCTGATTTGAACCCAATACTTGTCTTTCTGCAATAAAGCCCCAGTGGCAGGCCCACTCCTTTTTCATGAGAAAACAAACTTTAATTCCAGAAAAGTTGGCTTAAACAAATAAGAGAATATAATACTGTGGAAATAATTTGAAACTTTATTTTTGATCATAAATAGAACAAAGACCATATTTCAAAATAAAAAAACAATATGTGCTTATTTTGAGTCTAATATTAGCAATAGATCTCAAAGAAGTTGGGACAAGGGCATAGAAATGGAAAGGTTTTGTAATGAAATAACAAATCCTCTGGTGGAAATCTCTCTATGGGCATAGGAGCATCTCTGAAGACCAGTTTCTGTCGAACACAGTTTTTGACTGCATCCATAAATAAGATCCAGAAACACCACCACCTTCTCTAAGCCAGAGCTCATTCAAACTGAACTGAGGTGAGGAGGAAAACTGCCCTGTGGTCTGACAGGTCAAAATTAAAAATAATTTTCTGAAATAATGGATCCTGCATCCTCCATGCTACAGACTTATCCTCCCACAGTTCTAAGCAAACACCTGTGATGGCGTAGGTGTTGCATTAATGTACACAGATCTGTGAAGGCCGCATTAGCACTCAGTCATAAGTACAGGTTTGTAACATATGCTGACATCCAAACCTGCCTGTTTTCCACATGCTTGTCTTTGTACTATTTACCATTAAAAACAGGTTTCAGCTTATTTGAAAATAATTGCATTTCCTTCTTATCTAATGTCGCAACATTTCTGAAAATGGTCTGTCTTAATATATATACAGGGGGGACTCCGTGTGGGCGTTATGTGACGTAATGCAGGAGCGCAGTTTGTGACGGAGTGGGGTGGAGAATGAAAGAGGGATGCAGGCAGGCGATGAAAGGGGTGATGCAGGAGGAGGGCTGCCTGAAAGCAGAGCATTGTGTCACGCCTTCTCTCCTGGGACCAAAAGCTCACTCCATCTTCCTCGGAGGCACTTAAAAGACACCCAGTACAGTGACCCAGCAGGTCCCAATACACACACACACACACACACACACACACACACACACATCATGTTCCTTCTTCCACAGTCACACACTTATAATGACAAAGACCACCCACACTTTCACACCTACACACACGCACAGGCAAAGGTCGCAATCATCTGTGTGACTGTCGCACTGGAGGGGCTTTTAGTCAGGCTTAAGCTCTGTTGTGATGTCATGTATTTTAATGTGATGTTTCTGACAGGACCGCTTTCAGCAGGAAGTCTACACCCAGTGGGGAGTTAACAAGACTGGAAAAGAGAAAAACAACAAGACAGTGATAGTGTGTGGTTGCATTAGCGCTTTCTTACACACACACACACTGACCTTCAGTTGGTACCTTGGTAGACAGGTGGTGGTGCCATTTCCTGTTGCTAAGCAATTACGAAGTCCATTACCCCTGCAACATGCCCAAAATGTGTTTCTTTTTTTTTTTTTACTCCCAACGTGTGTTTGTGTGCTGACATAGACACAAATGTGTGTGTCTGCGAATGTGTAACTTTGATTAAAGTAAATACCATCTACAATCCAGTATTTCCATGTTTTCTCACTGAAAGCCACTGCTGGCTGACCCTCAGTGCCCATGGTGCATGTTCAGTTCTTAAACAAAACCTTTGTGTTTGTGTGTGTGTGTGTGTGTGTGTGCGAGTTTACACTTTGTCTCTTCGTGTCTGTCCGGTGGATTGCCTGACTGTTTTTATTTCTCCGAAAGTGTAAAAGCTTCCCAGAGGCATTTAAGATTCATTAAAATATGACTGTTTAAAGCACCTTGGACTTGTGGTGTGATGTGGGAGTTTTTTTGGCAGTTACCAAACAGCTTCACGTGTGTTAATGCCTCAGTCTGGACTCTCATACGCTCATCTGCATGGAGCCTAGCAAAATCAAGGCAGTTTGCATTTGGCAAGTGGAAAAGAATACAGCATTTGATGTTCATACAAATTCAGATACAGAAAGTAAAAAAGTGAGATAATCTACAAATGCGGCTAACGTGCAGTATTTAAAGCAAATCTACACCAATCAGCCGCAAAACGTATTATAAGTACACTATTAACACTGGTGGTCTTACTAAAGTCAAGGAGGCCTCTGATCAGTCCACAGCTCTATTGCCCTAGTTATGTAATGTGTGGAGAATTGCCACATCACTATTATCTCTGTCTGCTAGTGCACGTTGACCTTAATAACAAATGGAAGTGCTCTTAGTAATAATAAGCACACATGAGTGAAACTGACAGACATAACATTATATTAGGAAATGGCACATGGTGTTTGATCGACTTTGACATGGCAGAGTGAATTTGAAACATTCCACGATCCCCATTTGAAGTCACATTTTAACATAATTACGATGTTACAGTCGGGTGCTAAAGTTTGCATGACCTTATTTTCAAATGTCAAGAAGACATACATACAAGCACTTTGAGTACCAATGAGTAGAAAAGCACTATATAAGTGCAGACCATTTACCATTTACGTACATTTCAGTGTCAGGGCATGGAAACTTAACCCTAAACCTATTATAACTGGTAGGCCAGTAACAGTTCTGCTGTGCCTGAGATTAAAGTCCTGTACTGCCTATCGATGTGTACTGACCCAAAGTGAGCATTTAAAGGAACATTTTTAGAAAAGTTCAGAATTCAGACATGTCTTGTATGTATTGAAATGTATTACTAGCATGTAGGGAGCTTTGTGGATACGAGCTAAACCCGTGCACAGTAATTGAATTAAATTGTGAGTGAAGCCTACTTCTGAATCACAGGCTGCTTTGCAGAGATTGTAGGGTTTTTTTACTAATTACTAAAAGCTACTAAAACTAAAATGAGACTGAAAATAAATCAATATCATGTGCCATACAGCCTGATAAAAGTTTGACTCACTGGCTAAAAGCATGAGTTAGCTGAGAATAAGTGGCAAGCTACTAGAAAACTGTAAGTGGTGGAACATACTATGCCCTCAAGCTCCTGGACATAAACAAAAAACACCCTGATCCCGTGCTTTCACACTCTAAGGCACTGATGCAGGTGGTCTGATGAACATACCCCCCCCCCAACTCTTCTCTAAAAAAATAAAATAAAATAAATGTCAAGCAAAAAGGAAACACTTCCCTAGGCTGACCGCTGCCTCCTCCCCCTCCTCCCTCTTTCTGCTTTCACCTTCATTTCATCTCTGCTTATTCTGCAAAGGGCAGAGTAATTAAAGTTGACTTTTACCTGTGTGGACTCACGCAGACATCACTATGTGCACAAATAATATGATACGCACACATTCCAAGAACAGTCAAGAGAAAAATGTGCTTTTACAAACCTAACACACACTGCAAAAAAAAAAAGAAACATGCTGCTGCCTCACAGCTAGAAGTGTCCGTGACTGACTGACCAGCTGAACACTAATATTGCCTTCTGTTTTCTGCATGACAGCTGTTTGATTTTCATGTTTATCATAAATAAGTTGTTGATAGAATTCAGTTTTCTGTTCTTACCTCTGCCCCCAAGTGCCTCCACCCAAACCACAGAATTGACTGCGGTGATTGAACGTATGGGCAGAATCGTGGTGGAGTGGTTACAAATAGAAGTCCCCCGCTTGGATCCCGGGATTTAGGTTTTATAGCCCAAAAGCCCAAAGTCCAAAACATGTCTCACACTGGCTCAAACTGTCGCATGTTACCTGCCTGCTATGTAAAAAAAAATGCTTGTAAATTAAACATTTCTTTAGTTTGGATTCACAAAAAATGATTTTAATCGAATTTACATTTATTCCACAATGTTTTAATTTAAATTTTAATTGCCACAAACTCAAGGACATAAATATAATGAATATTTCTTACTTTATGCTTAATATAAAATATACATGACCACAGAAATTGTTTATTACAGGGAAGTCATTCTATAAATTCATATTTTCTATTGAATATGAATTCCTCCCTTTGTTAAGGGGATAACATTTGTCTACATTAGCAAAGTAATGATTCACTTGTTAACTTTTCTCTTCTATCCTCTCTATCTAACTACTGTTTCTGTTGGACGTGTTCCTGTTTAGTATAGTTCGGTATGTGGTTGATGTCAGCTTTCTTCTTCTTTTGGATTAGACTCTTTTCCCACACTGTAATATCTCTGTTTAGCAAAACGTCACATACTCGATCCTCTTTATTATCACCTGGATCTCTTTCTCCTTGTCTCTCACTCACATCAAGTCTTCCTGCCTCTATCTCTCCCTCTCCCTCTCTCTGAGTGCTGGACCAGTGATGCTGCAAAGGTGATTTATGATGCATGGCTGTTGGCTCTAAATGGGATGTTTTATTCAGTGGTGGGAGGAAGTCACTACCTTTTCTACCACTCTCCAGATGCCTGCATTAAAACATAATACACAATCTAGAAGGATTTAAAGACCAACGGCGATATGTCCTCTTACATTTAGACATGGAAATAGACAAGAAGAGACAGACTGACTAAGAGCGATGAGAAAATGACAGGCACCAGTGCAATTGAGAAAGGTCAACTGCAGTAATACCTATGGAGGTAACTGAGTGTGCTTAAAGTCAAGGTCAAGTCCGTAGGCAGTTTTTCTGCCTGCGGTCAGGTGAGAAGCTGACAGCTACACACACAGTTGCGAGCAGCAGAAATGGAAATTTGTCTGGCAGTCAGACTGTCTCCATGTCTGTTTCTCTACCATTTGTGTTTGCCTGTGTATCCAAAGGTGCCAGTTCAAGTGCGTTGAAAAATGCGAGCCTGTGGATGTGTGTGTGTGTGTGTGTGTGTTTGTGTGTTTGTGTGTGCACACGATGAATGCTGTGCGCATCACTTCATGTTGGTGTGAATAATGAAGCAAGAATATTCATTAGCTGTGTTCCACTGACAGTTACTCGTGTACCTGTCACTCATAGTCTCAGGTGTGTACAATTTGCTGAAAACTACATCCTTGAAAAGACGCAGTACTGTACCTCTGCACTGGGACATTTATAAACTCCTTTTTGGATGGGGGATATTAGTTTGTTTGTTTTTTTTTCTTTTTATTCACACAATGCATTCATGTTTATGCATTATTATATTAATGTGGTGTGTTTGCTTGAGGGTACAGGATTTTCTGATTTATTTAGTGCATTTCTTTTCCTAGGAGTCGTCATGTAAGCAGGATAGACTGCAGCTTGTCTCATCTGTGTGTTTAGGGTGTCCAGTTGATGCTCTCGTGGCACAGCCCTCAAACTCTTTAATTCCAACACAGGTCCTGTGGGAAAGACAGGTGCGCTAAACATGACTTATCCTTCACCTCAGTCCTTTACGATTGGACACTTAATTGAACCTGTCTGTGCATTTGCTTGTGTACTCCGATGTGAGTGTGTCTGTGCACTTTTACACACACACATATATATCCCCCCGGAACTAATTTCAACTTCATTCTCCCTCTGTGATCCGGAGAGCAAAGACGAGCCCTGCAATAGCTCAGCTTGGAGCCGTAAAGGTGGCAGGTGAAATGGTGCTCGGGGAGCACACAACTCTCACTGAGCTCCACAAGAATATTCAGATAGTTTAATTTCCCACAAGATTGGCTCAAGTTGACAGCCTAGAAGAAGAGACGAGGAGAGAGGAAAACATAAAATTAGGGGACACATACCGGGAAGGGAATATGTGTTTGTGTTTAACATTACCATTTCTTACATAGAGTCAGGGAACAGGCAGAGGAGGAAGGACACTGTATGTTTTCGAACACTTATTTTGCACGATAGAAATTACAGCACAATACTGTATTTACTTATGGGCGATGTGTAGTGTGCTCCTATTTTCATACAAGACCCTGGAGGGCAAAATAACGTATGAGACATGTTGGAATGGAAAGACGGGGTTAAAAAACAGACTGGAATAATGGGAAGAAGGACAGAAACAGAACAAAAACGAGAGACGCTCAGGCAGGATATGGAAGATAATTGGGTGTTAGGAAAGTAGAGATTTGGGAGTTTTGGCTTTCCCTCTAAACACTGACCTTTGGTGGAGGTAATAGTCCAACTATATTTATAGCTGCCTTGTTTTAAATTCATCTGTCCTTCTGTGTCTTTGTGCATCTTAGTTTCCATCTGTCCTTTGCTACCTGTATGCCCAAGTGCTGGAGCTCTCATTTATGAATTTGTGTGGGCATTTTTCCAGAATTGTTACAGCTTCTCCCGTAGTGAATCTAGTTACAGTGTAGCTGCAGGGTCGAATAGCAGAGACACAACCCCACAATTAAAGCTACTACAGTAGCAGCCTACTATTCTTAGCTCAGGCAATCACAGCACTCTCATTATTACTCAATAGGGTGGAGGCACGCAACTCATCATCTCTCATTATTTGTACAGCCCCTGGCAATAAATCCACACACTAAGACTTTGCACATGAGTGAACACAGTTTTTTTTATTATTATTATTATCTTCTATTGTATCTATTTTTGTATTGTTATTGTAGAAAAGAGTGAAGTAAGGAAGAGAAATTCATTGATATTTGTTTTAGATGCTGTTGCTGTGCTGTAATAGTCACCTGTGTAGGGAAAATATGTTGGGAGACGTCCAAATGATTCAAAAACACTGGTGTTTGTGTTAAGGCATTAAACATCTGGAACTCGTGCATTCAATAAGGATGTGAATGCAGTGAAGACAGACAAATGGTGCAGTGCTCAAACCTGTGAGATGACATCACTGACAGCTCTGCAAAAAGCATCTGGGCCACGCTGCTGTTGCTCAGCCTGCTAATCTGGAGCGGGTGTGATGTAAGACTTTCTTTCTGGATCTATCGCTACAACAAGCACTCAGGATTTAGATAGCAACACTTTTTTAGATTAGAAAACCTTAAGATCTTTAATTTTATCTAAACAGTTCAGAGAAAGACAATCAGACAGAGGGAGATAACTAGACGGAGAGTCTGGAAGAACAAGAGGCTCACTTCCCCTCCTCCCCTCCTCTTCCTCTCACTGTCATGCCCCTGTATTTGTGGGTGTGTTGGACAGATGGAATGGCTTGTTTATGGTCAGATTAATTGCTTTTATGGCCTTGTTTCTCTCTATGAATGGTGCTGGGTGTTTTAATGAACACCCACGCCACCACCACTGCTTCGCCAGCCTGCCGAGCCATTCCTGCTGCTGCTTTTTAGAGCATAGCCAAGCCTTACCTAGAGCCCACCACAGCTAATGCTTTACACTCACTGCATGGCCCTGCACAGGTGACAAGTTTTCATTGAGGGGTGTGTGTTTGTGTGTGTATGTGTATGTGTGTGGCTGGGCACATGGTCCAGCACAGGTGGGTGGTTCCACCCATGGCGCACAGGGCAGAGGGTGACCAGTAGTTAACTGGACCATGACTTTACTCATTTCCTGCAGAGCTGATGAGAGGTAAGCCAGGCGTTCTGGGGCAATGAGCTTCAGTCATAGACACAAAGATTCTTTGGAAGACTTCCTAAGGAGATAGAGCGATAGCTTAGAGAGGAGACCGTTTAGTAGAGTGGTTGAAGGAATTAAGAGGATGTAAGTGCTTTTCACATAGCAGCTTTACATGGATCAATTCAAAATGAAGCACAGTCCTCCTCCTCTCTAGTCCCCTACTTACTTCATCACCTCTAATTATACATTCCTTGTCTCTCGCTCTTTTCGACCCCATTCCCTCCTTTTCTCTTCATTGCTATTCCTTTCTCTGTCTGCGTCCTTCTCTCCCCCTCTCATTAATCAGGTCTGCTCGCTACCTCGTTCTTCTGGCTTTCTACTTCATTAAGCCTGAAACAGCACTGGACCACTGCTAATGGACAGTCTAAGCTCTAACTCACAGCTCAACCCTGGCTATAATTGTTTGTGTGTGTGTAGTATAGTGTTGTCACAAAGACTGCAGGAAAACAAGTTACCGGGTCTGTGTAGCTGGTGATATGTGTTCAGTTTCATGCTGTCTTTGGCAACAACGTCATGTCAGAGTCATGTATAGAGAACCATTAATAATAGTCACTCCAACAATTTATATTATTAAAATTAAATTAATATTATTAATGGAAGCCAGCACAGTGCTGCAGTGCCTCCCAGTTAGTAGACCCGGGCAACTTTTTATGCGTTTGCATGTTCCCCCTGTGGTTTTGTGGGTTTCCTCAAGGTACTCTGGTGTCCTCCCACAGTCCAAAGACCTGTGGGGTTAATGGGTGACTCTAAATTGCCCGTTGCTTGTCTTTCTGTGCACGTTATATCTATGGCCTTGGAATAGACTGAAGACCTGTCAAGGATGCACCACACCTCTCACCTAATGACAACTGGGATAGGGTACAGCCCCCCCGTGCCCCTGATCAGGACAAATGACTGAGATAATGGTGGACTGATAATAAGTGGTCTTTGAGAAGTAAAAAAAAAAATAAATAAACTGGGCCTGTGTCATAATGATTTGCCTAATTATCTAACTTTGCTTTATTACACTATTAAACAGCACCTTTCCAATGTCTTTTGGTTTGTAGGGGCCGTTTAAACTTGCAAAGAGTCTTGGTCCCAGTCCTTCCACTGAGAGCTTTGGTAAAGGCACATATAAAGGTTAATACAGTTTAGAAGTCTTAAACCTGATCCGATGCAAAATAAAGTTTCAAATAGAATCCCATTACCGTAACTGAAAAGCCCTCAGGGAGCTTGTGTTCCTTAGTCTGCATCTCTTTTACTACTCTTTCTACAACTGCCTTTACAGTCTTATTAAGCAACAATGCCGATCCCTCTGTTTGTGCATAATACCCAATAAAAGAGACTTTATAGTTGCATACATTTACTTCAGCTCTTTGCATATATATTGCTCTCCACCCAGCAGTGCAGTCGTTACGTACAGTGATGTTCTGCTCAGCTGCCGGGTAGGACAGGTAGTATTGAGTGGCGTTGTAAAAGAAGCTGCTTTACTGTGTGTTTGTTCTGGCATGTTAACGGCAGCCTTTACAGCTCAGATTATAGTCCACCGGGGGATCAGGGACTGCTAACTACACAGGGAAGATGCTGCAGGCGAAAGGACGGAGGGGAAATGCTAGTGTATGTTTCCTCGGGGTGCACATGCAAAGTGAAACTCAAAAGATTCACCTGTTGTGTTTCTCTCCTGATCTCATGTATCTGGTAGTGTTTAAGCGTGGTGTCCCCCGTTATATTACTTATTTAGCGTGTGAAAAAAATAGAGCTTCAATATATAAATCAAGTTTAATTACGTTAAAGGAATATGCATAATGATTTCATGTTTGAACAGTGATTTGTTGGCTGCACAGCTTTCTTGTGCTGAGGGTCCTCTGATCTGTAGTTGTCTTTTCATAAGCAACACAAATTACATGTTTCTAATAATTTAGTTATTTAAGTGCTACAATTTTCCCTTAATATATAAGAAAGAGTTCATAATTTGATATAACCTGAAAGTAAGACTGGAAGCTTTTTGTTTTCACTTAATAATTTTCACTCAATATTTTCACTTTATGGAGTAAATGAAGACACACACACACAAACGTGCACAGGTAATGTGTGCACAGAATGGTGGTTCACCATGACACCACACAGATGCTCGTCCTCTTGCCGAGACACCCAGAGACCCAGTGAAACGTGTGCATGTGTGTGTTTGTGTCTGCACTATGTGTGATGTGTCTACTGTCCTCATCTCCCGCGTCCGGCCTGTGTAATATCTTATGTAATATCTTTGTTTCTGGCAGTGATGCGGTGTTGTGGCTTCTCCCCGTGGTTTAGAATTTGCTTGTTTTTAGGTGCCTCTATCCAGTATGCAGCTTTCTCTCTGACACCATCAGTCTTAAGCCGAACCTCCAGAGCAGAAAGGAGGACGCTGTGTGTGTCTGTGTGTATAAGAGAGTGCAATAGAAAGAGAGGTCCGTTCTGATTGCAGGGTCACTCAGGGACAACAGTGTCTGGACACCAAATCCCAAATGGACACTAGCAGATACACACATACGCAGGTGCCAGAGGACACAGGGTCTGGACGGGAATGGCTACAGATAACAGCACCTGTCTTCAGTTTTTGCTATCATGTTCACACACACACAACACACGGTCTACTGACAGGTTCGGCGTCCCTGTGGTCGAGGAGAGCGATGAGAATGTGAGTGTGATGGCAGAGATGGCGCCGGCTGGCTGGGCCAAAGGACCCAAGGGAGGCTTGACTGATAGAGGCTGCCTCCAAGTCCTCTGATTAGTGCATGTGCGTGAATGTGTGTGTGAGAGAGAGAGAAGGTCTAAGTAGCACGGCAGATGGTACGATGGTGTTTGAAGCAGTTAGGGTACCATCAGCGAAGGACCAGGTTATGACAGCTTTTTGGCCAAAGGGTGACTGGAATAAGTCCTAGCCTCAAGGTTATGCCATTATTAGGTTATGAGTACCAGGTGGTTTGCTAGAAAGGATTCACAAAGGGAAAGAGAAGAAATTGATGGGTTTTTTTGGTAAATTGTCTATGCTTGTTTGAAGATAGCTGTTGTATTTTGCAGTCATAAAATGTATCTAAAGTATTGTAATTCCCTTGTTTGAACCACCTGCACTGCATTTACTGTGTTTAACTGTATGTTTTAACTGTACTAAACTTATCTAACAGCTAAACTTCATATCAAGGAAAAAAATGTTTAATTATTAATATGATAATGTTGTTTAATGTGGGCGTCAGTGGACAGAGGGGACACCCGTCGAATGCAGGGTCAGCAGTTTGCAGCCTGTCTCCCCTTGGCCATGTCTCCATGTGCCCTTGGGATAGACACTGAACACTGAACCCACCTAACTGCCTAACTCCAGCTTTGGATGTTGCAAGAGCCAGTGCTAATATATGATAAAATAATAATATTATGAACGCACACACATAAAAGCAAATGTGTGTTTGTGTGTGTGCGCGTGTGGATGTCTTCCATATGAACGTCTGTCTGTGTGTGCAGTTTTCCGGAGACTGTGTACCACACTTAATTGAGTTCATCAGGAAAACAAACACAGCTGTCTAACGTTCTACAGTGCTGGAAGATGATCGAGTGACGACCAGGAAACTGTTATGCCAGCACTTCACATCCGAAAGCTCATCAAGTATTGAAGAGGAAAACCAACTTATACTGCCAGACAGTGGGAAAAATATAAGACAAAACACGGAGTGACAAGAGGAAAGAAGTCGACACAAAGAAGTAGTAGAACAAGGGAGGTGAAATTCTACTGCAGCAATGAAACAAATAGATTATGACTTTGTGTTATTACAGGCTTTTTTTTTTAGACGTGTACGTGTGTGTGTTTGTCTCCTCTCTTTGTCTGTCACTCCCTTCTCCCGGACTGAGTTAAGGGGGCATTTAGAGGAGCCGGAGAGCTATTTAAATCACGTGTGTGAGTGTTAGTATGTGTGTGGATCAGTTAGAGGTGCAGAGGACAGATTTACACCCCATGTACAGGAGAGATGAAGGCCATTTCCCAGGCAGGCCATTTCTCTCTTTTTCCGTTTCCCTGGTTGGCTGGCGTTGGTCCAGTTTAATTTCTTCAAAGCCCACAGGCTTGTTCTTTCACCTCCACATCCCTTCTTCTTGCCTCCAACAAAGAACCCACTTTTTACAGACTCTTCTTTAACTCCCTCGCCGACTCTCGCCCGAATCCTTTTCTGTCTCTCTGCAAAGTGCTGCCTCTTTATCTTTCCTTTGCCCTTTGTCCCCTACAGCTGAGGTATCTAACCTCCCTCGTCCCTCCTGACTCTGTCTACTATGTTATCTCCACACTGTACTCCAGCTTGTTTCTCGTCGTATGAACTCTTAACCTTCCGTCACAACAAGTCCCCTGAGTTAATTATCCTGTAATAAAAAACTGCCACGTTGCATGAATAATATGTTAAGTCCAATGGCATAGAAGTAAATTAAATCAATGTTTACCATCTGAATAGCCTCCTCAGTCACCTGATCCAAATATAATAATATCTGTTTTATTCAGTGTATATTAAGCGACCACTTTAATGAATCGTCACCCCATGTTCTACAACAGTCCAAAAACGCAACAGAGGTGAAAGTCCCTTTGTTTGTTCGGTTATTGGGCTGATGATGGGTCAAGCTGCTAATTTCACGGTCAACATAAAGTCTTTTCCCTTCTGACGCTGTTTTCATCTTTCAACTTGTGTTCGGTAAACTCATTGTTTATTGTCCTATTATAGAAAATGTGATGTGCAGTTAGGTTTTAAAACAGTACATTAACAAGATGACAAGACAGCAGGGACACCACAGACAACGGTGAGACAATAAAAACGATAAAAACAACTTGGCAGCAAAGACAGTAACGCTAAAATAAAAAGCAATTGGCAGTATAAAAATCAGATATATCAGAAGTGTGGCAGCATGAAGTGCAAACAAATGGCAGGGAGGGCGACTGTTAATGAGTATGAGCCAGTCAATCTTCGGCAAATGAAAAGTAACACAGCAACCAAAATTGGTTTTGTCCTCGTGTGATTTATTGTTGTGCCCTAAAGGCAAGAACTGCTTAGATTGGTCAGCACAGGATGGTTTTGGCCTTCATGAAGACCTTGCCAGTTGTAAATATTCCTAAAGTGGGCTTAACTCACACATCCTTCTTGACACCTCAACAAACCTGTCAAGCCTTTTGTTAAGGACAGTATGGTTGGCCACCAATAAAAAAAGGATAAATTATTTTCTGTCACATTGTGTATGGACATATAACATATTACCATTATTACACAATGAACACAAGTTTTCTGGGGAGAATTTAAAAGGTCATGATGGGCAATTGTGCAAATATATATTCATTACCACGGTTTCTGACAGGCTTTCTAACTTTCTTACCATTGTCAGTCCACTTTTCCTCATCCCTGTCCAGAGGAAAAGCAGTACATTGTTCATCTGCCGTATGCTTTTTCCTCTTTCTGCCGGCCTGTCATATTTAATTTTCAGTTATTTACTTATTTACTTTGAACGTAGCGTTATAGAGGAAAAATTGATGAAAGAGGAAAAGGCTGTGGATTGAAAGGGAATGATGGAGGGGTGGATGATGAAAAAGGGCTTGTGGTCTGTATTTGTGTCAGGAGCTCCATTTCCTCTGTTGTTGTATGGTGTACTGTGGGTTCAAGGTCCCTTCTCCATCAGAACATCTCCCTCTTCCTGCCTGCCTCCTTCTCTCCTGCTCTGCCTGACTCTGCCATAAATCCACCAACACACTTATTTGCACGCACGTACACGATCACACACATACACACACACACACACACACCAATCAATACAAGCCTGCTTGGCACTGCCAAAGCCCAAAATGACTATAGATTTTCTGTCGACTCTGCCACTAAATTATGTAAACCTCTGGTTTATGTTCCTGTACTTTTTTGGCATTCCTGCTACAGATGGGACGGGGTTTTCCACTGAGGCAGGGATAGAAGGATACAGAATAAGAAAAGACTGTTATTCTCACCGGGACCAAATGTATTGTTTCACCATCTTTGAATTGGTAAACAGTAATTACAAAATGTATATATTATAAACTCAATGTAGGTACCATTATTTTTTTATCATTAGGAAAAATGGTCAAGGACTGTGTTAACAAATCTATAGTCAAATAATGAAAATGATGTCAAGTTTCCATCTTCCTTAATAAATTATTTAAAAATTGACTTTATTTAATTTCAGATAAAAGCACATTTGTCTATGTTTAGTGTGCATTAAATATTATGTTGATGAAAAACATTCTATGTTTTACTGTTTTTGTTGTTTTACACATTTCAAAATAAGTGAATGCAAAGTTTATTAACCAACTGGATAATTAATTAGATATAGGTAATGTAAATATTCCAGAGCAAATGACTTGAATGGTAAATGTGCAATGGTTATAAGATCATTTATCATTTAAAACAGTAGATGGTGCCTGAAGCACAACAACAACTACTCTCAGTTTACAGTCGACTTAACTGGCTTTCTGGAACTGTTTGCACCATAAAAGAGACAACAAAAATGGACAATATACTGTGGACTCTGAGGCTTCCTGTTGCTAAATTAGGCAACTTTGCAGCACTTTACACTCCTACACATATATTTTAAGCCATTTTGTCACAGTTGCAAGTATCATATTTTTTCATGACTTGTCTTCTTCAGTCCTGTTCTGTTCTTCACCATTTAGCAAACTTTATTTTGAAAGTGGATAGGAAGGCCCTTATGTCATGTGAAATGTGGGCTAACTTACAACCCCAATTCAAAAAAATGCTGGGACGATGTGTAAAACGAAAATAAAAACAGAATGCAATCATTTGAAAATCTCATCAACCCACATTTTTTATTCACAATAGAACATAAACAACATATCAGATGTTGAAACTGAGACATTTTACCATTTCATGGAAAATATTAGTTCATTTTGAATGTGATGGCAGCAACACATCTAAAAGTTTCAACAGGGGCAACAAAAGGCTGGAAAAGTAATTGCTCCAAATAAAAAAGCTGATGGGGGAGCATTTGATAACTAATTAGGTTAATTGGCAAACAGGTCAGTAACATGACTGGGTATAAAAGAAGCATTTCAGGGAGGCAGAGCCTCTGGAATGTAAAGATGGGCAGAGGTTCAACAATCTGTGACAAACTGCATCAAGATTTTTGAAACAATTTCAGAAAAAAGTTCCTCAATCACAAATTGCGAACACTTTGAAGAGCCAACCATCTACACTATATAATATCATAGTCCTGCAGACTGAAGGGGAGAGGGGACCATCCAGCTTGTTATCAGCAGTTCATAAGCCTGCATCTCTGATGGTATGGGGGTGCATCAGTGTCTATGGAGTGGGCAGCTTGCACATCTGGAAACATCAGTACTTTTTAGCACCATCAGTGCTGAAAAGTACATAGAGGTTTTAGAGCAACATGTGCTCCCATCCAGACAACGTCTCTTTGAGTGAAGGCCTTACATATTTCAGCAAGACAATACTAAACCACATACAGCATCCATCACAACAGCATGGATTTGCAGTCCACAATCTGGCAACAAAGCCTCAGGACTGTTGAGCAGCTAGAATCCTGCATCAGACAAGAATGGGACAACATTCCTCTCTTAAAACTACAGCAACTGGTCTCCTCACTTTACAGACAATTACAGACAATAGGAGATGCCACACAATTGTTGCTGCCATCAAATTCAAAATGAGCTAATATTTTCGAGGAAATGGTAGAATGTGTCAGTTTCAACATATTATTTGTTGTTTATATTCTATTGTGAATAAAATATGGGTTGATGAGATTTGTATATCATTGCATTCTGTTTTTATTCATGTTTCACACCAACTTTTTTGAATTGGGGTTGTATTTAAAATAATGAATTTAGTGTATATGCCTACAATATTTTATTCAAATTTCTTACCTTCAAATAGGAATTTTCCATAAAAATGGTATTTCAGAATGGGGATGTAGGGGGTCTTCCTATTATCAGGATGCTCTCATATTTAGTCTGGAATCCTGTGTAATTACTATGTGTCGTTGGATGCAGTCATGCAGTTCATTACCTTTGCCATTTAAGCTAACTTGTTAAATGTACCACTGATAAATTGGAATTAGTTCTAACACTGAATCAAACCTAACTGACACTTTAAGCTTGTGCTAATGTCTGTGAGTGAAGCCAGTATTTGTGCTTAATAGATACACGTTTGTCCATGTGCAAATCCATACATTACCGTATGTTTTTCTTGTGTGTGTGCAGCTTTTTTGTTTAAAGGTGTGTCTGTGTGTGTGCTTGTGTTTCTGAGGTGAGCTAATAGTTTGTCTGACCGGGCCTGTGACAGGGCCATCAGTAACTCTGAGGGGAAATTGAAATGATCGGCTCATTCAGTCTCCCAGCAACTCCATTACCCAGAACCTCACAACACCCACACAAACAAACACCCACACCCACACACACACACACACACACACACACACACTCACATCTCCTCTCCTTGTTCGTACTTGGTCTATATCTCCATCATTGCCACTTGCTCCATGCTGTTGGTGCTGTCTCTTTCACCATCCAAATCTCTCTCCTGTATCTCACCGACTTTAAGTTATTTTGGTGTCTTTTAAGTTCTTCCTTTTTTGCTCTATTTTTCTTACCCTTTCAGTTCCTTTTTATCCTCTCTACCTTCCTCCTGCCTGTCTCAAAATTCTGAAATGGTACTTTTCTCTTTAAAAAGTGTCTGAGCAGTTGTGTATGTGTGGGAGTGATAGACTGTGTAGGAGAAAAACAGCTCTGTCCAGGATTGTATTAGGGATTTGGAAAGGCTGAGGTGACACCGACTTTCAAAGAAGATGAAAGTTCATTGGTGCTTGGGCTGTACAGAATCCACAGTCGAGCAGTAGTTATGTTTGCACAGATCTTCTTTTCATCAGAGAGAAATTGAGAGGGAATGACAAACAGTCAGAAGGGGCTGAAAAACAGCTCCTTGAAGGAATCATTAATCAGTAGTCAAAGTCCTTGATTCTATCTAATGAGCTGCTTGTTCCTTCTGGGAGGCAGAGTAATGAGAAAAACAACACTGAATGCTAGAGTGACAATCGCCAAACGGCTAAACAAGATAAACCTTTTTATTTAAACATATGACACGGTGTGTGCTGATGTGTTTCAAAAATGCAGTAAGACACTGTTTCAGTGAAATGTCTTTAATTACTGTATACTTCAAAATGAGACTCATCCTAAGACCTTTAATTTACTGGTTATCAAGAGGAAGGCAAATTAGCTTTATAAGCATGCAGTAACTACTGCAGTGTTTCTTTTTTCTTTTCATCTAGTATAGTAGTAAATAAAAAAAAAAAATTTCCAAGTTTCTTTATAATGTATCATCTAATAGAAGCCATATCGTCTTTTATGCACACTTCATTAGGCAGCAATGGAGCAATCAAACACATAAAAGTGGGGAGGTTTGCAGGTTTAATTGCAAACACACACACACACACACACACACACACACACACACACACAGGAGAACAACAGGATGTAGCCGACATAGCTGGGGCAAGAGCTGCTCCGTGCCCTGATGTGACCCTCTTGGCTCGTCAGGAAGAACTGCTCCACTTAAACTTTGTTGCTCCCTTGTAATTGAATTAGTCTGCTCAATTACATAGAGGCAGGCCTGTCCTCATTACACAGCACTATTAAAGCACTAGGATGGAGACAAGTGGAGCAGCAGCAGCAGCAGCAGGCCGGGAGCAGAGAACAGGGCCTTGAGTCATTTCAGTCGAAGTGTAAAGTTTACTGCTCTAATCTCCAGTGTGTCTGCTACATCTGTGCAACACCTGTGCCACCGTTCGTGAATTATGTCCTGCTCTGACTTCTCTGCCTTACCTGTCTGTCTCTGTTTGACTTTCCTCTCTGACACTCTCTGTGCTTCTGGGGCCAAATGCTTGGAAGGTGCTGAGACAGCAGTTTGGCCGAGTTCTTCCTACGCTTACTTCACTAACTTCTGAAGAAAACATCTAACAGAGTCAAAACGCTGCCAAACCACTTGCTGCAGGGTTCCCTGAGCTCAGCACAACGATCACACATCTGCCAAGCTTTCACTCACGCTTGCGCGCCCACACACACACACACACTCGCACACACACATACAATGAAGGGATCTCCTTTTGCTGCAGAAGCTTCGCCTAGTGTCTGCACCAAAGCCCCATTTCTGAGATGTCAGCTGGTTTTTCTTTTTAATTTATGTCTCTTTGTCTCTCTATTTGTCCCCTCTTCTGTCTCTCTCATTTACACAGAAGCAGCTAAAGAACTTCCAGAGTGGCTTCGAGCATGTTAACGATGGTGGTTTCCAGCTTAAGAGGTGGGTGTACACACATGCAACCATAGTGCAGAAACACAATGAGCAGCCTGCCCATTTCCCTGCAGACAAGACCAAATGTGCAATGTATATAATTGCCTCAAGATTGAATCTGTATGTTTGTGTGTGTGTGTGTGTGTGTCCCCTTCTCTCCTTTCCCAGTAATAACCTGACCACAGACCTAGACAACAACATCAATATCAACATGCCACCCATTGAGACCAAGGTGTTGATGTGAGTCTCTCGCTTATCTGCAACTAAAAAGAACCGCTGTGTGTTATTATTTAGTATCCATACGACACTGTATGTCTAATAAAATAGAAAATACCTCTCTGAAAGCTTCATTTCTGACCTGCAGTACCAAAATGCTGTAAGAAATAGAGGAAAAGATTAAAAAAACTACAGATTTTGCGTGAAATGTGATTACATTTTTATTATTTTACTCCCATTCTGGTTGTCCACATTTTAAAAGAGATTTATATTAGAAAGACATGTTTGCCAGAAGGGGTCACCATTGGAAACTCCAGCTCTAAAAGATGAAGATTATTATAGTATGAATGAGTTAGTATTGGGATGGGTGGATTAGTGCATGAACTAACTGTAAAGAAAATTAATTTCCCAAATTGAGACTTTAGAGTTAATCATAAATCCATTACATTTACAAGCCCTGTCTCTGCATTTATATGTTATGTCTTCTGGAATACATACAGTATTCAACAAGCCTGGCAAGACTTCCACCAGAGACAGGAAGTGGAGAAGAGGAGCCCCTCCCCACCTTCCCTCTCCTCCTCTGACAAGATGAGCATGTCAATCAGCATGACGACCCTATCAGATGGCAGCACCCCTGTAAGTCACGTCTATTGGTCTAACATGTTCTCCGTTTGTCAAAGATTTCCGATAACACGGTGACTGACTTGTGTTTCAGGATTCTGTGTCTGTGTGTGTCTTTTGGTGCATTTGCAGTGATTTTTTTAAAAATTTGTGCTTACTCTGTCATTATATGCATCAGGATCTTTCAGAACAGGGGACAATGCGTATATTCCTATTTCTATCCAGGAGGAGACAGCATCTCTCAGCTGATGTCTTCAGTATGCACACAACCAGCCACTTCACTGAGAGCACAGAGTAAATATACATGGGCTTAATCTGACTTACACACACTCTCTCTCTTACAGCCACAGTGCAAATTGAAATCAGCAGAGCAGCCATTCTCATTCAGCACATCTTCCCTTCATTTAACCAGACCACAGTAAATCCCCAGGATTTTCTTTACTGGGTCTGTTCTGGTCATTATAATTCTATACTAAAGTCGTCCGCTGCCTTCTGGCTGAATAACAAGTGTGTGTACTCTTCTCTGCTAATCTCCGAGCCCGAAGTCAACAGGCAGGTTAAATCTCAGACACGGCCGGGAGAGTTGTGTGTATGAGCACACTTAGGTGGTGATTGTCCACTCAATCGCCACAGAGGTAAGCTTTTATGCTTAAGACGGCTATTTGATTTACATTCTTTTGGCTAAAAAAAATGGGGGGAGGTCACGCCGGTCAGGAGTAAAGACATTGGTGAGAGGATCTAATTCATGCTCTCTTCTTAGCTGTGATGCACTAATGTAATGCAGTGCACAGTCAGTGTTCAGGCCAAGATGCTTGTGGATAAAGTCATCAAGATTTCCATCAGGTTACACGCAGACCCAAAGTAAACACTGGTTGTGTTTGAAATCCGCTGGGATGCCCAGGAAATGCTTAGCTCAGTGGCTCAGACCTGCTGACGAGGGCAGATGATCATCTCGGAGAGAAGGCAGGCGTGTGTGTGTTTGTGTGTGCCTTAATACCCTAAGGTCAAGGGAAATAGAGGTGGAGAGAGAAGGAAGATGAAAAACAGATGTTGCTTCACCGGTTGAATGTGCTGATACTGTAGAGCCACTCTCCCCTGTGGGAAACCGAGACTCAGCGTCTCCTCTCATATGATTTCATGGCTGTGAAAGAAATTGTTTTTCCCGATTGCACGTGTAATCTGTTTTATTATCTTACCTCTGTGTCACTTCACATGCTTTCCTCTGCTGTCCCTTTTATTTGATTGTTCTTTGTGTAAACTTACGCTTCCTTGTTCCACGTGACACGTCCACCCTGTTTGAATTTCTAACAGTTTCGCTTGGTGTTGACCCAGCGATACATTTTTAAAACGCACCACACGGGGGATGGGGTCATATGATCCTGAGACACAGTGTCCATCTCTAAAGTGATTGAATTTGCAACCTTTGTGCCTATAACATCAGTCTTTGACAAAACATTGCGTTACACTGCAGTATGTGTGTGTGTGTATGTGTGTTAGACCATGCTTCTTTGTGAATAGCCCACATTAAACAAGGTCTTTTTTTTCATCTTGGTTTGTTTTTAACTGTGAGTGTAATAGTCTCTGCAGTGTATGACTGAGTCTACATGTGACTTTTTACTCTTTCACACTATAACTTAGCTCACTCATTGCCATGGCAATCCTGCAAAATAGAGCAGCTCTGGATATCTCTCTTTATGATCGATCCCTGTGCTCCATAGCAACACCACGGAGCAAGGCAGAAATTATAGGTTTCATTAAAGAGGAATCTAACAAAACTCTGTGCCTTTATGCCCAGATATGAATCAACTGTCTAAATTTTTATTGTTTCATAATACTGAACCACATCAACACACATCCACCCCCACGACAAGTACACACACCCGTATGCACACATACACAGTGAGCACCCACAAACACAGGCGCATGGACACAGACCACTACAGCTCCAATTTCAGACTGTCTAGATGATAAATGTCTTTTTATAACCAGACATCAATCAATACTGTTTGGGGGATGGCCCAATGTTGTTCTAACAGTATTGCCATTAAATTACGTGAGAAATAAGGACAAAAATAAATATACAGCAAAAATTGAATCCTGCAAACTGTGTTTGATGTTCAGTTGTTTAAACTTTGACGTGTTTTTAATCTCAGATTTCAGACTAATGTCCAGTTTTCCGTCTTAGTCCTTCTCTAATTGCTACCATGCTACAGTATTTGGATTCTGCTGCTGTCCAGTACCTTGGTGCTGATCTATGTTTGAGACGTAGTAGCTTAGTTTTGACACAAGAGGGAGATGCTGGATAGCAGTGGAGTTCTTTTGCACCTTAGGAGTACTTGGACCAGTCCTGGCAGATAGACTGTTTGACAAATTGGAAAAAATAACAACCTCGTGATCTCAAAGCAATTTAACCCTCTTCATATCTTAACTACTGTGTGTAAAAAATCTTTAAGCATTTACACATCGGCACTCTCGTCAGTTCAACAAGAGAATGGAGGTACAGAATGTGTATTTCTATGCAGTCTTGCTTTAAGTATATAGTCATGTTCAAAAGTTAGTTTTGTGTGTTTGTCTGTGTGTAAAAACATGATAAATAAAAACCATCTGATCATAGCGGTTATAGTATTAGGCAAATGCAACCTCATACAAACAACAACATTTGAATTGTTCGCCATACTATCATTAATTTATTTTTAAAAAATTAAGCCTAAAAAACAACACGTGGGCAATACTAACTACCCCCTACTGCTTTCGTAGGATTTCAGAGTATAGAGTCAGAGTAAGTTGCAGCCAGGTGCTGCTAATAATCAGCCCTTGATTAATTGACCCTCAGCAGGTCTGCAGACCTATTTAAAAGCAGAGGTTTTGGCAGTTTGCTGGTCTGGAGCATAGGGTGTGTATTAACATAATGCCAAGAGGGCAAGACATAAACAATGGTTTTAGAGAAGCAGCTGTTTCAACGCGTCACTCTAGAAAGGATTATAAAACCATTTCCAAACAATTTGGAGTTCATTGTTCTACAGTAAAAAGATTATTCACAAGTGAAAAGCAGACAGATGCTAGTCTTCCGAGGAGTGGACGTCCCAGCACGTTCAAGGTCAGACTGTGCAATGCTCAGAAAAATTCAAAAATACCCGAGAGCTACATCTCAGACCCTCACAGGCCTCGCTGTGCATGTTAAATGTTAAAGTTCATGACAGCACAATTAGAAGAAGACTGAACATGTGTGGTTTGTTAGGAAGGATTGTCTAAAAACAACATGAACACACGACTGAGGTTTGCAAAACTGCATCTGAACAAACCACTTGACTTCTGGAACGATGTCCTATGGACACATGATAACAAAGTGGAGTTGTATGGCCTTAATGCCCGGCTCCATGTGAAAGCCAAACCCAGCATTTCAGCAGAACAGGATTCGGGTACCTTCAAATCACTGAGTTGATCATGAACTCTTGTCTATACCAGGGTATTCTAGAGGGAAATGCACGGCCATCTGTCCAACAGCTAAAGCTTGGTCGAAATTGGGTCATGCACCAGGACAATGATCCAAAGCAGACCAGTAAATCTACATCAGAATGGCTGAAAAAGAAATTAAGGTTTTGGAATGGGGTGGTCAAAGTCCAGACCTCAACCCAACTGAAATGCTGTGGTGGGACCTTAAGAGAGCTGTGCATAAGCAAATGCCTAAAAACCATAATGAACTGAAGCGACATTTTAAAGAACAATTTGCCAAATGTCTTTCACAGCGATGCAAAAAGCCATACAGGACATTATCACTTCAAGTTATTGCCTCTTAATGTGGATCTACCAACTATTGAATCACGGGGTCATCGGGCACTCGGGGGTGCTAGTATTGCCAGCATGTTTTCTTTTTGTCATTATTGTTATTATTGGTACCATATATATTGGAATCGTGAAAAAATGTTTTTGTTTAACCTACTATCATCAGAGGATTCTTGTTAGTAACAAAATTAACATCAAATTTAAAGAGATGGTACTGACTGTCTATATGTTTCCTCATACAGTATACAGTATATGTAGTAGTGTGTGTACAGTACATGTACTGTGTGTGTGTGTACTGGCTAGTGAAGGGCACACAGGGGCAGGTTAGTCCATCTGGCCTGCTAAGGTGCAAAGCAGCACCACTGACCACCAGCTGTCACGCTTCCCGGTCTCTGACCTCTCCATTAATGTTCTGTTAGTATTCCCCTCCTCCTCCTGTGTTCTGCCATGTCACAGTTATTTTTGTCCTTTGCTTTCATATTTAATGCTTTGTACTTTTTTTCTCAGGCCCCTTCTGTATCTTTCTTGTTCTGGCTCTCTGTTTCATTCCGCCTCTTCATCCATTGCTCGCCCACCTACTGTTCAATTGGCATTATCAGGTCACGCTGCTTCAGCGTTAGCTGGGAGAGGACATAAAAGAGGTCAACTAAAGTTTGGGGCATTTTTGTGGAGTCGCAGTATACATACAGGTATGTAAAGCAGTTGTAGAGACATTGAGCCTTTGAGTCTGCTTGGAGTTGGCCTGAAATAACCCATTGACTTTTCTGTAGCTGATTCAAATTCATCATTACATAGAGAGTTAGAAGTGCAGCAGATTACTGAGCCAGCATGCTGCACAGACTGTACACTCTGTAAAAGCACTGAACCACTCACATTCGTTTTCCCCATTTAATCCAGTGCACAGTGCAGATGTATTCCCCGTCACTGAGTTCACAAAGTTTTAATCCTTGAAGTCTTTTCCATTCACCACACAAACCAGCCGTTCATTACTGTAGATGGAAGACAGCATGACAGGTCACACACTGTGTCACCTCGGTAGAATGGTTATTACACTTAGGCGGCAACGTTGATATTGTATGAGGGTTCTCTCCCCCCAGCTCACTGTGCCCTCATCCTCCGGTATTTACTGTGCACTAACCTCATGGCGCACCATTCACCGATAGGCAGGCAAAGGCAGCGCAACAGTCTTCGGTTAGCCGACCACTGGATAGAAAATGAATGCTTTAAAGCTACTTCCTGTTAGTTTCTGGTCACATATCGTTTAATGTCCGTGACCTTGTTTCAGGGTAACATATCAATGTACAGAACCTTTATAAAATTGTTTAGTATTTACATAATACCAATGCTATTTCCAGAAAAAGAGTAAAAAAATCATCCAACGGGGAAAAAGTAAATGAAATGTTCTTAAGCAGAGTAAACATCCTTGTGAGGTGCACAAATCATTATTACTAAAGGTGTTTACAAAGTCAAAGTCCCATTGTGACATCAAAAAAGCATACACCACAATTTCCATCATTTCCAGACCATAGATGATTCATAATCATTACATTTCCTGCTATCAAGTCTGCTGCATGCTGTTACCCATCCAAAGAATGCCATTTCCCAGTAGCCTTTCGCACTTCCCATCTACTGTGGACCAGAACATCCCTGTGATGATTTATGGTAATTATGCAAATACAACATAAGGCTTTGGAAATTAATGCTAACCCCCACCAGTCTCTTCATCACTTGAGGATGGGTGTAACTGGAGCCAATGCTTTTCCAATCCTGTTACTGTAATACCACGGACAATGCAAAAAGCCTAGGTCAGGCGATTAAGGATTTATTGAAGCCTTGCGGAGGCAATTCACATGTTTAATCTTTTTTATTCTTCATTTATTAGGTATAGGTTGATTGAAAAGGCAGCCATCACATGGCTTTTCAGTATTTCTTAGTCCTCAGGACGGATGCTGGATCTGCCTCAGTATGCAGCAGAGTAAATTGACATAATCCTTCTTGTAATAATCTCTCACCTAGATGAGAAGTGCTGTATGGTAGCAGTGCAGGTGTGGGGGTGCTGGATCTCTCTGGCTGAGTTAGGCCGGGCAGACTGACAGTCCTGGCAGAATGTGAAGAAGTGAGCTGTGACACACGAGCCATGGCACTGATTGACAGAGTCATTAGTGACCCTGTACCACTCCATCACCACCTTATGTGCAGAGAGTCTGACTCTAGATCTGCATGCCACAGACTGTAATGTATGTCTCCTTGTGCTGTAGTAGTTTAAAGGAATAGTAGCCTTTTCCGCCTATCTAGTCTAGTTATGTAGCTTCAACCATAAGGGACAGTCATATTGTTTTAGTGGGATGGAGTCTCTGTGTAATAAGACTCTGTATATGTCTGATGGGGAGCACTGAGGTCTGACTCTGCTTATCACTTCCCTGTGGGATATCACGTTCAACATGGACCCTTTGCACCCAGGGCACATCATGTCATACACTCTCTGAAGTGTGTAATACAAGTGTGAATGTGTGTGGAGAGACTGGGGGTAGAACTCAATGCACACTGAGTCCTAATAATTAAGCACAAACCCTGGAGCATTTGATCTTTCACACACAAAGTCCCAAAGTGAAAGCGAGCTTCATTGAATCCTGTGTCCCATCAACAATGCTTTTATTTTCTTTAGCATCTGCATTATATTTGACTAAGTGTTTGTAGGACAGTTGTTTACAAAGGATGGCAGCTCTTGCTTCAGAGTGACGTCATGTTGCATTTGTATTGTGTGGTTGAATCCACAGGGGGTCACTGTTCTGCTTTGTTGGGACAGACTAGCAGGGAGTAGTCCAGGTCCAGTGAAAGCCTGAGGCAAAAATGGATCCAAGCTCTTCTCTGGAGGGTTTTCCTCTTCTTCTCTTCTGGAGATCAGTGCCGTATCAATCTGGGCTTAAAACCCTGATGTGTGCACTTTCTGAAATCTGGTCCAAATTAAAAAGCACAGACACTCAAAGTTGTGTAGAGGACACTCTCAGTCAGCAAACACTCTTCTCTTCCTCTCTCTGATAGTGTTAGTCAAGAGCCTCTTCTTTTAAAGATAATAACCCCTTATCAACATATTTATAATTAAAAAGCAAGGTGAGCTGCTGTTTTGTATTTCACTGGTTTATCTATGAACCTCTATCTGTCTCTCTGCTATTTTTCATCCTTTTCTCCTTGAGCCTTTTAATTTCATGACTCTTCAATTAAATATTTAAGTGTTTGAGGATTACGTCAGGCTTGTGAACAAGCTGCTGGGTTTTCCCAGCCCGCTTTCTATATTTATACATTTTTCTCTCTTCTCCTTTCCTTTTTTTTCCTTTTAGTTTCAACTTTCTTCACTGGCATAATGTGTGAATACATTTGTGCAGCCAAAATATCCCGAATAACAACTATAGAGATGAACTGTATTCTGTAGTGTAGTACTAAATCGTACTATATTGTTCTTTCTATCGTTAGTTTTTTTATTCATTGCTCTCCTCCTCTCTCACTTTTTTCATACTAAGAGAGTCTTTCACTCTCCTTCTATGCCACATCCTCAACCACATTATGTCACTGATCTATACTGATCTATACAACTATGCCCAGCAACACAGCCCTAATTGATCATTAATGTCTGACTGGGGACAGTGGTGGTATGTAGAGCAGCAGATTGATTCAATTATAAGTCAGCTTTTCAGGAGTAATCAAAAGCCAGGTTAGCAACATGTCATCCTTTTATCTACGCTCTAATGTTTCTGAACTCAAATCATGAATGTAGGAATTAGAAGGCCTTGGTAGGTGTAATCTACAAACTGTTGATATCTCATGTTTAAATCAAACATGGTATTTCTCACAACAGGATCGAGTTGAATGCAAAATGTAAGAGTGAAAACTCTGCTGTGGCTCATTAACTTTGCCGGTGCTACCATTAAAGGAACACTGAAATATCTCACCTGAGTCAGACGAGGGTACAAACTACTTCTTGTTCCTGTGAAACAGGCGCTGTCTTCTTATAACGAGTGCTGGTGGGGACAATGTTTTATTAATAGGGGAATCATCAGCGCTCCTGCTCACAGCCACACACACACACACGCTTGCAGTATGCATACACACACATATACTGTATAGGCACATAGGAAGGAAGAAAGGAAAAGGGATTTACTGTGAATTTGTATGTGACAAGATTTTGCACGTACTGCTTACCACAGCTGATAGATAAGTGTGTGTGTGTGTGTGTGTGTGAGAGAGAGAGACACTGAGTGCAAAGGAACAGCCTGCAGCACTGTGCATACTGAGCTTCATTTACCAGATTCCACTCCTCTATTATCAGCGGGATCATTATCCACTCCCCTCTATGCCCTCGCTGTTTCGCTTCTACCAGGACTTAAGTAGCACACCAAAATATCCACACACTCACATTCACCTGAATGCTTATTATTCCGCACTCTTTATACATGTGCGCAGAAAAAAAACAAAAACAGTTTCAACATTTTGTAATTTTTACCACCGTATTCTTGTGGCGGTTTGAAAAATGGCAAAAAGAGCTAGTGTGCCTGTTTGTGTGTGCATGCGTGCACCAGTGCCTTGCAGGCCACAAGTGATGCATATACATTATTGGTATGCATCAGTGTAGATGTGCATGGAGACGGAGAGAAAGACCTGTAGGATGTGATTAAGGTTTCAAACCTGCCACGGGTGGAAAGACGCTCACTCACTGTCTTCTTTCAGGCATATGTATATTGCACCATTGACCATAATAGAATGCAGTTTATGTTGCACAACAAGGTCATATATATGTGCTCATGAAAGGACACATTTGTCTGTGTACACAGCCAGGGAGTAGAGGAAATGCAGCATTAACCATGCCTCAGCTAGCTGTCCCACCATGATAATAATTACCTGGAAAAGATCAGTGAAGGGAGGTAGACTAACCCAAATATTTTCACTACTCCTCTGCAGTTTTTCCTGCATAAAGTCATTTTTTTACACTGCTTTTCTTCCTGTGTCTCTGTCTGTTTCAGTGATTTTCACTGCCTGGCCTAAACTTGTATTTCTGAGAAGTTCTGTATGTTGGTATTCAACTTTAACAATCTTACTGCTTATTCAGCCCTGTGAGATCCCACTAATAGTCGCAGTGGCTGCTGAGGCGTGGAACGCTAGGTTACACTAAGCCGACTCTGGAAATATAAAACACAGCACGCACACTGGATGTTGATGGTTGTGTAAGAGCCTGGATGTGTTGAAGTGTGCTCTCTCAGATGTGACCATCTAAGCTGTGATTTTTATTAAAATACTGAACATGTAGTCTGTTCATGGAGGGAGAGAGGGAGGAAGGGGATTTTGTTTTGTAGTTTATTGGTTTGGCATTTAGAGACTGAAGAAATCCTGGGAAGAAGAAGAAGGGAGCGAAATGTATCGAACAGAAGGGAGATAAAAAGAGGGGAGAATGAGCCTATTCTCCTTACCACTGAGTGGTCTGGTCTCCAGAGGGAAATAAACTGAGTTGTGATTAATGAAAAGATGGAGAAGAGCCCCACTACCACCACCACCACCACCACCACCACCACCACCACATCTTCCTTTTCTCTCTCACCCAGAAAATCCATCTTGGTACTGATGGCTGTGTGTAGGGAATGATTAGGGAGCAGATAACGAGTGAAAACAGCCAATAAAAGCAAGGCAAATACATTCTACAGTATTATCATTGGCACACAACCACTCCGTGGGCAAATGGAGAAAAGGTGTTATCATGAAGAAAGCATCTGACGTATTCCGAAACACAAAGTCACGGAGTCTGTGTAACTTCTACTGTACTTTTACAAAGCGTTGCCCTAATTTGCATCACGGATTGAGCAAAGTGGTGCCAAATAATTAAGCTTTAAAGCAAAAGCAAATCCTGCAGGCTCAGGGCTTAAATGATGCAGGCAGTTTACAAAGGCAAATGAAAAAAACTATAATGTTTTAAAAAAAAACATGCAGATGGAAGGAATGAGAGAGATCCTGAGGTGTGTTGACCTCCTTCGTGCCTCATTAGCCAAGTAAGCTGATATTAGTTTACCGGGATACGCTGTGCTCCACTGATACTACAGGGCCTCACTTTGGCCTCATGGGATGTCAATGGCGGAGAAGTTTGTTTTTAAACCGTACTTGCAAGGAATGAGTGGGGAAGTGTGACAGCCGGAAAAAGCTTGAAAGTAAGTGAAATAGAGATATGTAGAGAAGAGATACGGGGTGACCCAAAGTATCATCAAAAGTCTTTTTAGTACGTCAAGAGTGGGGACAGGAAAACGGAGGTGGGAAGGAAAAGATGCTAATTAGGAAGAGAAGAAGCATTTCCCTTGAAGTGCAGCGTGTTGAGAACACAAGCTCTGATTTTCTGTATAATTCTGTGAATATTTGAGGTGAAAAGAAGAGCCATGCGGGGGTGAAGAGGTGGCAGAAGGGTCACAGAAGTGTATGGGATGTAAACAGGGGAAGCCAAGCGTGAAAAGGTGACGAACCAAAGGTTGAAAATAATTAAAGTACAGCTTTTTATTTTCTAGCTACTTAGAGAGAGTGGGGTCACTGTGAGACTTTGACACGGAGCAACCTAATGTCTCCCCCCTTCAACCAGTTGATCTTATGAATGGATTACTGGCCTACTGGGCCAATTTCTAGGGGCGTGAGAAGTCAGAGGGGCCCATGCTCTAGAGCCTATAAAGTTATTGTTTGTATTTCTTGTTTGAAAGAGATGTGCAACAACCAAACAGACACAAAATGACCACGAAATAAAAATCAAATTATCGAAATTACACAAAATTGCAAAAACCCGACACCAAATGTCCAAAAACAAATGTCTGACTGCTCCATGAACACCTGTTAGTGAAGAGAGAAACAAGCATGTCATCATAACCACAGACCCCCAAAACAAGCATAAAGTTGGATCAACACCTCTACAGTATAACCTTTTCAAGCTTTCATGCCCCCAGGATTAATAGCATGGTCGCTATCTGATTACATTAGTTTAAGCAAGGTGTCCCTAATAAACTGGCACGTGTAGAGTTACAGTTTTTGTCAGAATTGATACTATTTTAAGTTTTAACTTTATCTCGTATTCAGGTTGTGTATGTATTCAGTAATATAGTAGATGTTGCCTCAAACACAGATGATTGTATACTGAATGACAGCAGACCCACTGTCCCAGCCTTCAGTGTCTGCATATTCACATCTACTGTCTAGGAAATGATGCATGCAGAATTCATGGCACGAGCAAAGATTGCTTGACAGCTTTGATATGACAACTTCCCCCCTCGTGTAGCGCTCCACGGTCTCAGAGTCAGTCATTCGTTGAGTTCACGAACTCTGAAACTAGAAAAGGGAGAGAGAAAAAAGTGATGCGGTAGAGATGCAGTGTGTGTGTGGGGGGGGGGAGAAAGAGAGAGAGACAACAGAGCAGATGTGAGGAAGAAGGAGGGAAGTCTTTCCAAGAACTCTCTCATGCCTGTGCAGCTTCTCAGTGGCTTCTCCATCCTGTGGGAGAGAGGAGATCACATCACTATTAGGACAAAGGAAGTTTAACTGCTTTGTTAGTAGGCAGATCTCACGAGCAGAGGTAGAAAGTTCAGCAGGTACCAATGAGGATGAGCCCACTAGTTTGGAAACAGGGAAGTTTTCCACTTCCAGTGAGGTTTTCTTGACTGCATTTCTGGCATTGCATATGTTTCTTTATGTCCTTCATTTGTGTTATTAATTTATTGTCTCTTCTTTTGTGCACAGCAGCTGGTTTGCTCTTTAATGTGGATTGACTCTGTATTTCGCTGGATGATTCCCATTCTTCAGTAGACAGCCGTCCCCAGCTGTCATAAAGGCTGGAATATGGAAATGACATGAATCTCTCTGGCACAGTAAATGCGTTGAAACCACACAACATCAATCACAGTCCATATCTAATATACTCCTATACCTCCATTTCTTATTTGCATATATATTTCAAAGCCTTTTACATATTCAATATTGGGCTCCTACAAGTACCATTCCAAATGGAGGAATGCTCTCTGTGTGCTTGTGCAGCACAGAAACCCCCATTCAACACAGCTGTGTTGGCTTTCCAGTACAAATCTTGATCAGTGAATGAAGGCACCATACAATCGTGGGCACAGCTACCATTTTCACTCAGCAGCCACAGTGAGGTGACAAATGAGTAAGCAGACACTAATTTGTTGAACGGAACATGATTTGATATATTACTGCAGAAGAAGAGAGTAGTGGTACAAATATGTGCAGCAGAAGTGTCTACTGGTGGGGGTGGGGAGGGGGGAGGGGATACATGAAATTACATCATTAAAAATATTGTGTTCTAGTCAAGTGCATTCAAATCAAGAGTGATAGCTGAGATGTACTTTACACAACAAGGTGAGAAATTCTAATAAGTCGGTCTAATGGAGTGAAAAACACTACAGGAAACTGCAGTGTTTGAATCTGCTGTCTACTTTACACTTGTCTGAAGAATTTGAGATCATATGAATCCACACACACACATTATGTTTGTGACAGTAGTTAATCTGAGATTTACAAATCAGTCCTGAAAAAACTTGAGAAAAATGCCCACTGATAGGAATGAAAGAGTTTGACAGGCAGCAAACTTTATTAAATGAAGTCAGGTGGACACATATTTCATTCTCCTGTATGTGTGTGCATGTTAGTTTGTGTAAATGCTTGTATGCCTCTATGTGATATTAAGTAGAACTCAGTGGACCGTGCCCCCATATGTCTGGCCTCACGCGGCCAGTGTCTTTGAGCTATGCAGTAAGATTAGCTAGTTCACTTTTCACTACAGAAGAGCCCCCTGCTCAGAGGCACAGTTCGTAGCATGGTTTGGAGTCAAAAAGGCCCATATGTGGCGTGAAAAACGCAAAATAAAAACAAGGCCACTGCTACTATATTACCTAAAGAATAGATGTTAGAACCCACAGAACAAATCTTCATTTCTTTTCTTTCCATCCTCATACAGTGTTTACTGTATTAGTTTCACAATGACAATCTGCCTTGAACACAGAAAACCCAAACAGGTGTCCCTAACAGTTTGACACTGTACCTGCAAGGGATTTTCCATAAACAACTGTCATATCAGTGAACCCGTGTTCATCTCTGCGCAGCTAATTATCCTGTAGGAGAGAAAGCATAGCACGCTTTTTTTGGACGCATTTCAATTAGCAAGACCGCATGCGCTGGACTGGCTGCTGTGGCTTGTGAAAATCAAAAATGGCGGGGGGGTGTGGGGGGGGGTTGGGTGTGGTGACAACCACAGTGGATTTACACATGCTATAAACAAACTGAAAGCTGTTTCTATCACAACTCGCTACAATCACCTCACGTTCGAGTGTGTGACGGCATGTCTCTGTGATCTGTATGTGCGTCCCTCCCCTCTCGCCTCTCAGCGGCTTGTGTCTCTTAGATCAGTCTGGATGCTTAATTACACTAAACAGGACATTTTCCCCAATATTTATTAATAATATATAATTAATATAATATAATATATATTAATTTATTAGAAAACATCTGGTGTCTTGCTACTATAACTGTTGAAGATAATACTCAGCACCCACTGCCCATCAGCGGAGACTAAGTTAGTAGCAGTGTCTGTGGATGCTTTATTAACACAAGTGTTCACATGAGAGATAGACAGCGGACATGTCAGATAAGAAAAATGGATGTTGATGGATTCCTTTACTGTAGGCTGGTGTCTTAGGTTAAACAAAACTTAGCTATTGACAGAGATGGAAACAAATGAGGGCCTCAATACATTCTAAGTGTTTCACCACCCAAACCGCCACCATTCTGCATAGTAGCTAGAACTGAGAAGGGTGGAGAGAAAATGTGAGTTATGAAATCTGTAATGAATAGTCTCAATGACACCACTAGCTGCCAGATCGCATAGTTTAGCTCAATCCATCACTAAGGGAACATTTTCAACTCTTCACCCACAGCTGAAATATGAAAATCACAGCTACTCTGTCCGGTTATTATACCGAAGCCATCAATTCACTGGCCCCTATCTCACCACAGCCTTAATTACATGATATCTCGTGTGCTATCTTCTCCTCCATCCAAGCCTGGTCATCATTCAGCATAAGATGAGTGAGATGAGCCCAATCTAATTAAATAAGAAAGAGACAGAGAGAGATTACAATACCAGTGTGTGCAATATGAGTTGGGTGGAATAATGTCTACATTTGGCTGTCACAGAGTTTATGAACTGCCTAACTGTGAAGTCACATTAAACTTATATACTGTAGGATGACTGACAAAAGATATGAAACTAACGTCAAAAGAGACATCTGCACCGCACAAATATTCTTTGTTCAGCAATCAAAAGCTGACATATTGCAATATTCCATGGTTCCAAATGGTCTAATAAAGGGCATCCAGAAAAAGAATTTATCTTTAACCCAATTCAGTAAACAAACACACAAATCATTGGATGCAGATGCACAAACACAACACAGGCATTTTGAAAGGAATCACTGCTCTTTCTGCACGGGAGAAAGAAGAGGGTCGACAAAAACCTGCTTCCTTTATTGTCAACCTAACAAGGTGACTTAATTGGTAGGATAGAACGAGTGAAATGAAAGCTCTGATGCAGCACTGTGCTGAGCAGATGAGTGTCTAATAAAAAGTGCACATCTAGCACTGAATGACTCAATATCAGATATTTGCCATCATAATGTAGTATTTTTTTTCGCCATCAGTACCCAAAGACATGAGACACTGCAGAGCATGGGTGCTGCTGAATGTTCCTGCAAACCTCTAACTCATATTCCTGAAACAGTAAATACTTCTAATCCCTGGCAGGTTTCCTACCCCCCTGTCTAGCTCTACACCCTCTAATCTGGTTCCCCCCCCCCCTTCTGGCTCCATGGCCCCTGCTGGAAGGGCAAAATGTAGGTGTTATGTCTCTAACAGAGCATAGATCATGCTGTTGAGCTGATCAGCTGGGCGGCCATCTCTCTCACAGCAGGACACACACACACACACACACACACACCAGAAACCCTTATTGATTAGCTTTTCTCAGCTTTTCCCTAAAGCAAATTGAAGAGCTGCAGGTATCCTTCAGGGAAAGAATAGGTAGGAAGGTGCGATTAGGTTAGAGAAAAGTGCCGGAAGCTTCCGGTCAGTTCTTATAGGATGCTTTTTTTAAATAGCTTTTAATTAATTACTGAAGCGCCATCCCTGTCGTCAGCCTGATCCAGACCAGTGCATTATCCTGCGTGCGCTTCAAACCAAGGTCAAATACTGCGTAAAGGTTAGTGTGATTAAATCTGACCTGTGGTCTCTACCACTTTATAACACAAGTCACATAACACATGACTCTTGAACCATAGAGTCCTTGACCTCAGATCACGTCCCAACACGTCTCCATTGATTTAACAGAGCCCTCAGTGGACAGCCTTGAAAGGGACAACAGAGAAGATTTATGAGGTTTTCTTTCTCGCAGGTAATATGGTTTTAAGTGCTGTGAGATACACAGGGGTAATTCTCCCAGGGAAGCACTATAGTGTTATTTCAAGTTGAATCTATATGTTTCGTGTCTTTTCATCTGAAGCCACAGCACACCGCCTCATGTCCGCCTCTGTATCCCCTTCTCTGGGGTTTTGTTCTCTGAGCTGAAGAAAGACGACCATCACTGCTCTGCCAAAAAGACTGTTTCGTAGCAAACAGTGGCTTGTGACTTCACAGAGCTGAAATCAACTCAGATAAGAGGATTATGGGGCTGAGGACGACTGAACAGAACGTTTAGCGTCGGCGTCCAGAAACAGCCCGATCAGCAGCTCAGAGGGTCAATAGGCAGCTCCCAGACTAAAAGACTGTCTCTCATTTTTTGTTTCTCCTACACTGTTCTTTGGCTTTGTGACACTTGATTCTGCCTGATATTTCGGGTCATTGTAGTTTTTACTCCTTCTCTCTTTAGTTTAGTTCTGTCTTCTGTTTCTCTTGTTCTCCTCCTTCCTTCTTCCATCCTCATTGTTGTTGGCAACTCATCAGTGTGCCAACATGGGAGTATTATCGCAGCTTGCATCCATCATAAACTAAATTACTGTCTGGTTAGTGCTAATACTGTTTGTGTGTGTGTGTGTTTGTGTGTGTGTTTGGGGGGCTATTTTCTGCAGGTTTTTAGTGCCGCCAATTTAAAGCCAAGAAAATATATGTTCAGCTCTCCTGCTTTAATGTGTGTGGAATGGCTGAGTGCTGTAAAAAGGAACCGTAATTGCACCGCATCTGAAAGCAACGGGCAAAGTGACAATACCCAAAGGAGCAGCAAATACAAGAGAAGATAATTATTCAGAGAATAGCAGAGAGACACAGTCACCAACTTGTTCTCGTTATGGAGCGTCAGTCATATAGGCTGAGTCCAAATAAACAGAAACACAGTTGGTGACTTAAAACTTTCACTGTCTACCTTCTTCTTTTCCTTTGGGCTGTTCTCTTTCAGGCGTCACCACAGCGAATCATGTGCCTCCATCTAACCCTGTCCTCTGCATCCTCTTCTCTCAAACTAACTTCATGTCCTCTCTCATCCATAAATCTCCTCTTTGGTCTTCCTCTAGACCTCAGCATCCTTCTACCGATATATTCACAGTTGCTCCTCTGAACATGTCCAAACTACCTCAATCTGGTCTCTCTGACTTTATCTCCAAAACATCTAACATGAGCTGTCCTCTTATGTCCTCATTCCTGATCCCATCCAACCTCAACATCTTAAGCTCTGCTACCTCCAGCTCTGCCTCCTGTCTTTTCTTCAGTGCCACTGACTCTAAGCCGAACAACATCGCTGGTCTCACCACCGTCTTGAACATCTTTCCTTTCATTCTTGCTGATGCTCTTTTATCACACAACACACCTGACACTTTTCTCCACCCGTTCCAACCTGCTGCACTCACCTCTTCCCCTCTTTTCCACACTCTCCGTTGCTCTGAACTGTTGACCCTAAGTACTTAAAGTCCTGCACTTTCTTCACCTCTGCTCACTGTAACCTTACGTTCCCCCTGGGTCCCTCTCATTGACACACATGTATTCTGTCTTAATGCAGCTAAGCCTCATTCCTGTGTTTTCCAGAGCAGACCTCCACCTCTTTAGATTTTCCTCCACCTGCTCCCTGCTCTCACTCCAAATCACAATGTCATCTGCAAACATCATAGTCCACGGAGATTCTTGTCTAACCTCATCTGTCAGCCTGTCCATCACCAGAGCAAACAAGAAGGGGCTCAGAGCTGATCCTTGATGCAGACCCACCTCCAACTTGAACTCCTCTGTCACACCTACAGCACACCTCACCATGGTCTTACAGCTCTCATACATGTCCTGCACCACTCTAACATACTTCTCTGCCACTCCAGGCTTCCTCATAAAATACCACTGCTCATACGCTTTCTCTAAATATACGAAGACACAATGCAACTGTGGAGCAGGAAGGTAGAGCGGTCGGCCAGTTGTTAGTTCGAACCTTGGCTCCTCCAGTCACATGATGAAGTGTCCTTAAGCAAGACACTGAACCCCACCTTAGCTCCCGGTGAGTGTTGGCCAGCTGTGTGTGATTGTGATTGCGAATGGGTGAATAAGAAGAAGTGTAAAGCCCTTTAAGTACCAGTAGGTAGAAAACCACTATATAAGTGCAGACCATTTACCATTTAACTCCCTATGACCTTCTCTGAACTTCTCCATCAGCATCCTGAAGAAAATACTGCATCTGTTGTACTCTTTCAAGGCATTGCTGCTTCCAAATGCTCACCTCTGTCCTTAGCCTAGCATCCACTACTATTTACCACAACATTCTTCCTTTTTCAACTTCCAACACTTCGTCTTCTGCTCTGCCTTCACCCTTCATCACAACCAGAGTCATTTTACACACCACCATGCTGTGTTGTCTGGCTACACTCTCCCTAATACTTTAAAGTCCCTGATCTCTTTCAGATTACAATATCGACACAAGATGTAGACCAACTGAGTGCTTCTACCTCCACTCTTATACTTCACCTTATGTTCTGCCCTCTTCTGGAAGAAAGTATTCACTGCAGCCATTTCCATCCTCTTTGCAAAGTCTACCACCATCTGTCCTTCTGTGTTCCTGTCCTGAAGACCAAACCTGCCCATCACATTCTCATCACCTCTGTTCCCTTCACCAACATGTCCATTAAAATCTGCACCAATCACCACTCTCTCACCTCTGGGGATGCTCTGAATCACTTCATCTAACTCACTCCAGAATTTCTCCTTCTCTTCTAACTAACATCCTACCTGTGGGACATAATCACTAACAACATTGAACATCACTCCTTCAATTTCCAGCACCAGACTCATCAACCTGTCTGATACTCTTTTCACCTCTAAAACATTCGTCACAATCTCCTCTTTCAGGATAACTCCTACTCCATTTCTCTTCCTATCTGACCCATGGTTAAAAAACTTGAACCCTGCTCCTAAGCTTCTAAGCTTCAAAGTCCCTACTGTCAGTCCTGCACTCTTAGCTTTCCTCTTCTCTCTCTGCCTACGAACACGCCTAACTCCTCTCCTTATTCGACCAACAACAGCCTAATTTCCAGCGGCACCCTGTGGGTCAAATGCACTTCTGGTGTTCCAAAATTTAAAAATCTGATAATCCCAAATTAACAATTTTGTGTTTCTCTTGAGTTTGAATCAAATGATTTGTTAAGCCATGTTTTATCAGACATTCCTTAATTTAAGTCATGGTTTTGCCAGTTTTCTTACTGCTGCATCAATATGTTTTGTTAAATGAAACAAACAATGGTAGAAACACATTTTTATATCACAAACCAGCCTTGCTGTGCCCATTGTACCTCAAGGCTGTACAATAGGCTGTGCTTTCTTTCACAGTGGGCAGTAATGGAAAAGCTTTCAGACCCTTTCCAAAAGTATCAATACCTTTATAAAAAAAACACAAAGAATGGCCCATGCAATGGGTTATACTTGCATAGTACATTATATATATAACATTTGATTATTACTGACGCAGTATATTCATATTTTGTAAGCTCATACATTTAAAGTGGACATTTTTTGAACATAAGTAACTATAGCTGTGTCAATTCCCTTTATTCTAGGAAAAGATACAATATTGCCCTATAAAATGTAGTGGCTTTAGAATGTAAAGTAGCAAAAAGTGGAAAGATTCAAGTACAATTGTTGAGTAAATGTGCTCACTTTTCACTGCTGATGGCAGACGTGGTTAAGTGGGAAGGCTTATCATTCAAACTCACTGCCCTGCTTTTCCCAACTGGTTTGAGATTTCTGAATTTTATAACCTAGAAAAATATGATTGAATCTGGCCTCAGAGCAAAATACATTTTATTGCTATTATGCCATCAACATTTATTAATCACTGCTGCAGAAATTGTTTTGTACCCTTCACCCGATCTGCTCCTCGATACAATCCTGTTTCGGAGATCTACAGACTATTCCTTGGACTTACTGGCTTGGTTTATGTTTTGAAATCCACCGTTATCTGTGGGACCTTATATAGACGGGTATCAACTGACGTTCCCACAGGTGGACTCCAATCAAGAAGTAAAAACATCTTAAGGACGATCAGTGGAAACAGGATGCAGTTCAATTTCGAGTGTCATGGCATAGGCGGTGAATGCTTATGTACATTTTTAATTTTTTTATTTTTAATAAATTTGCAAAGATTTCAAACAAACTTCTTCTTCTCATATTGTCATTATGGGGTATTGTTTGTAGAATTTTGAGGAAATTAATTAATTGAATCCATTTTGAAACAAGGCTGTAACATAACAAAAAGTGTAAAAAGTTAAGCGCTGGTCATACTTTCTGGATGCACATAATATGAAATGAAATAGCTATTTTGAAGTGTGTTAGAAATTTAACCAAATGGTCAGTTTAAATCTAACTGTCCCCAGGGCACAAAATAGCAAAAATGTACCTTCTGAAATCATCATGTGAAGCTTCAACCTTTCATCCATTAACTTAACAGCTCACCTGTTAAGGGTTGCAGGTGTGGGGGTTGTTGGGCGAGAGATGGGGCACATCCTTACCAGGTCACCAGCCTATCACACAACTTCATCTATAGAGACAGAAAACCATTCACGCTCACATTCACACCTAAAGGCAATTTTAGAGTCACTGTGTAATTTAAGTGTGAGTGGAAACCAGAGTGCCCACAGAAAACTCCACAGTCTGCCTATGAACCTCGGATATATTTATATGAATAATTAGTAAAATCGGTTACAAACATGTGAAAATGCCTAGATTTACACTCTTGGTTACACCACAAAAATGTGTTTCTTGTAACTTGGACCCAAAACTTGTATTTGCAATGTCATTAGACTTTAGCATAACAATGTTATCGGTGCAACTGTGTAAATTGCCTTTTACTTAACTGACATTCGCTGAGGTGTTTCAGATGTGTTGCACAGTCCTCTAGTGTGGCACATCAGCAAATCGGTGCAGTGTAATTTAGCTTAATATTGAGTGTCCAGAGAGATTCTGGACACACAACTCAACTTACTTGCCAAGCTGAGGAACTCCACTCCTCTATCATGCTGGTGATGACAACACATTAACTTAAATGCATTAACCCCAAGATAAATGTAAAAACAGAGCAGGGAAATCAGTCAGACAGTAAATGGAATGAGTTTGTTTATTTGTAAAGGAGAAAGTGAGATAGAGAAATGGCTGACAGCGTGCAGTCAGTTATAGCTGGCGATATACAGAGAAGAGGAGACGTGGAGTGAAGTTTAACAATAGATGTGACAGTGTCTGCTCCCCAATTTCTTATTAAATTTTAACCATAAAACCCTGTTTGAAAGAGAAATTGTTTCATGTTACACACATTCACACACACATATTAAGTGATATATCGTTCAGTAAGCAAAAACTCTAGTAAAATCAAAAGCTTCAATCAGTGTCTGTGATGTTTTTACAGAGATGCATAACTTTGTGCTTGTGTAGATGTACAACGCGCGCACACACAGAAAATGCATTTTACGCAAAGCTTTCAAAATCAAAACCTTGTGCTGTCTTGTCTTTGATGCTTTTTGCATATACAAAAGCTGAAGTCATTTGGAAGCTCTAGCACGCAGTCAGACCCCCACAAGCCATTTACTTGCTCAGCAGGGGGACAAAGGTATTCATTCCCTATTCCAGTGGCATTTGTGACTCCAATCATCTTTCAGCAGACAAGAAATAGGAATATGGAGTAGGCCTGTTAAGTCTCCAAAAACACAATATAACCACCACTGTCACCTTTGGCCTTCTGCTCTGTGGTCTTCAGCTCAGGTGCCAAAGTCTAACAGCTGTCAAGTCAAGTGCACAGATGTGGTCTGGGCTGATGAAACGACATCTAAACTGTTCTCAGGCTTCAGTTAGCTTTACTTTGTGTGTTCCATATTAACCAGCCTTGTTGTAAGGTCCTCTGCCCTCAGTACGCTAGCTGTGTAGATAGTCATATGCACAGCCTCTCTGTAATCTCCAGGCCATTTACGTGAAGTGATATTCTCAGCAAAATAAAAACTAAAAAGCTTTTCTAAACCGAAAAATGTCATCTAGGGGCGGAAAATTATTTTCAGATTTTTCTATCTCCTTAGCCAAAGAAAACCAATTTCATTTTTTATTGTTATGTTTCCAGTAAATGAATTGAGGAGTGTTTTTTTTTTTCTAATCCTTTGCTACACACAGAAAAATAATTGAGTCAAGGAGAGGTCAGCGCACACACATAATGATACGGCACACACAAACTAGCTTAGAATACAAGCATGTGTATATGTGCAGAGCATGTTCATATAAATACACATGGACTCAAAGATTCAAATATACAAATACTCATGAAGATATATAGAAAAATACTAGTAATACGTCATTGTCAGAACATGTGACTTGTTAAAAAGCTACATGTTTTTTGAGCACAGAGACGATACGACATATTCTGCTCTTTAGAGATAAACATTGCTATAGTCTTACTTAGTGATACAGTGTGTGTGTGCCCGCGGACATAAATAATCGTCCAGTGTTGGCCCCGGCTGACTGTGGTGCTGGGGGAAATCAAGCTGAACAACACCCAGCAGGGAGCCTTCCATTCCATTAGCTAAAGCAAAGGTAGATCAGCTCTGCCTGCGTGACTCCAACTGTCATGTCCATGGTCGCAAATGTGTGTTTGCTCACGGTAGCGGGCGGGTGTGTGTGTGCACGCTTGTTTGATGCCTTAGTGTGAATAGTGGGACAGCTAGGTCACACTATGCAGTCTGCATACACCTAGCAGATGTGCAGCCATTAATCACAGAGCTAACCTTATAAATACCTCCTGAAGGGACTTCTCTTGTGTGAAAGTCCATGGCTTTAATCAAGCAAAAGACGTGGCTCTTTGGTTCTCTTTCTTTCTGGGTTTCTTGTTTTGTTGTAGAGAAGAAATGACAGGTGTTTTTGAGGCGGTCACCCATATCTGTCCTTGCCTCATGTCTCTGGTGAGCACTGCCTCAGGTCTGGAGGAAAATACTTTGATTGAAGGTGACAGATGCTAATAGTCATGGATTTTCTCCATTTGTTTGGTAATGTGAGTGTGTGTGTATCGTATATTGGTGTGTGTGTGTGTGTGTGTGTGTTTTTATGCATGTCTGCCTTTGCTGATCCATATGCTTGAATGCGGTTGGTCTGTCCGTCAGCCAGGTTTCCGTCATTAGGATTGTATCCAAGTCGCGCCAAGCTGAACCTCTCATCTCTCATTTAGCCTGATGGACACCCGCTCAGGGAACCACAGAGCAGAGACACGTCCCGCTCTGTCTGTCCTTCTCACTGACTCCCTCTGTTTGTTTGAGCAGGCATGACTATACGTGCCTGTCCCTGAACAGCTGAAGGGCACTGAGAGTAGATCCTTATTTTTACTCCATTTTAATTAATAACATATTTTCATGTGTACTTTCAGTGCAACAGCATAGGCCGTGGGTTCCAGCATTGACTTGCAGTGACTTATGACTATTCAGACTCATTGGCACCGCCCAGTGTCATTACTGGCTGGTTTGCCAATAGCACTCGCCTCTTGTTTCGTGACTGTATGGCACCATATTTAATGAGTCGTGGGCGTAATTACACAAAGATGATTATACAATAGGTCGGCCGTACATCTTCTGGAATGGCAGCAGTAATAAAGAAGCTTAGCGACGTCGTAGTGTTGAATCACATTCAAAGTGCACCAGGTTTTAGCCCTGACATTTAACGGCTAGAAGAATAAAATAGAAAAGGATGGTTTAAATTCCAGCTTTGTTGTTTTTAAAAATAAAGCTAATTTCTTTAAATTCTCTTCTTCCAGGAGATCAATGTGGATTTACCCTTATTCACTTTATTTGCTTTTAATACCGAGAGTTGCTGTTGATGAGAAGATCATTACACCTCTCATTTTCCTGTCACACAGCGCTGTACGTATAAGGCAACTGTACCTCAATGTGTTATCTGGCCTATATCAGAGACAGCCTAAAACAAAACAATGGCTGCCATCAGCAAAATTCATAAAGCTCTACAGGCATATCACTGTCAGGCATATGCCAATGCTGTGTAATTGCTAGAGATAATCCACAGGTAATTATGCCTTTTTATTTATTTATTTCAATATTTAATGTGCCCATATCCATTAATTTACTTTGTTGCAGCCGCCGAGGGGCAGTATGTATTTAAGATTCATTTCAGATTTAGACTGATGTAAATAATATGGTAGTTTGGCAAAATTTCAGGCAATATATTCTTTATCCAGCTGCAGTCCTGTTGGCTTTGAGCCTTGAGCAATTAACACTATACACACTGTGTTGCTTCCACATAATAAGCTCCGTTGTGTATTCCTATGCTTATTTTTCTTCCTTCTGATACCAGTTGGTCTCGTTTGTGTTGAAATGCACTCCTTCAGCTGTGTTTGTCAGGTCATCCGGTAGAATGAAGTGATTGTTTGCGGCTGGACCATCTCATCCTTTAGCATCCAGTATTTTCTTTCACCAAGGTTGCCAGTTCACACAGAGAAAAGAAAACTCAGTACGAGCACAACACATGGGTTTTTCCTGACAAACAAACTAGAAAACCGCTAAAACCAGACAATGGCAGAGCATTACAGAGTTGAGAAAAGGGAAGTAACATGACAACAACAAAGAAAAGTAAAAGAGAAAAGGTTGCTGAGGAGAAGGGGTGAACAGGATCATTATGTTTCACCACGGAGTACCTGCCTTGGACATCATTCTCCCGCTTCCAATTAAGCCCTCCAAAAACAAATCTCTGCAGACAGGAGGAAGGCACTCAACTAAGACCCTCAATGTCTCCCACTGGTCCCGTTTCCCTGGATAAGCAGTGGATCAGAGCGACTGCAGTGCTGCTGTGTTTGTGATAGTGGGACCTGCTTTGTCAAGTTGAGGAAGCTCCAGCTGTTCCGATGCTATAAGGAACTGAGGACGCATCCTTTACCAGAATAAAATGAGCTCGCCTGGAGAGAACAAGAGTTGTGGATTTATAGCAGGCACTTTCAGCACAGGCCAAATGGTTTTCTGATATAATCAGGCCTCACATCGCAAGAGACCCAGCACCGTCGTGTCCTTTGTCTGTCACATAGTCACACAAACACATGTACACAGAAACCTGTTTCTCTGTAGTGCACATAAAAAGTTCATATACATTATCCTCTGTTTCTTTACATTCTGAGATAAATACCATACATTTGTATAAATAGTATAAAACTGTACTCACCGCACACTAGCTGCATAATATCAAGCATTTCCTTGTCTTGCATCATATTAAAGTCTTTAAAGGTGTAAGGGAAAGTTGAGCATGACCATTTGTTGGTGACTCATCCTAATCAAACCCCTCTGCCCAACCTTTTTTTTCATCAGCAGGCTGTTCCCATAAATTATAGGCACTGCATTTTCATAATATACTAATCATTCGGTCCTAACAGGACAACATTTTTTTCTCTCTCCTTAAATCTCAAAATGAATCAGGTGCAGATGGATTTGATCAGCAAATACGCAGCTGATTTAAGTTTCACTTTATGTGCTGAGCTTTACTGGTTGAAAAATGGGAGTGTAGTATGTGTGTGTGTGTGTGTGCATGTACGTGTGTGTGTGTGTGTGTGTGTGTGTGTGTGTGTGTGCATGTACGTGTGTGTGTGTGTGTGTGTGCGTGTGTGTATGTGTGGGTGTGGACACAGTACGATTGTTGCTAGGATGCACCTCTCCCCCAGAAGGAAATGAAATCTGGATGACGGCACAGCAGCAATCAATTAATCCTCCATCATGTCAGGACAGAGTCATGCACACTCACGCACGTATGCCAGCACACACCCAGATATATAGCTATGATATCACACTATTTCCAACTGTCCTTTGTGCAGCAAGGTAGCTGAGAGTGGATACAACAATTTAACAGTTTCCATTCATACCTACGACCTTTATTACGGAATATTTCTGAAGGGGTGTGTGTGGAAGTATGTGTGTATCTATGTACATTCATATACAGGTGCATCGTCAAAGTAGAAAAACTGCATACAGTTATCAGGCACTGGATTGCAGGAGAGAACACCCACACAGTAACACAATTAGCACTGAGTTTATGCAGTTAGTTATTGGCCTTATTGAACCTCAAAACAGAATGAATCTGAAAGGCAGACAGCTCTAGTGGCTTATATATAATGATTTCTCAGCCAGGTAATTTGATTTATCATTGCATACTTTTAGCTACAGTCTCCTTTTTCTTCATTGCTGAATTGATTCCCAAGGTACGAAGACAGCAAGATGATAGTACTCTGGGGTTTTTTTTTCTTTCAAAGTGGGCAAGATTGAGAAGAGACAGGCAAGATGAGAGAGCCTGGCATAAACATGAGACAGAACCCATCAATTTCACTACAGCATTAATTATTTTCATAGCAAATGATTTACTCCTCTGTTCTCTTTTAGCTTGATCCCATTCAATACCTTGCCCACAGTGTATTACATTAAATCTGCAGCCATTCTTCTTCATCTGTAGTTTGACTCTTGGTGCCTCTTGCGCACACAGGATATCAGTCTGGCCAATGATCCTACACAGAGACCGAATAAGTAAGGGTGGGCACAAATGTAGATTTACTGTATTGAACCACTGGTTGCTGCTTTTGGGGGCTTACGACAACCTCAAAGAAACGGGGTGCTGTAATTCTCCTGACAAGCACTGACAGACATAATAACACCAAAGCAAAAGGGCTTTCTATCCATATCCAATGTAGAAGAGACGCCTGTATAGTGTATTTTGGATGGGATTTCACCGAGGTTTATGTGTACAGTACATTGGCAGAGAGCACAAGATAAACAATGAATATAAGAAGAGCTTGTTCTCCAGCGTATCTTCCCCAAGAGTCAGGTTCCCTTTATACATGACAGAAATATCAAAGGCCTGTTTGATCTCACCGCTGGCTTTTCACCCTGCAAAACAAATCGACACGGTTCAGGGCCTTTTTCTTTTCCTCAATAGCTGCTTGTTGGAGTTTTGATGATGAAATGTTGCAGTCTGTTCATTCCCCTATGCTCTGAATTTCTCAGCTCATCTTTTTGGTGTTCCTTCTTTTACTCACTCTCTCAAGTGTGGCTCACCACTTCTTCTTCTTCTTCTTTTTCTTCTTCTTCTATCTCCTCTTTCCTTCTTTTTCTTCTTCTTTACAAAATCTTACCCCAAGAGAATGTGTGCCATCTAGCACCTGGACATGCTTCAGGCAGACAGTTTGTGTGTGGACGGGAGAACGCATGTATGAAAGACAGAGAGAGGACATAGGAGGGAGGAGCACAGTGGAAACTGATGATGGTAGAGGGAAATAGAGAGCAATATGGCAGCTCAGTAAATTCTAAATGCTTGCCATCACACCTCCATCCAATCTCATTGCCACACACTCACACTGTTACAGGCTCAAGCGTTCCGTCTGGTGCAACTTACTCTCAGTGTGCTTAATGTCCACCAATTAGGCCCAGGCTCATTTTGGACTGAACATGTCTGATTATTTGTCATTTGTCCCATCAGAGCTGTGTTGCTGGCCTCATAACTGCTACTTAATTGGCTGGGAGACAGAACACTGGGTCTATATGGGTGCTTAGGCTGGTTACTGACTGATGATGATGGCTAGTGTGGGACTGAGAAAGTCTATATGTGGGGTAATGGAGACTGAATGGATGGTGCCCTACAGATGTCTTATGTTTGCTATTTAGCCCAAATAAGCTCTCGCATCTAGACTAGAGTTGCCCATTAGATGTGTATCAAGTACATGGTGCTGTCTACAGTCCATGATTAAACCTAAACATGGCATGAGAATCAGTAGTCAGTATATTTTTGGACAGGACAGACAGAGAACAGCTCAGGGGACATAAACCTTCCGCAAACTGGGCAGTAAAAGAGTAAAAGAGTAAAGACTTGAGAGGTGGGTATGTATGCTTTATAATTCCAGGTGGACTAAACTGGATGACAAAAAAAACCTTCTCTCCCACAGCACAGTTCCTTTAGTCCTTAAATGTCCTTTAGTAAGGCACTTAAAGGTACCCTGGAGTTTCCATACCAACAAACAAGTTAGACCAACAAGCTGACTTATTATATTTATCTCCGGAGACATAAATCAGTGTAAATGCATGTGTCCATACCCCATACATTTAAAATTATTATAATTATTATTATATAATTATTATAATTATAATTAAATTTTATGTATCATCAAAATAAAAGATCAACAAACTCCATTGTTGTTAACTATAGTTGAAAATTAGGTGAAAAAGTTTGTATTTATTGGTTTTGGAAAGAGCTAATTTATTTATTTATTACTTCAAGTTCAATTAATTTTTATTAACGTATCATGGGGAACGCCTCATTTTGCACTTTTATAATTTTCCTAATTTTACTAAACTTTTATTCAAACTCCTTGACTTTTTTTTTCTTTTACTTTTGATGATGAAAGAACATATGCACTGTACCAGATGAATGTGCTAAATTACAATGAGGTGGATGGAAACTTGCCCCTTAAACTTACCATAATAAAAATGTACCATCAGCTAGTATAGTTCTTTTCGTCACCAGAAGTAAGAAAACTGATCCAGGTTCCAAGAGTGCAAATACACAAAACCCCAGCAAATTGTCCTGCAAAAAGAGAAAAGCGCTGCAAAAGCCACAACAAAAGGGAAATGGCTCCGGGAGCAACTAAAAATAGATTTACAATTCTAAATGTCCATCACTGTTTAGTGTCCTCCGGAACTGTTGTTGATGACTGTCATAGCAATGTTTCCAGGGGACATTAAAAAGTGATGAACATTTAGATTTTTTCATGTATTTGTAGTTGCTTCCAGAGCCATTTTGGTTGAGCTGTAGCTTTTGCAGTGCTTTTCTCTTTTTGCAGTGCGTTTAGTCATTTGGTTGTGTTGTTGGCTTTTTGCAGCACTTTTCTCAATTTTGATGGCAGCAACACATCCCAAAAAAATTAGGTGCAACAAAAGGCAGGAAAAGTAATTGCTGCTAAAGGAAAAACAAATGGAGGAGCATTTGTCAACTAATTAGGCCTCAGCAATAGGTCAGTGACATGACTGGGCATAAAAAAAGCATCTTAGAGAGGCAGAGACTTTCAAATGTAAAGCTGGGCAGAGATTTACCAAACTGAGACATAAAATTGTGCAACATTTTCAGAAAAATGTTTCTCAATGTAAAATTGCAAAGATCCCACCATCAACACTATATACTATCATCAAAAGATTCAGAGAATAAGGAAGAATCTCTGTGCACACGGGACAAGTCAAAAGGTCGAAACTGGATGTGCGTGATCTTTTGCGCCTCAGGCAGCACTGCATTACTAACCGGCATAATTCTCTACTGGACATCACTGCATGGGCTCAGGAACATTTCCAGAAATCACTGTCTGTGAACACAGTGCACTGTGTGAGGCAAAATGGAAAACTGTTCTGTGGTCAAATAAATCAAAATTGAATTACATTTGGATACCATGGATGCCATGGTCTGCTGACTAAAGAGGAGAGGGACCGTCCAGCTTGTTATCAGTGGACAGTTCAAAAGCCTGCATCTCTGATAGGCTGAGGGTGCATTAGTGCCTTTGCTGTGGGCATCTTACACATCTGGAAATGCTGAAAAGTACATAGAGGTTTTAGAGCAACATATGCTCCCATCCAGACAACGTCTCTGCATCCATCACAACAGCATGGCTTCGCAGGAGAAGAGTCATGGTGCTGAACTGGCCTGCGTGCAGTCCAGACATTTCACCAATAGAAAACATTTGGCATATTATAAATCATAAAATCTGGCAACAAAAACCCAAAAACTGTTGAGCAGCTTCAGTCCTTCAACAGACAAGAATGGGACAACATCTTTCTAACTTTTTTTGGAATTGGGGTTGTATGAGTAATGCATAACATGCAAATCATTGCTCCATACTGTTACTCTACTAGATGTTAAATATCCCACAGGGTATTTTAAACTCTCAGTGGACCTGCTTACTGGCTGAGAGTGAACAGTTGTGGTTGCCTTGGGTGCAAATACATATGACTACATGAATGTTATGTGCAATGCTGGAAAACGAGATAAATTCTTAGCCAACTTTCCCTGGGTAAATAATGGTCTGAAATAAACAGAGCGCCAGTGTTTTTTCGATTCGGACAGATGGACAACACCTCAGCAGATAAGACAGCAAAATACAAACAGATAAACATTCAGGCTGATAAGAGCCATTGGATCAAGCTGTGAATAACTGGATCAGACTCAATGGATAAGTGGAAGGGGCAGAGATAGAAAGGAAGGAAGAGCTGATACGGTGTGGAAATAAAGGCCAGCAGAGGAAAATCTTGGCTGTTTCCAGAAACAGAGAAGTAGCCAATATGTCCCTGACTGCACGCAGGAAGATGACAGGATGAGAGTGTGAGAAAAGAGGAGAGCAATGGTGGAGAACAAGGGGTCATAACTGTTACAGCTTGTACAAAGTCAGACTGAATCTGTTAATTTCACACCTCGCTTCCATGTCCACATTCTCCTCTTCAGCTTCTTCATCTCTTCGAGTCATATTTTATTAAGGAACATGAACATATTCTCCGGTCCACTTACCAATGTACTGTAACCATAACAACCAGGGGAGTAATCATTGTTCTCTTATTCCATCCTACACTTGTACACTGCTTGTGCACCATTTGACTAGAGGCCATTGTTTCATTCTTTTTTCTTTTTTTTTTTTTCTCCCCAATTTGACGATTCAAGCTCACTTTCACTCTAGTCTTTGTTTCTGCAAAAAGCCAGAAGATGTGAAAAATCTTCAGTCTCCTCTTAGAAGGTGTTGACACTTGAACTATTTTAACAGCAATGAAAAAGCTTCATCTTGAAAATATAATGTGCAGACATTGACTCACTCGCCAAAAGACACTGAAACTATGGTTTCCTGTACCATCCATGCACCAGGATAGGGCAACATGTTTAGTGTATAAACATTATATTGGTGTGTGATATACAGTACATTTCTTTCGATACTGTACATCCACTACAGTCAACATGGCTACAAGATATTTACTGTATGTCCTGCAATGTAAGCAAGGGTTTGCTGACTGTACTACACAAAGGGATAGAAACCTGATATTTTTTTAATCAACAGTAAATTATTTAAAATATTTGAGAATTAAGAATTTAGAAGAGGAACAATATTAAAATATGTGCCAATTTTTAATTATGTTTCTGATGTGTATTTTATTTACACCTTTAATGAATATGGCTGTGCCTCAAGTTACCAGCCAAACATTTTTGAGAAATCTAATTCAAAAGTGACCACAACATGACAGAGAGACCAAAAGTCTCCAGTCAACCAAGGTACAGTTAAGGCTGTCCAGTACTGCTCTCAGAGGTTGAATGCAAACAGTGAAAGTAAGTAACTATGTACATTAACTAAGTACTGTACTCACTGTAAGTACAATTGGAATGAACCGAAATAGTTGTATATTACTTTTATTTTTAATATACTACAGTTCCGAGGGAAATATTGTACTTTTACATCCACTTAATGTATTTAACCCCTTTATTTTCATAGTCTGATTCGTTATACAAAAAACAAGAGAGTTATAAAGTATAAAGTAAAGTCCACGACTGTGGACTAACCAGCTGTAAGTACATAGAATACATAGTTAACAGTGGTCAAAATTCACGCAAACTTCCAAACCAAATTTCCAGGTAATGACAATCTTTAGCCCTTATTATTTAATATTAAAATAATGTTTATGTTATTTAATTGTGATGAGCCTGAACTTACAGGATAAACCGGCAAAAACAAATCTAAAACATTTTTGTGACATACCGTTCACCTTTAAAAGTTTGTTTGCAATTCAGAGCACAAATGTGAAATGAGATAATAAGAGCATATTTACTCCTTCTGAAACCTCATTAGTTTCTTGCTTGTTTTACTCAACATTTACTTTTTGATTACTAAAGGGTCAGTTTTTGAAAGAAAATTAAATCCATGTTTTAGAGTACTTAGTACTCCGGCTTACTGTATGCAAAGAATTTAAAGTTCTACTTCTACATAAAGTGGGATAGTTTACCTTACGTGAGTACTGAGGTGGTGTACTTACGCCCTCTCAGAGGAGTTATTTTTGTCAGTAGCTAATATTTGATTAGTGCTAAATCGCTACATATCATAACTTTCTGTTTTATCTTAATCCTCAAACTTTGTGATTGAAAATAACAAATTTTTAATGGGGTTTCCCAATATACACTCTAACCCTCATATGGGAATTTTGTGTTCTCAATTAATATTTCTTCATTAACATAAATATCTACATTTTATTATTTTCAAGCTAAACTTACTTGTTACTTTCACAAGTTATAAACACTAGTTGCCTCAACTGACCTCAAGTCTTTAACTTAAATTAAAAAATTGAAAGAACAAAATTCTTCGAGTTCAATCAGCTCATGTTACGTAGTAACTATTGAAAAGTTTCTTTTACATTATTAAGAGAAATGCTACAGACATTTACTGTCTTGGTACTGATTTTGGTGCAAAATGTTTCCAACAGCTACGACTGTAAGTCATTTATGTTTAAAAGCTTAAAAGATTTGTTTAAAGAAATGGAATATGCAGATTTTGAGAATGGACTACTAACCTACAGTATCTACTGCATACAATTACAGTTATATTTTTAGTTTTACCTAACGTCTAGGGATCCAGCTTTTCATGCAATCAACTAAAGGGGTTAATAGTGTAGGTCATGTGTTGACAGAGGAAAAATTTAATTGTTTTGAGCTGATGAGCAGTATAATATATTATCCCTATGTTGGCCTTTGGTTATGTTGCAGACTTTGTTGGCATTAGCTCTTGATATAATTAACTAAATATTGAGCTTATGTTAATTCTAAATACTCTAAATTGTCAGTCATATGTGTTGGTGATGCAGCTCATACTTGGAAGGCTGTTTATCTTTCTATGTGTGCATTCACACTCTGTGGTACCCCCTGTATATACCCCCCTGCCACGGGACCATAAATTGCATTGAATTGGGTAGAGGGAGATACTGGAAATCAGAGAGAAGAAAAGTGAAATAGATAAGAGGCATAGGTGACAAAAGAAAAGACACAGAGGGAGACAAACATACAATGAAAGTGAGCTGTGTGAGTAAAACCAAAGCCAGTCGTATGGAACTAAAAAGCAAAAAGGTCAGCTTGTCTGTTTGAAAGAACAGAGCTTGATCTTCTATCCACCTGGTTTTCTGCTCCTGTTTTTATCCACCGGCCTTTCTCTGCATTTTTTCCATCCCTCTGTGGCAGTAAGAGGCACTCGGGTTAGAATGGAAACACCTGTATTGTCCCTCAGGCCAGGCCCAGTGGCCTGAGGGACTGTCACATGTGGGTGAACCTTACGTTGTCCTTTTCTTCTTCTGTGCTTAAACTTCCCCCCCCCAAGACATTTAGCTCTACCAGACGGGCATCAGACAGATGCCACACGTCTTTTTTTAATCCTTTTTTTCCTCTTGCCTCACTTTCTCCCTCTTTTTCGCCTCGCCTCTCTGTTCAATGGTGATGTCATTGATGCAGAGATAAATATGTTGCTTTAAAGACCAGCTCACTGCTGAGGGACAGTCCGCAGTGCGGAGAGGTAGAGAAGGCAGACAGAGTGCAGCTTGGTAAAATGAAACAGCGTGAGACGGATAGATGCACGGACAAACTTAGTTTTAACCAAGCTCTGCTCTAATGGCGCATACCTACCGTGATGCATGACAGACAAGTAGAGAGTGGGTGAGTGGGAGAGCGAGAGAGGGGGGGAAATAGCGTTCTGTCAATTCATGTTTTAAGTATGCATCACTGCTCCGTCACAAATCAATGGGCTAAGCTGTAGCAGAGTCAACAGAAGGGATCCTGTGGTAGAGATTTAAATAATGATCTACAGCATTTACACACACACACACACACACAGATACATGCACAACCACGCCCCTTCGTGTGCACGCAGGCACTCATAAACTTCAGCAAACATTCACAGAAAGATTGTTTTGGCGCGTACAGATGTCTTGCAGTGGCGGTGATTTATAGCACGATAGCTCATCCCTAGATGAATTATCCCATTAATCATTGCACCTGCAATGGCAGACTGGGCTGTGTCACCGGTTGGTCCTTTTGTTTAGCCCTGTGTGATTTTGTTTATTAGGTTTTTGTCTATTCTGTCAGTGACTTCTTGCCAGAGTAAATTCGGTCTACCTGACACACAGCAAGCTCGCTGATGATGAAGATATGGACCGGAGTTAAAGTAAAAGGCAGCTTGGCAGCTCAGCAGACACTTCACCACTGAACTATTAGTCATTAGTGTCCAGCACTGACAATAGTCTTCCCCATCTTCCGTACTATAAATGGTGCATTGAAAAAAAGGTTATTCTTGTGCTTAGTCCTTCCTTGCTGTAAAATACAATATCAACTCCAACTCCAGCCTCACATTCACTGATCATATTGGATTTACATTCAGTTTTTGACAACTGTGGGCTTGTGTGTGATGCTTATCTCAAATTAAAATATCTGGCTTTAGATTACAGCCCGCGACTTAATGCAGCCTTACTGTGTACTTATTAGTAGCAATGGTGTACTTCCACACTACCTATGAATACATATTTTTTGTTACTTGATAATAATAAGCAAAGTTTGGGGAATAACAGGGTAACACGCTGAGAATAAGAAAAAGTGTTTTGTAGTAAAGGGGTACTTGTTAAATAATTACATGATAACTGCAAATACTTACAGTGTAACTATGTTGTAACTACAGATAGGAAAAGTGTATGAGGCTCCACTTTATATGACAGCCCTCATTTGTTACTACCTATTGTATAACAACAGATAATAAAGGGGTTTAGAAAAAAAAGAGGTGGCAGCTCTAACCCGCACCTATCATGTGATATGTCCTCGTACTGTGGAGGTACACGTTATAAGTACATGGTCAGATTGCTGACAATACCCTACTTAAGATGCAGGCTGTAATCTAAAATGTTCCCAAATTTCTTTATGCCGGCATGCCACAATCTTAAAATGATGCTTAGGTATTAAACGTCAATTAGGTTTTGTACCTGCATGTGTACAGGGGTCAGTGTTTTCCCAGTTCTCTGCAACACAAAGTTGACAGAAAATTAAAAACATCTGCAAACACGTTTAGCATAGTACTTGTACATTTTAGCAATTTTAACTTGATGGTTCACTTTAAAATCTAAGAGAGTAATGTTTTTAATGTGAAGCTGGCCATAAAAAATGATAGTTAAGAGTCTGAATTTTAGATGGGTGTTGAGTAGCACATGTGTTCAGTGATACTGTGATACTGATACTTCTTCAAGTCTCTACCATATTTGTGCTCTTGTTTTGCAACACAACCCTCCCTGCTCCCTGTTTGCTGTTTCGTCAGCTGCTGTGTCCTCATCCTTGGTGTGTGCTAAGTGCTGAGTTGTGTTAGTTTAAGCCCAGATAGGCCACAGGCCTGCACACATATTTGTTTAGAAAAACGCAGACGCAGCTCAACTTGGACACTCTTGTCAGAGTTGGTAAGGAGTGGGAGGCTGAGGAATTTGCTGAAGGATTTTCTGCCTCTCTGTCTTTAATCATGATGCTAATTAAAGTTTACTGGCCAATTGTGGCTGAGATAGTGTTCCTGTACGCTGCCTTCCTCTCTGTGCTTGTGCCTAGCTAATTACAGGGCTAATGGTCTATTGGTCTGCTCTGCTGTGGCCACAACTCTAATGCATGAACAGTAAAGTGATGGATTACAGTGTGTGTCCATCAGTCCAGGTCCCACCGGAGTTTTCCAGGAGGTTCAGGCTCTTGCTCCTACCCAGTGATGAAAGTGGAGCACTGAATTTCATCTTGTCAGTCTGCCACAACAGTCAATAGTTGCAATTTCATGCCAGCTCATAAGACTTCTTATCACCGTGCCGTCTTTACACAGTTAATCCACAGACACACATGTGCTAGCTAATACACCTTATCCTTTATGGATAGTTACTTCCCTCCGCTTTTAACATTGGCAGCTGCTACTGACAGGCTGACATCCTGAGGCTCGGTGCTAGGTGTGTGTAATGTTTGTGCATTCATCAGCCATAACAATGATCAACAGGGTTAATTGAGTACAGTGAGGCTCTGATTATTCTGCAGGATGACACGGAGCTGCTGGAAAGCTGTCACAGCCGTCGGCACGTCATGTTGCCTGACTTCTGTCCCTGCAAATCCCAGCAGATCCAGTCAGGACGAGACACAGATCTTCAGACGAACATTGCTTTTGTGCATCTTTCAGCATCACCTCATCTGTTGAGTGGTAGATCTGAAACGATAGACCTTTCTTCATGCGCACTGTCCCACAGTAAGTTGGAGATACAACCAGATGTTGTAGCAAACCGCACACCAATGCTATATCACCACCCACACGCTCTGTATGCTGTAGTTCAGTTACAGACATGTGCAAAAGTTAGTTATTATTCTTATTTTGAACTGGCAAAAAGAGTAAAACGTCATCAACACGCTGTAATATTTAAATCAAATTTTGCTATCACAAATCTTGTATACATTTTAAAAAATAAGTCAAGGGAATGCAAACATTGGCACTTTTATATGCACTCCTCCACCATTTTTGTAAGTTCTGAAGTGAAAGAACATTTGTACTAGCTGAATGTGGGGGGATGCACATCTAACCCTACACCTCGTACAATAACAATCTTTATTTAGCAACTGGCATTTCAATAAAATGAAAGCACAAATAATTCATTTGAAATCCTTTCATTTAGCATAGAGTATCATTTGTTAAACAACTGGTCCAGTCTGTGTGTTGGATGTGGAATTCATGTAAAAGTCTGAGGTTATTCATCATGTTCCCTTCTAAAGCACAGGGACAGCGCTCTCAGAAGGCAAGATTATTAGAAGAACATCTTCCCTTGAATGCTCCTCTGTGTATGTGTGTGCATGCTTTTGTGTGTCAGCGTGCCTGTGTCCTTTGCCTTTGTAATCGGATCTCTGTGGTGCCTTGACTGATTTTCAGACGGACCAAATCCCTCTGTAGGCAGCCCATGATAAACACAAGGGCAAAGACAAAGAAAGTGAGAGCTATTTGAATTAGGGATTCCTCCTTCTTCACTGCACGCTTTGAAGCTCAGAAGAAGCCTAGTGATCGGATCATGGATGTTGTAAGAAATGGGATAAAGGAGGGGAGGGGAGTGGTGGGAAGGAGTTTTTTTTTTCACTGTGGTAACACAGGGATGTTCTGAGATTCCTTCCCTCGTGTGCGCTGACAGCAGCGCTAAGCTTGTCATCATGATACTACTGCATGTGCTCCTGCAAGGATGCGTGTGTGTGTTCAGACCTAAAATATGTGTCACAAACTTTTAGAGGTCTCTTGATACTGTCAAACTCTCTGATTAGACACACACACACACACCCATACTGAGGCAGACATGTTTCCGAAGGCAAATCATGTTTGACTCCTTATCCACCGCATCAGATCCTTGATTGAATTAGATCAGCATGTTTTTGGCCTTAAGAGGATTTTTCTCCATATGCATTTTGTATGAGACCGTAATCGGCACTGTTGCTATCACTGCTGCTATTCAGGGAAGAGGATTATTAGGGCGGATTACAGGCAACTATTTAAGAGATTCTTGAAAAAAGAAAAGGAAAAAAAACATCATATACCACCCACAGGGTGAGCGTAGATTGTTGCCAGAGGGAAAGAAATTATAGAACAGCGTGAAAAAAAAAGAGAAGAGAGAAGAAAGTATTTTGTACAGTGTTTTGGCATCTTTGAACCTCTCTGACATACGTTATAATAAATTTGACACAAGCTGTGAGCTCTTTCTTGCAATTTCAGTCCAGTTGCCCTTTAAACACTGTCCTCGATCTTTTTCTATATGTGTCTCCACTTTAACATCCACTCTTAGCTATGTGTGTCTGCCCTTACTGCAGTGCCCTGCCTCGCCCCTCTGTGTGACGTATTGATCAGGACAGCCTGAAGCTCTCTGCATTGTACTTCCCTGGAGGCCAGACGCTCCATAAAGCTCTGTGCACCGGCAGAATTGAATAATTTGTTACAGCCTTGTGTAGTAACCAAAAAAGAAAAAATATATATAGTTTTTTTTTTTTGGCGATGAGCTGGGTACACATGCCTGTGAAATACAACTCACATAAACCATCTTTTATTCAAGCTTTTTTTGATTTTTTTTTTCTTTTTGGTCTCTTGGCTTGGCTTTTATCTTTTATCTAGGCGTCTTTCTTTAATTCTCTGGTTAGACTACAAGAGGAGAAGCGACTTTATCTCCCGCTCCCTCTCACTGTCTGATCCCCCTGGTGAGTGTGTACCTGCCTCCTGTCTCTCTGTGTGCCTTGAAGTGTGTTCGGGAGTAATTACCTGGAGAGGCAGAGAAATGAGAGGGAACACCTGACCTTTAAGTCTTTTATCAGCCCGCAGGCCTGAAGGGGATGACACAGAAGCACACACACAGACACACACACACACATATATGTCCTCACATCATACACAAATGTAATTCAGATCTGTCTGGCATGCGATAAACACACTCTCTCGCAAATAGTGCCAAAAAATTAGAATGAGACACACAAGGAGAAGTCTGTCTAGAATGAGTTCTCGCACGCATCATTTTCACTTGGAAACAAATGGCAGTGTGTGCAGCGGTGACAAGCCATCTTGGTGAGGGATTCACTCACATCAGCCAGGCACATATGGCAAGCCTTAATTACACTTGCCCGGAGACACACATAATTGATCATGTAATCAATTAATTAATGCGGAGCCCCCTCCCCTTGTTAGTGGCCCATGAAGCCCATTTGCTTTTACAGGTCATTAAAATGATGAAGGGCTGCAAGCAAGTTTAAAAAAGAATATACCCCTGGATAAGTAATGGCAACAATAAGGTAGAGAAATGAAGAAGAAATAAGGAGTGTGTGTTTGAAATGCCTGAAGAGGATTCTCTATACTTTTCATTATTCTCACAGACCCCCGAATACAGAAAGTGCACATATGCACAAAAAAAAAACTACAGATACACACATTTAACAAACGCACACACAATCACATCTACTCCCTCTGCACTGCTGTCCGCAACTTTAAGAAGTAATAGTCCACCGTCTACTGTACTGCGCTTGACCTATTTCTCCCTTTGTCCCACTTGTTTCTTCTCCTCCCTCTGCCTCCTTTACATTTTCTAACTTTCACAAGCTACAGTAGCTCTGCTGTATTAGTCGGTTTGCCACCGCTTCTCCTTTATGCTGCACCCTTCTGGGCACCAGAGCATGTGCAGTTACACCCGCACACAGAGGGAGGCAGGTGTGCGAATGTGTTGACAAATGGAAATTAATGAGGAAGAAAGTGTTCTTCTTTGCAATAAGAAAAAATCTGTCTCATTATTCAAATTAGACTTGGCTTTGTAGCAGTGAAATTAGCCTGGCAGTTGTTCAGAGGGATGAAGCAGTGGAGAAGGACAGATGTAAGGAAGTCTATTTTATGAGCATTTCACCAAACCACTCCATGTGTCAGAGAGTTTCCCTGAGCGCTGCATGGAGAAGGGGGGCGGAGAAGCGAATTGTCTGGCCGTACCTGTCTGCCTTGTTTTTAGGTTCCTCAACAGTGGCACCACAGAGCGGAGGAGAATAAAGCACTGGTTTGACACATGACTGCTGTCGCACTTCATCAGTGTCCTGCCATCTCCCACACCACCCAACCCCTCCCCACGTGCCCACACCCCCATTCTCCTATTGATTTATCATGCGCTCAAGAACCCTGACTTCGACCTTGCATAGATACAGTTTTACAGTATCCCACTACTTACATTACTTACAAACGATTTACATTTCATGATTTTTAACCATAAAGTAACAGAAATCAATACTTCATTTCATGACTTTGTCATCTGCTATTTATTGATGTTGCTTCGTTTCGAAATCTTGTTCTTCAATAAGGGCAGCATCGTTTGTCGTGTAGGAACAGTAGTAATACTGCGTTACAACCTGTGTCAGTTTGTTAATCCAGTATAAGGAGAGTGACACACAATGCTCCTTCCACCGGCTGAGGGCATAAAGGGTTTAGAGTAGACCTGCTTTATAGTCTTATCAAACAGCTTCAGTCTTGCAGCAGCAGTTATATATACGAAGCTGGAGGTTGAACTACCAACTGTTATTATGACTTTTTATATGCAGCCAGTTGCCGCTGAATTTGAAGTGGCCTTGGAGAAGATGCTGGAACTCTGATAGCTCCTCAAATGGCAGGTGTCCACATCAATTTAGTCATTGCTTCAGGGGCATGTGGTTGTGTGTGTGTTCATACAGTGAACATTTACAGTTCAAACAATTTTTTAGTCTTTAAGAAGAAATACGTAGAAGAAGAAATAACCCAAGCTCTACAGTACTATATGAATATTAATATGTTTTAATGTGCTTTTTAGGATTTTAGCTCTTATGTACTACAGTAATTCTACACATGCAGTTTTTTTTTGTTAGTTTTTTTTGCATGTATACAGGTGCTGGTCAAATAATTAGAATATCTTCACAAAGTTGATATATTTCACTAATTCCATTCAATGTATAATGTATACAATGATTCCACACAGACCGATATATTTCAAGTGTTTATTTCTTTTAATTTTGATGATTATAACCGACAACTAATGAAAACCCCAAATTCGGTATCTCGGAAAATTTAAATATTACTCAAGACCAATACAAAGAAAGGATTTTTCCACACTCTAATCAGCTAATTATCTCAAAACACCTGCAAAGGCCTTTAAATGGTCTCTCAGTCTAGTTCTGTAGGCTACACAATCATGGGGAAGACTGCTCAGTTGACAGTTGTCCAAAAGACAACCATTGACACCTTGCACAAGGAGGGCAGGACACAAAGGGTCATTGCAAAAGAAGCCGGCTGTTCACAGAGCTCTGTGTCCCATCACATTAATAGAGAGGCAAAGGGAATTAAAAGATGTGGTAGATAAAAGTGTACAAGCAATAGTGATAACCGCACCCTGGAGACAATTAATTTTCTGAGATACTGAAATTGGGGTTTTCATTAGTTGTCAGTTAGAATCATCAAAATTAAAAGAAATAAACACTTGAAATATATCAGTGTGTGTGTGGAATGAATGTATACATTATACAAGTTTGACTTCTTGAATGTAATTAGTGAAATACATCAACTTTGTGAAGATATTCTAATTATTTGAATTGCACCTATATGTGTGTTTGTATTTACATATATTTAAATTAGCTCTATTTCACTGACAAGTTGGCATTCATCTTAAAATGATTTGTAAGCAGAATCTCAGCAATTTGTCAGGAGCCCAGTATGGATTACTAAAATGAACCCTGCATTAGCATAACAAAAACACTATCATTATTCAATTTGTTCTGTTGTCCTTCATTGCATATATTTCATACTCACTGCTGCTGCACTGACCCAGTTTCTCCAGGGAATCATTAAACTTCCATCCTGTCTTAACTTCTCTTGGAGCAAAACCTCCAGGTTTTCCATAAGACACCAGCTAACTGCAGCTGCATGAGTGTGTGGAAGTTTGTTTGCACATTTGAATAGTTGGACCAGTAATAAACACACAGAGTGCTTTACTTGCCTTCCATGAAGCTGTTGTCACATTAATTCGTGACAGTCCATCCTGTGTGTGTATAGTCAGTTTGTAATAACATTACCTGCAGAGTGAGGAAATGCAGTATGTCAAAAACCACTTGTATGAGAGGGTAGAGTTAAGTGTGTGTTTCTCTTTACACACCTGACAGACAAAGTTAATTTGCCGCTTAGAGAGCTCCAGGGTTTTGAGAAATGTGTGAGACATTGTGAGCAGAAGAAAGAGCAAGAAAGAATCAGTTACAGTAGGAGAGAAGGATCCTGGCAGGTGTGTAATAGGCGAGAGCATGCGCCAACCTTAATTACGAAGAGGAGAGGAAAAAACAAAACACGGAATCTTTGCCACCCGAGAGGATGTCTTGCATACTGAAATAAAACGCCTGAAGAAAAGAGAGAACAGAAGAAGACAAAAGAGGAACAATAAGAGACTGATTTTGAGAAGATAAGAGCTGTGCCGAGCTGAAACAGGAGAGATAGTGGAAATGAAACTAAAAACAATGAAGATATTAAAGCCTGAACAAACCAGATATTACCCCACCGAGATCAATGATCCCAATAAAGCCTCCAGCAGATGTTCCTTGTTAAGCAAAGGCTGCCCAGCAAGCCCCGTGCACATGGCAAGTATTGACTACTGTATCAATGCAACTCCAATTTACCATATTGGACATTATGTCAAGTACTAAATTGTTATAAAATATATTGTCTATACAAGTAAAAGCCTACACATAAAACGCACGTACATATACATAAGTAAATGAGGTGAGAGATTACCGTCTTTATGTGTGTGTGTGTGTGTTTGTGTGTTGCAATCTGTGAATTGTGATGACTGAGGTGTTCCTGGTGCCCTCTCTGACATTTCATCTCACATGGAAAGTAAACTCTGACATAATTTCCTCCTCCAGCGCTAATTACAGTATAAAACTATTAAAGGAGTCATTATATGATACAGTGTAATTATATGTGTGAATGTGTGTGTGTCCGTGTGTGTGTGTTTGTGTGTGTGTGTGTTGCATGTCATCCAACAGTATTCATGATGGGGTGCAAGAGGGCAGTGGTGTGTGAAAGGATGGAAGGGAGGAGGAAATGAATTAGGAGACGAGGAAAACTCTGTGTTGTAATTTATGCAAACACTTGTCCCCCTGCAAACACACACACACACACACACACACACACACACACACACCTGATCCTCTCTACTTCCTTTACAGTGTCTCATTTCAGAGCCCAGTGGACACAGTGTTTGGCTCATTGCACAAGAGAAACAGTTGTTCCTCATTCCCAACAGTTAGCAGTGATACTCATTTCTCCCTGGGAGCAGTAATTTTAGTGTTTAATTTGAAGCGTATGAGTATGAGCGACACTCCATGAGGATTTGCACCTTCTGGGATTTTTTTATTTATTTATTTATTTTTGTTCTCTGCCTTTAAGGTGTTGTTGGCTGCTTTTAATGACGTCATAATGAGATGAATCATGTTTATTTCTGTTGTATTGATGATCTCTGGGAGCACCTTAAGATTCCCTGAGTGTACCGCTTGCTAAACTCCTAGTCTCTGGATTTTCTTGTGTTTGCTCTCGTCATTTTCCTAAAGGGGCACTTGAGTGGGATGGCATTTGTGTTATTTGCACTTGAAGGATTTCACAACTGAGAACAGTGATATTGTAATCCTCATAAAACCAAGGTACCCTGAACACGTCCACCTGGAGAGAAGCAGCGTTCACATCACGGAGGGCTCATTGTGATGCGCGGCGAATAACAGCACATTTCCTGCCTTTCAATTAAATCCTAATTAACAACTAATTATAATGACAATAACTCAGGGATTGAGTCGATTATTTGTTTTTGTTAAACCTCAGGATGATATTTAGGAGGGTTAATAAGAAAGGTAACAACTTTACACTTGCCCGCGTTGTCATTGGAGAATGTGTTCGCGATAAATTAATTCACTCACTGTCATTTTAGCCACTTCACACACATTCGCACACACCTACATTATTGTACAACCAACACATGTAAGCTTTAATTTTCAGATATTAGTAAGCCTGAATAATGCACACCTCTTTTCATATCCATGCTCCCACCCACACACACACACACACACACTTACACACACATACTACACACACACAATACAGCTAAAAGACAGATAGACTGATAGACGGGCTGCCTTTCTGTCCACCCTTGACCAAATGACAGTGGCAGAGCTGTCAACTGTGAGAGGGGTGTCTCTCTTTCTGAGTTCGGTCCTATAAATCACTCAGTAGCAGGACGCCTCCTAGATCCCCTGACACATACACAACTGACAATCATTCATCATGATGGAGCCTGGATACCTCCACAAACTTGTGCTCGTTGACAATTTGCCGGAGTGACTTTTGCCGCCCTAAAAAAAAACAAAAAACCCCACCCTCAGAGTAAACAAATGAGAATTAAAGCTACATTTTTCGAAGCCTGTGTCACTGGTGTCATTTTCTGTCCTTCGCATTTTTATTGCTAATCTGCTGCTACTAGAAGAAATGACCTGGATCATTGCATAACAGGCGTTTATGTTAAATATGAACTTGTTTATGCAGCCATTCATTCTGTGACATTGAGAGAGGAGTGAAAACAGGCTGAAAAGAAAGAGTGACAAAGTGTCTCATTATCAACTGTCTTGTCTCTCCTCCCGGGAGAGTGACAGGTAGCACCAGTTTCACAGCATCGTTGGATTGGCGTCATAGAGTGAGATGGATAGAGATGCTTAGTGGTGGCATATCAGACATGTAAGACCAAAAACGTACACCTAACATACACATCCTCAGCTAATGGCCAGGGCCACTTTGGGTCATGGAAGCCTATTTAAAGGCAACAGGGAAAAGTTTGTATGTAAATGGGTCTATTTGCAGCAAGGGCAGGGCCAGGGGGCACCTCATGCTGCTTAATATTACCAGCAGCATCCACCATGAGTCAAGATGTCAATGTTTCAGCTCCCTCTAATCACCTGTAGGGAAACCATTAAAAGTCTGGCCCGTGTGTCTTTGAAGAGGGAAGGTTTTCTGTCTAATTTATGGTATCGCTCTCTACATCTCTGTATGCATATGGTATTGCCTGTGTAGTATTTATCTGTTTGTGTTTGTGTGCTTATTTGTCTCTGAATGCCTGTGTGTGTAAGTGTGTACGGCCTCTGACCACGTGCGCCACATGCGTGTTTGTGTGTGGCCGTCATCAACAGGCACTTAACGAGGAAAATAAATATAGTGCCTTTGAAAATGATTTCATCTCATCCTTTTATTGCCTCTCATTTTCCAAACATTTATTGTGTGGGTGAGAGTGTATAGAAGCACAGAGAGAGAGCAAATTTGAATCATTACACCCCAGTGTCAACATTAGTTTGTCTTCTTTTATGGCTCTCTTCGGTTCCATTCATTCCTCTCACCGCAGTCGCTGTGCCGTGAGCTCCATTTTTAACGTTAGGACAACTGTGTGAAACAAAAACCCGCTTCGTGGAAAATATGCGTGCTTACTGAATGACTCCATTGGAAAGCACTCAGAAACATTCATGTATATTCTTGTAGAGGAGCTGCCGTTTAAAGCAAATTTCCATCCTTGTTGTCTACCTTTGCCTCTCCTCTCCTCCTGCCATATTGTTAATTGGTTTGACATTTCCTGCCGCTGACCTAAAGCGAAGCTGTCTTTAGTTGAGCTGGGCCCAAAAAAATGGGTGGAAAGCAGTGTATGTGTGTTAGATTGCCAGTCTGAGAGGTCAGTGGCTTTCCTCGCGCCAGATGCTCCTAATTTCGTCTCCCTTTCTTCGATCCCACCACGGTAAGTCTCTGAGCACCTCTCGGCACCTTAGCATACCATATTATTGCCTCTCTGGTAATAATAACATAATGTTAGGTGAAGTTGGCAGAGTCAGAGCTTAGCTGCTGCAGTGAAACAATCCATCACTTCACAAGTAAAGCAATTATCTGCTTTTACTGCCAAACAACAACATGGCCGGAAAGGTACGGGAAAACAAATCTCGATCTTCAGTATGGACAATCAAAACTAAAAGAAAACTCAAGATAAGGATTGTAGGAATTTTGTCAGGAGGGCTCCGGCTTGTGCAACCTCAGCAGCTAGGGTTGAGCAGTTCGGGGGTTCAGTGTATCGGGCCATTCAGTGTATCCAGGGACATGAACCCAGCCGGACTCCAAGGTCCAGACGTCCTTCTGTAGGTGCATGTAATAAAGTAGCCTGAAAATAACTCTGCTTTGGTGCCACAAAGATACTGTATTGGAAAGGCAGCTGTCTCCTTAGTATCCTTGTTACTTTACCACAGATGGAGTGAATGATCTCCTCCTTACTACAAAAGCTTTGCTCAACATGGTGATTCTGAGATAATGTCAACGTTATGTCCCGGTGCTGTTTAACACAATAACAGTAGGTGTAATTACCAAACAAATATAGGTATTAAAATATAGTCAGTGTCTGTTGTATGGTAGAATTTATTATCGTAGAAAACAAATTTTCAATACATTTATGTAATGTTTGAGACACATTATATAATTTAAATACAAATTGCCGACTCAAACAACAAGATAAGCTGATGGCGCAAAACAATAAGGGCATATGCACAATCCTTATTTCCACTTGCACAGTAGTGAAAGTAGACATGACCTTCAACATAACTTTGCACATCGATGCTCGTGCCTGCTCTGTTACTCATAAAACCTTTCCATGTGAAAAAAGGACAACGACTGAGGACATCTGAAAGATGATCAGTTATCAGTTAAGTTGGCCTGACAAGAAAACAGTGCATGTAAATAAAGAGATCAAGTCCACCACTAATGAACCCTGTAAATGCAAAATTGATCAAAATGTGTAGATTTAAAAATAGGGCAATTGACAAAACACCTACAAAATATTGTTCCCATATAGGTTTACATTTCTCATCTATATTTGATTTCTAAATATATATTCAGAGAGATAAAGATTAAAGAGCTTTGAGCTAGGTGAGAGGTTGAATTGAAGTTGCATAAAATCAGTTTTGAATGTGTTTTGTATTTACATAAAGCCATCTAGACTAAGGGGATGATGTAAATCTGTGTGTGAGAACCCATTTCAACAGCTGGCACCATGTTGAGCCATTGCTGCATAGTCATTGCAGAGAAATTTGGGATTAGGTGATTCTTTTTGTGTATTGCTTAAAAATGGCTGGTGGGCTGCAGGATCCTTTTTCTTTTAATTAAAGCCGGAGTGTGTGCGTGGGTGTGTGTGGTGTGTGAGGTCAGTGCCCACACATTAAGATCATTACCCCGAGGAGCCGAGAAGAAATGCAGTGGGAGAGAAGCGTCCTTCTTTTCCTTTAACTCTATCGATTCTCATTTACCGCCACCCCTCCACCCACCTCACACTGCCACTGCTCATAAGGAGGCGCCTGCACACAGCGGCTGGCGGTAAACTTGTGGACTTTGCAAGCACACATCCACCTGCACACAGACATACATTAAGTCCATGTGGAAGCGTTTTTGTATTTTGCATCGTATGATATATTATTTATGTTGGTAATTCTTTAGGTTGTATTTCTTGCTGAGTTTAAACTCAATCATAACACCTGCTCCTGCTCACTGCCTGTTTTCTCACACATAACCCACTCTCTGTCTGCCACAGAGCAGGAAATGAGGAAGCAGAAGGTGAAAGTATGTAACACGTTTTGCCTCAAGCCACCCTCTTGATCTATTCTGTGCTCCATGTTTGTTCGTCCCCCAGCTCCTCTACCAAGCTGTGTTATATACTGTAGCATGTCTACAGCAGTTCTGCATTGCTATTTGCTATAAACGTGGGAATAAAAGGACACATTTCTACACTTCTGTTTCCCTTTCATTTATCAAACAAATATCAGACAGTCTCAGAAGTGAAACCTTTTTCATTACCTCCATCCAATTCTCTCTCTCTCTCTCTTCGACCATTTTGGAGGTGTTGGTATAAAATACTGTGAGGTGCAGCGATTAAGAGCGTGGGCAGGAGCTTGGGCCTTTAACTTGTCTCCTGGTATATTATATGTGACATGTTTTACAGCCGCCTGCTTTGTTGAACAACACCTCAATCTTCCTCAGAACAAAGACCTCTGATCTGAGCCAGTCGTGCCAGCGAAAGTACCGCAGATTTAGGTGTAATTTTTTTAAAATTTTCATTAAGTTTTCCTGTGGTGGCTCTCGCCTTATTTGTCAGTAGGGATACAGAACAGCAAATAATAGAAGCAGAGTTGTCCATAATGTTCAAATAACAGCTGCAACATCGAGTGAAACTTAAGTAGAAAAAAGCATAAAAATTTTATGTTTTATGTTTTTGATCAAGGATCATGATTGACGGTCGCCCAACATCGGTATGATATTATGAGTATCATCGCTCATGCAGGACAACCGACAGTAAAAAAAGCTTCAGGGTCCTGTATGGAGGTCCTGTACTGGGTGTGCTCTTTTTATGCACATGTGCACCTGCAGGGTTATATGGCAGGATACTAAATACATATATTAGCCCTGGACCTGATCATGTATTCTGTAACACCACTGCAATTCAGAGTCCTGAGCCTTTTTACAGCGGATTTTTTTTTTTCTGACTTGGGAAATAACGGCCATTATTCAGGGCATGGTTTCAAATCTGAATTTTAAATGGTATACAAACGCACATCACACACTCGGTGACATCTACTTTCCTCTGCGTGCCCTCAAATGCTTTCCTTTCTATTTTCTAGATCCGTTGTCTCCCCGCGGAGGACTCTTATGAAAGGTCCACAGCCCAGAGACATTTTCTGTTAATAGTGCCCCTAAATAAAGTCATCCATAATGTTACAACCTTGTCACACACTAACATAAATGCACTCACACATGCACACGGAAGCACACATTCTCCTCTGTTTGCCCCAGGACATATTCAAAGCAGAGGCCATTGGGACATGGAAGTAGAAAGGTAAATTTGGCTGGATAAGAGAGGAAATGATTAAATGAATGACCTTGGAATGGTAACAGCAACATGCGACAGGAAGGTAGAGTTTGATTAAAGGTTGTGGGAAGGTGAAAGACAGACAGGCTTGGCTTTGGCAGGGGGGAGAAGAGTGGCAGAGGTAATGAAAAAAAGTCCTTCGGCAGGAGGACAAGATTGAGATTTTGTGAAAGAGCAATGATGAGATCAAGGTTGAAAGCGGAGCATGGAGATGCCTCTTAGGACTTTTCTGCACCTAGAGGAACAAACTTACTTTTAAGGTTGTCATGCATATTCATTTTGATGCTTTGTTTGAAACAGGCATTAAATCACAACGTGGGATTTGCATCACGAATGCATCAAACAATCTAATGAGATGTGCAAAATGAGATATTTTTGGAATCCGTTTCTCAGGAAACTTCTCTGTTAGCTCTAAATTTGTCTCTTTGTTTCATGATGTTCTAAATGAATATGTAAGCTGGATGCAAAAAAACACGGCTCTGTGGATGTAGTTCCAGCATTGCAGCTGCGTTACGTCACAGAGAGCCAGTGTTTCTGTTCCTGGTCCCTCTCTGAATATTTCACGCTGCCACTCGCTCCTGGGCTCTCTCCGAGGGAAAGGGAACCATAACAAATTGTGCTCTGCCACATCGCCCTACTTGCCTCTACTCTCTTGTCTCTCCTTCTCCTTCTCTAGCTGGTGTATATCTTTCTCTATCCCTGCCTCTCTATTCGCAGCCACTATATCTTTTTTTTTTCAACCTCCAGCTCTCTGTCTCTGTCCCTCAATTCCTTACCTCTGCCACCACCTCCTCCCTTCTTCCCGGTCAGAGTGGTAATGGGTGTAAAAGATGGATGTGATGAAATCCAAACAGATTGCAGCTCTGTGTCATGGAATGCCTGCTGCGCCACGACCCCCTCCACCAACCTGAATCCTGTGGTCTCCATTCATGTGCTCTCACTGGCTCCGCTGCACTTTTGCTTTACCTTTTGATAGAAGACGTCCATTCAATGTGTCAGCTACTCCTAGACTGGGGCCTTTGAAACCCCTCTGGCATGCCACCAAATTAGGGCGAAATACAGCTTCATATAAACGGTTGGAGGCGGGGTCAACCACATGAAACTTTACATAGATACGTAGTAATTTGAAGATTAGGGTCACACTGCCCCTGTTTGGCAAAGACATTTAACCATTTTTAGCCTGTTATTCCCTTTTGCTGGTGCCTAATACCAGTTTCTCTGCTGCAGATCATGCAGCTCCAATGATTCATATGTGCTAGAACTGAGTGGCAGATCATAGCATGGCTGACCTTGTGAACTGTGGTGGCCCTTGGGGCTGCAGACAGGTGCTCAGCTGATCAAAGGCTGCATAAACGCAGTGAACTCTTGTACCTGCATATATCAGCCCACTCCTCTTTCTGTCACTCAGTTAGCAACTTTCTTTCACCCCTCTGAGGAGGAAGCTACTGAGTGTGTCTTGTCAAAAAGCGGCAACACTTTTATCTGGTGAAAATATAGAAAGAAATGAGAGTGTGGAGGGAGAGAGAGAGAGAGAGGGAGATGATGCGGAAACAAAAATGTGTTTATGCAGGGACCAACACGATAGCTTAAGAGAGGAAGAGAAACCTGTACATGGAGAGAGAGAGACAGAGGGCAGCAATGAGGAATGAGAAAGCTGAAGTTTTTAAAAACGAAAACATTGACAGCAAGGAGTGTTGGATTCCTTTGCTCCATTGCTACACACCTACTTCCTGCACAAACTCTCTCTTCTCATCCCCTTTGTTTTAATGGTGTTAAAGCACTCACACTTTTAGAGAGTCCTCAGAAACAGCTTTGCATCTCATATGATTGAACGATTGAAGTGCGAACTCCATCACGACAACACTTGTCTTCTTGTCTTAGTCACCGTGACTTTTCTTCATCATCACTTGCCCCTCACCCTTTCTGTCTTAGCATCAACACTGATTTTCTCCTAAAAATATTTACACCTGTGGCTTTTTCAGTCAGATGCACTGAATTTCCTTTGTTGTTATCTCACGATTTCTGCGAGGTTAATTCAGCACACGCCAATTTCATGTATTTTTACATTCGCAGCGGGGGTATGATAAATTCCAAACTCCTCATTTTAGTGGCTTACAAGTGTTTGCATCTGTTGTTAGCTGTATGTTAAGCTATAAAACCAAAATATTTAGGCCGTGCTATGCGAATGTAGGGCAATGATGTCCATTACTCCAAATCTGTTGCAGGCCATGAAACCATAATTATGCCTCAGTAATCTAATGGCTCATTGATGTGGTGCTCTCTTGTTGCAAAGGTCTCAGCTAAGCACTGGCTCAAGTGGATGCATACAGCGTGTGGACTTTAATACGGGGCATGCACTGACAGCCTGTGCAATGAATAAAAGGACAAGCATAAGCTCATTCATTAGCACCTTGGCACCTTCAGACTAAAATAACCCCTGCTTAAAAAACACACACATATGCGCGAGACAAAACGCTCGTTGGCCCTTCCCCCTCCTCTTCCCAAAAACTAAAGGCCTCCACCAGTGTAACGGGGCAATTTGGGTCAAGTGCTGCATTGCTGGCTGAATGGCTCTGGAGCTCACTTCCAGCTTTTTAACAAATTGCATTTGTCCTCTCGTGTGATCATGGACAGGCACTTACTGCAGTTTTTGTAATGCACTCAGTGAGTTGATTGAACAGAGTAAAGCCGGAGAGGAACAGGGAGAGATGGAGATGGTGTCTTTTGGGGGAGTTTAGGAAAAAACTGTCGAAAGAAAGATTAATTGTTTAGCTTGCAAAAATACTGTAACATGATGGTTTGTCAGAACCACCAGATTTGTTCTTGAAAGGCAAAGGTCACCATTATAATATAGTGTATTTTTTAATTAAAAACTCCCTCATTGATAGCAAAGCTATCTAGCCATGCAGAAAACACATTTATTTTTTGTGAGAGTGTTGTACATTCCTGAAATGTTTTACCAGAACAGCCTGTTTGCTCTGCTCTTCTCCTCCAAGTGTCCACTGAGCTGCAACTTCAGTGCACTCGTCCTCACATTTTCTAGGTGCTCTCTCCTCTAAACTGTGATGACGTTTCTAGTTCGGTTTCATCCATTTTTTCGGCTGGACTGGTGTTGTCCTGTGATGCTGACAGGTAATTGTTTAACTTTTTTTCCCCACACTCAATTTCACTTGTTTCAACAAGTCAGAAGGAGTGAGTTGATGTGACACCAGCACTCGGATTTGTCTTGGCAGAAGATTCCCCGACAAAGACAAGTGATAGTTTTTGGGTTTTTTTTTTTAGCATAGAATAGGTGGTTGTCAACAGTGGCAACCAGAATAAAAACGGTTTCCCAGCAACCATCATTGTAAAGTTTAGCTTTTTCTGGCTTCTGTCAGCCTTTGTTTTTATTTTTATTTCTTTATTTCTCTAAAAAAGAAGCAATACTGCACACACACAGGACGTACAAATGGCTTTGCACTTTCAGATTTAGCAAATACATTGTAAGAGAAAACACACCTTGACACCTGTAACATGTAAAGAAGCTCGCTGTCTTCATCTATTAGCTGAGACTTACGGAACGTTCTTGTGGGTTAAAGAATAAAAGACATTGAATATTCAGTTGCTTGGAGCTTCATATTATTATACAGTAGAAAGGATATTCAGGTTTTGGAAGCAGTTAGTCCAATTTTAGGTCATTACCCACTAAATCATTAAAGTCATTTACTTCTACGACATATCCGTCCAGTCCCATCAGCACAAGAACACCAGAACACATTAATTCTAGTCTGACCTTTAATCGTGCCAGAGGCAGGACATCCCATTTCCATTTTAACCTGCCAGATGCCTTTTAATTAAAAGCAGTGTTCATCTGCACAGTGCACAAAAACATGCCTCCATTCACACGTACGCTGACGCTACTGTAAACACTCACAACCACAGGAATCGTCTCCCTAACTTCGTTCTGGCAGGACGTCAACTCTGTGTGATAAACACTAATGCTGTCTCCTCTCGGTAATAGATAAATCAATGCTGCGCTCGCTGCCAATCAGAGTGCTGCTTCAGCTCCAAACAGATACAGCAAGCGCTCATCTCTGCAGTAACGATCGGCACGCCTTTACACTGACAGAACTGATATAATGTTGTTATAATGTTGACGCTGGGTGTATTGATTTCTCTTTTCTTGCAGACAGGCGAGAAGAAGGAAAGGAAAGGAAAATGAAAGAGGAGTGGGGGGGGGGGGGTCAGACTGCAAAGGATGAAATAAATGTCGTGTCAGAGATCTCTCTTTGCTAAAACCCTTGACTTCGCAGGATTAAGTAAGTCAGAGATGAATAGAATAAAAAGAAAGAAAAGAAAAGAACACAGAGGGTGTCATTGTAATTCACTGACTAATACCATCAGCTGCTATATTTCACCTCAAGGTTGCTTTATGTAAATTGAATTTAATATCATCTGATTCTTTCCCCACCTCTGTGACATTACAATAATGAGCTGCACTCATGCCAGAGTTCAAATCAAGTCTTCAGGCTGTTTGGTGGGTGGCGGAACATACAAAGGGAGAGGAGTTCAGTCAAAACAGCGTGGCGGCATTTCGAAACCAAGAAAGGCAGTTTAGTCTGTGCTCCTTCTTTTGGCAGAGTAAGTAGCTTAATTTCACATTCAGATACAGATAAAACACGAGGATACTTATAAAAGAAAAAAAAAGAGCTGCACAGAGGAGATGAAAATGTTCTCACAACTAGATTATGTCCTCTGTTATCAAACCGAGCACACTTAGGTTATATTGACAGTTTTGTCATCAAAACATCTGATCTTACATTAAAACATCCAGTCGCTATATTTCTCTAACCTTAATCAAAGGGATTTTTTTCTCCTGAGTCACATAATGTAGTTCTCTGGTGACAGGGATGTCTGAATGGATATTATTAGCCTTTCAACATTGTTGCTAAGTCTGAACCTATGTAAATCCTTGAGCTGAAATAATGACATGTATTCCTGGGCAATAAATGCAAAATGTGCAGATAATAATAGAAAAAGTACCTGTGCCTTCAAGTTAAGTTGGTTTAATTCGGTCTTACATCCTGAAGAAAAGGGAACAGGGATAGTTTCCCAGGGAACAGTCCTTGACTTTTCAAATCATCTTTTTCATCTGTTGACATGTTATGTACAAACCAAACCAAAGAATCGTAAATTTAATCTAAGCAGCACTGTGTTGTTTGTCAGCTTTCGTTTCATTTTTTTGTGCCTATAATCAAATGCAGCATTCTGTGAGTATGTATAATCGAAATCTGTTCACTACCTCAGAAAGTCATCAGTTTTCTTGTTTGCCTTTTGTCTTTCGTGTGTTTCACTGTTTCGCCCACCCCTCGTATGAATGGCCGCTGGTTACCCTGCCTAATTCTGAGCCAAAATCCAAATGGTTTGGCAAAATTAATCAGCAACAAGTAGACGGACATGCGCCATTACCCTTTGCAAAACCCAATAACGTTACCACATGTGGGTGCCGTCATGTGCTGGGAAAACATTTAGAAGGCTGACGTATTATTTTTCATGAGGAGTTGACAATAGTTGGCCCATGGTGCCATCAAGCATCTCATGCTATAAATGAAGAGCCACAGATCAAGGTGAACATATGCAAAAGAGAAATGTCTCATCTTGAAGATGCTTTCTGATTGGTTAAGCGATTACTGTCGTCACATCCTGTCAGCATCAGTGCTGTAGTCTGTTCAGGTCACTTCACAACGTTTGGGTGAAAAGCCAGATTTCTTTTTTATCATTGTGCAGAGGAATTATTAGCATGCTATTGCTGTGTCTGTTACTCTCCTATTCCAAGCCAAACTCAACATTGACAGAGACAAACTCTGCTATTGATCTGCAGAATGCCTTCCCTCCCCTCGTATCCCACAGGAAAATTTAAGCAGGATAGCCGAGCTTTTACCTCCCTTCCTCTCCGTTTCATTTGTTGTCCTCTCTGCACCGCTGCCCCAGACAGCCCTGCAGTAATTCTGAACTTTGACACGTGCACCATCTTTATGCCACCGCTGTCCTCTCTCTCTCTCTCCGTGTGTGTCTGTGCGTGTTATCAGCACTAATGCGCAGGGTGTGAGTCTTTTACAACATGTTCAATATCGCACCACAGGGCCTCACAACCCAGACAACAACCCTAACAATGCAACGAGAGAGGGAAAGTGAGACGAGGGGGGATGTGAGGAGAAATGCCGCGGAACTATCAGTGCAGAATAAACTCATTTATCTTCCTCTTCCCATATTTGCAACACCCCCTATAGCCTATAAAACATACCCCACGCAAACATATTCACACGAACTAACAAAGAAATATATCTTCCTCATTCCCCAATATACATCCTACAGAATCGCTCAGATTTCTAGACACTCGCACTGTTCTCCCCAAGCTATGCTTCAATTACCAAACCAACAGGGCTGGGAAGTGAAGACAGATATACAATATTTGGACCATCTGTGTTGATACATATTTGTAATCTTGTAAGATCTGGGCGTGCAGTGGCAACTCCCCTGGTTGAATCATGATTTCAGAAAAAACATTCTTTTGCTTTCAGAAAGGACCAAGAAATATGGATGAAATCAATATCATCATATTGCTGTTAGTTTTTTTTCAGTGATAAACCATGTATAATCAATTTCTAGCTGAGATATTATTCAGGAACATCAATACCAATCTCATGGCTTGTCTGTTAAAGCTACAAGATGTAAGTTTTACCCTGGATGTACTGTACCTATGAGAAACCTGTTTCCCTTCAAGTGACTCTTTTGGCCATAGTAATCATGATCAGACCAAGTCCGAGTTGGGTGATGTAGAGATGGGTCAACGAACGACTGGGCAACGATACAGCAATGATACATTTTCAATGAGAATGACGATGGTGGCTTTGCTATAGTGACAAGATGTTTATTATTGTAGCCATGACAACAAAGGTTCCGCCAACTGGTATTGTAACCAAAAAACATGGTTTTACCTTTCAAAGACTTAAACAGTCTATGACAATGTTCAGTCTGAATTATTGTCCTTGTGAAACAGAATTTAGTTTCGACAGCCTGTCAGGGTTAACTGGCGTGGTGCTCGACACGGACATAGTTTGTGAGCAGATTAAATTTCTCATTACCGACAGACTCAGTGATAGTCTGACAGGCAGCGTACTGAGGGGGGATATGTGCTAATATTTGCCTGGTTATCCATTGATCCATGTGGATGAGTGCTGAGGCTTTGTAGATTAGGTGCCCCCCTTATGGCTCAGACTGCCTTAACTGGGGATTTAATGACACTATCATGAACTCGAGTAATAACGGTTTTAAAACACTGGAAAGTTGTTAGACTGACAGAGTCATTAACGGCGGCCCCCAGTTGGATCCGGGCAGTGAGTCCACCTCATATTCAATCAGCACTGACGCTCTGATAGAAACTGTTTAGCCGTGTTTTGAGGCTCAGCTATGTATAGTGCTGTGTAGTTAACAAACGTATGTCTCCACTGATCATTTGACTGATTACTCCTCATTTAATGGGTCTGAAGGGGCCCATGGGGTAAATTATCACAGAGGGGATATGATTATTGCGTTTCCCACTTAGTGGCTTTCAATAAAAGGAGTTTCTAGTACTGTTGCTGTGCAATGAAGATTTTTTTTACATAATTGCTTTAAAGGAGTAAAGTCTGGGCACTACCATCATTTCCATTTGTGTGTGTGTGTACTTAGATTTAGTTTTAGTGTAGACTTAGGGTTAGCAAATTAAGTAATGGTATAGCAACTCCAAGTCAAGAACCTACAAGAGAAATGTGCGTATATACTGCATGTGTGTCTCTCTGCGTGTGTGTGTGTGTGTGTGTATTGGATGTAAAAGCAGGATAGGCACTGAGTACCTCTCAGCTCTCCTCATTCCCTTGTTTTCCCCTGAGATGCATATAGGCCTGTTTTAGAGCGTGGAAAAAAGGCGAGGGCTAGTAAGGTAGCTGAAGAAAGCAAGGGTTTTGTTTTAACCCTTCAGTGTCAGGTGAGTTACGTAAGCAGAAAAATGAAGCCTTGTAAATCTTCAGCTTCTTAGCTGACTAACGAGATTCATCTAACTGTACCCGATTCTTCCCTTTTCTTCCCCTCCTCCTTTTTTCTTTCTCTGCTACCCACAATCCTGCTTCTGCTCTACCTGCATGCCAAGTTTCTACTTCTCTCGCCCACCTGAGCCCAACACCTGTGTGAGTAGTGAGTTCCAGGAAAAGGGGCCAGGATGCTGTCGCAGGCAGCCGGTCACGAGTTCTCTCCCACTATGCGTCTACCTCACACAGCCTGCATGCCTGCCTCCCATCTGGAGAGCCGGAGCTACCCCAGACACTGCGTTTCTGGGGGTGGAAGGGGGGGGTGGGGCTGTGTTTAGGAAATATGGAGACTTTTTCTCTTCTCTGCTGTACTTTCATACATGTTCAGACACAGCTGCACACACACACATGCACACACACACACACACACATTATACTCTTAGCAAATCTGTTCACAAGTGTGGGCTGCTTAGTTGTAGTGAGTCGTGATAACCCTCTCACCACCACCAGATGGCCTGCTCTCTCTCACCAGTGTAATGATCTGGCAGCCAATTACAAGCAATACAATATTCATGAATGAAAGCAAGGCTGGATGGTTGAGCAAAGTGTTTAGTGAGGTGGAACAGACACATTGTGGTTGTGTCTCTGATTCAGGGCATTGTTCCCACATTTTTGGTGTGTTCTGCCACCCCAGCATCAGCTCAGACCACAATGAAGTAGTGCTCAGTGGTCTGTAAAGTGTGACCAAAAAAGGTGGATGCAGTCATCAAATCAGGCTGGGTCTTCAAGGATGAAACAAGAATTGGCGTGTGAATTGGGAAACTACAAATATCTTATTTTCTGTTCTTTACATTCAGAATTCTAGCGCTTTTTCTGACGAAATTCTTGGAAAAAAGTCATATTTTTTTTATGCCAGATGTAATGTATTGCAGCAACACAAGCATGCAGTAGGCTACATCTTGCAGCAAGTCAGTGAAAAACAGAAAGTGACACAAATATAGATATAGATATACACTCACTGGCCACTTTATAAGCTAACACCTGTACAATCTAATGCAATCCAATAAAGCTGCTCTGTCATAAATTCTACTTATACAATGTTATAATTTTCTCAGTTTTAAAATGTTTTGGCAAAGACTGAATGAGGAGCAAAAGCTTTAGAACCACCTCTTCTTTTAATGCACTTTCAGTACAACTCCAGAACCTATTATGACCTCAATAATAAACAGAGAATAGAATCATCACCTTTCTGACAGATTCAACTCAAGAACAGAAAAATATAACACTGGGAACGTAGAATTCATGGCAGAGCTGTTTTACTGGATTGTACAGGTGTACCTAATAAAGTGACCAGTATGTTGATGAAGGTGCTAAAACTTAACATAAGCCTAAACATAATTGCATTACAAATAATAACTAGAAAAGGCAATTTCCAAGGAAATTACGTGGGAGAGCTGTTAAGTCGCCCGGTAGAGGCCGACCGCTCAGAAGCTGCTGAGAGCAGAGGCGTTTGCACGTTCAAAGCCGCAAACGCTGAAGAGAGATAAATACGAACAAAAAGAGAAAGAAAGAAGATGACAATAAAAGGAAAAAATCCAAAATCCCAAGAAAAGTTGAATTCAGAAAAGAAAAAAAAAGTAGAAAGTAACAATGGAGGAAGTAAATAAGTAAAAAGTTGATATTTAAAGTGTAACGAAACAGAAAAAGAAGCAAAGTAAAAAGTTGCTATTGAAAGTGTAAAGAAAAAAGTAAGAAGTGAAAAAGCAACAACTTGATTAACAAAAGTTGAAAGAAGTAGTAAGAAACAAAGGAAAAGGTAAATATTCCCAAAGTTAAAAGAAACAAAGAAAGAAGCAAAGTAAAAAAGTTGCTATTAAAAGTGTAAAGGAAGAAGTGAAAAAGCAACAACTTGATTAACAAAAGTGGAAAGAAGTAGTAAGAAACAAAGGAAAAGGTAAATATTCCCAAAGTTAAAAGAAACAAAAAAAGAAGCAAAGTAAAAAAGTTGCTATTAAAGTGTAAAGAAAAAACCTAGAAGTAACTACTTAGAAATGAAGGAACCATTGTAATGCTGAAAAACTGTTGAGAAAAAAAAGTTGAAAAGAGCTTTTAATTTGAAAGTGTGTTTCCTGTCTGTGTCTGTGTGGTAGTTTGTGTGTCCACTGTAGGGAGACTTCAAAACAAACTCATTTTAGCATTTAAATGCTAAATAATTAAAATAAGAATGATAAAAGGCTTTTATTTTGAAAGTGTGTTTCCTGTCTGTGAGGGTGTGTGTGTGTAGGGAAACTTCACCACAAAGTCATTTTAGCATTTAAATGCTAAAAAGTGGATAAAATATTATGAAAGGCTTTTATTTTGAAAGTGTGTTTCCTATCTGTGAGGGTGTGTGTGTAGGGAAACTTCACCACAAAGTCATTTTAGCATTTAAATGCTAAAAAGTGGATAAAATATTATGAAAGGCTTTTATTTTGAAAGGGTATTTCCTGTCTGTGAGGGTGTGTGTCTGTGTGTGTCTCCACTGTGTATGTTGAGGGAGAAAAACTCAGGTAAAGTGTGTGGACACAGCTCTGAGGCTGATTACATGACGTCATGCAGCTGTGTCCGTTACCATGACAATGACTGCTGCCTGCCTGCTGAGTCATGTGAGCCAAATGCAAAGGCAGGCTGGAAAAGTACTGAGACTATGCCTCGCAAAATGCTCAAAATATGAAAAAGTATTAGTCCTATCGAAACAATTCAAAAACTGTGAGTGACAAAAGGCTTCAATGAACACACTGATGTACTTTATTTGAATATACTCCATAAAATGAAGGCGTGGTGGCAATTTGAAAACAGCCCCCCGTTTGTGATTTGAGGAGAATTTAAGAACCTCTGTTATAATGGGCTCCAATGGGAGTTTCAGACGGCACTCTCTCCGCTTCTGGACTCTTGGAGAAAGAACCGTCAGTCCTGTCACTATGAGAGTTATATTTACTGAAAGAAGACAAAAATACCTACATTCTGATGTATAGTTTGTTTATGTAAGATTAAAGTTGATTGAAGGAAAGAAGGAAAAGAAGGAAAAAAGTTGCTAAAAGTGGAAGCTGAAAAGTTAGAGTGCGTGTGATGTCACCCACTCTAGCTGCTCCAACATTCCGCAATACACACTAATGGAAAAGTTGAAAAAGCTCCAAAAGTTGCCTAAAACTAAAACTGCGATTATTCAAAAAGTATAAAAGATACAAAGAAGCTGATCCACCCAGAAAAAGTTGAAAGGATCTAGACCCGTATAAAGTTTAAATGAAGTTTCTACTCCAAAGTATGATGACACAAGAGGCAGATGAAAAGTGGCAAGTTGAAGGGAAGTTTTAAGTGGCTTCCATTCATTTTCAATGGGAAAAAAAGTTGATAAAAAGTGAAATATAATAAAAAGTATAAAAGTTATTAATAAGAAAAGTAATAGCATAGATCTCCTAAAAGAGACCTACGTTTAGGAAGTGGAACGAAGTTTCTACGACAAACCGTCTAGGAGGAGATAGTGACCGAAAAACGGCGAAATAATAATAATAACTAGAAAAGGCAATTTCCAAGGAAATTACGTGGGAGAGCTGTTAAGTCGCCCGGTAGAGGCCGACCGCTCAGAAGCTGCTGAGAGCAGAGGCGTTTGTACGTTCAAAGCCGCAAACGCTGAAGAGAGATAAATACAAACAAAAAGAGAAAGAAAGAAGATGACAATAAAAGAAAAAATCCAAAATACCAAGAAAAGTTGAATTAAGAAAAGAAAAAAAGTAGAAAGTAACAATGGAAGTAAATAGCTAAAAAGGTGATATTTAAAGTGTAAAGAAACAGAAAAAGAAGCAAAGTAAAAAGTTGCTATTGAAAGTGTAAAGAAAAAAGTAAGAAGTGAAAAAGCAACAACTTGATTAACAAAAGTGGAAAGAAGTAGTAAGAAACAAAGGAAAAGGTTAATATTCCCAAAGTTAAAAGAAACAAAGAAAGAAGCAAAGTAAAAAAGTTGCTATTAAAAGTGTAAAGGAAGAAGTGAAAAAGCAACAACTTGATTAACAAAAGTGGAAAGAAGTAGTAAGAAACAAAGGAAAAGGTTAATATTCCCAAAGTTAAAAGAAACAAAAAAAGAAGCAAAGTAAAAAAGTTGCTATTAAAGTGTAAAGAAAAAAGCTAGAAGTAACTACTTAGAAATGAAGGAACCATTTTAATGCTGAGAAACTGTTGAAAAAAAAAAGTTGAAAAGAGCTTTTAATTTGAAAGTGTGTTTCCTGTCTGTGTCTGTGTGGTAGTTTGTGTGTCCACTGTAGGGAGACTTCAAATCAAACTCATTTTAGCATTTAAATGCTAAATAATTAAAATAAGAATGATAAAAGGCTTTTATTTTGAAAGTGTGTTTCCTGTCTGTGAGGGTGTGTGTGTAGGGAAACTTCACCACAAAGTCATTTTAGCATTTAAATGCTAAAAAGTGGATAAAATATTATGAAAGGCTTTTATTTTGAAAGTGTTTTTCCTATCTGTGAGGGTGTGTGTGTAGGGAAACTTCACCACAAAGTCATTTTAGCATTTAAATGCTAAAAAGTGGATAAAGTATTATGAAAGGCTTTTATTTTGAAAGGGTATTTCCTGTCTGTGAGGGTGTGTGTCTGTGTGTGTCTCCACTGTGTCTGTTGAGGGAGAAAAACTCAGGTAAAGTGTGTGGACACAGCTCTGAGGCTGATTACATGATGTCATGCAGCTGTGTCCGTTACCATGACAATGACTGCTGCCCGCTGCCCGCCTGCTGAGTCATGTGAGCCAAATGCAAAGGCAGGCTGGAAAAGTGCTGAGACTATGCCTCGCAAAATGCTCAAAATATGAAAAAGTATTAGTCCTATCGAAACAATTCAAAAACTGTGAGTGACAAAAGGCTTCAATGAACACACTGATGTACTTTATTTGAAGATACTCCATAAAATGAAGGCGTGGTGGCGATTTTAAAACAGCCCCCCGTTTGTGATTTGATTAGAATTTAAGAACCTCTGTTATAATGGGCTCCAATGGGAGTTTTGACGGCACTCTCTCTGCTTCTGGACACTTGGAGAAAGAACCGTCAGTCCTGTCACTATGAGAGTTACATTTACTGAAAGAAGACAAAAATACCTACATTCTGATGTATAGTTTGTTTATGTAAGATTAAAGTTGACTGAAGGAAAGAAGGAAAAGAAGGAAAAAAGTTGCTAAAAGTGGAAGCTGAAAAGTTAGAGTGCGTGTGATGTCACCCACTCTAGCTGCTCCAACATTCCGCAATACACACTAATGGAAAAGTTGAAAAAGCTCCAAAAGTTGCCTAAAACTAAAACTGCGATTATTCAAAAAGTATAAAAGATAGAAAGAAGCTGATCCACCCAGAAAAAGTTGAAAGGGACTAGACCCGTATAAAGTTTAAATGAAGTTTCTACTCCAAAGTATGACGACACAAGAGGCAGATGAAAAGTGGCAAGTTGAAGGGAAATTTTAAGTGCCTTCCATTCATTTTCTATGGGAAAAAAAGTCCATAAAAAGTGAAATATAATAAAAAGTATAAAAGTTATTAATGAGAAAAGTAATAGCATAGATCTCCTAAAAGAGACCTACGTTTAGGAAATGGAACGAAGTTTCTACGACAAACCGTCTAGGAGGAGATAGTGACCGAAAAACGGCGAAATAATAATAATAACTAGAAAAGGCAATTTCCAAGGAAATTACGTGGGAGAGCTGTTAAGTCGCCCGGTAGAAGCCGACCGCTCAGAAGCTGCTGAGAGCAGAGGCGTTTGCACGTTCAAAGCCGCAAACGCTGAAGAGAGATAAATACGAACAAAAAGAGAAAGAAAGAAGATGACAATAAAAGGAAAAAATCCAAAATCCCAAGAAAAGTTGAATTCAGAAAAGAAAAAAAAAGTAGAAAGTAACAATGGAGGAAGTAAATAAGTAAAAAGTTGATATTTAAAGTGTAACGAAACAGAAAAAGAAGCAAAGTAAAAAGTTGCTATTGAAAGTGTAAAGAAAAAAGTAAGAAGTGAAAAAGCAACAACTTGATTAACAAAAGTTGAAAGAAGTAGTAAGAAACAAAGGAAAAGGTAAATATTCCCAAAGTTAAAAGAAACAAAGAAAGAAGCAAAGTAAAAAAGTTGCTATTAAAAGTGTAAAGGAAGAAGTGAAAAAGCAACAACTTGATTAACAAAAGTGGAAAGAAGTAGTAAGAAACAAAGGAAAAGGTAAATATTCCCAAAGTTAAAAGAAACAAAAAAAGAAGCAAAGTAAAAAAGTTGCTATTAAAGTGTAAAGAAAAAACCTAGAAGTAACTACTTAGAAATGAAGGAACCATTGTAATGCTGAAAAACTGTTGAGAAAAAAAAGTTGAAAAGAGCTTTTAATTTGAAAGTGTGTTTCCTGTCTGTGTCTGTGTGGTAGTTTGTGTGTCCACTGTAGGGAGACTTCAAAACAAACTCATTTTAGCATTTAAATGCTAAATAATTAAAATAAGAATGATAAAAGGCTTTTATTTTGAAAGTGTGTTTCCTGTCTGTGAGGGTGTGTGTGTGTAGGGAAACTTCACCACAAAGTCATTTTAGCATTTAAATGCTAAAAAGTGGATAAAATATTATGAAAGGCTTTTATTTTGAAAGTGTGTTTCCTATCTGTGAGGGTGTGTGTGTAGGGAAACTTCACCACAAAGTCATTTTAGCATTTAAATGCTAAAAAGTGGATAAAATATTATGAAAGGCTTTTATTTTGAAAGGGTATTTCCTGTCTGTGAGGGTGTGTGTCTGTGTGTGTCTCCACTGTGTATGTTGAGGGAGAAAAACTCAGGTAAAGTGTGTGGACACAGCTCTGAGGCTGATTACATGACGTCATGCAGCTGTGTCCGTTACCATGACAATGACTGCTGCCTGCCTGCTGAGTCATGTGAGCCAAATGCAAAGGCAGGCTGGAAAAGTACTGAGACTATGCCTCGCAAAATGCTCAAAATATGAAAAAGTATTAGTCCTATCGAAACAATTCAAAAACTGTGAGTGACAAAAGGCTTCAATGAACACACTGATGTACTTTATTTGAATATACTCCATAAAATGAAGGCGTGGTGGCAATTTGAAAACAGCCCCCCGTTTGTGATTTGAGGAGAATTTAAGAACCTCTGTTATAATGGGCTCCAATGGGAGTTTCAGACGGCACTCTCTCCGCTTCTGGACTCTTGGAGAAAGAACCGTCAGTCCTGTCACTATGAGAGTTATATTTACTGAAAGAAGACAAAAATACCTACATTCTGATGTATAGTTTGTTTATGTAAGATTAAAGTTGATTGAAGGAAAGAAGGAAAAGAAGGAAAAAAGTTGCTAAAAGTGGAAGCTGAAAAGTTAGAGTGCGTGTGATGTCACCCACTCTAGCTGCTCCAACATTCCGCAATACACACTAATGGAAAAGTTGAAAAAGCTCCAAAAGTTGCCTAAAACTAAAACTGCGATTATTCAAAAAGTATAAAAGATACAAAGAAGCTGATCCACCCAGAAAAAGTTGAAAGGATCTAGACCCGTATAAAGTTTAAATGAAGTTTCTACTCCAAAGTATGATGACACAAGAGGCAGATGAAAAGTGGCAAGTTGAAGGGAAGTTTTAAGTGGCTTCCATTCATTTTCAATGGGAAAAAAAGTTGATAAAAAGTGAAATATAATAAAAAGTATAAAAGTTATTAATAAGAAAAGTAATAGCATAGATCTCCTAAAAGAGACCTACGTTTAGGAAGTGGAACGAAGTTTCTACGACAAACCGTCTAGGAGGAGATAGTGACCGAAAAACGGCGAAATAATAATAATAATAAAGAAAAGGATCTCATAAGTGTGAGAGCTGTGCTTACAGCTCTCCCACTAATAAAGAAAAGGATCTCATAAGTGTGAGAGCTGTGCTTACAGCTCTCCCACTAATAAAGAAAAGGATCTCATAAGTGTGAGAGCTGTGCTTACAGCTCTCCCACTAATAATATGCTACCAAAAAGAGGATCGGAGAACCACATTTGGAAGACGGCACTGGCCTTGGGTCTTTTATTTTTTTTTCCCAATTATCTATCATCTAAAGATTTTTCCATTTAAAATCCTAAATCTTTCCATTTCCGAAACTAGAACAGGCTAAAAGCAATTAATATTGTGTCATCTGATTAACCGATGGCTTCGCTAATCATTTCCAAATAGAGCATTCATCCAAATGATGTATTTACAGTCATCGTGCTAATTTATTTATCATTGTTTTAAACTTCATTTAGAACATGCTCTAATGCAGCAGAGTGCAAAGCAATGAAATGTGACACTGCTTTGTTATCTGTGGCAGCCAATTAACTTTATATATTCCCGCGCTCACACTTACACAAATCTAGATAAATACACAAACATTCCCACGCAAACACACACATAGGCAACATAATGCTGTAGTGTTGTAATCTGTGAAATATAATTAGGGGAATATTTACCTTTATGATGATGGTAGCAGTAATGACTGGAGTATTAATTTATTAGTATGCACAGGCTGCATGTGATTTCCTGGCAAACACTACCTTGCTCTGTTAAACCAAGAGAATCATTTCTGCTGCAGTTGTTTTCTCTCATTCTGTGTGTCCCGCTCCCTCCCTTCTCTGTCCACATTACATCGCCGTCCTTTATACTGCTTGCTTTTTTTCTCATTTTCAATTCCTTTGCTCCATTCATTTCTTTTTTTTTCCTAATTCCTCCTCCCTCTCTGTTTCTCTTGTCCTGCTAAAAGCTTTTAGATCCCAACAACTGCATAGGCTCATGACTATTTTAAAGAAATGACTTACAGTTTCTCAGTTTTATTTAAAAAAAAAAGACATCTATGCCAATTAATTTCAACTTCTTTAAAAAGTCCATGCAAAACAAATCAGCTGTTTCTCTTTAATGTCAGCAATCACAACAACCTTTTTACGACTCCTCTGATCTGCGCTCAGACTGAGAGAACAAGGGCAAAAGGTCGAGGAATAAGAGGTGATCAGTGTTGATCACAAGATGAAGACAACTATCTGAAAAACAAAGGAAGGAGACAATAAGTTGAAGGAGATTTTTCGCTGTCTAGACAGTGGGCACATGTGCACATGCTTATCTGTCCTATGTCTACTTGTCATTCTACATGGTCATTGGTTTGAACATGCTGTTAACTTCAATTTGTACCATGAAGGAAAGAAAAAGCACTAGAGAAATCATCTCTGCTGACTATACTCTTTGAAGGACATCATAGGATTGCAGGGATCACTGCATAGACCCCCATTCCCGTACCATCCACCTCTCTCTCTCTCTCTCACACACACACACACACACACACACAGATACACAAAATCCCTGTCTTTACCTCTCAGTGAGTCATCTGTGATGTGTCAGAGCCTATAGAAGCCAGATCGATACTGGTTGTGCCTTCCACAGATAGAATAGCAGGCCACGAAAGTTGGGCTATGAAAACGTGTTCTGTCTTGACTGCTAAAATTACCACTGACTCATTCCTCCGAGGGCCATCCTTAAATCACCAACACGACTCACCAATAAGAATCTTAATATCGTTGCTTGCCTGTCAAACTGTGTTTTGCACAATTTGTTGGGTCTTGAAATCAAAACCTGTAATCATTCAGTCAGCAAGTCCTCATGTTTGTCACTGAATCCATGGGAGAATGTTCTGGTGTCTGTGCCACAGAGATGTTTCAATGCACCTTCTCCCTTTCAAAATGCACTGGATCATTACAAAATGAATTTGTTAGGGCATTTTTTGCCACAGGTTCAATTACCATTTGGTTACATTTAAGAAAACCCAAACCACTTTGTTGCTTTTTCTGAACTTCTGCCATTGTACTATACATTATTACTTCCAGGTCAGTTTTGTGGAGTTTTACCATGATTTTTTGGTAATTAAAGCAGCATTGGCTGATTTTTAAGACCGATGACATATTGTTATGTGGATGGTTTACTGTCTATGCATACGTGTTTGAACTGTAGACGCAGTACATGCAAACCAACATTAGCATTGGTTTGATGTTGTGTTTGTGGACACCCAGTGAAAGTTCAATACATGCATGACGCAGTTTAGCTGATACATAAATGGTTAGTAGTTCACTTTGTTTTGTTACCATTTGGTGGTGGTAAAGTAGCTGCAGTGGGTTTATCTGTGTGTTTCTGCTGAACACAGCTGAAATTCCGGTTGATGAGATCTGTAGGATGGAATCCAAAAAGTTAAATTGTGGACTAGAAACTAAAATCCCCATGCAGAGCTCAGACCGCCGAGTTGCCCGATAAACCACAAATAAACATAATATAAACAGCTTATATCACAGTTCAAACATTTACCAAACTGGACATCACTGGACAGTCATGTGTCTCTTATAATTTTGTTGACTCCCATGATCGAAAACCTTGACTGGTCTTTGTTCTACGGCTGTTAATGGGCTCCACACAATATTTTTTAATCAACAAATAGTTTCGGAGCTTATTATTGTTACAACACTAAGAGCAGAGGCAGGTCAGCCCAGGAGCCTACGCTGCACTTAAATACACTCATTCTATTTAATTGTGCTCATTTTCTCCTCTGCTTTAGCCTGTTTACACTGTTGTGTCTTATATTCTCACACAGTATTGTACATTTCACACCTGACTGACTGCAGTGGGAAAACATCCAGTGAAAGATCAATACAGCATTTATATAGTCACCCCATGCCACCCGATGCACCACAGTGACTGTCTTGCTAAACCAGTACTGGATCTATTCCTGGACTTAATGCAGGTCATTGGTTCATAGGTTATGTCTTTCTCAGACATTTCTGAAGCACATACTCCTTCATTTTCCCATTGTGTGTGTATGGGTTAGACAACTCATTGTCCTCAGCAGTTTATTTTCTAGTATTGAAGGGTGGACTGTAATTTTCTACAGAGGATGAGTTCAGTCACTTGCAGAAGGCCTGGAGCCATTTTTCCACACAATCCTTCTAATCCATGTACTTCACTGAGCTTTCTATCTAACAAGACCCCTAACCTGTGCTTCTTCCCACATGCATGTCCTGACCTTAACATGGTTTATTCTCTTAATCATATCTGTGGGGATATTACAAACCATCTCTGGAATTCTTGTCCGAAGATTTTTTATTATTTTTTTTATTCCCTATCCCCATAAGGGTGGAAAAGCAACATTTTTCTCCATGATCTTATTCTTTGAGGACTTTTAAGATTTGCAGGGTTGTTGATGTAGTTAAGCAGTGAAGTAAGTGTCTCATGTAATACTAATAACTTGTATTTGCAGGCTACCTTCAGTGGTAAAAATTGTGTACTTTTACTGTACATATAAATAGAAACTCGTGGGTATATGGTAACAAGGTGGAAATTTAGAAGAATGTGGAAAGGAAAACCTGGAAACTTGAAAATTACTCATGCGTTAACTACTGAATAATTTTATATTTACAGGAGACAGGATAAACAAAACTGTGCTACAAAACTATTAAAATTTTTGCTATAATTTTAATTTTAAATGACAATAACTATGGGCTGCATATGATCGTTCGCCGGACAAATGAATCTGCAATGTCACTTTAACAGTAGACTTGAGATAAATTCTATCATTTTTAAAATTCAAAATACATTGTCTGAAATAACAAGGTAATAGTGGTGTATTTATCCAAAAATAACAGGATACAGGTTATAGCACATTTACAGTGAGGTTAAACTCTTAGTAATACCAATTAATATAGAGGGTAATAAGGATAAAATATTTAGTAATAACCAGATAATGGGATGGGTATGGATTACTAAGGTAAAAACCAGGTGACCAGTGGAAACTAAACACCACGAGATGCAGTAATTACCTCGAAATCCACCTTGTAGTTTTTATTTAATAACCATGAATGAGAGCTTTAACATGCATAACTCTGTTTCATGGTAACATCTGTATTGATAAAGATGGACGACATGACATCTCCCCAGAGGGGATTGACATTACGTCATTATTATTATCAACATGACCCTGCTACAATGTTTTTACAGGTATATTAATCACCTATTGCCTTTGTATTGTAAAAATACTACACCCTTAATGCCTTGTTATGACGAGTTCTACTATTACCATGCTATTACTCTCCTATTATTGAGATGTAAAGATATGTACAATATATACTATGACTAGTTAAAATGCAATTTAGGAGCAGGATTTGTGGGACAACAATGGTGATCAAGTGGGTTAGTGAATGAAGAGAGAGGGAGCAGAGTTAGCAAGAACAAAGCACTGAACCACAGAAAAAAAACATTTATTTTCTGATTGTCTTACAGCGTTATGTTCCAAAGTACCAATAAACATGGTCACACCTCTGCACCACCCTGCAGGAGGGATTTAGTGTGAATGCAGCTGCAGTATGCATTCTGTTGTATGTGACTGTCCAACAGGCACACTAGGAACAATCATATGCAATTCACTTTAAATTGATAGCTTAATATATGGTCATTTTGAAATAAATTCAGAAAAGTTATGGGCGTGTGTTGGGACTCTAGCTTAGAAAAGAAAGGGCAGAGCACAAAAAGAAAAAAGGAGAATGAATGGGAGGTGGTTTTCCTCACATGCTTCAGATGTGACTATTTATCAGTAAATCTTTTCAAAGCTAGATGAAAATCTGCATCATCATCGTGGTCATCAGCTTTTTTTTTTTTTTTTTGGAGACCATCATCTGCGTGTCACATGCTGCAGCTCCATGGAGCTAGAGAGGCCAAACCCATCGTCCGTTATGGAAGTCACATCTCACTGTAATCCCATTCATTTAACCTTCTCTTTCCACTCTCTTTTAATTCAGCTGCTTTCTGTCATCTTCTCACGCTTTACCTGCAGGACATGCCCTCATTTACACACACACACACACACACACACACACACACCTACCACACCTCTCCTCTCGCCTTTGCTCAGAAGTGCAATAAATAAGTATATGAATAAAGACATGCAATAAAAGAAGAACAAATGCTGTTGTGTCTCTTTATCAAATGTTGTTATTCTGTGGCTTCAGCAGGAAGAGATAATAGGGATTAAATAAAATGTGGTCAAACCAACTCTGTGATATTTTTGATTCAGAATTCACAGTGTAGGTCAGGGTTATAATCACTTTTCATTTATTTTAACAAAAAGACCTTGTTTAGGGTTTGAAAACAAATTTGTAATGCTTTGTTAATGATTTTATGCAAAGATAGCTGCCCCCTGGATACACAAAAGTAGGATCCTTCATTTACAAAGCTGCCTTGTCAATCAATATTGACCTTTCAGCCTTTTTTCCAACAATCACTCCCTGACTCCAGGCCACCTAGGACCTGATCTCATCCAACAACTCTTGTCACCACACCTTTCTCTCCTGTCTTTCTCTCTGTTCATACTTCCAGTAGTTCTCTTATGTCCATCTGCCTGTGTCTGCCTGGCTGCCACAGAGTGCGGGTTATTAATAGGACTTCCTCCTGATATCTCATGCTCAAACAGATAAAAAGTTAATGCAAGGTTATTTATGAATTTCAAGGTCAAATGCAAAATAATCCTGTTGTTCCTGTGCCATCTATATTTATGATTGCTTTGCCTACATGCCTGCCTTATCTTCATTCTATTCTTCAATTTTTTTTCTCATTTGTCCATTACGATAAATGTTAGTACTACCGTTAAAAAATAATCGCCATATTATATTGTTGTAGTATTCGGGGCGGCTGTAACTCAGTTGTCCACGGACCACAGGGTCAGTGGTTCGATCCCTGGTCGAACCACTGGTTCGATCCCTATATATCGAAGTGTCTCTGGGGAAGACACTGAACCTTAACGGCCCATTCCCCTCCCCAGCTGTGCAGTGCCGGTCCAAGCCCAGTAGATATTGGGGAGGAGTGTGTCAGGAAGGGCATCTGGAGTTAAAAACTGTGCCAAATCAACATGTGGACAGTGATCCGCTGCGGCGACCCTGAACTCACGGGATAAGCTGAAAGGATTTTCAGTCTCAGTCTCATGCCAACCCACATACAGTACACACATAAATGACAGGTGTTCCACCTTGGTGGTTCCCCATGTAAGGAAAAATAAAACAAGTGTCTTATTATATTTTTACCCTTTACTTTAATTTGTATTCAACTGTTAAACTTTAGTATGTAAATAGTTTTAAAAACACGCCCTATTTTACCTAAAAACTGCTTTTTTGTCCTTTCGGCTTATCCTGTGAGTTAAGAGTCGCCACAACGGATCCTTTTGTCCGCCTGTTGCCTTGGCACAGTTTTTATGCTGGATGCCCTTCCTGACGTAACACTCCCCAATTTCTACCGGGCTTGGAAGCAGCACTCTGCCCTCAGTTTTATTTATTTCATTTTATATCAGTATTAGAAAACTTTCCCACTATGTGTTTGCTGTATTTTGACAAAAAGAACGAAAAACCTCAATTCAACGCTGCTGCTGCTGCTGCCACTATTATATCATAAAGACATAAAATGTCCAAAATAGTAAAATAAGAACGTGCTGTTTTCCAGGTCAAGAATAAACCTCGACATTCATATTTTTAGGATATACATGGTTAGAAGTTGAAAAAGAGTATATCGTCATGATACTCTATCCTGTATTGATATGATATTGTTCCCTATTCTGAAATATCTTTAACTATTCTGCTTTCATCTCACGGTGGCTTATTTACTCAGTCCTCCCTGTTCTGAACATCTATGGGCTGAGGTCTGGGATTTTGTCATTTGCCCTCCTTAGTTCCTCATGTTCCCTTTCATCGGGGCTAATAATAATGACATCCAATTAGCACTTTGTAATTACCTCATCACCCAGAGAGGCCTGATGCTGATTGGCTAATCAAAGATGTGTGTGCATATGAAGATAATGTGAACTTTCTCACTGATTAGGACACTCTTTGAATTTTGGTCCATTTGTTTCATTGTGTCATCCGCTTCACTGCATTTACAGTAGAGATTGGTGCAGGTCTATTTGACACAGGGCCACACTTCCTCCTTAAACAATCTAAAATATCAGGAGGGTCCAAAGCAGCTAGACAAAGCTCTACTGCCTTCACAACTACTGCTTATTACTTATATGCACACATACACACTTGCATACACACACAAGTGGCCATATCTCTCAGATGTAGGCAGGCAGGCATCTCCACGAAAGTCTCCATAAAAACACATGCACACACACAAACCCACACAACAAATCTAGTCAAGGTGTGTTTGCATATGTGCGTGCTCCCACCTCCTCCCTGCATCAATCATTGTCCACCCACTAATGAGGGCAAAAGAACAGACTCATTAAAGAACCTCATTCTCCCACCAAACTGGCCGAGAGAAGGAGTGTGTGCTAGAGGGAGAGAGAAAAACGGAGATAGTGGTAATGAAATAGAGAGGAAAAAGAGGAACAGATTAACTCATGGAGCAGAGAAAAGGTGTGACGGGGGAACTGCGGGCGAGACAGGCAGCAGAGTTAAAGATGGAGCATAAAGACGGAGACATGAGGAGCTGAAATGAAAGCGAGACGGAGTGAGGGATGTACTGTAGGATTCCTGAAAAGCGATAGACAGAGAGGCTGGTGGTTGAGCACATGGATGATAGTTTCATTTGTGCCGGCTTCCACCGTGGCAAATAGAGAAATCGTCCAGATTTCCTCTTTTCATGTGCTGTGTTTCTGATGCAGAGCCAATCTGTCTGCCTGGCCTAAACTCAAAAGACCCATATTTACTCCCCTCTCTTCTCTCTCTCCAGTTTTCAGTCCTCCTCTCCTCTTGTCAAGAGCTACTTTAAGCCCCCCGTTCTCAATGTAGACACAAGGTTTTCATCTGGTTCCTCATAATCCCATCAACTTCATGGTTTCATTGTTGTCCTGTTTGTAACTTCACTCCTTCATCAAATCTGCTTCAAAATGAACCGTTCACACCGCCTTCATTGTTCATATGCTAAAGCAAATGCCACTTACAGTTATCAATGCTTTTTTGTCTTTCACATTTGCCCTTCTGTCACCTCTGATTGGCTCACATTTGGAGTGGTGTTTTATTGTTTCTGCAGTGTGTGTCTGTGTGGAATGGGAGTGGATGGGAGGTGAATACACGCTGATCTGGATGGATGGCACCAGGCCCAATGTTGCCCTGTGGAAGACAGAAACACTGTGCTACAGGATTAACCGCTGTTTAAGCCCTTATGTCTGGGGCTGCTGAACTCTGTGCTCTTTGTGTGTCTCTGTGTGTGTATAATTATGTGCACTTTGAATTCTTTTGTGTGGATGTGCAAATGTGCATTTGTATGTCGATGTCTCTGTGCAGCAATGTCTGCTGTTGGCAGATTAGCACGAAGAATGAAAATAATGACCCAGCTTTGAGACAAGAGAAGCAAAAAAATAAAAAAAAAATAAAAAATAGACTTGAAAGAACAGAGGAAAATGGAGAAATGATGAAGGAGGAAGGGTAAATATTGACTGATATTAGGAAATGGCTAGATGAATAGGAGATGGGTGGTATTAAATGGAAATGAAAGGAATGAAAAGAAGGTACTTCTCAGCACCGAGTAAATGAGGTTAGGAAAGGTTTGGTGAGATTTGAAAATGGAATGAGGAAACTCAAGAAGCTAAGATATTTATGAGGAATGCAGGTTGAGGTTTAAATAGATGTTTAGCAACCAGAACGTGTGTGTAGGGGGAGATGAATGAACAGAGCAAAAGACCGGAGAAAGGAGATGTAGGTTCACCAGTTAAAGCCCATAAGGTCCTTCTTATGCATGTATGCATGTTTATGGCTGCTAAACCAATTATAAATGGACAGTGAAGCTGCATATTTGTGATAGATTTGTCTTCACACAAATATCGCACCTAAACAGCAACGTACACACACAGTCGCCGAGTTGCCAACATCCATCAGGGCCGTTCCCAGAGCGCCCTGTTATTGCCTGTGGCCAGCAGGTGTCACATCGAGAGGAAACGTAGCTCACGCCGAGCTGCTGGCGATGGGCCAGGCTGTCCCCATGTCAGACACACACAAACACACACAAGCACGCACACACTATGTTTGCACCGAAATATACACTCACTAATATACACACACACACAGAAGGTGACACACATACAACGGCTGGCATGCTTCAGCTTTCTGACAGGCTGACAGAGGGCTGCTGGCTTTACACCCACACAACTGTGCTACCCACTGGCCTTCAGCTCCATCAATCTCTGTAACATGAAACATAAGCATGCACATAAGCCCCACTGGCATGCAGTATGAGAAAAGAGCAACGACGAGAAGAGGAAACAAATAGTTTTTATTGTAGTAGTACATTTAAAAAAAAAAAAAATATATATATATATATATATATATATATATATATGTGTGTGTGTGTGTGTGTGTGTGTGTGTGTATTTTTTTTTTTTTTTTTACAGGATTTGACACCAAGTTATCCACACATCCCACACTTCTACAGCTGCTGAGTTACAACTCTCAAACACTGTAGTGCCTCTAAACCAGTCAGCTTGATTCAATCAATTACATGTCTGACAGATTGTGCAGATTTTTATCTAATGATCTGGGCCGCTTCCAGATGTCTAAATCGCCACCCACATATCAAATTTCTTTCAGCAATTTAACTTTAACTTGGTATTTTTGGAGAAAGACAGACGGACACAGAATAACTACATACAGGACAAACTGTAGAACTACTGCTGGGTTAGGAGCATCTTCTAGCTGTTGGAGAGCAGTGCAGCCCATTGATAACAAAAGTGCTAGTTACCAACTCTGCTGTGACTCGAATAACCAAACCGCTTTAACATCAGAACAATGTTTCCTGTTACATTACAAGTATTTCAGGTTTCGTAAGAAGGTTATCTAGTCCCTGTTGTACTTGGGAAGACAAAGATTCGGGTCTTACGGTTTTCTCTTAATTACTTTGATGAATATTTGATTGAAACAAGCGTTCTTGTTCGATTGTGGCCGAATTTTGATTTGTCCGATCGAGGCAACATAAATGCTCCAGTCCACAACTTAGATATCGATGTGTTGCCTGAAATTTACATGGATTGGGCAAATACGGTAAAAATATTTACAGATATTTGTTTGAGAAAAAAATATTCTCAATCTCTCAAGAGAAAGTGACTTGTAGAAAATATAAAAACGATAACAAAATAGCGATGGGTTCTTTGATTGGTCGGGCATTTAGCATTCAGTCAACGAGTGTGCAGGAGTTGAAACAAGAGGTCACATATTAAGTTAGACACAGTATAAATCTGGTACGTTGCACGTCCACTTTTACCTTTTAGCTTGTGTCACTGTCAAAACCTTGAAATTTGTAGATGGGAATCTTCTAATATACGGTACATGAGCTCCTAATGCTACATGATGTTAATCTAGCATGTTAATTGACTCTTATCAGATAAGTAAAATCCCATTATCTGGTGTGTGTGCTGATGATATAGTATGTGCACATGCATGTGTGTATACTGTGGTAAACAAAGATGTTTTAAATCCATTTTCAGTCTCATACCAGCCCACGTACACATACAGTACACACATAAATGGCAGGTGTTCCACCTTGGTGGCTCCCCATGTAAGGTTAGGAGCAGATTAGTGGCTCTCTCATTATGTGCCATTACTCTTTGGCTGTTTGGAGGGGAATCTGGCAGAGGAAAAGCCAGGAAGTGGCAGCCAGGTGACCATGAAAGGGAAAACCTGCTTCATTTATGGGAGAATATTCGGTGGCAAATCTGTCTCTGCTCACTGTCAGGGTTCTTTGTTTATTCTGGATCTTTGTTGTCGGTGTTGTTTTTGTCAGACTACTGGCTGGAGAAGAGTCAGCAGCGCTTTTCATCCAGTGTATTTAATGGACTGTTTGCAGGCAGCTGGACAAGATGATAGAGCAGAGGGAGAGGGCTGAGAGGAATTGTTTAACCAGAATGAAAGACATTTGAATCCCACCTTTAAATACATAAAAAGCACTGTATACATTTAAACATTTGTGTGCTCTGTGCATTAACAAAGTGACAGAGGACAGGGCAGAGGACAAAGAGGAGAAGAAGTTGAGGTAATAATGAGGAAGTCTTACTGTATCAAGAAGTGACAAGAGTTGAAGGTGTATTTAGGTGAGCCGGAGCTCGGGTGGAAGTGTTGCTTAAAAGGGAAATGGAGGATGAAAGATAACTGTGGCAAAAAACCATGACGACTTAAATTGTTCATGTAATTGCCACAGATAACATAGTCTAGATAACATCCAGAAAGTAACACACACACACACACACACACACACACACACACACACACTTAGAATGAGTGAGGAAAAAAAAGGTAAGAAAGTGCGTTTTTTCAGAGCAAACCTTAGAAAGATATTTACATGCTGTAAACATAGAACGGGAATGTTTTATTTAACATGTAAAATATGTCCCATCCACTTGTTTAAAAGTTTAAGAGTTAAAAACATCCCCATAAAGAAGTCGAGTCATTCGATTATCATTTAATCACAGCCAAAAGCAGCAATTTCCTAAAACATTTTTAGATACAGTGTCAGATACAACAGGCCTTTGCTTAGCTTCTTCTATTCCTCTAAAACCCCCCGCCTCAAATTCAGTGGCCATTACCGTTATTACCCACACTAAAGGTGCCGGTAGGTTCTTCATTCGCCGGTAGGTTAGGTCGTCATGAGATTTTATGCCACACAGTGTTGTTTGGTTGTGGCACGAATAACATAACCTGATGGTTTGGGTTAGGCAAAAAACAAGCAGGTTAGTGTGAGGTGCAGATTGTGGGGTGGGTTAAAAGCAGAAACAGCACTGATCAACAATATTAATATTCGACACAAACTTGTGTTTCTTGTCAAAGTTTCGCCTTTTGTCACCCGCCCAGCTACTCCCTAGCACCTGTAATATGTATAATATTTATGCCAGTCTGTAGTAGGTGACCTACCAAGCCATAACTCTGGGTTGATAATGACTGATAACTTCTCATTATCATGACAATCAATACATGTCCATGCCTAAAAGTCTGTACACACTAGAAGGACATTTCTTCAAGAACTATCTCACTTGACAAAATGTTTTGTCCGTCACCGAGTTCTTTAACATCAACAATGGATTATGCTGCACAGAAAAGTTGCATTCTCTTTTTGGCCTTCAGGTACATTTTTCCAACTTGTCGCCACAAACACATTCAATTTGGTCTGACCTTTGGGGGTAAAGTCATTTCACATTGTTGGTACAGTAAATGTGCACTAATGCACCTGTGAGATCAATTTACTTTACTCACTCAACAATATCTTCTTATTCTTCTTAATAGTTTTCATCAAGTTAAAGGTAAAACTTCTTTACTCACTGTTTTTGAGTGGACCTAACTTAAAACAACCAAGTACAGTAGCAACCAATGAGGCAATGACACTTCTTAACCAGTGGGAGGCATCAATTCACAAAAAGTGGCTTTAGACTGCTGGGAAAACTTTAAGCCAGGTATTAACAAGTTAATAAAGGTGAGCATTAATGTGGGTCAAAGCATCCTGGTGCAATTCATTAACCCAGTGCAACTAACCATTAACTGACATTTTCTATGGATGGAGGAAGGATGAAAAGTTTAAAAAGTGCTTTGCTGCAGGTAAAATATATTTAAGTGTGAAGAATATTTTAGAACATGGTGGGACTGATGTGATCACTAGATAATTACAGCTAATTGATGAAAGAAGCATTGTAAGATGGAGCAGCTGGGAGGGTGGGGGTCTATCTACCTTGGTAATAAAATATGTAATAGTATTATATTGGGGTATAGTGTAGTATTGTTACAATAATAATGCACATTCATTTATTTCAAACCATGACTGAGGAGAATGTGACCAAAGTAAAAGTCATGCATGACAAAAGTGTGAAATACTAACGTTACACGAGTAACCATTACGTGATCTTTTTAAGACAATGGCTTTGCAAGGAAATCTCCATGTACTTCTCCGCAGTATGGGATGCGCCCATTGTTCTCTTCAGCAGAATCAGCACCATGTTCTGCTTTTTACTGCTTAGGGTCAGACTTGCTGGAGCTTATCACTGCTGTCACCGGACAAGAGGTGGGGTACACCTGGACAACATGCTGGACAGTTCACCAGTCTATCTTAGGGCCAACACAGAGAGACATACACAGACAGTGGACCACTCCACCATCGTGCTACTTCAGCACCAGGTCATCATCTATTATGTGTAATTGGTTTATTGTAGCCGGATTTTCTAAAACCCATTTGCATATTTGTGTTTGATGTAAAAATTTTGATTTTTTTTTTTTTTTTCTTTTGTATAATTTATTCGAGGACCATGAGTTTCTATCATTGCAGTTCACAATTAAAGCAGGCTGTGGTCAGAAAAAGCAGATGAGAAAGAAACGTGTTGTGTCCTACTGATATAGTGGGTGTTGGCTGGAAACTGAAAAGGTAAAATCAAGTGATCAGGACAGGAGGGAAGTAAAGGGAGGAGGAGAGATTCTCTCTGCCATGTTGAAGGTGAATACCAATGCTCTGTGGTCCACATCAAAGTGCTGGCCTCCTCTTATCCTCCTGTTCATCTCCACTCTCCTTCTCTGTTCCCTCCCTTCACTCACTGTGTCCTTCCCCTCTACTTTCTCACTGACTTTTTCTCTTATCCAGCCATCTGTTTCATCAGTATCCTTGTATTCATCCCCACCCCTGTCCCCCTCCCTTCCCCTTTTCGTCTGGTCACTTCTTCCCTCTGCACGCCCTCCTTTCCAACCCTGAATTACCTCTCTTTTCTCTCATGGGGCTGAGGAATGGTCCACGCCCCAGCTATCTCCTCCATATACCTCAACTCCTTCTCCCTCCCTCTCAGCTGTGTGTGAGGGATTGTGTACATTCAGTAGCCCAGCTATCTTCAAATAGCCCATAAATCATTGAGGCTTGTCTTGGCGGGGAGAGACGGCCAGCCAGGCCAGAACTATTAACACAGCCCAACCACACTCATCATTGTCCCCCTCTCTTTCTCTTATATCTCTGTCCCTCACTCCCACTCTGACGTCCCCCTGTTTTGTCCTGGAAAACAAAAGCAGAGAGTTGTGCCCATCAACTATTAACATCATTTTTAGTCAATCAACAGATTAATGGGCAGATTAATCACTGCAATTTCCGGTTAATTTCTGTGTAACAGACACCAATGTTCCCTGGCTGTTCCTCTGTCTACTCTCTTTTTTTGCTTTTTCATTTAGTTTCGACGTGATTAATCATGTATTGTCAGTACGTTTACAGTTTTTCTCGTATGTTTAGACATTTCTGTCCAAGTTACATTTTCAAAACAGTTTACACACAGGCCACAACAGAAAATCACTGCCTAGAATGACACATTTTCTGTGGAAAGTGTACAGCAACAAATTATTGCAAATTTGCAACGAAAGTTGTTTTTTCATTACACGATAGACAGCAAACATACAAAAAAACCAAACCCTGCCGCACTCTGCAAGTGCACCTTTTTTTAGATGGCCCGATAAATATACAACATTTTGTATGGTTGTGTGTTATGGAATTACTGGCTGGAAGCACTTTTGTTGATTGAAGGGGGAAAAAATGTTTTGTTGCATATTTCTAATTTGTTAGTGTAAGAACATTTTGCAAACAAAATGTGTCATTTTGGGCTTCTGTTCTGGGGTTAACGGTTTTGAAAATGTGACTTCAGATTGTACAGAAGTGTCTAAGCAAATAAGAAAAACTGTAAATGTTTCTATGTCTTTGATCCAGACTTGCAAATAGCAACAATGAGGAGTGTCTTTTATACAGTAGATGGATGAGGAGAATTTTGTGTAGGTGGTCGCAGACATATACATTAGGGATTCATAATTTTACAAGTTATTTTTAACAGCTGGGACAATGTGCTTTTCTTTTGTTTTAACACGGTTAATTTAGTAAATATCTGGGTCGTCACTGACTGATGTGTGTGTTAATGGTTTTGAGAAATGGTGTGAAAATGCGTGAAACCAGTAGAAAAATGCTCACACATTTGATACAGATTGAGTTGAACCCAGTTTCATTAAACACATCTTAGCAATTGGTAAAAGCTGTGATGAATCAAATATGACAAACTTTTAATATTATCAATTATCTATAGATAGGGGGATTATGGGGAACAATCTTTTTTTGAAAGTGTTCATAGAGTTGCATTACTTTGTATACATCATAAATGATTTAAAATATGTTTAAATGAAGTACCAAAACTCTGCACACCTGACACTGTATAAAGTGGGCTGTTCGTTCATTTTCGAACAGAAACACTGCCAGTGTTAAAACAAACCGCTCTAAGAACTCACCCATATATTATGAAGTGTATTTGACATCAATCTACAACGTTAGATTTGTTGTTTGTTAGTTTTAATCAATTATTTAAACCACAGAACTGATTCGCTGCGATTTCAAAATTTCTAAATTTAGTTTGATGCGGGTGAAATATTGTTGATGTTTGAACGCAACAGTCGAACAACACAACCCCTAAATCAGTGCTCCATCAGGAACTACACCCCCTGGAATTCATACGTATGGGTCGCCATGGTAACGATGCTAGCTACTGGAGCTAGGCCGGATCGTGAAACATCATTACCAAGGCAAGCAAAATGTATCTACTTGAGGAAGAAACATGGCTGAGTAAGAAGTGATGGCAGTTAATTGTGTACGAAAAAGAGCTCGCAGGGTTTGCTGCAGTAATTACAGTGGCCGAAAGTTTGCACCCACCCAAAAATTTAATCTTCTGTTTGTGCTCAACAACAAATCTACCGTCAGTACATTGTCCTTGGGCAAGACACTGAACCCTGAGTTTCCCTCAGTGGGTCAGGTGAGCACTTTGCATGGCATCTGCTTTCACCGCGGTGTGTGAGTGTGTGTGCGTGTGTGAAGAAGAAGCAGCATTGTAAAGCGCTTTGGATAACAGAGCTATATAAGCAGACAATTTACCAGTCCTGGCTTTTGTGTCCTTCCTACAACTCCACAGGGTCTCTCCATCTTTTCAAAGCTGCACTAGTGTTCACACAGGTCCTAGCTTCTGTCTCATAGATCTTCTTTTCCATTTTTTGTTCTTCTGACCTTCTTGTTTTGCTTCTTCGGCTGTTATAAGCAGCCAGAAGCGGTGCCACGCTCTCTCCCTCCTTGCCGAGCAATAATGTTGTGACTCTCGCATGCCAGACACCGGCAGTCCCCTCACTCCCCGAGCCACTTTGTTTTTTCCCATTTCCAGAGCCAAGGCTGCACACAAACACCACTTTTTTGGACCTTTTATGTTGTTTGTACTTGCGGTGCAAAAGCATTCACCTTCGACTTCCCTCTTTTGCATTGGAAACCAAAAAAATCTTCCTCTAAAATCCACTGAGTGAGACCTGCCTCACTGCGAGGAAGCCAACATGCTGAGCTCCAGCTGAGCTCCAGTCAACCAACAGATGGATTATACTCTGTCACTGTGATGCATGGCTTTCATTTACCCATTTGCCGAATGTGTTCTGTAGTCACTCATTGGTATTCATTAGTCCTAAATGTCTCTCTATATGATGGCTTTTTTATTAGGCTACAGCACTAATGTGGGGCTCTCCCCTCCTAGCTAATCCCTGTGTGGGTGGAGGACAGGGAGCCATAGTGCCAGCGTGTTGTAGAGGTGTAATCCCCTCACACTATCATTTTTCCATATTAAAAAAGGAAAAAGGCAAATCAGTTAATGGGGCAGTACGCTTGTACGAAGAAGAACCTTTCAACAGGTGTAGCTGAAAATCAGATACTCATGCTCTCTCTCTTTCAGCCAGCTTTATTCATCAGTTTTATTTCATGGTAAGTACCTCTCCAGAAACCTTCGAGCAAGAAACCTGCTATTGTGGAGCATAACTCTACAACTCCAACTGTTTGAATAGTTCAAGTTTGTGACCCGTGAAAGAAAGGAAGGAGGGAGGGAGGGAAGAACACTTAAAGCTACTGCGGTTCTTTTTATCTGTTCAGCTTTTCAAACGGATGTTTTGCCTCTGAGCTTGAGACAAACTCGTACATTGGTCTGGATGTGTCAGTGGTATGCAAATTCATATTCCCTTAAATGTGTGCTTCTCATTGTCAAATCACAGTGTGCACCCACTGACACTGCATCCAGCCCATCTGTTAGTACAATACATATTCATGTGCACTCACACAGTATACATGCATCCTCAGATAGTTTCTTTTTCTTTTTGTCCTTCTCTTCAATTTGTTTTTTTTTCACACTCATAAATGCACAACCATATTAAAACTTGTGCCACGGGAGTTTGATGTGAACAAGTAGAGAGATTACTGATATTTAATTTCCCATGAGTCCTCTGTCTTAGAAGAGCCCAGAAGCATATGGCCATCTGCCTGCACACATTTTATATGTCCTTATGTGGACCAGTGAGAATTTGTTTGCCTTTAGACTGTATATACGTTTGAGTGTGTTTCTTAAATTTTACATGGATGAATAGAAGGATAACTGTCTCTGTTTTCTGTGTCTGCGTCTCTGTGTTTTTGGGTTAAAGTTAAGGGTCGAGCCTCCCTTTTCTGCAGAGGTTTAGGCGTTTTCTGGTGACTTCTCCACATGTACTGAACCTGCCAGTTTATGCCTTTCAGCCACCTGCTTCGTCCTGTACAGCTCATGTCCCATAGGACTTGGATGACTGATACGTCAGGCAGTTTGTTGGCCACCTCTCAGGGTTACACCACTGAGGTCCCATCCCTGTGGTCTAAGGATGACTGATTTGTCAGGCAGTTCCAGCAGCCTGCTTTTCTCAGCTTCCTGGGCCTCATGTGAACAGTTGAACAGAATTTCTGTTGGGCTGTATGTCATCTTTCATTGTACGGTTGATAAATGCTATATATTCTCTATGTTTTCTTTCTGTTTTATATCTTTTTCTTTGCCTCCCCTTTTTATTGCCTTGATTTCTCTCTCCTCTGTCTGCCTCTCTCCCGAGCCACCTCCATCTCAGAATCTCTTATTAGTTTTTGACTGAAAGACCTGGCATGCAGAGTTATGATTTGTCTCAGACATAGTTGCTAGTTCTGCAACCTGTCAAAGAAACTTATCCACAGACATTAACACACACAGGGGCTTTTTATACTGCATCAGCTTGCGTTTGTGTGAGAGTGAGAGAGACATCATGTTCTTTCTTGTACGTCGGGCTGTATGTCAAGCTGTGCACATACATGCAGGCACATTTCAGCATGTACGTGCACAAACATTCATGTGCATGTGTAATTGGATGTAAATGAGGAATGGATGGGCAGAATGTGTTTTGCCTGACAGGTATCTCTGGCATACCAATCTCCAGGCATAGTACCTAGAGACTTGCAGATCCGTCCATCATTTTCCAGTTACAGACCTCTATGGAGGAGTAAAGGGGTGGGACTTCTCGGAATGGCGTGTGGGAAGTGAAGTAGAGACATTGTTCTGGAAGAACTGCAAATAATGAGGACATAGACAAGGAAGGAAGCTTGCAATTGGTTGAAGAGAAATGCAGGGATTAGCAAGTAGAATCCGTACAAGAGTCTGTGCTCATTGTCTTTACTGTTGAAGGTGCTCTGCAGGTGGGCTACCCTTTCTGAATCATAGTTAAGTAGTGGACTAGAGTGTGTGTTAGAAGACTAACACTGGCTGTCATCCTCACAGTTAAAGACAGTCTTCAGGTAGGAAAACGAAAAATGCACCTGCTCATTAAGCATGACACACGGTGTATTGTCCTTCTTCCTTCTCTTCTACCTCTTTTATTTCATCCTCAAATGTACTGTCACAGACTGACACCATCAGGTTTCACGCAGACGCCTCCACCGTCTTGCACTGTAACACAGAGGAAATACTTTTGAGTGGAGTCTTCACAGTGCTGCTGATCAGATAGTTACACTGCAGAGAAGAGTCAATCTGAAATTACACGACACTGATAGAGGAGCCTTGTTGGCAGAGGGCAGAGACTGAGAGCATGCACACACACAGGGTGTGTGTGTGTATGTGCGTGTGTGTGTGTGTATGTGTGTGTATGTATACATTTAGTGTATATGTAGTAACACACATCTAAAGCAATTTTCCTGATGTGCCATTGTGCATAAGCTACCCAAGAAATGGCAAATAGTTATAATTATTTCACAACCTTATCTAGCATATGCATATGGACACACACACACATACATTTAGAAAGGGGCTGACTGACACTCAAAGTGACTAAAAGAGAATGAGTGTATGCATATGTGTGTGTGTGTGTTTGTGTATGTGCTTATGTTTACATGTCATGTCGCTCAGACTCAGTTTACCTAGTCATCCTGCTCTCTTCACACACCTCCGACGTGTGACCTACCGATAACCGCACACGGACTCACACAGACCAACATACTGTACACACACCACTTTTCTAACGTATCCTCCAGACTGTGGGTGTTAGCCGGCAGCAGCTTAAGAGAAATTAATGAGCTCCTATAATGAATGCACCACCAACCTGTGTGCTGTTGCCTATGGAAAGTCACACACACATAGACACACACATTGCAGTCCACAGGGAAGAGTAGATTAACACACAGAGATGGAGACTGCTCAATCACTATGGTTACACAGATGGGCCCCAGAGCGAGGCCGGCCAGCATTGAAGCTGGAGGCTAATGACACACACACGCAACACGGATGAACTGACACACACTGTAAATATTCACATGATTTCTGGAACATGCTTGTGTTCCCCTTATTTGCTGTTAAATTAGTAGAATTTCTGAGTGAGAGGGTGCGTGTTAGTATATGATTATGCACAATTATCTTTTGCGTTCAGTCTTTAATTTGGATTTCTTCACTGCCTCTGATGTTGAGTTGGATTTTGAAATGTGGACCTTGTGACCCGGCTTTTGGATGTTGGTACTGGGTTGTTTTCATTTTTGAGATTTCCTCTGCAAAATGATTTCATTTAACTGAACATTGGGAACAATTCTGAGATGTGATTGAGCTGTTTCATTTATATTCTGATTGTAGCTTTTTCTCCAAAATGTGCCCCATTGTGTTTCCCTGTGGCATCTGTCTCTGTATATTTAACTGAGCCTTTAGGCCCTATACAATACATTTAGCCTATGACAACATGGCAGAGAGAAACTCTTTTCTCTTCACTCTATGAAGTTTCATTGTCCTTTTTCTCATCTGGGAATTGTAGTAGAGATAGTATTAAAGTGAACGATATAACTTGTGTGTGCTGCATATCCACAGGGACAGGCAGAGAATATATCACTTTGAGAAAAGGGGAATTACGGCAGGGGGAGATAGGTTTAGGACTCTTCCTTTCTGTCTCCACTCACATTCTGTATTACTTTGTAGGGTTAAATCACTTCACACACTGTAACTCTCTGCTCTCTCTTGTCTCTTTCTCTTCTTCTCCATCCCTCCATTCTGCTCTCTTATCTCTTGTTCTGTTTCTCGCCGATTCCCAAGGGGACATACGTTGTCATCCCTCCCATCTCTGAGGGCTGTGCAGCCTGACAACCCAGCAGCCTGTTGTCCCCAGGGGGGCGGGGAGCTGTGGATCCTGCTGTAGGAGCAAGAGGAGAGGTACATACAGTATAGGCCTAAAGAGTAAAATGGGAGCTGGGAAGAGATCTAGCTGTAGAATGGCCAAAGACGACTTCGACATGTGACGCATCTGTGTGTGAGGTGCATATAAACAAAGCCTTGTTTACACATAGCTAATGCCACAAGATCCTCCTGCATAAGCTGAGGTCATCTAGCATGTGTGAGCTGAAAGACTCTGCGAGTTGCTGCTTCAGACACATGGCTGACTATTCTTAGCCATGGAGACGAGACCCTGAAACTCTAGCCAGTGGGCTTTATCGGGCTGCAGCTACACCTGTCTGCACTGGGGCTGAGGCAGACACACCAACATAAATACCCATGGCACACAGTGTATGCTTTTAAATTGCATAGTTTTTAGGTCATGAGGTTCACTGTCGTTCCTTTCACTGGCTCTATTGTAGTCATCTAATCTCGAGCCCTTTCTGCTATGCAGCCATCAACCCCTTTATTCTGCCTGAAATCAGTGCCTTGCTATATTTCTCTTTCCATACATCCACGCAGGTGTCTTCAATTTCCTTTGTCATTATTGCACCTCAACCTGTGTATACGAAAATAAATAAATCAATGTTGTGATTTAAGAGTATTAAAGGATGGAATTGGTTGTCTTAGTGTTAAGATGGTGCAGCAAATCAGAAATAAGGTTTTGGTGATGATGGCAGTGATGAGCTCCTCAGTGAGCCTTCAGGCTGTGTATGAAAGTGAAGTCCCTTTTTTTCTTTGTTTCCTAATTTAATTACCTGTCTGTATTTTCTCATATTGTCTTTTTGGTGTTTTTGAAGTGGTTGCGCATTTAAAGCTTCTCCAAACCACTGCAGTCAATGTGGTGAAATGGGCTGCAAATTGTTTAAACCAGGTAGACTGCACACAATCTTTAGCAAATTATTTTGCAACAATAAATCATCACAACATTTTGCTGCTGGCTATTGATGCCAAGATGTGTTAGATGATCTCACAACATTTGACAGAATCCCTCACTCCCTCTCTTTGTTATGCATATACTTTGAACAAAACATTTTATCCACATCTCCTACTGCTCCCTTGAATTTGCCGGTCCCTATCTCCACACACCACCAATCCATCTTCTCATCCATCACTGCATGCTCCCTGACAAATAACCTTCTTCTCATCCCTTATGTCTTCATAGTGCCTTTGTGCCATCTATGTTTCCCTCATGGATCCATCTATGGGTCTGCCAGTTTGCAGCGAGCAGAAGGCAGGATGACAGTTAGAGACCCTGCAGCAGAGCACATGAGTGTGTCTGGCTGTGACCAGACCTGGGGAGGTGGTGGCCTTGTCGCCGGCATTTGACATGGGGACGGGCTGGAGCTGTCAGACAAAACCAGTCAAGTGCGAAACTAATCTACCTATCCATTTGTCTGAGAGCAGCAGAGGCAGGCAGAGGTGGTGTAATTGTGCTCAGTGTTAGGAGGATTGCCACCGCTTTTTTTGTTTCTCACGGTTAAGGCGAGCCAGATTTCACAGCTCATTTTTACAGGGCTCCGTCTATCTCTAAGCTGTTTTAGATTGCAAAGACGTGCCGATAATTGAATGAAAATCAGGTCCTGCGTAGGTAGGTGTGCATGTGTGTGTGCGTGTCTGTATGTGTGTGTGTGTGTGTGTGTGTGTGTGTGTGGTGGGGGGGGGGGTTAAATCCTGGCTGCATTTTATGAGCAATAAGCTGCTGTTTGTGATCCTCTGTGGATGCCTAGATAATGCGTGGCTTAGTCAGCAGACAGGTAGCCTGTACGGTACACAGTATATAATAAAGCCGTGCTCAGAGTAATTGACTGAAAATAGGAGAGACAGAAGAATAGAGGTGAAAGATGAAGCCGTATTGGGAATAACGTAAACATCGATGATACAATCAAAATCTAGCACATTGTGTTTCTACCCAGTGTCAGTATGAGTTTACATTTTAACTCGCTTTCCTCGATGAAAATGTGTCGCCCGAGTGAATCAAACTTACGACTGTGTAACACCTTTGCATTACATTAGCATCTTTTTCCTTCCCTTTGCACTTCTGACCAAAGCAAGTAGTTAAAATTCTAATGAGTTTAATAATGTCACCACAGCCGGGCTCATCAATCACGGCTTCATATGGAATACTATAATGCTGACGTGAATATAGCCTCAGTGCAAATTAAGACTCATTATGCCCCTTGCTTTAAAAGTGCTGCGGCTCGTTCTTATGTTAATTTATGTCTGTGTATACAACATAACGTTCTTCTATAATTTTTACTTACTTCCTTTCATTCTTTCCTTTCAAAATCCGTTCTTCTCTTCTGACTTCTCCTTTCCTGCCTGCCTCTTTTGAATGTGCTCCTTCTCTCCAGGCATTTCCTCCGACTTGCTGTCATTTCCTTCTTCAGTTCTTGTCTATCTGTCAAGACCTCCTGAGCAGAGTGTTTCACGTGTTTTTCCACACAGGTTACAGTACACACGAGCACACACACACACACATACCGGCAGGGATGATGCAGTCCCAGCCTTTGTTAGTAAGGGTTAAGGTTACTGTGGCTGTCACTTCTGTGTAGATGTAATTTATGGATTGGTTGAACCAAGATGGCACAACATAATTTGTTTCTCTGGCCCTTTTTACTGTTGGTTTGTGTGACTGTGTGTGTGTGTGTGTGTGTGTTTATATCTGGGCAGTTGTACTTCATATTTTCCAGGATGTATTAGGTCATTGCAGTTAATTACTAGGGTGGTCCCTTATAGTTATTTTACTATAAATAGTTTCCGATTTGAATTTCCTGAAACGTTCTGTGTCACAATAAATGTGTGGTTTTTTTTTTTAACTACAAGCCTGTAAAACATTCACTACAGGGTGCATTTCGTGAAAGCGTCACCTCATAGAGCTTAAAATTCTACAACTGCACTAACAAGATGTTTTAAATTTGCCACAGCTCTGAATGATTTCTTCTTCAGAGTCGCTGCAGATGAGGCTCATGTAAGAAGATACTGGTCACAAATTTATACATAAAAATTTCCTTTCCTGTAGTTTACAGTTTCCAACGAGCATGTCGAGCTGAGGTCGGCAGATTGCACTCTCACGTTCCTTGTCTAATCAAAGTCTGATGAAATTCCATAATCACCATTTCTCACTTCTGTAAATTAGTTTGTTACACACTTATCTTTCCCAGGAGCACCACTGATCCAAATAAAAGGCTGTGATGTTCCTCCACTGTCTACTACGTTTGTACGTGTGGACAGGGGGACATTCTAATGGAGCTGCGTTCGGCAGTCCATTTGTCTTGCAAGCCCATTTCCTTTTCCTCTTATGTCATGCTCAATTACTCGCCTGCCTCCCTGTCCCAGAAAAGTGCATGTAAGACAAACAAGCATGTGTACATTTAAACTCTGTTGTTTACGTGTGTGCAGTTTTGTCCACATGTCTCTTTCATCCAGTGCACCATACAGGAGGCCTCATCCATTCCTAATTAGCGTGTGATCGATAGCTCGTTGTTGTGATGCTGTGAGTGGGGAACCCAGTCAGAGCAGGGCAACGGTGACATTTCAGCGGACAGGGATTACTCTGTTGACCTTTTTGTTGTGATTAGAATTCAGGCCCATATCCCCAAGAGATGACTTCACCTTGTTCACACTCCGCCGGGATGCTGGAGATAGTTCAAAACTCATTCCTCTTCTCCACCCTCTGCCTCCCTCTACCCCACCTCTGCTGTACACTTCTAAAACACCCTCCGCTTGCATTTTTCTTTTCTAATGTACTTTTTTTTTTCACTTTGTCAACCTCTTTCTATTTTCTGCATGCATGGCTGCATCTTGCTTTTACATTTTTGCTACATCCATCTTTAACTGTTACTAAAGCTTCTATATATTCTTCTTACTCTCACTGAGTTGTCATCGCAGGATTATGTATCACAAAATTTGCAGTTTCACTTACAGAACTCAGCTTTTGTGCAGAACTATGCATGTGTTTGTCTACACATGTCTACACATTATGGGGTTACAACATACACACATACACACAGCTGTATTTTTTTTTTCAAAAAGTCAATGTGCTGTTATTTTCTCACTATGAGATAATCTCCAAATACATCCAGAGACACACACACACAAAAGTTCATGAACTTTAGATAGAGTTTATGAACATGCATTTGAGACAGTGCTGCATATTTCGTTTTTCATTTGGACTCCTCTCTATTCCCTTTGTTCCTCCCTATAATCACGCTTACATCTTTAGTTCAACTTTTATTTCTTTCATTTTATTTTACCACAGATTAAATAACTCAGCAAGTGGTTATTGTGCAGCTCACTTTCTTGCATTGAAAAGGTAATAAATTCAACTTTAAAAGCTCAATCATTTGCCTTTGGCACCATAGTTGTTTTGCCATCTGTTTGTAGCACACATCTCTGAACCTGCAGAAGACTAAATCGCTTTACAGTGTGAAAAATCCCAAATGTACTGCTCTCACAGCGAACTGTGCACTTTTTTGATCCGTGTTTACTGCAAATTAGTGAAACACTTTACAACACAGCTTATGATTCACAGTTATCAATAAACTAGCCACAGGTTCCTTTTGGTACTTAAATGTAGGAAAAGCTAAACTAATTTTCAGACAAAAAGAAAATGCAACATAATGTTCATCCACTACAATTCTCAGTGGGTCCATCAGACCACTGCAGAATACAAAGGCTCAATGAGATAATTACATTAAAACATGTTGAAAGAGATATTTGTTTCATTTATTATCATTAATGCACACAGACCTGGTGTTTTTCATGTGCCTCAATGTTTTTGTCCACTGAAGGGGAAGTTTCTGTGGAATTGCTTGATATGCTTCATGTATCCCATGATTTATTCACCAAGCTTATTTCCATTACACTTTTGTCCCATTTTGCTTTTATAAATATGAGATTTTTTCCACCTCTGCCAAGCATAAAAAACATTTCAATATTTGAGCATTTTCTCTGCAAATGGAAAAAGTGCCAAAAACAGGTGAAAGGTTATCACAGCTGCTTTAGTAGTATGACTGATTAAGAGGATAATCATTGATTACCATACACTTAGATTTGCATTTTACTCTCCTAAAAGCTTTACACCTGTTGAATTTACACGAATGAACATAGAAAGCTCTTAAATACAAACTATCTGCACAAATCTGCAAGCTTGTTTGTTCATGGTCACTCAAACGGATTTCTTGTGATGGCATGTCAACTCGTACCAAGTCGCAGATACTTGTCTAAGTGTTGAATAGGATTGAAAAACTGGGTGGTTGGCACACATGCATTTATGGGATTTGGCCTGAAATGTAGTGAGGAGTCAACAGTGGGTGAGAATGCAGGTTTTTTGGATTTAGTTGCAGCATTTCTGGTTCTGCTGGAGAGGAAGGAGCCAGTTGGTTGTAGGAGAAATGCAAACTCGTCACACCTGTTTGAAGTCCTTTCTTCTTAACACTGAGATTCTCCAACTCACAGAACACAGCCACAGCCTCTCACTATATGCAGAGAGGACAGGAGAGGAAATCATTTGTCTTAGCACACACATATTGGATGCAGGGAAGAGATAATGGCATAATGGTTACAGTAAAGAGGGAGGAGGACAGCTGTGGAGCGATGGCAGTAAAAATGGAGATGGAGTGTTGGATGGCACTGGGGGAGCATTTTGGGCATAACAGTTCTTCTGCAGCCTCCCACTGCTGCCAGCTCTGCGATAACATGGATGAGTAGACCTCAGGTGAAAGAAGATGGGAAGATGAGGAGAGAGGTATAGGATACGGTAAGCAGGGAAAATTGACACATTCAAAGGATCAAAGTGGTCTGAAAATCCTGTTCCACAAGGGGGGGGGGGCTACTAAAAAGTTTAGTGGACATTAAAACTGGACTATGTTTACATAAAACCAACTCATCCTTGTGCTGTCCTCACCTCCTACCTAATCTCACCCTCCTACATACATACACAAATGCAAATATATATACCTCAGTTTATTCAGTGATGAACAATCGCTGCTTTCAAATGTAAATAAACTCACAGTTTAATCCTCCCTTCAGGTGACACTGCACGTAAACTCTCAGTGACCTGCTTTTTCTCCTCAGCAAAGTAGAACAACCAGAATCCATTTAATTGCTGCAAACGCTTTTGCATTCGTTGCATTTATTTTTCTGAGCTGGCAAACAAATGAGGTAAGTGTAGCATGATACACACACAAAGACAAGTGCAGTCCTGCTATTCGCATATCCGCTTCTGTATTGACTTGCTGCCCTGTTCTTTAGCTTCTGAATGATTCAACACACTTTATTGCAAGGTCCATTTGTTGTCTGGTTTCTTTTGTCAGAGTGGTTTTCTCAATATTGTGCTGATGATCCCCGTCTCCCTCCCTCTTCTTCTCGCTCTCTATCGCTCTTTCCCTGCCAGGGAGCTGTGGGCTTGATGCCCTCATGTCTATTTAACCTCCCAGGCTCTTCACCGACCATTTGTGATGCTGCATAGAGCATCAGAGATGGTGCATAGAGCCTGGAGGAGAGAGATGATGAGAAATGGTGAATGTAGAATACAAAAGAGTAGAAAGAGAGACGATTCAGGCCAGTGAGGATGAAAAAAACAAGACACACAAGTGCTTTATTGAGAAGTTCTGATGACGGATGGATGTGACAAATGAAAGGGCGCACGTGAGTAGTTTGGAGAGCGGTAGAGCTCATCACAATAAAGGTGATAAGGCCCCCTCCAGGTTTATTCTGTGCCAGAATGGCTGCGGTAACATCCTCTCTCTTCAGATCCAGGGCCTTTTGGCTCTGGCTCTGACAGGGCATGGATCTCTGCTAGAGCGGCTGCTTACCATTATGGCTCTCTCCGTGGTTCGGACTCGATTGCCTTTTGTACATATAGTAATGGCTTTTCAGTGGAGAAAAGGTTCGAGCCTCCCGAGTACGTTTTTCTGCAGGTGCATTGTATCAATTTGTTTTATTTCAAAGGAATAAAAACCTGGACACTGCTCTGGCCGGCACCATTAGAATCCCAAATATTTCAGATGTGCTTAATCACGGGGGCTCTCTGATGATTCGCCCTGGAAATTATTATATTATGACATTATTTAACAAGGCAGACCTGTTATGACCAAGCCAGTGCTGGCGTGTCTGATGTTTACCCTGGTCTCCTCAGAATAGTTTTATTAACACATGACAGCTGTAATTACGGAAACCAAAGCATCTCCAAAGCATTATTTCATACAAACCCACTGCTTTATCTTCTGATTCCTTCATTATCTATGTTCAGTGGTCATGGATTAGCTCTAATCATCACTGTTGTATTTTATAATCCACTTGAAAAAGTAGGCTATTATGATTTAAACTGTTATAATCTGATCTCATTTCCTCTACTGTCTCCTCGTTTGCTTCATTATTTAGCTAATCTCTACTGGATGTGTCTTCTATCTACACTGAAATGGGAAGTGGAAACATGCTGCAATAAAGTTCGGGTCAATCAGTTAGGTTTTTATCACTCACAGACTCCTGCAAGCAAAGAAATTCAGCTGATCATATACAGAGACAAACATTTGAGGAAACAACATTAACTGAATGTGCGGCAATGTTGAATGCTGCATGATAGCTATGTAATGGTGGCAGGGACCATTGACTATGGGGTGGTGTCTTTATTCTTTATGACCCTCTGTAGGAAAAAAAAAGGTTGTTAAATGCTAAAATCTGAAAGCCTGTGACGGTCATAATTTACAGAGTAATGGACTACATAAGTGATATGAAGAGCAGCAAATAAAATTGGACTTTTTATTTGAACTCAAGATTGTGGGGACTGTATATCAAAGATGCAGGAATGTAGAACTTATAACGTCAGTAAAGATATATAAAGCTGAACCTTCATCTTGTGGGGGACTGCACTTGTTGGAGAGCAAATGACCTAACCATGGACGATTTTCAGAATAGGGTGTAACAGGAAGAAAATTGGTCTAGTTCTACTGTATGGCAGCAAAAGTGGTAGTTGGAAAGGAAATTACTGTATAGTTAGTTCTGCATTTGGGGACAAAGAACAGGGGAACAGTAAATGGGTTTGTGCACATTATTAGACCGGGGGTAATTATTTTGATTTGCATGCTTTTAGGAACTGAAGAAACAATTAAATAGGCTATTCACTGAAAATATATAAACAGCACTGATACTCACCATAGAAAACTTCCATAGTGGAAGAGGAAAAGCAATGCAATTGAAAAGATAAGAGGAAAATTAAACTTCACCTCTGTTAGAGACAGATATTGCTACAGCAAAAGTAAAAAGAAAATGACAAAAACAAGTCAGGAATATTATTAAAGAGTAATTTCCAAAGTAACATTGTCATAATGACAATTCCCTCCTTTAAGGATTCGGGTTACTAAAATAAAAAAATAAATAATATTAATAATAAGAAAACAACAGCAAAGAACTACTGAGAAAATGTAAGTACAGCAATACACCCATGCAGTAATGAGTTTACATGTGAAATTGAGCTAAAACTGGCTGTTGATGAACATTCAGCTGTCAGTCAGTGGGAAACACCGATAAACAAAGAGACTGCAGAGCAGATTGTACACATACAGTCCAAACACCCACCTGAATGTAAATGTTGCTAAGTTACAGACTGCTCATGAGTTTTACCATACACAGCATAACTGAGTCAAATCAAATACATATTCGATAAAGACAACAGACGGTAAACCAAAGATCCACGTTAACATGGAGATTTTTAACTCAAATGGTTAAAAGTTCATGGTTTAGGTAACAAAAGGAACGATTTCGTGGACCTTTGTAATGTGCATGTGTTCACCGGTATTTAATAGATGTGTGTAAATGTACACATTCACGTGTGTTATGCTGAATGTAAAGGCTAAAGTTTGTATTATATGCAATATGAAGATTATGTACACTGATGCTCACAGTATTTACAGCAGCAGTATCCCTGGAAACAACGCTGTTAATAGCGTATATTCTTTTAAGTCCAGTGCCAGAGAGATCAGGATGGCGTGTTTGGCTTTTTGTTGATCCAGCTTTCAAGCTAGAGATTAGAATTTGTAGTACCCTTGCAGAAGGTCTGAAAAAAGATTCGGGGTCTTGCAGAACTACCAAGAGACTTTGACCGTGACAGACTGCTCTGCTTCGACCTCACGACACAATACGCCAGCTACAGTCACACTGTTGCTGCTTAGGCTTCCACTCTTCCCTCTTCTGCCATGATAAATTACGAGAGCACATCTGAGTGCGATGCTGTAGTAGTCCACACCTGGCAGTCCAGGAAGGATCAATAATTGATCTAGACCATGTGCCACCTCTTGCAGTGGTCTGTTAGGGTCCACATGCGCACGTGTTACAATAAAACACGGACCCACACATTATTTTCTCCTGTTATTGCAATGCATCATCAGCTCAGGTATAAAATGACGCTGTCACTCACTCACTCCGGTGACCCAGGGAACTTCATGGCGGCCTCCGAGGTGAGACTGTGCCAACCGTAGGTCATCTGTGGCCTTGTTGTTCCTGCACGGATTCTGAAACCTGCAGATTGCAGCGTGATTTCAATGCCCTATTTTCTACTAACAACCACGTGCGCTGAGGGATACTCTTTGCCGTCTAGCTTTTTCATATCAGCCATCAACCTTTTCCTTTTCTTTTTCTATCTCATTCATTCCTTCCTGGTTTAATTTGCTCTCTAAATCAACTCGTGCTGCCTCCCCTCACTCTTCCACCCCAATCTCTTGATGTTTAGTCATTTATGAGAGACAGCAGGTGCGAGGCCTGCACAAAACACCAGAGAAGTGATCCAATTTGGTGTGGGCAGTAAATTGTGTGGACATCTGCGCACTGCACGGCACAGAGCTAAGCACAGGGCAGGGTGGATGCATATCTCTGCCTGGCTGTACTGCTGACAGGGCACAGGAACAATCGTGGAGGGAAGCCAGGCAGGCGGTAGAGAGGGAGAGGCTGGGGATTGGGACCTGACACACTCCGAAAGTCTCCGTCTCTATATATGAGTCTTTAACAGCTGCTGAGGTTTTCTGCCGCGTTGCAGAAAGAGCAAAAGAGGAGATACAGACACAAATGAAAGTAGGAGAAAAACAATGTCTGACCTAAAATTGATCTTGTGCGTTAGAGATGTGGAAATTTAAAAACAAAATGGACAAACATTAGAAAATGTTGCACCATGACCATCATAGAAACCTTTAGGTGACTCTCTTGAGATTGATGAAAATGGTCAGACACAGCACACGGTCCTGAATGTGTCCTCAGCCCCACAGGATGCCTCTCCAGACTGGCCTAATTGAACAGATTACAAAGCTTCGCCTTTTTTTTTTCCCTCTCTAGCATTAGTGTGCCGTGCACTAAATGGTCTGGAGTTGGTCTCAGCCCTCCACTCTTGCAGGCGATTAAGATCTCCTGCCAGTCGCTGAGGCCATAACTTTTAACAACTCTGCTGGTTCCAGCCTGGCCTCCCCTCATCCCCCTGTGGCATAGAGGTCTTTGATTGGATTTAACTTTTTTCTTACAGGTTTCTCAGCTCCTAACTGTTTCAGAAAAATGCTTTTTCATTTCTGTGTTGAGCGATTTGTTTAGATGAAGCCAGACTATGTTATATTGATTTTGAATAATTATGCCTGTCAACACGATCATCCCCTCACTTGTATCCATCATCTCAGGAACCATCATTATTTTCATCAGTACAAGCATGGCAGCAATCATTCCAATTTCTGCTGTGATTGTCAACATTATCATTAGCAACATTCTCATCTTCCTCAACTTCTACATCACTGTAATTCTCTTTCTCCTCCCCCTCAGTAATACTACTGCGTCCTCCTTTATCACATTCATTGCATTTTGTTTCCCACCCTCACTTTCTTTATGGTTATGGCCATATGTACAGATTCTGGTCGTTTCTATAATTGCTAGTTTAGAGTTAAGACTTCCTGATGAATGCTAAGCTGAAATGCTGCTCTCTATGTGCTCCTCTATAAACCGAGCCAGATTAAACAAATTTGATAATTCTGATTCCGTCCTTGTTGGGCAAAAAGCACACCCCACGGGAACCCGACGTGCTTCCCATTCAAATGAATCTAATAGTTGCGAGTGCTTGTATACATACATTGGACAAGATGTTGCTCTCACAATTCATTTCACACTTGGTTAGCATGTGAAATTGTTGGCGGGGCATACAGTATGAAATGGAAGATAAATCAATATTAGAGCCAGGTATTACTGGCACAATCCGATACAGGTGTTGGGGTTCATCGGATTGTATAAACACTATAACAAAAAATACGATGGCACACAGCTGAGCATTGTAGCACATTAAAACATGAATGTGCACACACATGATCGTTGTGTACAAACACACACACACAAACGTGCTTGTAGTTGCCCAGGAAATAAAGAAAACCCAGAAATTCGCGCACGCTTCTCTTTGTTCCTCCTCTTCACTCAGCACGTGATTTGACTAGAGTAAATCATCATTGTGTTTGGGAAGTAGATTGATGGGCCGTCTCAAGAGTTTGGTCACCCATTCTATTTAGAGCGGCAGGTCAGTCGGCCAGTTAGGGATTCGACTTCTATTGTGGCCATCTGACATCTCTATTTATCATCACCCAGTCTATAACCTGCTGCTGCTGCTGCTGCCGCCGCTGCTGCTCTCTTAAAGCACAAACTGCTTTGTGTGGCACTTTGTATACAGCAATTGTGGGTAAAGGTTTAAAAGTGTATATGTCCAAGGGTTAGGCTTTCATGACAGACAATATGCATTTGTCAAAATTTAGATGCTTACTCTGTGGATTCTCTTCTACAACAACTTTGGGTCTATTAGCTCAATTAGGGCAAAGCTGCAAATCCATGAGCATACTATATTGGATAGCTGAAAAATATTGGATTTTCATAGGAACTTTGCTTATGAACTGCTTATTCTGATTTCGAGTCACATAGGGGCAGGAGCTGATACTGCTGGTACACCCTGTACAGATTGCCAGTCTGTGGCAGGGCCATATGCAGAGACAGTATTTGTTGTTGATTTTCCAAAACAAATCTAAAACACTAAAAAGTGTACATTTATCTTAGAAAATGCAATTGTTTTCCTCAGAGTAACATAAATATAAATACAATAATAGTTTGGTGAAGGTTTACAATTGTCCATCTACCATCACATGAAGGCATCACTTCCTCGGGGCTTAGTCCACAGGGTTTTTCTTGACATTAGGTAATAGTCATTTATTTGGTGCAAGTGTTGATGAGGATACATTAAAGCAAAGTGGCGGCAAAGTGGAAAAATTTCCTATATGACAGCCAGAATTGGGTCCTCTTTATCTGAAAAAGGCTCAACACAGTGACAGACCTTGGTGTTGAGTCTATTCTCTGGCCTCCTGTGGCCTTGTGTTTCTATCATAACCAGGCAGGACATCTCCCATCTGTAGGTCTGGCCTTGTACCATAGTCAGGTTTCTAATGCTTCATTTTCTGTCATCTGGTTCGGGCCCAGTCTTGTTTCAAGGTGAGCTCCTCCCCACGGTCCCTGAAAAGAGTGGGAGTGTGTTAAAAAGAAAAGGGAGAGAATCCTCCAAGGTCACTTTCGGTGTCTCTCCGTTCGAGTTGGTGAGTTCCTGACAAGGCAGAGACAGTTTCAATTTCTCACCAACTGTCAGGATCTCCCTGTTTTTTTAAACGCCTGTGAGACACATAAGCAGAGGAAGATATTCCCCAACTTTTTGGCATTATCTGAGGGGCATTCTTCTCCCCGGCCTTATCTCTCCGTCAGTAATGGGCCTTCAGTGATTCCTGCAAGATAGCTGCTGTGGATTGACTGTTAGGCGGACAGATAGAGCAAAGCTTTCCCAGATACTGTAGATCTAGACCGGGCTGTTTTTCTACATGCTTGTGCCTCTTGGTGATTGGTAAATCCTGCGCGAATGGCAGTTTGACAGGCACCGCACCCCTGCTTCTTAGTAGAGTGGGGGGAACAACCCCTTCATGTTGCAGGGTGAACTTTGGTTGACCACCCGCTCAATCAGAAGTACGCTACAAATCACTTCTTCTAGGTGTGATGAAGACGTAGGTGTGCTTTGATGTGACAGATCGTAGACATCTTCATCTGGCCCTCTTGATTCTGAGCGTGTTGTTGCTTTTATTGTTTTGTCAAGCTACTCACTGAAGGGAAGGATGCCAGATCAAAACTGTTTTGAAAATCTTTCACGCTGCCAGGAATGGAAACTTCAAAGAAATCTAAAGTGAGTGCGCGCCAGTTTGCGTGCAAGAGTGACCTAAACAAATTTGTCCTCCTGTCGACAAGTTAATGATATGGTAATTACCTGGTGAGCATATGAACTTATAGTGCTCACATTTTCTCCAAGATAAACCCTCCAGACGTAGCTTATCCTCTTTAAAGTCATTCAGTTAACTCTACAACTCCTCGCTTTGCTTCACTATGACCTATTAATGTTTGGGGAATTGTGGAGCAAAGGCGGGAGGGAGGAGTGGAAGCACTGATAAGAGAGTTGAAAGCAGTAGAGGGAGGGGTAGAAATATGCTGGACTCCTGCTGGCTCCTCTTTGGGGAGATGCCCACTAGTGCTGTCCCTGCTGTAGTGTGAGGCGAGGCTTAGTCAGGGGTTTTTGAAGTGCTGCTCTGTTATTGCATGGACGAGCTCCTTTGTGCTGCTATTATACATTTAACTCGCCATATCTGAAGACAGCTCCCGTCTTTTCAAACACTACAGCTCAACAAATCTAGGTTGCACCCAGCTGGTCGTACATAGCAGAGAAAGTTGTGACTCCATGAGAGATTCCAAGCCACACTGCTGGAGTACAACGTGGTTTCAAAATGTTTGGCGTAGCACTCAGGAAACACCGATCCGATTCCCGAATCATGACTCTGATCATACAAATTCTTTTACTCCTGCTGTGGATGAGAATGGTTTATCACTGGCATTTTACTTGCTCCATTGCCGAGGATGTAAATTACCAGCTGCTGCTGCAGGAAACAGAATGCAACATGAAGAAATCATGCCATGTTGGTGTTAACCCCACTTCAGCTCTGCCGCCACAGCTGCCATCTCCACGTGCGTGCTATGAATAAAACAGTTTCCGTGTGCATATAGGCATAATACAGTTAAATAAATACAAACGACACTAGCACTTTGTCAAAGAAAGCGTGGAATATATAAAGGGCCTGCATTTATTTAATTGTTTAGCTCGTTAAATCTCAAATATCTGCTGTCGATGTTGTTGTTGATGTTGCTGATGTTGACCAAGACCACAAAAATGTTTAATTGACTATCATAGCAGTAAATCTGCACGTTTGAGAAGCTGGGACCAGCAGTGTTTTAGTATTTTCTGCCAGTTGACCGATCAATTACCCAAGTAATAGTTTGAGCATTGGGCTCATCTGTCCGTGTAACTATAAAGGTTCAAAATCAAACAGTATAAAAACCAATATTAGAACGGTAATGTTTATAGTGTTCATTTTTTTGTTGACATTGTGTCATGAAAGTGTCGATTGTGGTCATTTTTGAGGTGGTGTTGTACGTGCCCCATTAGAGGGTTAATATTCCATCCCCTCATATAAACTAAATGCTTCCAGGCAGTATGTCAGTGGTGCTGATGGTCTTTAATGGGGTATAGATAGTTGGAAAAAATGTTAGCTCCTTTTACACAATGCTGTTGGAGACTGGTACCGTTCTGTTAGTATAATGTGGAAGTTTTCTCATCTGTTATCATCTTGGCTTTTGCCTATAGCAGCTTTAACAGAAAAACAGATTTATGTTATCATTATTATTATTACTTTTAATAGAATTTGGAATCTGCGTTAGGCTCAATGTCAACACAAACTGAATTCTGTAGTCATCAAACAGGACTGGCTTGTTGCAGGTCTGTTGCTTTGGGTTGCATTAGATGGTACAGGTGTACAGGTGTAAGATGGCAGGCACGGGAAACCACCTATTAGATGTGGCGACAGGAGCTCCTTGACATCCCTGACGTTTCTAAATGTGTGATTGAAAACGGGCTTTGGATACATTCTAAATTGAGAGCAGCACAAGTATCTTTAATAATTCACTGGAACAGTTTCCTCTCTCCCTCTCAGCCATTTGCAAGGTCAGCGGGTGCAGAAGGTTGGGCTCTGGTTGTGTTCTGTCGTCGTCACTTTCTCCCCCGGAGCTGCAGGCTGCGACAGAGAGCCGGCTTATATACAGAGAGTCGACACAAACACAAGACGTGTGCCAGTGTTGGAGCGGCAGCGTGTTTTGTTTGCGCTTAGTCTGAAGTCTTGTTTCTGGGTAGGAGCTGTGTGATTAGAGGCCGCCTAGTTGAGTGGAAGCTCTGAAACGTGCGCAAGCCCAAAATATATGAGGACGCACTTTATTCAGAGTCTAATCATTTTCCAGCTGACGTTGCCAACTGTTGGTTGGGCATCTCAGTGTGTGCGGGAGGAAAGGAGACAAGCGGCGGTGACCTGCTGGGATTTTAAAGCCATCCATGTTATTTTTTTCTAGACTCCAGACTGTGGACAGGCTACTCACAGCGATGACTGTACTGAATTATCCACCGGCTCTCTGTAATTTCTCCGGCGAAGCCAGCCCCACCACCACCACCACCACCCGCCCCTAGAATAAGCCTGCTGTCAAACAAGTCAGCACCATCACCGTTGTTTGTCTAAGAGCCGGGATTTACACTTTACCATGTCTTGAGACAGGAGGGAAAGCTACAAAGATGATGACAGTGAGTATGGGCTCGTTTAACTGGCACCGATGTTGCACCCAGGCTACTTTTAGCTCGTCTCCCAGGTCAGGTTTTATTCATGCAAGCTGTGACTTTTTCATTTTGACCGATAATAGCGTGTCGAGTGGGGGTCAGTCTGGTCTCGGCTGTAGTGGGTTTCATCCGCCGTGTGTTGGTGTGGTTATGGGCGTTTCTGTCACCGCTGTTGCCGAGTGGAAATCAGGTTCCTCCTGGGACTTTTTTGGGAACATTACATCATTTGAGTTTCCTCTCAATGACTCTGCAAATTGAAGAAAACACGCGCGTTATCCACATACTTTTAACCCTAATAATGTTTTTTTTTTCCCAACCCAAAGTCTACATTAAAACGAATCGTAGCCTAGATGCTGACAGATGTAATTATGCAACTGTCATGCGTACACATATGCCATTTGGAGTGCGCTCGATGCACGCAAGCACTGGGCGTATGCGCTGATGCCCTTCGCCAACAACCCAGAGAACGACGGGCAGAGTTGTGAGGGTAGACTCTGACATAAATCAAAAAGCCCCCCCCCACCCCAAACACCCGCCCGGCTGCGGAGCGAGGTTCGGTGCAGCTGTCAATTTGCATGTATTTTGTTGGCCAAATCCAGCCTGCGCTCCGGTTAATCCTACAGCGGATCAGCTGTACCGCTCCAGTCCGCCGTCTTGCAGCACCTTCCACTCTCCCTCGGTCTTTCTCTCTCCTACACACACGCACACTTTCAATGACAATTTTATTTTCATCGGGCTGATGTGGCGATCGTGTACTGACGCCGCCGTATCTTGAAAGCAGCGTTTGTAGGAAGGCTTCGCCGGTCGGAATACCGCTTCAAGAAAAGGACCCGTGACCGAGATTTGAAACGCGATCGCAGCTTGGATACTCTGCTTCGACTTAGCGATCTTCCTCCTACTTTGGGAAGAGGAATACCCACCCGGTTCCTGAATCCGGGCTTTTTATAGCACCAGAGAGGCGACAAAGCCAGGATGACCGGCTGCTTCACACACGATAGGGACTGGTGACCGTGTAGCGCGTTTGATGAGCACGTCGGTAGGTTGTTCTCTGCTCTTTTGCAAAATGAATACATCTCCCGATAAGATTGTGAGAAACGAGGCGGATTGTTTTGAGGCGAAATGTGACTATTTCTTTTACTATTGCTCATAGTCGTGACCCCAGTCGTTGCGCTGTGAAATACATAGACTGCGTGCTTTAATGGGAATTAGGCCACAAGTAAGTCTGTTAATGTTGTGTGTCCTTAAGTCCTCTCCCCTCTGTTGGAAAACTGCATCGGTTTCATGTCGAATTACTGTAGAGACTGGGGGGGAAACAAGCAAAGCACTACTCATACATTTTGGCACTGGGTTATAACCCATGAGTAAGTAAAGTAATACTAGGATTTAAGTCTCTATGTGAACAAACTCAAGATTGCAGCCCAGTGGGAACACAATGACTCACCAGGGCTGTTTTAATAAAATAGTTTCAACTTTCTAATGACAACTTGCCATGATCTCAATGCGTTGGTGGTTTTGGTTCCCCCATTTGAGCAGCCAGTGTCATCCCTGCAGAAGCTTCCCTTTTGTTTGCTTTTAAACCTGTGAGTATTTCACGGGGCAATGTGAGTCTCTCAGCAGAGAGTGGCTTATTATGTCTCTAAACCACATCAGCAATTTGCTCATCTAGTCCCCAAGATGCTGAGTCACATTGCTTTGCCCAACATAGATATTTTCAGCTTTGTCCTTTGACGTCAACAGCCAGTATCTGCACAGGTGTGGCCTGGTAGCCATAACTTCCAAGGGGGGCTTTCTATCATTCGGATAATAAGGTTTATTTTTACAGGTCTTGCTTTTCGGTCTTCTGTAAGAGGCAAAGCTGCTGTAAAGTCTTGGGGTCTTAACCAGTACTCAGCAGTCTTCATAATTAATTTATTTTACCAGAGAAAGCTCATAATGCAGATCACGTAGGAATGTGTCGTTAATTTCATTTTTCCCTGAGAGAAATTTGGCTGCTCCTTGCTTTTCATTAACTTTTAAAAGTGTTGTGAGGCTCTATGATAATGCACTCCCATGGAGCGCAGACGGATAATTCTGCAAGTGAAGACTCGGGTCAGGTGGAGCATTGTGGAGGGTTGTAAACAACGCAGACATTTTCATTAGCTGTGAACTAATCAGTCAGGTCGCTCACCATGGGAGCAACACAGTCAAGGTTAGAAAACAACTGTGGACTCATCTGTCCGTGTCACAGTTTGGTGTGTTGTGTATTGACATGTCAGCGTCACTCACTCGCAGCCCTCCTAACACCCCATTTTGTCCCTGTGGTGCTGTGCAGATGTAGCAGCGGGTGGTGGGACGTTATTCTCACAAATCCAGCCCCACAAGCTCCGCCTTGGCTGTGAGTGTCAAGTGTTGCACAAGCCCAAACACATGTACGTTTAGCAATAGAGAGGAATGTGTAAGGAATGAACTTATGGGTTAGTACAGTGAGGCATGACGAGGAAGCTCTGTAGCCGAGCAGCTGTATGGGAGAAGAGTGGAAACGGTTCCTTAGGAGACAGTGACTGCAAAATTCTGTGCAGAAAGGAAGTGCCTGCGGGACAGGAAGTGCTTTGTGGTTGCCGGTCTCACACCACATCACTGGTGTGACTAATCTAACTTTACACACTTCCCTAAATTCATTTTTAATTTTCCTCTTTTCCTTCCTCCTTCCCCTTCTTCTCTGTTGCTCTTTACAACTTCCAGTGTGTTTGTTCAAACTCTTGTTCTATTGTCTCAATCCTTTTCTTTGTTGCTCTGTCGTTGCAGGATTACCGGGAGGATGGCATGGACCTGGGGAGTGACGCATCCAGTCGCTCCAGCTCAGAGTCCAACTCCAACAAGGTCACACCTTGCTCACCTTCTCTTGACCTGGCCACATTGGAGGACTACAAATCCTCCCCCTCTCTGGACCTGGTCACCTTAGAGGACTACGAGGAGGACGAGGACTACCAAGAGTATAAGAAGAAGGTGATAGAGGAATGGGAAAGTGAATATGGAGAGGACTACACGTCTCCACGGCCTCCTAGTCGGGAACAAGGAGGAGGAGGTGTTGTGGGGGTTGACGGCCTCGGCGAAGGCTACAGGAAGTCAGTGAACAGTCGCAGCCTTGCTGAAGAATTCCAGGATGTAAAGACCGTCCCGCCCCTCCCTGCACCCACTGGACGCACTGCTACGTCAGTCGCAGCCGTACCAGAGGAACTCAAACAGAATGGAAATCTGATTTTGCCCAGGAGCAACCAGCTCCACTCCCCCGTTACACCACAGGGGGGCACAGAGACTTCCAAGCCCATCCACCGCAACCCCAGCCAAGGCAGGGGGAGCCGCAGCAGTGGCGGATGTGGTGGTGGAGGCGGCGGAGGAGGAGGCAGTGGAGGGAGCGGTGGACGAATGGGAGGATACAGAGAGGAAGAAGGTGTAGAGGAAGAGCCTCTGCCCACCATGGACTGGGCAGCCCTGGAGAGGCACTTGGCTGGGCTGCAGAGCAGAGAGCAGGAGAACCAAAATCTCAACCACAACCAGAACCACAACGTGGGCAAGACCAACTACACCTCAGTGAGTGTGCAAGGTTTAGATGTATGTGTGGTCCTGTTTATTCATTTAATGTTGACTTTTCTTCTTGTCAAAGTTTATCTTACACATTGTGCTTTTTCATGCACCTGTGGGCTGCTGTAATCTGTGTCACTGTGTCAGATGGTCTGTGGAAGCACGAGGTTAGGGTAGCTGTTGTTAAGGAAGAGGGATTAATGGAGCTCAAAGCTATTTGGACCAGCTATTATTGTGAACATCCTGGAAGTCTGCACAGCTGGAGGGAAGTGGAGGCTGAAAGGGGCAGAAAATAAAGATCAAACATGTAGATTTGTGCACCAGACACAGTAACTCTTGTGAATGCACGAGTATCTTGTCCGTGGTATAGTAGGCATTTCTGCACGTAGGTGTTATTTGACAGTTGTGGACACAATGTTTATTGCAAAAAAAATGTCTTTTTTTACTTGTGTATCTGTAGCCATTATCTTAAAATCTACATTTTTTGATGTGGCCATGTGGTGTGTCTACCAGTAGAGGTCAGTGTTGCATCGATATTCTGCAGAGAGCAGCTGCAGGTTTTTTGATACCACACCAGTAACACCAGAACTTCAGGTTGTTATGATACACTTGCAGTCTCATGGCATCACGCGGTTTAAATCAGAGTCCAAGCCAGAGTTAAGGTCTAGCTTAAAAACCTTTTTTTATGTCTCAAAGAACTAAGCGAGAGCAACTGTGTGTTTGAGAAAGGCTGATTGGTCGTCTCTCTTGCTAACACAAGCCCTATAAGACCTTTTCTTCAATGCACCATGCAGACAATGGCTACAGCCAGTGCCATTATGAGTATGTTTTGTGTCTTTGTTTGTCTGTCCTGGAGCCCCCTACCCCCTGTCTCCCTGAGGCATTTGAGGAATGCGGTGGGAGAAGCGGGGGATGAGAGGAAGGAAGGAAAGGATAAAGGACAGGAAGATGGTATCTCTAGGATCAGGCAGTTCAGGGCCATGTGTTTGTGTCAGTGTTCATTACCTGCTGTCAATCTGTGGAAAGTCTGCGCTCTCTCTCTCTCTCTCTCTCTCTCTCTCTCTCTCTCTCTCTCACTCTGTCTCTCTTTTTCTCTCTCTCCCTATATAATTGACCTGTGTGGAAAATCTTTCAAAAGAGACCCTCTGTCTCTACATGCAGCCAATATCTTTTGAATGCACGCACACAAAAACACAAACATATGCTTGTTGCCATTGGTCCCTGTGTTGTGATACATGTGTGTGCATCAAGGCAGACTGCGCCTGGTGCAGTAGATAGAGATAGCCTGGCCCTGATCAAGATTAGGTACCACAGTTTCCAGCTGCCTTTGCCATTACAAGGAACACCAAGTCTCAGATTTCAATAGTCCTTTGCAGACGTTGGTGTAGCTGTGTAACGTCACCTGTGTAAAGATTATGAGAGATACACCAGAAAAGATGGGAGCCACAAGCTCATATGCAGGACAATCCCATTCTCAAAATCATCAGGTGCTGTTGCTACTTTTGTATACAAATTCAGATTAAATGGATGTTATCAATACAATCCATTTCTCGACTTCTGGTAGATATTTTGACCTTTTGATAATTTAGTTCTTTCCCAGGGCTTCTGTGTCAGTATTGGGTCTCTGCTAACAAGAACAGAAAAGCAGTAATATGGCAATTTAGGAACTGAGACATTCCCACAAGACAAGCAGTCTCTTGTCTGCTTCAGGGCGGTATGTGGATTTCTTAATTCTCAATTTTGCAGGACTTAGCAGACACCCAAGAGGAAAGGGGGGTCAGTGCTTTTAAAATGTTGTTAAATATTTAGACATCCACTCAGGCGAGGCCCACCAGCGAGATGGCGCATGCTTTTTGTGTATGGACAGGTCTGTCTGGGATTTTACTGGGCTCCAGTGGGACAATGATATTCATGCTTCAGTAGAGCTTCAAAAGCTTCTGTGCTTTCGGAAAGACGAGACACAGTGAAGCTCAAAGCTAGTTATCTGAAACTGTTGCTAAGTGCCTGGAGACAGTTTGAACTGGTCTTCAGTAGCTATAGATACTTGTATAAGAACATAATGTACTGCATAGCCTAGATTAAAAAAATGGTATCAGTAAAATCAATTGTTGTCCAGCCTCACTCATTATTTTCCAACAGGACACACCAACACTCTGCATACTGGTTTTCCTACACTAATCTCCATGGCAACAGTCCCCCTTTGCATTGCCTGCTACAGGAAAGGGATAAATTACAGTGCAGGAGAGTTTGCAGGTCTTTGTAAAGTTATATTAATTATATTTTTTGGCTTTGAATTGATTTAAACGGACTTAATGGAGCTATTGATTTTTGCATTGTAGGCCCTCCAGGAAACTGCATTGTGAGATTGCACTGTGTCCTGTGCCATGAAAAACTTTATTTAAACAGTATGTGGTTTTATCTGCAGCTCAGTCGGTGGCGTGCAGGTGTGTTTAGTTAGGGTGTGGTTTCAGGCTGCTGTAATCTCAGCACCTGCAGGCTGCGGCCACGGGGTCAAAAGGATTCATGAGTACGAGGGGCACGGTGACCTCTTTGTAATTTGTTTCTAATGAACTCTGGAGGCACGTGGCAGAGAAAGGCCCGTGGGGACCTCAAACACACCAGAGGGACCAGTATTGCTAACCCTCCATTTAGCTGTGCAGCCCTGAAAGGTAAACAATAATATTATTTTTCTGAGCCGGTGTGGAGGTGAAAAAGGCAGCCATAGGGTCAGTCTGTGTGTATGGCCATCCACACTCAGAAATGTACCTGTGTGTTTTCTAAGGTGCATTTCACTGCTGCTCTGTGCCTGCAGGCTACTTCTTTTTTGATCTCAAAGTGCACACACCCAGGCTTACTCACACAATTTATAAACACCCTGTGGGCAAACTGCGGTTGTAAAGATAGGGCCTTTGCTGAAACCTGCAAGACCTACTTTGAAGGTGCAGAGAAGAGCTCACACAACCACACACACACTCTTAATCACAACTGCTCCTCATCATACCAGAGCATTTAGTGCACATGTGAGTTTGTCAAGCTGATTTGCCGGCTTTGAAGCTGTGTGTCTTCCAGCGTGAAGCTAGTGATCCTACCAATCTGCCCGATGTTTTGTTGTTGCTTTTGTTGCTCTGTTCTTTTCTCTCTCCCTTTTCCACTCACGCCAACCGGTCGAGGCAGATAGCCGTCCACCCTGAGCCTGGTTCTGCTGGAGGTTTCTTCCGTTAAAGGGAGTTTTTCCTCTCCACTGTTGCCTATGGCTTGCTCCATTGGGAATTGTTGGGTTCTCTTTATATATCTTTATAATCTTGACTTTATTCTGTAAAGTGCCCTGAAATGACTTTGTTGTGAATTGGCGCTATATAAATAAAGTTGAATTGAATTGAATTGAATTTGTTAAACAGCAGGTAGGCTCAAACACATTTAAACCGGTGAGGTAAAAGTTCACTTCACATACTGACTCACTAATACCTCCTGGCCAGCGTGAAATCCCAAAACAGATTCAAAAACTTTTGTAAAAAGATTCCAGCAAGACAGAATCTTTGTGTGCTGTGAAACATAGCTAATTAAGGAGATTCTGACAGTGATTAAACATATTACCACTAAAAAACCCAACGCTGCTTTACTTTACTTTAACATATCTGGATCGGTTCATTGTGAAAATGTCTTCTCTACCTTTCAACAAGCTTTGTCAAATTTGAGAAACAACATCTAATAATGGAAATAATTTAACCAAAAGCCTGTGTCAAAACCCACAGAAGTTGTAAAGATCTAATGAAAAGTTGCATTCTGGGACATAGATTTGGAGCTTGAATCATATTAGGTAGAATCTTTGTTAATCTGTACATAAGTGCTATAAAAATAGTAAAGCATTGTCTCAGTAAGTAATAACACAGTTAGAAATGACAAATAATAAGTTACTCGATACTTTAAGTTACAAGTACAAATTACTGCATTGGCTGCACAACTTTTAAATGTGGAATCTCTGCACTGTTAGGACGGAAAAATGTCCGCTGACCAGTTACCTTTATCCTTTTCCAGCTGTCAAAGATAATAACAGGTTTATGAATATGTACTTAATAGGTAGGTGATGCTCAAGCATGCTATGTTAACAGTGAAAAGGCCAAGAGCCAAGCAGAAGTGTGCAAGTGTGTAGCGCTCTGGCCTAGAAAATCACTCAGGGGCTGTGGGGAAAAAAAAGTAAGAAGTAAGAAGCAGAGAGGAGTAAGAGAGAAGACTAAAGGCAGTTTCTCCCTTTCTCCCGCTCCACCCTTTGCTCTGTGATTATGTACAAGTTCAGGAGTTGAACAGAGCTTGCAACCCTCCACTAACAACCTAACTACTACCTTCGCCCAGTGCTCAGACTGTGCCACGTAGAGGGAGAGAGGGCAAGGGCAGGAAACAGGAGAAATTGCAGGGTTTGTGAAGTCTGTTGCGTGGCTATAGTGGTTAAAAATAGCTACAAACGCTGAATGTCAAGTAGCCACACTAGAGTTAGGTCCTGAATGGGGGGAAGCTTGAGCAGAGAGATTGATTGGGTGGAAAAAGAAACCGGGGAATAGAAGGGAGGAGACACGAGGAATGTGGGGTCGAACTTACGGTTTGAATGAAGAGCTCGGTGAGCCAGAAGAGGTGGGGAACTGGAAGAGTACATGAGCAACATATACATAACAGCATATATATTAGTAGGACATGGGAGGAGGTCTTAGTGATGGGGGCAGGGCTTTAACCAGGTGTGTAGAGTTCCTGCTGAGGTTTTGGTGTCTGGTTCAGCCCCCTACACTTAACCACAGCTCTTAATACATATGTGTGTTGGCATGTATGTGCCCACACGAGTTCAAACACGCTCGGCCCTTTGCACACCAAAGCTCACACACACACACACACACACACACACACACACACACACACACACACACCCTCCTTACTGACTGCACTGCCTCCTAGTCAAGAATTCTCCTGCTAGTACGTAGACATAGAGACACACACATGCACACATTCAACTCACTAAACCAAAGGATATCTTTTTTTCTTCTCATGGTGTCCTGACAGTCGGCCAGTGGTGGTAGTGTTGTTTTTCCTTTTTCTGTGGACTGTTTTTCCATCTCAGCTTAACCTTGGATATCTCACAGCAAGTTGGGCACTTAACCCAGGTAAAGTTGAATATGTCCACTAGTCAAGTCTGTTCTTGCTGTCCAGTTTGTCTCACCTTTTAACAATTCTTGTATTTCACATGTGATGTTGCTGTAGACAAATCATAGAAAACTTCAGAAAGACCAGGATCAAAGTAAAAGATATATTGTTTGGCAGAAGTTGCCAAATATAATTATAACCCAGGGCAGTACATTCCTCTGCTGCATCTTCGGCCAAGACCCTGACCATATGGAGGTCACTGCTTATAGACCCTTTGTTTCCTTTTTTCTGGCAAAGAACAAATATCCTCAAATATGCAGTGCACGTTTATTTGAATCCTGTTTTAAATAAGCAAAGCTTTTTGCTGCACACCTGTTTTGAATGTTTCTTTACCTTGAGGTGCACAGAGAGAGTTTGTGTGATACACAAAGCCAAGCTCTGAGATCTGAGTATGACACAGACAAACTAATGAGTCTTGTGTAGCCGCTGGGTAACTCATGTCCTGTTTAAATTAGCATTTACACACACCACAAACACTATAACTGAGTGGCAACCGACTGCACATGTACCAGCAGGAAAGTCTTTAAATAACAGACACGCAGACACACAAAACATATCATGCAAAGACAAACAGTACAAACCTAACCTGTTTAGATGTCTTTTTATACTTGGAATACAATTTGAGAATAAGACCACATCTACATGGAGCCAATTGAATCTGTAAATACACGTTGTGTGTGAGGGAAAAACAAAGGTAGAACATGCTGGTGGTAAGGCAAATAGGTGGCGGCTGTAATATGGCTTTTTACTCTTTAAAGCAGGTGGACTTCTTTGTCTTGATGGACAAAGACAGTTCTTGATGCTGTTCTTTGCTTGACCTGAGACAAAGTCATAACCAAAATTCTGCTCCACATACTAAACAATGCACAGTACTGGACATACTACTCCGTATCTTCTTCGCTTGTTTCCTGAGGCTGGCTTGATTGTCAGTCCTCCACGCAGATTAAGTATGAGGAGATTTGAATATGGAAAGAGGTAAATGAGAAACAATCTGAGGTGGATGTTTATTGGTGCGGGCGTTTCAGAACATGAAGCTTTATTTAGATGTAGTCTCGTCAGCTGGCACTGTATGGACTTTCTATTCTCTGGCATTGGCAACCAGTGAGCTGGAAGAGCTAAATATTAGGCAGAGCCAAAATATTGGAAAGAACTATTTTAAATGTGTATAATCAGTGATAAACAGGAGTGAGGAGTCAGACAGTGACGGGACCCATATGTGTTTGCATCCTAGCATTGATCCCATGGCCTTTAAAATAGTTAAAAGCTGAAAAGTTACAAAGAGTAAGTTCACATTTGAGAGGGTCTGCTTTATTATGATTATATGAATAAGATACACACATGCATATACACATGTAAAATTGAACTTCTGTGGGTGGTGCCAAAACATTAGAAAATACAGTGTTGACAGACAGTGAAAACAGGAGTGGTACAGTTGCTCTTATCTGGTGTCAAAGTACAGCTTAATAAACGGCCTGGTAACCTCACTAAAATCAACCAGTAATAATGACGTTGTAGTGTTGATAAACTGGGAGGGAGAAGTTTTTATCTGCAGGGTGGATCTAAGGGTATCTAAGGGTGGAGGCTTTTGAGGATTTCACCACCATCAATGATGATCCAGTGATGTCGCACAAACACACCCTAACTCTTAGTACTTCTCCTATGATTCACCTGAATCTCCACTTTCTTTTTCTTCTTCTCTCTTTATTCCTTTTCTTCCACACACCCCATGTCCTTCACTATACTCCTCATGCTCATGTTTCCTGCTAATTGTCCTTTTCTCTAAGCTGTCAGCCTAATGTCAGGCATGATGATAGCCTAATGTTATCTCACAGCCAAAATACAGCAGGAGACAATTCCCCCCCCCCCCCCCCCCCCTTTGCCTGCCACCCCCACCCCAGCCTATAAAGCCTATCACAGAGGGCAGGCTATGAGTGGCAGAACGTGCTGTGGAGGAAATGGGGATTTGTGTAACAGCGAGGAGGTGGCCTCTACTTTTATAGCTTCATGTCAGTCTTCATGCTGCACAGTCGCTATAGAGCAGAGGCAACTACACACATACAAACACACATTTGCATACAGGCCTGCTTTATATGACAGAATCAGGCAGAGGGTGATAAAAATCGGTGAGGAGGTAACAAAAAGAAGGCTGGAGGCTAAGAAGGAGAGAGAGAGAGGCCTTTAAGTTTTCCAAGTAGTGAAGGATTTAAAACTCTTTTCCATCACCTTTCCTGTCTCCTCTCCGAAAAAATAAGGGGTTGAGTGAGACACACAGTCGCCTTGTGCTGCGTGTGTGAACTGTCAGTTCATTTGGGTGAAGCTGCAACATGCAACACTTCTTCTCTGCACCTAATTATAGAGCATGTGTTCTCAAGTGTGGGTGTTAGTGTGTACAGTGTGTACGTGAGAGGTAGAAACTCGGTGTGTTTACACCAGGCTAAAAATACAAGAGAATGTTTAAATCACGTCTATACACAGACCCCAACAAACCTGAGGGTAATAATTTTGTCTCCATGTTTCAGACTCTGTAATCTAAGCTGTTAGTGCATTCATGAGACTGTGGTTACGTGTGTGCGTGTGTGTGTGTGCGCGCCTGCATGTGTGTGTGTGTACGCCTGCATGTGTGAGAGACAGAGCATGTCAGAGACTTTGTGCCAGGTCATGCAGAGAGCTTCATCTGTTGCTGCAGAGCACTTTTTATCTCCTCGCACAGACAGAACACAACAATAGCCATTCCATCAGATAAACCAGGGCTGCAAATGATGATTATTTTACTTATCAGTGTAAAATGTGTGAAACTAGATTAGACCAAATCCCAAAAACATTTAAATTAGTATCAGATGAGACAAAAGAAGCAGCAAATTAGTCATGATTCCTATTTAGATCTAAACAAATAAACACGTTTTTTTAAATTATTATTATTTAAACCATATAATTAAGGTTGATGTCGGGCTGCAATTGCCTTTTTTTCATCAATTAAACGGTTTTAATTAGTCATTGTGGTCAACTAAATTATTTAGTTTTCAAAATAAAAACAGAAATTATTTATTTTTGAGATTATTTACCAGTGCTTGAAAGATTATTACGTTTATGTCAACCAGCTTCCTTCCTTTTTTCTGTTCCCCAATTTATTTGTAGTCAAAATACCAAGTAAAATTTAAAACATCTAGTCTGCCTTAGGTACTTAGTCACTGTGACTCAGAATTCCTTTTATTATTGACTGTGTCAGTTAGTCATTTACTCAGTTGGTCCACACATTTGTTGTGAGACATCTAAAACATGTAAAACAAATATTATTACAGCCCGGTGGTCACAGCATGCTCAGTCTCTCCACCAACAACTGTAGAGACACAGTCATCATCAGAACAGCCTCTTGTGGCTGATCCTAAAGAGGGCGCACACACACATACACACACATGCACTCACTGGCCTTCCACATCAGTTCCTCTCTGTCAGAGCGAGCTCATTACCGCCAGAATCTGGCCCTCACACTGAGCCAACCTGCTTTGCTATGCAGTGTTTTTACACTGGCACAAAATGTCAGCGCGCTAAAAGCATCTGTGCTCCCTTTCTCCCACTGAGACAAAGAGGGAGGCAGTAAAAGGGAAGGAGAGGGGAGGAGGAGGAAGATGGGGGAAAAGTGATGAAAAGAAAGTAAATGTAGTTACACTGAAAGGCCAGAGAGAGAGAGAGAGTGGGGGGGGGGGGGGGGGAGAGTGGATGGCACAGAGGCAAGAAACAGAGAGGGCAAGCTGTTTGTCAGTGAAAGGAAGGAGGCATCACAGCATGACTGAGAATCATGTATTTTCCATGAGCTTGCTGCGTGTTATGGGCTTTATTTATCACCCACAGTATGATTTCAAGCCGTCTGTGTCCCACTAGTTACAGAAGAATGATCCACCATCACGGAGCGATCAGTGACTTATGATTAGGTATTCATTATTTCTTTTTGCATCTATAAATATCCCCACATAGCACCGCTAAATACACAGAGCCCCACATGAGTGCTGTTTTGATGTGTGGGATGAGATGAGGAAAGTGAGCATGAGAGGGGCTGCTCCTGTGCTCAGAGTACACACCAGCACCCCCTCACAGAAAGTGTGACACACATAACAGCACTTTCCCCTGCTCTATATTCAGACATAAATTACTTACAACTGATGGAATATGGCTCTGAATTATCAGGATACTGCCGCATTTCAGCAAAAACACCACTTGTCTTAAATTTACACCACTCAGCTCAGAGGAAGTCTTATAATGCGGCCAGCGTGTGGGAGGCTAAAGCGCAGTCTGTCTGCCTGTTTGACTCCAGTTAATAATGTTTGTTCGGAATTTTCTTTAAGATTTAGGCCACTGGATTTTGTTCAGAGTTTATTTTGTGCTGTGTTAGCTGGCGCACTGTACAGTGTACAGATGGCGTTTCTATTTCTGATGTGCACGAAGACGTGCTGCTTCGGTCTCCACCTGTGCTGCGACTCAGATTGTAACCTTGACAACAGTGTGAAGGTCAGCGGGAGGTGTCGTCAGACTGACTGCTGCCATGGTGACAGAGGAGAGAAAGGGGGTTAATGTGGTTTCTCCTGTCGAGGCATGGCTCACAGATGTTGCACATCAAAGTTTTTTGCTCTTGTGTACGTGTGTATATGGGTGTGTATTTTAAGAGGTCCCATAGCAGGGCCGGAACATCGGAACCATCTCTTCTTGTAATGCACTTCAATATGAACTCCACAGCCCATTATGAACCCAATAGCAAACACATTCTGACAGTTTCAACTGAAAAGGTGAGAAATTATAAGCTTCTAAAAGCAGACTTCAGGGCAGAGCTGTTGGATTGGATTGGATTAGATTGTACAGGTGTACTTAATGAAGGGATCGGTGAGTGTAGATTTGTATTCAAAAGAGAAAAGCATCATGATTTAATGCATCTGAAGGCACAAAGACCTTAACAATGGGAATAGGTGTTGAGCTCATTGACTTACTAAAGTGCATTGGCTTCCTTTTTGTTCACTGATTAGCCTACACCCCAAAGCTCATTAGAAGCAATTTTGTTTTATTCAAAATTTAAAGCATCCATGTCCCTTTTTAAATATCCACCCACAGACACAGTGCTGCTACCAACTGGCTCATTTAGATATTAAACCAATGTGAATTTAACACAACAAGCCTTGAAGGTGGGCAGCACATTGATGGAGTGGTAAGCACTACCACCTCAAAGCTAAAAGGTCCGGGGTATGAATCTACTCCTTCTCCCCATGCTCGTGTGGGTTTCCTCCAAAGGCATGCATGTGAATGGTTGTCTGTCTGTGGGTGTCTCTCTGTGTTGGCCTTGAGATAGACTTGAGATCTGTCCAGGATGTGCTTCCATCTCCTCCGCCCAGTGACAGCTGGGATAGACTCCAGCCCCTAGTGACCCTGAGCAGAATAAGTGGTTACAGATAAAGGATGGATAGATGAAGGTCTTAAAGGCTAGATATTGTTAAAAAAAAAACTTTCTGTTGAAATGTAAGTAAATCTTTGGATTTATGTCTGTGTGATAAAAAAAAAATGTTGGTTAGCTTAGTTTAATGAGCAAAAACAACCTACATTACCTTCTCCATAATCTCCAAAACAACCAAAGTTCAAAAGAAAAAAAGAAGAAGAAAAAGGAAGAAAATATTCAGAACTTCCATCTTCCATTTACACTTAGAAATCCATTTACAAGGCTATTTGGCATCTTCCACTGTAAGAAAAACAAGTTTATGACACGTCAATGTCATGTGCAGATTTATTATATATACAAGGTTGGTGTGACAGGATGGGCACTGTTCCAGTCTGTCCCAGCTTGGGACCACACAGAAATCCAAACCATATCACTGGTAAAGGGAGGCAGTGGGTTGAGCAGAGGGATCAGAGCAGGGAGCCCATCGATCTACTTCTAGGTCATTAAACCCAAGAGTGGTTTTATCGGGAAAAGCAGCGTCACCCGACAGAGATCAATATCGGATAGAGAAGTCTGGCCTACAAGGATGGGTGAGATAACAGGAGATGTATGTAGCTTGCTATATTGCCATAAAAAAGGACAAAGACATAAGCTGAAACAGATGTATAAGTTAATTGCATCAGGATGTCACTTTGTTGTGCAAAGCTGTTGAGCTGCTCTAATAGTAATAAGTATAACTGATAACTTCCAGATAAAATAAACTATGATACGTGATATTTTACGGATTATTTCCTGATAGTTGTTTTTTGTTTTTTGTTTTTTTGTCCTTTCGGCTTATCCCGTGAGTTCAGGGTCACCACAGCGGATCATTGTCCGCATGTTGATTTGGCACAGGATGCCCTTCCTGACACAACCCTCCCCAATTTCTACCGGGCTTGGACCGGCACTGCACAGCTGGGGAGGGGAAGGGGCTGTTGGAGTTCAGTGTCTTGCCCAGAGACACTTATAACAACATATAGCCGGGACCGGGGATTGAACCACTGACCCTGTGTTCCGTGGTTGCCAACGTCAGTGCAGAATGCATCATATTACATGTTTACATTTTAGTTAGATAAATTCAAATAGAAAAGCTAGAAAACAAAGCGATTTAGAACAGTGGTGAGTAGATGCCAGGATGAAGGAATGATAGAGAGCCGGAGAAGGCAGAGATTATCTGAGTATGTTGACCTGCGAGTGGATTATAGACCGGCCATCTGCCACTGTGTGATTATAATCCTGCAAAGAGACAGACAGAGAGAACGTGGGGAAGCTGTGTCACGCATTGGCAACATACTAAGTATACTTTTACGCAATGAGGCCGTAACAACACGAAGTGGGACATGAATGAGAGGCACTTTAACAGCAGCTAAAACAGGCTACATTTTGGCTCAAGTCAGAAACTGTTATAAATAATATAAACACACCTTTAAGGTTCAGTACACATCCACATTGTGCTGAGAGATTAACAGTACTGCAGGAATGATAAGGAAGGAGAGTCCCTCCTGTCTCCCTGTCTGACATGACTCCATATGAAACAGCAGAATGACACCCCTACCCTGATGAACAGCACCCTCATGCATCCGCTCTCCCTCCCTCCCTTCTCCACCATCCCCTCTCTCCCCAATGGCCAACTCTGCATACACTCAGCCCAGCAGCTCCTCCCCCATTTCAGTGCAAACCAGACAGGGAAAGCCAACTACGAACATACTGTGCTTTTCACTGCTCCCCTCCCCTCCTTCTCCGTTTCTCTCTCGCTCTCTCTCTGTCTCTCTTGCGTTCTCACACCCCTCCTCCAGTCTCTCACTCCCCTCCCTCAATCAGTTATAGGGAAGCAGTGATCAGACCCTGCCCTTCTCTCTTGACAAACAGACAAACCAGAAAACGAGCTGCAAAAAGTGGGAGAGGGCGCAGAAGGGCGAGCTAACTGAAAAGGAGAGCCAAGCAGGAATTGATTTTTAGTTTGGATCAAGTACTGTGCGGGATCCCTCCTCAGCTTTTGACTCATCATCCCAGGAATACCACTGCAGGGCTGGGAATTGTATCCCAGTCCTGCTTCTCTTCCCCAAGCTCAGCTCAACTCCAATCTAGGATGCTGTGAAGGATGGTCCACCAGGAAAACTGTTCTTACCAGGTAGTTTCTCAGAGCTAAGTGACTTAACAGACTGCTGTAATTAAATTAAACTGACAGGCACAAGCTCGTATTCATTTTGTTGTTGGTAGCTTTGCTGCTTGTCTGATGTTTTATCTCTGATTGATTCATAGTAAATCTCTGTCAGGTTGAAACTGGAAAATTGTTGCATATGCGTGGGTCTTGTGTGTGTCATTGCAAAGATTCAGACCAGTGTAGGAGTATTGCTCTGTCTTTTGTGGTTACATGATAGTGTTGTAAATCTGAACGCTGGATGGTTACTAAGACAACACTTGACTCAAGGGAATAATGTCATTCCTCCTTCCACCCCCTCCTTATCCAGCCTCATCAATCCATGTCAGGGAGGCATTAGGTGTGCAAGTTTTTAGTGTCACGACTGAACTCTGTATGGATGCAAATGCTTTCTAAGCTTGGAGTTTGATATAGAAGATTTCTGTAATTCAGTGTATTTTGCAGACAACATAGTGATAAAGATTAGTTAAATATGTGCAGTTGCTTACACGTGTGCTTTCATGTTTTACCGTCTCCCTTTATCTAACCTGACAGGAATGAAATAGTTGTGATTACAGGAAAGCGTTGCAGCTGTACATCTGCTTTTCTATAACCAGCTCTGCTCTGGAGGAAAGTCCGCAATGCAATGGTGCTTGGTGAAGATGAAAGCAAAAGAGATGAGCAGAATAGGCTGGGGAAAGCACTGAGGAGGGAAGATGGGGTTTCTTTGATCGGGGTAGCAAGTGTAAAAGCGATGGGAGTAATGTGCAAAAAGCTGCAGATGAGTAAGAAACATGAGGGTCCTAGAGAGTTGGATGGGCTTCACAAATGTACTTAAAGTGATTTTCCAGTGTGCAACGTGAAACTTGAGACTTGAGAAATGTGAATTCTGTTCTCCAACTACAACATGTTCCTTTGGGTGTAATGGAGTGGACTTTTTGGTGTATGCTGTTTTTTATGTAGTCTTCACCTGAATTGATCAGCTGGGTTTCAGGATGAGCTGTTGCTAACTGTTGTTAGCGCTCATTTCTCTGGCATTAATATATATATATGTAGAAAATCTGATCTGTTTTTTCCCTGCACACACAGATTTGTACTTTCCTTGGGTCAGCTCTTGTTTGAGATTTCACCTGTTGACAAACCTCAAAAATACACAAACCATTTGACCACAAATTTGTATTGTATTTGCATTTGCATGTCAGGAGGCTGGATTTGTGCTTGTGTGGGTGAGTGACTAGTTGCATAACAGGATAAGGATTTCCTGCCATGTTTGGTGGTAGATAAACAAGAGATGGAGTGACAGAGATGGCTGGATGGCAGGAAAGAGCAGCAGATAAGGAGAGAAAAGTGATGCCAAAGGGATAGTGCAGATGGCAGATGAAAGGAAGAGAATAAACAGTAGCAGGAGATGTATTGACAATATACGGGCCAAGCAAAGCAGAGGGAGATAAGGGTAGAAAGAGAGCACTGTGAACAGTGTTCATCTTTCTGAGGCAGCTAGGTGATAATAGGTGATGTGGAGAATGGGAAAAATGTTCAGAATTTAGATGAAAATTTTGGCAAAATTGTAAAAAAAAAAAGAAGTTAATGAACTAAAGAATTTATACAATTGCTTAGTTAAAGTGTAAGATGGCTTTATAATTTGGAATGTTGTAGAAAAGAGAGATGGATTTAAGAGAACGAATGAGTGCACTAAGCGGAACAGGGGCTCAGGCTCTGATAACACCAACTCTCCAGAGGCCCCTCAATTAGACCGGTAACCTGGCAACCAGCCAGCAGACAGCGCCCCTCACACACATATAACGCACGCATGCACGCACCATGAGATGGAAAGAAGCAAAGGGCAATGGGGGGAAGAATAGAGAAGAGGGAACATGTGGGGCGGTTTATTGAGGGAATAAAATGGGCAAGGATTAAACAGATAAAGTGGAAAAAGTGTCTTGTCTTTGCTTATCTCCTGAGACAGTCCATGTCTTTGGGGTTTTCTGTTTTCCTCTGTCTTAATTAAGGTGTGGTCCCTCTTTCCTTTTGATGTTGATACATTAGGGCAAAGGAGAAGAGAAAAGACTGAAGACGGGGGGGGGGGGGGGGACATGCAAAAGTCTCCATGCTCCCCTCTTTGTTTACCTCTGAATGTTTGAGGCAAGCGCCCACTAAATGTCAGAGACCATTAGCCAATTGAGTCGCAGGCTGACCCTGGGAGAACTAATAAAGGAGCCATTTGACCCGTAGTCAACCAAAACCATCTATAAATTTAAGCCATGGCAAATTTGTAAATAACCCTATAAGGCCATAAACAGCAAAAGAGCCTAATCATCTATTGCAGCTCCTTTATCTCCATGCTGCACTTTATTCTGTTAAGTGCTTCAGTGGGCTAGAAGCATGCTGTTGATCAGTGTGTTTACTCAAAGCTGAGGTCTCAATATGTCATCCTGTTTTCCTATGCCCGTGTCAATCTATAAACCTCGCTGTGCTGTATTGCTATCAGCAGCAGTCCAAGGCAAATGAGGACGGGTTGAAGGTGGGATCTATTGGATTGGCCACGGAAATAAGTGAAGAAATGCCAAAGTCTCAGAAGCTTGAGACTAAAATCCTATTACACGCCTTATGTATGCAAGGAAGTGTGTTCTTTTGTTTTTCCTATGGGTCTGCAAGCTCATATAGTTTGGTGCATTTGACTGAAGAAAGATGAAGGGGAGCTCCAGTGTCAGTGTAACAGTATACAAGGTGTGGCCTAATGCATTATAAATGAGCAGTGGCGGTACAGTAGACACGACTGATGGATCATGTTGGAATGACAGAAAGGATCGATGCGAGTGGACAGCTAACCTTGCTTTATGGGATTACAGACAATATACATTAGTGTAGCTTGCCAGAAAACAGCACATACCTTCCTCTAGAACCACAAGTTTGCAGTTTATTATTGCATCATCGAAAAGGCATCTTTTACTTTGGCCACAGCCAAGATCCAGTAGCTGTTTCCCTTTCTTTTGTTTATCAGTATTCTTGTCTCATTATTATACAAATTAAAGATACAATGTTAAGAAACTATTCTTGTAACCTTTAGAAATCATGCCATCCAGCAAAAAAAAAAATTGAAAAAGAAAAGAAATCACATGAAATAGTTCCTGGTGAAATTGTCTGATGCTGTTGACCTATGTAAACAGCAACACAAGGTTAAGAAAATAAGAGCATTGTTGCCTTTGCACACACACACAGAGATAAAAGAAAATACAAGTGGAGTTTGGATGTTTGTGTTTTAAATGCAGTGTTACACGCAGGAGTATGTTTGTGTTGTCATTTAGATTTTTTGATGCATTGATTAAATGTGGAGCTTGGGATCACATGATCTGGGTCACAGCTTTAATGTGCTGCAAGTCTCTTTGTCGCTTTGGACAGGAGTGTGCTTTGTCCTAATGTAATACAAATTTGTCAAAACTTCAGCTCTCTAAAACACTTGCCTGTGTGTGTGAGTTAGCGGACGCCCTGATGGGCCGCCCCGTGCTCCTTTTCGCAGTCCAATTTGTTTGGAACACAGAGAATCACCATGGAGAAGTTCTCGCCACGTTGCTATGGTAGCAGCCCCCGTTCTTGTCCTCCTGTTTCCAAAATAAGATCAGATCTGACTCTCTTGTGTTCCTTTTATACGTGTCTGTAAAAGTGACAGTATCACACAAGTAGAGACATTCACTTTAAGGAACAGTGTACTTGTTTTCTGATACAGAGCTTTGAAACAAATGTGGAGGGCAGAGAGATAAAAGGAGCGTGTGCATCACCCACACATGTACACTTACACACACATTGACACACAAACACACACTGCGCCATTGGCCTTGGATTCCAGGCTTACAGGAGGTGCCAGGAGCTCTGTCTCCCACAGTCACCCTCTGTTCACATGGAACAATTGGCTATTCTGTGTTTGTGTGTGCGTGTGTTTCTCTCTCACAGACTTGCTCGCTCTCTCAGCTGACCTGACAGTCAAGCCATCATTTACAACAGAGGATTTAACCTGTGATTCAGGCAATGTTCACCATCTCATATGCGAGTGTGTTTGCGGGTGTTTTTATATTAGAGGCCCACTTCTTGTGTGTAGGTCACCCAGGTAACCCTTCCCCCCCAACCTCCTATCCCATTTGAACCAGCAGTGACTTCACTTAGAGTATGAAGTCAGCCTCGCTAATGAAGCAGCAGGGATGACTCTGCTCCAACCTTCAGCCCTAAATCGGATGGTCTCACTCGCAACTAACTCCAGTTAGTGTGTGTGTGTGTGTTGTCTGTTTCGTCCTCAGCAACAGTCCAGTGTGGGTGGATTCAGGAGACAGCCAGACAATTCACTGTATTCCACCCATAATCCTCAGGGATCAACACTGAATAGACCCCTCTTCCTATTTTTGTATTTAACCCTGTGTGTGTGTGTGTGTGTGTGTGTTTGTGTGTGTGCGCGTGTGCGTGTGTATATGTGCTCAAATGCTCTTTGATGTTATCATGCAAATGCATTATTCCCCCACTACTTCTTCTGTGATTTCTTTTGCTCATCTTCACCATCCCTCTGTCTCCCTCCTTTTATCTCTCTCTCACTCTAGCAGATGAATATGACTCACATTCATCAGTATCATTTGGTTTCCTCTTCCCTCTCATCTTTCTCCCTCATTCGTCTTGTATCCCTTTGTCCTTGGCCGGCTATTTTATTTCTTATCTGATATCCCCGTCTTCCCGTTAGATCCCTGACAATTTAGTGTGATTCATCCTCAGAATCTTTCTACAGGTGGAAGTTCAATGGTTTAAAGAAAAAAAAATACTGTATGCAGTAAAGTCTTACCACCCTTTACTATGGCGTATTGATCCAAGACTTTTAGGGATCATATTTTTTTTGTTTAGTATTCACAGTATACTAATAACTGAAAGAGATTTTGTATTACTATTACTGTATATCGAGTGTTTCTCCTGGTGTTCTGGTTTCCTGTCACAGTCCAAAGACATGTATGTTAGACTAACTGGTGACTTTAAATTGCCTGTAGGTGTCAATGTGAATGTGAATAGTCGTCTGTCTGTATATGTCTCTGTCCAGGTCTTATCCCGCCTCTCACCCTATTAAAGCTAGAATAGGCTCCAGCTCCCTGTGACCTTGAACAGAATAAGTGGTTACAGATAATGGATGGATGATTAATCGAGAAAAAAAGTTGCAAGTCCTACATTAATTACATCCTGTTCTTTTGAATCATTATCCTAAAAAATACATCTAATCTCTTGTATTTGTTGCTTGCATGATGAATTAGTTTCTGCTTGAACATGGTAATGGTTTTTCAATTCCTTGTCATGCCTGCCATTTTTCCGTTTAAACACTTTGTGTGTGTGTGTGTGTGTGTGTGTGAATAAAGTCATGTTCCCCTGCAGTGTAATTCTGCAGCCATATGTGGATATAATTTTCTGTCTGGGCAGGTATGACAAATATATGAGTCACGGGTCGATAACGTCTCGCAAAGATGAGATCATTACACACCATGGAGAGCTCAGATTGAAAATGTAACTAACTGGCACAGGCAAAATGTGTGTGTGTGTGTGTGTGTGTGTGTGTCTGTGTGTCTGTGTGTGTGTGTGCATGTCAGACGAATGGCCCATTGTGCTCTGTCAGAGTTTGTTTAGCTGGCTGGGGCTGTGGGGCTGCTGGCTTTGGAGGCCAGACTGGGCATTATTTTTACCTTGGCAGAAAAGGCAGCACACTACCTCCTCTGTTACATAAACACACAGATTTCCACATTAATTTTGCCTTCAACATCTAGGCTAATGAACATTTCATGTTACAAACGCACAAACAATTGTGCGCTTTTCAGTATAAGAGGGTCAGAAGGCTGAAAATGTAAAATCTGAAAGGAATCCAACTGTAGGAAGAATGATTAGAACTAGTGAGAGATGGTGTTCGGGAGAGGCTCCAGACATGCCAGGAGTCCCCTAAACGCACACACATGGGCTCACTCACAGCAAGCACAGTTACACTCAAACACACCTACACCGCCGCTATCCCATCGCTGAGGTGTCTCCTTCCAAGTTGTCGGTGAGCAGATGCTGTCCTCACATCAGGGCGTGAACACGGAAAATAAAAAACACAAGTGTGAATTTCTCCCTCTTCTCTTTAGCTCTGTCTGGCTGTGAGAGGCCACTGTGACCACAGGCTGGAAGTTAGGGAGGGTCTAAAGGGGCCTTACCTCTGGCCATTGTGCTTTCACAGTCCTGTGGGAGAGACAGGAAACCTATAGGGGGAGTGAGTGGAGAGGCCAAAAAGTGCAAAGAAGTGTCTCACCATGGCAGAAAAAGACAAGCAGGTATAGGAGAAGACTGTTGATACCGTGTCAGACCCTAGCAGGGAATATAATGCGAATTTACTGCTGAATCTCAACAGTCAGTCCAGACTATTCACTGGGGAATAGAAAGGAAAAGACAGGAGTAAGGAAAGGATGAAGGAGACACTGGATAGTATGGATGGATGTGGTGGAGCGGATGGTGTCATCAGGCAAGCGGCCGGCCAGTACTTCAGTGACGACTACAAAGAGGTAAAGGGTCATGTCTCGTTTGTAAGTGCTGTATTCCAATCGGATTTTTTACAATTAATTTTAACTAATTTTTGCTGCATTGGAAAACTAGGGATCGCTCACAGAAGGGACACACATGATGTTTACAGTGATGGTTGTATCAAAGTGAGCACATGTTCTTTTGCTGTGTCTTTTAAAGGAATACTTTGACATAACATATCACTCATTAACATGTTATATGCTTTATTTATTCCCTTCCAAAGTGTAAAAATATGCGCTGGGCTTTTTCGTGGCCAGAAGTAATGACTAGCAGCCTCAAAGAAAATATAATTCTTCAAGATGTCACTGCACCCAGCCAGGAAATAGTCCAGCATTGTTGAGTGTCATTTTGACATTCAGCTTAAACAAACAAAATATAGGCTGAAAACGACTGGGTTTCAAATTAGCCAGTAGGCAAATTTAGTTTCATGCTTCCTGTTTCTACTCTTTATGCTAAGACTAGCTGCCAACTGTCCTGCTCTTGGCTCCAGCTTCATTTTAAACAGACAGGTGTGAGAGTGCTATCGATCTTCTCATTGAAATCTTGAAAGCAAGAAGTCAAATGAGCATATTTTCCCTGATTGTTTTCCTTTTGTGTACGCTGTGGTAGCGGCCAAAGACTGAGGCTGACGTAATGCTTGAAGTTTGGGTTTTAATGTGCTTAGATATTTAGGGCAAAAGCTATGACATAATGGTGTGTGTAACCAGGCTCTTATCCCTTAGCCTGCTTCATTCTTTGGAGAGAAAAACAGATTCCTCTTCTTAATCTTTTGCCACAAATCCATAGTCTGGCCTTTTTGCAGACGAAAGCTCAAATGTCACTTGGAGACCTATTGTCCTGACTAAACCTACTTCATGCTCCACATATCTCCTCGCTCCCATTGTCATCCCCCCCCTCCTTTTCTCCCCTTTATCCCATCATAACCCTCCCCCTCTACACAACACGGACACCCTCGTGTAGACTTTTCCACCACTCACTGAGTCGTTCTCTTCCAATCTGAGTGACAGGAGCAGCCTTGCACTGACCTGTTGCTGAACTGTATGATGGGTCAAAGGTCATGTCTCTTATCTGGATTGGAATGTTGCACTGCCTGGTTCTCAGATATCACAAGAAGATGATCTTACACCAAATATATATATTTCTTTGGCGATCAAAGACAAAATCTTGATGTCTGTATGCTTTAAAGGAATAGGTTTGACAAACAATAAAAGTTAACTGAGCCAACAGCCATTATCTTGAACCTGTTTTTTGTAAATAAAAAGAATTTTCCTGATATTTTCAAAACCTTTTGGAAGCAGGTGTAATCTTAGTTAAGAAAACTATGGCTCGTGTGTGAACTGTGAAGATTACAGTGTAGTCAAAACACACATACACAAGACAGAGTGACCTTGGATGTGTTTGTTGAGCTGTGAGCTCGGCAGCAGCTCACTGTCAAGCCTGGAAAGCATATCACAGTGAAGATGTCCCACTCAGATAACCTAAACAGATGCACAGTGAGTAGCTTTAAAAAAAAAATCTGAAATGCACTTTTTCCAAGCACACTCCATTTACAGGTGCACTGTAACTTCACATGTTCACTCTTGCCGTACTTATAAATACATATATAGCCTGTGTTCACAAGACCTGCTGTTTTGTCTCTGTGTGCGCTTGTGCGTGAACAGTGGGTTCTTGTCTGTAGCCAGCAAGTGAGGTCTTGTTCGGTGAAAAGCCTTCATTGTGCAAAAGGAGCGTGAGTACTTAGTGAGGAATGAGGGGAAAGAGAAAAAAGATATTAATGAATGAAGCTGTGAAAAGATTTTTCTTTTAGCATATTTTTATAATTTAGTTTGCAGTAAGAAAGCTAGAGAGGGAGACAGGAATCAGAGAAAAGCAAAGGATCTGTGGGCATGCAGAGATAGTCACGCACACACACAAATCCACGTTTCACTTTAATACACATCTTAGATCTTAACCACTCAACAATTTGTGTGTGCATGCATGTGTGTGTGTGTGTGTTGCTTACAAGCAATTTGAGGGAGGAAAAAAGGAGGATGCCCTTTGTTAGCACAGATAATTAAATTTCATCTCCCTCCCCTAATATAGATTTCCAGGAAAGATTTGGGGGCTCAAAACAAGCACCCTGTCGTCCATGGCCAACGCTAAATGACCCTCTAGGCCTGGGGATAAATGGTTGTAGTGCAGAGTGGAGGGGAAAATGTCTTTGTCAATGAGGGTTTTTCAGCGGAGGAAATTGCTCAGTGAATTTGAGGAAAAACACAAATTAGCCCAATTGTGTTTCTTCCAATCTAATTTGAACAGTGAGGTTGTGGTGCTCAAGGCCAGGAAATGAAGGAGGTGGTTAGGACTGTCACTCATTCGCTCTCTTCTGCTGTCTCTCACTCTCTCTCTCTCTCTCTCTCTCTCTCTCTTTCGTTCTCTCTCCCTCCTGAAAAATTTTAAACTAATGCTATTTTCCGTTTCATCATCATGTGGAAATGGCCATTCAGATGATTTTTCACGACATAAATTTATAAGATTTTATATGAAGCTCTAATAGGAAATTATCCAGTAAAACAAAATAAGTTGCAATTACTTCTTAGTCATGACAATCTCAGTGAGTGAGCCAATGAAAAGAGCACAATGTTTGGAATAATATGGATAGATTTGCATTTCACTCACCCAAAACTAAAGCACCAAATTGAAATCAGCAATGACCGAATTAGATTATTTCCTGTATTAAAGACAATCAGAAAAATCCCCTACTGTTCCATCCAGCACATGAAACATGAAGAAGATAATGTAAAGATGAGCTGTTAGTAGGGATGATAAAAGACAGGATTAGAGAGGCAAAGAGAGGCAGGGCCTTGTATTTATTGTCCAATTTGCTCCTCCACCTCTCAGTGGTGTATTCCTCACCTTTTGTAAATGTTTTATGGAGCTGCCATGATTACTGTTTTATCACACACAGCCCACCCACACACACACACACACACATGCCGTATAACAAATGGCATTTATACAAAGACAGGAAACTCTGTTGGTCAGGCATGTGTGAGATGCACAGATAGTGTCTTGCAGGCTAAACCAGTGATCACTGTTAACTAGTAGGTCTCTTACTTTAGGTTTATAAAGGGTGTAAGTGGGAGCCAAAACATGTATTTTAATAATCAATTAGTTGATTTAACAGAAAGGTAATTAGCATCCATTTCGATAATAGCTTCAGTGATTTTTGAGGGAAACCTTTTCCACATAAATAAGATGTTTGAAGATGTCACTTTGGGATGATAAACTGGTTCTGGCATTGTGAAAACAAAATAATGAGTCAGTTAATGGAGAAAACACTCAGCATATTAAGCTTATAGGCAACAATGTGTGAAATGCTTTTTTCATTTTAAATCCTTGCAGAAACACGGGTTCTACCTCATGTGACTCTGATCACTAAAATCATGACATAAATTGAGAGGTGAATAAGAAGAAAAGGAGTTTTAACTGCTGTGGTGAAGATAGTTGAATAACATTCATCTAGCTGAAGATGTTGATCACTAGCTGAAGACATAACCCTGAATATGTCCAGGTTAAACCGTAGGTGAAGTGACCTGATGTTCTACCACTGTGAGAATTGATTTTTTTTTTCCAAGAGAGGTTTTTGGGTTTTTTTTATTTGTACATCTTAACACCAACATACAGCCTTCTAGCAAAGAGAGTTGCAGCTGTTCTTTGGAGTAATCTAAGTGACAGGGTTGCAGCTGTGCTGTAGTAATGCTTGTGTGAGCGATGCACATGTACCTAAATGTGTTTGACCTGGACTGTACCACACAGGATGCCGTTGGGCCGTTAGAGTAAGGAACTGAAACAAGTGTGTTCAGTTTGACTCCCCAAGTTTATCTTTCAATTGTGCACACGCACACAAAGGAGCATTGCCAGGTCTGCTTCTCTGCATGCCAGTGTGTGTTGTGCTGGAAGCTCCAAATGTGTCTTGCAGGCCCTTGTGTGGAGTGGAATTATGTTAATTTGTCCTTGGTGAAGGCACTTTCACCAACGCCTGCACATAACTGTCAGGAGAGAGACGGTGAGAGAGGAAAGGAGCGAGCAAAGGAGTTGAGAAAATGAGTGGGAGCGAGGTGAAGGTGTGATGAGCGATTTGGAGATGGGAAGAACAGAATGAACTGCAGAGAGAGGTGGTTTGATGGAAGGATCATAGAGGCCTGAGGTTGAAGCAGACAAGTGGCGATGGAAGGAGATGAGAGGAATTTGCCATAATAGGAAGAGAGCCCAAGACGAAACAACTGACAAGGCTGAATCAGGCAGATAGACAAAGCAGGGGAATATGATGAACAGAAAATTATTATGTTTGCCTTCCTAAGCCAGGAAAAAGTTTGGAAACCAGTTATTTAGGGTAAGTATGACTTTCTTCACAGACAGTTTGAAAGACCATGGACCTGAAAGACCAGAAGAGTGAAAGAGCCAAAAATCAGGGCTCTAATTGTGCATCAGTAACATGTGCACAAAGTGCCTCAGAGAATTTACCTCTTCTCGTTTGATCAGAAACAGTCTGAGTCACTCATTAGTTATTTGCAGTGCAGTCAGATGTGTTTACCTGCTACCAGCGCAGACAAAACATCCTTTGGGAATTGGTATGTGTTAGCATGTTTGTGAAGTGCTGCCAAAGCTGAAGCTGCACTGAGTTAGGAATTTCAGATTGGGACGAGGCCAAATGAGAGCAACCCTGGAAGTGTGTAGTGCACATTTAACCAAGTATTAAGCGCTTGTTACTGCTTTTTCTCTGGAGTTTACCGTATGGAAATGGCACACACATGGTGTGTGTGTGTGTGTGTGTGTGTGTGTGTGTGTTTGTGTGTGTGTGTGTGTATGTGTTTACATGTGTGTGTGTGTGTGTGCGCGTGTATGTGTAAGTGTTTACATGTGTGTGTGTGTGTGTGTGTGTGTGTGTGTGTGTGTGTGTGTGTGTTGTGCTGGACAACAAGAAGACAACAGTGCCATCTTCTTGTGAATACTGATATTGTCAGCTTGTAATGACACATGCTTCAGCTGCACTTTGTATCAGTGCTAGTTAAGAAGACACTGAAACTCTTTTTGGAAACTGATGGGAAGGCAGATTATTATTATTATTATTATTATTATTATTAGTATATTATTAATATACTTCCCCCCATGATTAAACTTTCAGTAAGTAAGAGTATTTATACTTCATGGTGACGTAGCATGTCAGGAAACTGTAACTGTAAGTACCTGTGTCTACTGTGCCGTGTCAACCAGCATCCACATTCTCAAGTATCTCTGAGGAAGAGAAGCTTCATGTCTTAGTTCTCTGTAAAACTACAACATCAAAAAGAGCATAAACAGTAACTTTACCTTGGTCTTCTCTTGTTGCAGGCCCAAAAGAATGAGAGGGAGTCCATCAGGCAGAAGTTGGCTCTGGGCAGTTTCTTTGATGATGGGCCGGGCATCTACACTAGCTGCAGCAAGAGTGGCAAACCCAGCTTGTCCTCACGGTAAGACCTCTGTCGTATTTCTTCTTTGTTAACTGGTAGACATGTGACCAGCATTAGGGAAAGTTTTAGTTTAGTTTTTTTCTGGTTTCATTATTCCCTAAAGAAGGATGGACTGAAAGGGGATCCTTCACAAAGTTCTGAGCTGTAGCCTAATGTCCAGAGAACCCACATTTTATCTGTATACTAAAATTACAAACAGAGAGTAGGGTAAGTCCAGATTTACGGAAGTAGTCATGTCTACCTGGTAATAAAAGAGAGAGACACATGGGCAGAAAGACTGACAACAAGTAAATAATATTTGTGCAAACAGAATGAGACAGAATGCAATCATATCTTGACACTTCCCCAAAGACACACAGTATACTACCACCTCCTACACGCTACCTTACAGGAACTGGATGTTGTATAAAGATTTGAGTGCTCTTTGTAACCCTGTGATTCAATCACGTGGATTTCGCAAAACAGCGAAATATTCATGACTATGACTCTTGATGCATCGTTGGTGGTTGTTGTATAAATAGTCATATGACTGAAATGCGTGACAATATATCTACATAGTAGGACTGGAAATGTGAGGTGGATTATGTTGCCAGTGTTTGACCTTTAAATTCAGACAGAATGTCATAAAGATCGCAAAAAGACTGTTTTGAAGATTTGTAACCAACTTCTATGTTGTCTAAAATCAATATTAAATTTGAGTCCCTTTATGAAAAAACTATTGACCACTCAGGTCCTATTTAAATTGGGACTGATTGGATCTCTGCTGTGTAATCAATCGGCCCTGTTTGTAATTACTGCCTTGAATAAGCAGGTTATTGATCCACAGTGGGCTGGATCTACACCCAGTGACATTCTGTTCCTCCGTGACACAAAAACTCCCCCCACTGGTTCCCAGGCAGATTGGATCAGACCTACCAGACCTTCCTGGATCGATATTGAAGACAAGAGGGGAAATGATTAAAAACACAAAGCCTCCTTAATTTTTTCCTCATTGAACGCTTTGCACTGCTACTAGAAGCAGTTCTTCATTTTTTCTCTCCTTTTTCCACTTTCTTTAACACATTTTAGTACAGTGTGCAGGTTCACAGCGCTCTAAATCCTTTACTGAGGCACTTTGTTGAACTCATCAAAGGTCAGATGTATTTGCAGCAGTGCTGTGGTCTGTGTTGTCATTTTGATCGGAGTCAGTTACTGCAGCGCAAGCTGAGACTGAACCGACATTTATGCTAATATTAACTTCTCTCCCTCGATTCAATCTATGTCTGTCTATATCTGTCTCTCCCTGTAGGCTGCAGAGTGGAATGAACCTACAAATCTGTTTTGTCAATGACAGTGGCAGCGACAAGGACAGTGATGCAGATGACAGCAAAACAGAGACCAGCCTGGACACACCTCTGTCCCCTATGGTAGGCACTGATGTCCACCTGTGCACTCTGAAACCCCCGCATTATTATAGTATTTCCCTGCAGTTCAAGAATGAAAGGAGAAAAAATGACGTATTGAAATCACTACCAAAAGTGAATTAAGATATGCAGGACTGACTGTGTGAAAAAGAAAAGGTGTTAAACCGAGATTGACACAGAACAAGAGTGAAAGAAGGGAAAAAGGTGAAGATATTCATTATGAATTAGAGAAATAACTTGTGGTGTAGTTGCTTTATGAATGTCTTTGTGCACCTTTGTGGGGCTGGTAACAAGTACACAGGCAGCAAATGTCTCTGATTTGGAACATGTCATCATGTCCATGGATGACTGGCCACATTACCCTTGAGGCAGCCTGAGATATTTAACATTTAACAGAGACAGAACGAGAAAGAGAGAATTATCATTTTTTTGCATGTTCATCCTTGCTCTCCTCACATCCCAGCTGATGCACTATGTTGTTCATGTCAAAGTGTAAAATCTATATACTTCATAAACACTAACCCTAAAACGTGATCTCTCATCTTTTCCTCTTACTCTATTACCCTCATTGATACCTTCCTTTCTTTTACCACTTTTACCTTTTCAACTGTGTTCATACTTCCTCCTGCTTCTACCACCAACCTCCTTGCAGTCCAAGCAGAGTTCTTCCTACTCGGACAGGGACACCACAGAGGACGACTCAGAGTCTCTGGAGGACATGGATTTCCTGAGTCGACAGAAGAAGCTGCAGGCGGAGGCAAAGCTAGCCCTCGCTATGGCCAAACCCATGGCCAAGATGCAGGTGGAGGTGGAGAAACAGAATCGCAAGAAGTCACCAGTGGCCGACCTGGTTAGTACCACAGTTCTGATGCTGCCGTCGCCTAACAACAAATCAAAAATACTATATCATCTTTGTATATCATGAGATACAAAGTTTGTATGTCATGATTGTGTTTTGTCATTTCAAAGATAATTTTGGATGAGCGCTAGACCATTGTGTTGGTTCTGTAGCTTTTTACAACAGGGTTTAGAATGCAAGTTCAGCACAGCATTGTCAAACAGGAACCATGAGATCAACTGATATGTAAAAAGTAAAAAGAGAAAGTACATGTGCTGTTTCAAGCTTTCGATTTTACTTTAAAACCGCTTAATGTTTCCATATTAACAATGAATTACTTGAAAGACACACAGTAGCTTGTGGTGGTGAACGAACAAATTTCTTGGATTTTACAGTTTTATAGCCTGCTCCATGCTACCTGCTAAGCACCAAACAGCAGATGCCCGATAAAGTTAAGAAATCAGGACATCTGGCAGCATAAAAAGCCAGATATTTCTCTAAGGAGTTGGCCATTGCACTTACATCCATCCAGTGGGCAGAAACGTGACTTTTAATAAATGCTAATGTTGCTCCATATGTGCTGGAAGTGTAAATCAGTAGCTGATTTAAAAACAGTTTAATGGAAGAATGATAACATGTTGTGTCGTGTTGTGTTTATGGCCTTTTTGCACTGACTGCGAGGGCCAAAAAAAAAAAACAGGTTGAAAACTATCATCAACTACAGTATATCAGGTGTGTCAGTTGTTTGCTCGGTTGCATCAGTGACACTAATGATGCCATAGGCCTACACAGTTTGGAAGACAGCCTGTCAGTGTATGTGTCAGTATACATGTATCAACACCCCATGCAGTCAGTGTCATGAAAGATACTTCATTCCTCTGCTGCCTTCAGGCCAGAGATGGTTTACAGCATACAGCATCAGCTCATGACAAAAGCAAATTTTTATCTTCACTGATCAATCATTTCAGTGTTGCTGTAACGACATTACTGTATTGTCATCAGCCTATGTGTTGCAGACTGATACATGTACAACCTCAATTCCAAAGAAAGTTATATCACATGATGAAACCGAGAAATTCTAACATTTCATGGCAAATGTTAGTTTATTTTGAATTTGATGGCAGCAACTCGATGCTCACCATTGTTTAGCATCCTCTCTTCTTTTAACAACTGTCTGTAGACGTCTGGGAAGTAAGGAGAGCAGTTGCTGGAGTTCTAGGAGAGGATGGTTGTCCCTTTCTTCTCTGATGCAGGATGCTGCTGCTCATTTTCATGAGATTCATACCGTCAATGGTCAGTTAGTCAATGTGAGTCAGAGCAGATGGGTGGATTGTTGTTTTAGTAAAGTGTTGGTTGACGGTAATATCTATGGTACATGTTGATCATGATGTCATTCATCTTTTCACACTCTCGCTCTGCCTCCATTTAGACGAAAAAAGGTGATGAAGACCCTGCTCATCATTCTTTCATCATTTTTCATCTGCCTCACTGCCGCTTCATGAGCACACACACCAACACACTGAGACATCCACCGTGGCAGACATACACACACTATATTTCCTCCCTGAACTGCAGGCAGAACCACTTTACTTATTCAGAGAAGAGAAGGGCAGCTTGGCCGGGCCCATCTATAATTCATACCCCGGAAAGCATTGACTTCTGTGTTTAGGGATGTAGCAGTGCTCAGCAGTCAGAAGACATCACTGTCACTGAACACACAGTGAATATTAAGATGTATTAAGGTTAGAGCCACTTGCAACATCCAAAACACCAGAGATCTGATGGTACATGTGCTAAATGCTAGGAAGAGTTCTTTGGAAGGTCTTTAGTAGCTGTCTGGGACTATGCGCAGAAACTGTGGATTAGCTAAACTACTTGTGTAAAAGTCAAATCATTAATTGTTTATTAAAATACCACTTCCCACATGTGATTACAAACTGGTGTGGTGCTTATCTCAAGTAAATGTAGGTATTAGTCTCACAGTAACCAATAAACTATGAAAGGCTGACACAAACCTCAGTCAGTTATAAAATACCATAAATCCATTTGCATTAAAGGACGTCCTTCGCTGATTTTGAACTTGCGTACTTTGTTTAGAGTTTGGATAGTGCATGTCCATAAATGCAATTAAACTTCCCATTGACGTCCCTTCAGATTATGTCATCTCTTGGCTCACACTATGGAGTTTGTAATTATGATTAGCTTGCTTTTCCAGAGCTCCCTCGGATGATATCATATGAACTCCTAATGACGACGAACTCCTCCGGTTAATTATAGGGATATCAGAGGGAAGCTTAAAATCCACAACTCATTAATGTACATTTACAACCTAAACTAAAGGCACAGAAAGCTAGTTAAAACTTGATGAAGTTGTCGTTTAAAACTTGCTAGCTACCAAGTGAGAAGTCAACATTTTTTTTACTTAGTACTTAAAGGATTAATGGTTTAAATAGATTTTAATAATAAAAAAAATAAAATTTTTAATAATGATGGTAAAAGTAATGGAAATAATAATAATAATAATAATATACTATTATTTTGGATTAACAGATGAAAATAATAATACTGAGCTGAAAGTAATTGATCAGTTAAAATCGCTGCACTGCGGTGACCCTGAACTAACGGGATAAGTCGAAAGGATGAAAAAATTAACCAATAGTGGTAAATAAATAGTTAACACTTATTACCTTTATGAAATTAGTAGATAAAGTGTTTAATCTTAATACAAAAAATTATTTAATAATTTCTATTATATATAATAATAACTTAAATAATTAAATGTAAGTAAAAGAAAAATATTAACAGTTCATTTGTATGAAAAATGATTGTCACCAAACAGTTTTCCCTAACATGTACTTTAAAATCAGCTGACATGAACACTTTTAGATTATGACCATTGGGAGTAAATGGACAAATAATGTTGGGGAACTGAACTGGGCCAGTAAGTTTGAAATTCACTTCCAACTAACGAACAAGAAATTTCCAGCACTGTGAGCATGTACCCAAATGTCTCTGTGTGTGTACCAAGACTGTGGGTTTTCCTAAATCTGTACCAAGAAAATCAACGAGAGCAGAAGACAAAAGCAGAAGCAATTGAGATTCAACATGTTAAAACCCTGAGTTTTCTGTTTCAGCTTCATTCAGAGAGGAGTGTGTAGCTCCTCAGTCTGATGTCAACTCATAGCTGGAGGTTGTTGTGCAGATATTGGAATTAGTAGTATGATCAATCTGCCACAGAAACTAACACTGCGGTCAGCAGGCTACCATGCTGAGTCAGATCAAACACCAATCTACAACTTTTCCCATCACCTACTCATGTTGTCTTGACATTCATTCTAACTTTCTGTCAAAATTTAGTCACTTGCCTTTTGTATGTCAAGTCAGTCAAAACTGAAACTGACACAAGGCTTCCAGTAGTCTACAGCTGCATCTTTGGCAGTGAAAGTGAAAGGGGAGGAGAGACTAGCAATATGAGCCAGACGAACGCCCATGCAACAGCTACGGCAAGAGAGAGAAAGCACGAATTTCCTCCTCTGTTGTTTGTCAAGACTCTAGGTAAAACTGGGAGGGACGGAGAAAACAGGTGCTGGAGAGAAAGAGAAAGAATGCTGTCTGGTTGGACAGGAGAGACGGCAGAGGATGAGTGTGCTAAACGAAAAAGCAAATGATCTGCCCATGGGTGTCTGAGAAAATACACACAATGTTTGCTGTGTGTCGACTTTGGTGCTGCCCACAATTGGACTGACAACACAGAGCAAGTGTTACTGGCAAGGAGCAATAACAAAGCTACAGTGGAGAGAGTAAAAGAATAATTTCTCGCCATTTATTGTGACTCCAACTGTCTTAAAGGAAACTATAAACAGGAAATGAAAGATGACATATGAAGCAAAATGAAATAGATTTTTCCACGCTACAACCTACACTGCTGGGTAATAAACAAAAAGAAACTGTGACACAACAGGTGTCTACTGACTGGAGTGTTACGACATCACAGAGTCAGCGAGTTTATGACACAAGTGTCAGGGTTTAACCCTGTTGTCGTGTTTTTGAGCAAGCACTAGCACCTGCATGAAATCCCCGAACTTTACCGTCTCCCTGCAGAGTGCTGACCTCCTCAAAGTAATATTCCCTTTTCTTTCATCAGGGACATTAGCAGAAGAGGCCAAGAGACTGAAACGCGGATGTTACTAAGGTTGTTGTTCATGTTGACAAGAAACACGACAAATGGCAAAGCAACTAATCGCGTTTTCTCTCAGACTTTCATTTACCAATTTAATTCTAATGTGGCTGATCTTTCCCTGCTGGTAATGACTTTGTATACTATGTAATGAAAGACTTTGTTTTAGAATTTGACATGATTATTAATTCATATGTAGGGTATTTGTTTGGTAAGGGTCTTAAATTGTTTTATACAAATGCTTTTACACAACGTTCTGTAAAACTGGATATATTTTTTTCCCTCGTTCAACCTCATATCTATCCGTCCCATGTGGTTTCAGCCTGCTGACAGTGGACACTGTGTCCGATGCGCTTTCCGTTTTTCTCATGTCCCCCTGTCGCTGTGTGTGTGTGTTTTTTGGCAGCTTCCACACATGCCTCACATCAGCGAGTGTCTAATGAAAAGAAGCCTGAAGCCCACCGACTTGAGAGACATGACGCTGGGACAGCTCCAGGTTATAGTCAACGACCTGCACTCCCAGATTGAGAGTGAGTCGACCTCAGGCAAACATACAGTACAGCACACTGACCACTGTTTTCAATCGCAGAAATGAGCAAGAGAGCAAATGGGGAAAAACATGCACATGCATACTGACCCCTACCCTAGTGGATGTGAAAGTACTTAATATATGTTAGTTCATAGAACTGTAGAGTAAAAGCTTCCCCTCAGCACTTACTGTTAGCATTCTGTACAGATCATTGACTCTGGTACTCTGTGATGAATAATCTCTCATGTTACACAAAACAGCTCCAAAATCCCCACCAGAGCAAAGTGATGAGCTTGTTTTTACTTTCCCCTTAAAATGTCTTTTGTGGGTGGTTTAGATTTTCTGGCAAAGCTAAAGGAACAAGAGCCAGCTCATGTGATGTGAAAACAGCCACAGCCACTGTGGTCTGACTGTCAATAACCCCAATGCTTTTGAGGGCTTCGTGTGCTGATTGTGCTGGTTAAATGTGGCCAAATTCCTTCTTGGTTGTTCTGATACACGGGCTGCACGTTTGCTTTCTCGTCACTGCAGGTCTGAATGAGGAGCTTGTGCAGTTGCTGCTGATCCGAGATGAGCTACACATGGAGCAGGATGCCATGCTGGTTGACATAGAGGATCTCACCAGGTGACTGCATACGGGTTGTTTGTCAGAATTACTGGTGTAATAGAGAAAATTAAAAAAACAACATTTCACACAGTCTGTGAAATTGAAATTGCAATATATATTTAATTTTTTACAGGCTTAGATGTTTCCTAGAAGTATATAGAAACATAGATATTGTTTTTATTCCCATCAGCCACTCAGGTACTGACGGTTTTGGGTTTGCAACCACCACCCTCAAGCAGATATTAAGACAGGGGCTACAGTAATGTGGTAGCGCCACAACCCCAGCCTTCATCACTAAATGTACTTCACTTCATTTAGTAAATTTCCTGCAGCTCCCTTTGAAGTCACTAAACTATTTGTGTACACACCCCTTTCCCTCTCCATACATACACTATCAGGCTACTCCCAAAGGGCCTGAAAACAAACTTTTATGTGGATTTCCCCTTTTTTTAAAAATTAGTCAAACAAGTGTAAACAGTTTAGGGACTGTTTTTCAGTGTTAGTGAGCTCTTGGGGCAGCAAAGTGTCACATCATGTTCAGCTTTTGGATAACAAGGAGGTTAATAAAGAAGGGGCTACCCTAAAAATTTTTCACAAGTCAAGAAGTGCTATTTGATCTTCTGACACAACCAAATGGTGTCATGATTCAATTAAATTGTAAAATGTGTAATTTGTTGGATTTGTTAATGTAATGAGACCTGTTTGAGCAGTTGCTTGACTTTTAGCTTAATCCAAATAGTCTGTTGTGTAATATTTATTCTTGTTTCTGTGATTTCAATTTGTAAAATTATTGGACACCCTTGGTAGTTGTGTACAATTTAAAAGACATCTTGTAATGATTTAACTATTTGGGGGTAGAAACTGAATTCAACACTAACCTTCATCATGATTAGCATATTTTTCAGTATTATCAAATGAACAACCAAGATCTTAACATTTATGGATGAAACACATTAACTAATAGAAACAAAAGTCAGTTTAGAGCTTTTATACTAAATCCTGAAATTCTTTTTATCTTTCTTACTGAACACATAATTCCATATGTTTTCTTGTCACGTGATGTTTTTCATATTGTGTTTAAAATGACTTGTTTTGTTTGTTTGTTTGTTTCTGTTGGTTGGTTGGTTGGTTGATTGGTTGATTGGTTGGTCTGAGTAGTTATTGTGGTTGTTTGTCAAATTGATCAGTTCCTCTCAGTTTTTTTAAAGCTTAGTTAAGCCACATCCTCAGCCTCCCTTGTAATCATGATGACACAGGCTTGACTTTGGAGGGACTGGTTCTAACGATTTCAGGAGATCGTACATTAACAAACAAAATAGACGCATTTGCTGACATCATCTGTTGTGTTACTCCTTCACTGTCACTTAACCACCCTGTATTGGTACAAGTTCTAATAATAAAGAATTTATGGCATGAAATTGCTGGAAAATCTAAAACTAAGATGTTTACTGAATTGTAAGTTAATTAAAATTCTTTTTATGTATGACGATTCACAGTGTGCTAGGATCCATATAATGTCACTTTATTTTCTTAAGGTTTGTTGATAGTAGGACAAAACATAAAATGTCAACAGAAAATGCTTGTCTTATTATTTTTTGTCAAAACATCTTGGCTAGGCTTTTATTTTTGGATTTTTCGTCTTTAATACCAACCAGATATATCTTCTAGGAAAAAGGCTTCTCTTTTAATTCTCTTTTTAATCTTGATCTAAATGTGATTGGCTGGCTAGTGAACTTTTTAACTAGTAGGACACAGTTTGTTAATGTAAATGGTCTTCGTTCTTAAGTGAGACGCTTTTCTCCTGGGTGTCCAAAAGGCTGTCCCCTCTAATTTTATACTTTACTGTACAGTACATGCACCAAAATCAGCACATCATAAACTTTTGTGATGACGCAGTATTAACAATTATTATTATTAGAACATTCAATTCAATTCAACTTTATTTATATTGCGCCAATTCACAACAAAGTCATCTCAAGGCACTTTACGTAATAAAGCATTGTGTGTCTTTAATATCTGTGAATCCATTATGACATATGAAAAATCGTGTGCGTATGAAGGCTGAGACTATTCTGACTTGAATTCAATTCAATTCGATTCAACTTTATTTATCTAGCGCCAATTCACAACAAAGTCATCTCAAGGCACTTTACAGAATAAAGTCAAGACTATAAAGATGTATAGAGAGAACCCAACAATCCCCCCCTCCTCCCCTCCCAGTGGAGACGAGTGGTCTGTGTTGTTACGCTGCTGTTGTGTGACTGATTGTGTAGTTGTGAAACCCAACAACATCCACCTCCTGGGGAAAGTAAAGATTGATTGATTGACTGATTTATTCTTTAAGTGACCATATGTTCACTTTCTCTTTCCAGGCATGCCGAGAGCCAGCAGAAACATTTGGCTGAGAAGGCCCTGTCCAAATAAGATTCCTGTCCTCGCTCCACCCTGCCCTCCTCTGCCAAGCTTAGCCCCCACTCCAAACCAGACTTTTCCCCTTCAGCAATCCCACCTCAGCTTCGCACCAATCCAAATTCTGCCCGCTTTGCCCCAAGTATTTTGCTCCTCGCTGCTTCCCTTACTCACCCTGTCCACGTTCCTGTCCAAGCCACTGACTGCAGTGGTAGCAGCAGCACAGAAGAAGGACACCCTCATTAATTTGCTTCTGTGATTTTCTCCCAGTGCTATGGACAGAGGAGCACTTCCTGCTTCCTGGGAGAAGAGGAAACTGATTGTGTGTTGTCATGGATTCTGTCCCCAGCTTCCTGTGCAGTGATCGGCCTCGCTTTGCTATGGTTTCTTTTTAACTTTCTACATTCGCCACTAAATTATAACTGTTCAAATGCAAAAATTGTCGGAAAAAATAAAACAATAGTGAAAAATTTAGTAGAAAGTCAGTCTTGAGAAAAAAAAAGAAACATTGTATAAAAAACGGTGGAAAACTAACTTCTTCAGACCATTTTAAGTTGGACAGTAATTTTAAAGTATTTTAAAGTCGACCTGTTTTTATTCTGCACAAATGGTAGTTTTCAACTGAGAAATGTTTATTTGAAGGTGCTAAAAGAGTGTAAAGGAAACATGCCTGCCTTGTAGTGGAGTCGTAGCTTTTGGTAATACGTTCACTCTAATTGCTCTTCAACATTTTGTGAATGTTGATTTTCTGACACGAGTCATTTTAAATGAATAAGTGTGTTAATATTGTTTTCATCCTATTGTATTCAGAAACTTTATTTGAGGGAAGAAATGTTTATGTACAGATATGTAAAATAAAGAATAAACTTTGTTTCATATATGTTGGTTTGTGGGGTGCATTTAATTTTTTGTGCTGCAGCATTGTTGCCATGAGCCCTGGATAAATGTACTCTTCCTCTTTCTAATGAACTTGTGTAAAGTGTAATTACTGGTCATAACTGCAGTGAGAATCTTAACAACCGCATTTCATGTAGTATGACTCAATGCCTTCTGTTTCGGTCTTGCCTAATTGTGACAATGTTTGTCTCTCACTCTCTCATCTTGGGTTGTTGAGCTGCTCTTTAAGGGACTCAGTTTTTATTTGGGCAACCCCTTTAATGTCAATTAGGAATTTTTTCTGTCACTTGAAAAAAATGACACCTTGTGGACCTGTAAAATATCTTAAGAATGGTCACTTGTGGTTAAAGGTACAAATGCTGAGGAATTATTTTGAATGACTTGATGCTTTGGTAATGATTGCAGTGTTGCTTTTCATGTAAAATATGATTTTTCTCTGAAGAAGTCCCCCCTCCCCCCCGTGGTGCATCTCTCTGAGTATATACTTTTTTTAGAGAGTTGTGGGTAAGTTTCTGTATTCAATAGTCCTTGTGCGTGGCCAGCAAAAAGGCCAGGAAACTCCTGTGAACACACACTGACCACTGTAGTTTCATAGAATGCACTTCTTTTCAAAAGGTTGTAAAACACAATAGGATTACAGATCCTTGTGGATGAAAAGTGAGGATGACTTTATGCTACAAGTATAAGTAATAGTTTCACAATATTCTAAATTTGAGCTTTTTGAATTTCTCACAAAGCACTACATATTTCTGACATACTCTAACGGCAGGAAAAGACTGTACCTGAAAATAAAGCCTTCGTGTCTTATTTTAGCAAAAGAATTTGCCCAGTCATGATGAAAATGTAGATGGTTAAACTTGCATTTATGTAAATAATGTAGCATCCTTATTATTTATCTCCTTTCTTTTCATGTACTGTACCTACAATCTTTAGCAACTGTAGCAAAACTTTTCCATTCAAATGTAAAAACAAAAAACTGTATATAAGATCAACAATTACCCCTCAAAATCAATTTAAAATAGAACTAGTGTTAGTATTACTTCCTCACGTTCTCCATCAAGTCAATTTTGTCATTAAGTAAATTAAGCCAGGTGGTGTGTTATTACTTAATTATAATGGTAAAGTATAATGGTCTGTACTTATATAGTGCTTTTTTAACTATTGGCACTCAAAGCGTTTTACGCTTCATCATATTCATTCATTCACACTCACAATCACACACACACTCACAAACCGATGGGGGAGCTGCTATGCAGCTGGCCAACGCTCACCAGGATCAAAAAAGTTGGGGTTTGGTGTCTTTCTCAAGGACACTTTGACATGTGACTGGAGGAGACGGGAATTGATCCAACAATATTGGTGGATAACCTCTCTGCCTCCCGCTCCACAGGTGTGTTTTATTATAAAGCAATAAGCTGCATATTATTTTTGGAAACTGATTTCAAAACCACCTTGAGGAAGATATATGTATGTCACAGAAACAACAGCTAATGAAAACCCGGTGTGTGACAGGTGAGATTTATCAACTGAGCTTTCGGAACAAAGCTCACAACAACTTGGTGGCTAATTGTAAACTTTTTCATCATGAAATGTTAATTGAAAGGAGGAACAATGATGGGTGTCATGTAAAAAGTGTAATATTTATCCCTGAAATGTAGCAGAGCATAAAGTAGCTCAGTACCTTTTTTCAGATATTTTCTTTCAAAAGTGCTGGACACTCACTGCCGAACTTTCATGTCTTGATGTGCCAACAGGGAAGTCACAAAGCCACGGCCCACTTGTGCTAGGTTTATGGAAAAACATAGACCTCTTTCCTTTACCAGAAGCACTGACTAGACCTTAATCTATGGCCCACACAGATGAGACATAGGTAGTCAGACAATATGGTCAGTTTTAGTCTGAAACATGCTGAATCAAACCATAATCATCTTGTGAATGAGTAGGGGGGTCAGCATATAGTCCAGTTGCTGGTTGCCATGATGATGCAGACTAGGCAGGGTTTACCTGCCATTTTTATTTACCATAACACCCCAAGTGCAGCTGCGTTTCTTTAAGATTAATTTGCCAGCGTAGAAATGAATTGCATAAGCAGTCTTGACCATCTTTTACTTACACAGCAGTGACAACATGGATATCAACTGCTGCACATGACTAACAGGAAAAAAAAATTCCATTGGATGACTGATGCTGATGCAATTACATAATTTTGTTATATAAATAAGAACAAATAAAGAAATCATTGTCATGTACAAGCGCACCTTGTTTGGACATGTTTTATTAAGATATTCTATTGTTTGATTGTTGTCATTATGTGATGTGTTTTGCAGACGCTACACCGACAGAGGGTATAGATCCAATACATTGTGATGAGGCGTTGTCGCTATTTAGGGGCTGTATATAAACGCTTGCCGCTTCCCGGCCGCTGCTGCTGCAGACGGGGACCAGGTGTAACGATTCCACGGTGCGAGTTGACATCCAGAATAAAGTTTTTGCTCCCTGGGTTTCATTGATGCTGCGGCTGTTTTGCATTGTACTCTGCACTATTCTTTCATTTTAGCAGTCAACTTGTTTATTTGGACAAATGCAAACGACTCAATAGTGAGTTTGCAGTAGGAGCCCAGACGCATTTGTTCAGGCCATTGTTTGGGAATGCATTTAAAATGACCCCGGACATGCAACCTTTTTCTAATTTTATTAATTACATCACCCTTTGAGATTACTTTTTTTTTGTTTCCCCGTAGTTGCTTTCTCTTGAGACATGAAACAAACATCGTGACTCCCCTCTTACAACTAACGTGTGCTGGAAGATGAGGAAATTACGTATGACGTTTTAGTTTTCTTTTTGCTGTTGCTCCTGTACAAGAGAGGGAAACCCCCGTGTGAGGCTTATAAATCCATCAGATAAGAAGGCAGCAAGACAGTGTTACTGATTTACCAGGATCGACCAAAGATATCTATCTGATCAGAAAGATGGCAAACTTTAAAACATGTAAGTCAGAGCACGCGCACTCAGATGCTGCATTGTGGGTCTGTTGGGGGGTTTTTATCGTGCGTTTTTGAGCCATGAGACGCGTGTGTTGATGGTTATTATTCTCTTGCCATGCAGACTTCACCTGCTGCTTGATGCTGCTGGCCTTGAGCTGGCGCGCATCCACGGGAGCGCCGGTGTCTCCCAGTCCGAGCCCGGAGAGCTGCACACAGTCCTCACATCGCTACAAGGACCTGCTGCTGAAAATCACAGAGCTCCTCAATAATAGTGTGAGTAGACTTGATTGTAGCATGGGAATTGTTTGGACCCAAAACAAAGCGATTACCCTCTGTACTTTTGTCATATACTGGAATTGTTTTTCTTTTCTTTTGTAGTTTGTTCATTCATATCTTTATCTTGTATCACAGACGGAATTGTGTTATGGCATCGCATCTGAAGCAGTGGCGATACGCAACCAAGACACGCTGCTGGCCTGCGCCCCCACTCAGGTGGCATTTGTTGATTTATTGCTAATGCAAATGATTCATTTTTCAAGTAGCCACTAGAAGAAAAATATGAGTTCACTTTACTTTGTAAATTATTAATCATAGATATGCTGTGCTACAGATTTTTTTTTATTTATATATATTTTTAGGAGAATGAATGAAAACATTTTTCTTCGGAAGCCTTATAAGTTTCAGCTGATGTCCAAGGATGCATTTAGACGGTGACACAAACGCCAACAAACGGCTCATGTTTAATATGTTTTTTCCGACAGACATCAGGCTGCGTCAATCAGAGACAATCATCCTTCAGTGAGGTATGTTGTTATTACCATTTCTTTTTTAATATTGTTGTTCTAATATCGTTTGTGAATCTAAAGTTCAGCATGTATTTAATTCAATAAAAACACTATCCACCAATTAAAAACCCTTTGCGATTAACGAATTAACATTTTTAATAATTGTTTTTTGTTTTTTGCCCTGGCAGAGTGAGTGTCTGATGAACATTATGAAGGATTTGGCTTACTATGAAGCTACTATTACATCTTACCTGGAAAGCCCACTCAGAGATCAAGTCAGAGAAGTCACCCTTCTGATGCCAACTCAGGAAACAATCAAGAGCCTGAGGACGGTAGGTTTGCATGCATGTGTTGGGTCACAGGGAAACAGTCATGATTTAAAAAGACAGAATTAGTAAAGAGAATCTCTTGGGAAATAACATTTAAATTTACCTGATGAATTTCCTTTGGTTTATGCAGAACTGCTCCCTGAATGGAGAGAATGGAGAGAACTCAAAGGTATTTTTCTATTCCTCCTTTTTTTTATTTCCTCTTTATTAACCTTTCAGTCTTAATAGGGAAACTGATATTTTGAAAAAAAAAAAAATGGTTGGATCCCTGAAGCTATTGAAAATACATTCATGTTATGTCCCTTTGTGTTGGCTTTCAGGAGAAATCTGCTCAGCAGTGGGGCAAAAACAGCTTCACTAACAGACAGGAGATGTGTAAGATAATGAAAGGCTTCTATACCAGAACCATCACCATCAACCGAGCTATGGGCTACATCTCCTCAGGAGACCACAGGAAGTAAACATCCAGCAACCTCGTCATTATGTCCATCATCCCAAGCAGCACCATGATATTTAACTTTCTACTGATGTATCACAACTCAGCACGCCTTCTTGATAATCCACTACCACCACTTACAACTACTGACCAAGTTGTTGTTTACACTGCACATGCAGCACAAATGTCTGCATGATTAATGATAAAACATAAGCTAGCTGGCTCGACTTTAGCCTCACTCAGAGCTGAATGAGAGAGAGCTGAATCACAGTCGAACTACTGCTAAGGTCAGAGCAATGGCGGCCATGTTGGCCTATTTACATGAATGTATTCTAACATTTTGGGGAATGTATCTATTCTTAAGGATCTATTTATTAAATTATTTATATGATGGTCTGTGTTGCTATTTATTGTTATTTATAATAAAGTATTTTTGGTATCAAATGCTGAAGTGAAAGTGTTTTTAATGAACTGACTACATGACAGACAATTGAGTTTACTTTTAACACAACCGAAAAAAAAAAAAAACACACAAAACGAAACATCCAGAAGAGCTTCAGTCAACATTTGCTGCTCCACCTTTATTCCAATCGTCTTTGGAATAAAACAAACAAGTGCAAAAAGGACAGACTGGACCGTTGGTGGTAATGTGTTCAAGGAAGCAAGTCTAAAGCTCACTGCATTATAACACGCTGGAAGACCCTAAAATGATTTGATGTTCCAGATGCTCTTTGTGCAGCATTCCCCAAATAGCATTGACTTGTCTGGAAAGTGTCATTCGAAAAGTGGTAGAACAGAAACAAAACTCTGACAAATGTTTAAATGATACAGATCTTCAGAAAATGTAAATATTTCCATAGACAGCGTACATTATGGTTTGTTTCTAGAAGTTCCACAGCTATGAACAATTGTCTTGAAAAGATGATTAGCTGCTCGTTGCCTGTCAGGCTCAGTATTGTACATAATGATGAAACACAGGATTTACATTTAAACACAAGATGTGCGTTCCAGTCTCAGAAGGCCAGACGAGTTTCACGATTCAAGTTACAAAATATGACAGAAGAATCAGCCTGGAGCTACTCCTCACTCCTTACAAGTTCAGAGTCAAACACCAAAAAACAAACATAGAAAAATAAAAGTTTGAAAAAGCTGGTAAAAAAAAAAGAAATGTACAAAACATGTTTACAAAAATAAAAATGTATGAGACACAAAACAGTTCAAAAATTCAGTCCATATTGCTTTGGACAGTCACATGCATGTGAATGTGATGTAATGTTTAATTGTCTAATAAAAAGTCCCATAAACGCTTCAAAGTGAAACAAGATAAACCAGTTGGAGTTTTCCTGATTCTTGCAGTTTCAGCACTGCAGCACCAACATTTACATCTATTACTGGCTACATAATTAGCTACTAAATATCCCAATGACCCACTAACGCTCTACCTCAATTGGTCATTTTTACACCTGATGATGCTAAACATATCAACATCTGTTCACACACAGGTACAGTTCTTCTTTTCTGCATTCATTACAGAAAAAAAAAAAACATTTGAATTAAGTTTGGTAAAAGTGCCCTTTCAAAGTTCAGACATTGGTCCTATTCATGAAATGCAGAAATAAAACATGTGAAAAGAATGTTCAAAAGAGAAAGTTAAACTCAGGGAGGACCTGATGTTTGGTCCAGAGGTCAGTTCTGCTTTGCTGTATTCCTGAGATCTTCTTCTCTTCTTTGTGCTGAAACCCCTGGTATTCAGCAGCCCATTTAAGGCAAATGCTTGTTTATCATATCTGAAAACACACAACCAAAAACATATATTTACAAAATGACTTTTAATAGTTTGCATCTCTTAACAATATATATTAAAACAATATTCAGCAGAGACCATAACTTATGTTAATGTGGAGAGATGTCAATTACTGAAGCCGAGAACGGCCATGGATGCAGGTATGGTTTTTAATTACCATCATTACCTCATGATAATGGGATAATTCCCTCATTGTGTCCGGAAAAAAAACTTTGTTTTCTCGTGATCAAAATCCAAATGAATGTATCCACTTCCGTAGATCACAAATATTACTTTGTCCTTTAAAGTTTGTGTGATAAAAATTAGTCAGTACAGTCTATGTGATGTTCCACATGACTGTGGTAATGTTTCAATAGACTGGTTGGGCTTCCCACGTGACTGTGTGTGGGCAACTGTGATTCAGGGGGGAGAGCAGTTGTTCATCAATCCCTGCGTTGTCGGTTTGATCCCCTGGTCCTCGACTCACATTTCAAAGAGACTAAACACCCACTTGCTCTCAGTCGTGTCATTTTTCATTTGTTTTATTAATCTCAACTCCTGAAACACGACCATCCAATAGACAGTTCACAATCTGCCTCCACAGCCTGTGGACGGAGCCAGTGTCCTGCACACGTCGATTTGTTCCTAATGTGAACATATCGATGCTGCACGTTCAGCAGTATCGCAGTCGTGTGGGAAAGATTAGGAGGTGAGCAGAAAGCTCCTTATCTCATTAGTAACACTATAGTAAAACAAGAACACAATCACGCCCCAAAAAACAAATGGCCTATATACATTGTTGAACCATTTTAATCATACAAACTTTAACGGATACGGCGTAAGTTGGGATCTATTGAAGCTGAGACATTTATTTTGTTTTTCCTGACTTTTCTCTGTAGTATCCCCTAAATGCAAGAGGCCATTATCTGAGGGAATATACAGTATCATGCTTTTCATACCTTCCAGCCACCTCATGTAGTTTTTATTTTGCTTTATGTTTTTTGCTGATGATTTTGACAACAATGGTTTTGGGGCCATCGGGATTTGCGCTGTAACAAAGCCTATTAATCAGTGTGTGGCTGAAAAGTGTTTCTGGAGACAGTCGGTCAAAAGTAAAACTAAAAACATCGGTTTTATGAGCAATCAGAAGTTCACTATTTAACCTAAAGTTTAGTCAAGTATTATTTTACAACCCTGATTTTTTATCCTTCATCATTATCGTATCAGGTGGAGCTTCATCAGGTAAGTCTGTGGGCTATTACCTTGCAGTGTCTGACGGACTTCATTTGGCAAGTCATCAAGGTCCGTTAAGCTTTCCAGCAGGTCGCTCGCAGTGGCCTCCCCTGGGCCTCTTCTCTTCTTCCACTCCACCAGCATCTTCAGCTTCTGCATGGTCACATCTTTTTCTGTTGCCTGGATGTCATCCAGCTCCTTGGACTTCAATTCTAGATAGATGGCAACCTGTTTCCACTCCTTCCCGAGCTGCTTGGCCAACTGCAGTAGCTGCTTTTCTGACATGTCCTGGCCCCGAGTCATCGCTGTTTTCACTCCATCTAACACACGATACACACAGGTTATTTCAGTATAATGTTATACAGACAGACACTGGGCTGGAAATAGTTCAGGTTTGTGTTGAGTTGACGGCGGGCAAGATACTGAAGTTCTTTTAAAACCGCTAGCGGGAAAATCACCTGACTCGTCCTCCCATCGAGGTCTTTTACAGGTAGTTTCTTCTTCTGACGGGCTGCTGCTTCTCTGCCTGCCTATGAAAGAGATGTTCAGCATATGATATAAGTCAACCCGTAGCCACTAAAACAGGTCGTGGTGGAAAAACCTAAATCGGAAAAACAAGACACTCACTGTTCGTCCTCTTCCTTGGCTTCTTCTCTCTGTTGTCCACACAGTCGCCTATTGGAGTAAGACATATGATTTGTAGTTGAAACCAAATTGCTCAAAATATGTGCTTGTACACAAAAATATGTGAAGCCCAGGGGAAACGTCTTGGTTTATTTGCAAATAAAAACATTGATTTTGCTGTTGCTGTCATAGAAACATAAAAAAAAGTCATGTGAAACAACTGGAGTCCCAGTGCCCACATGTTTTCCTTTTCAACAATAATTCAGCACAAGCGTTCAGACCAAAATGCACCCGTACCTTCTCTGATGGTCGCAGACCAAACAGTCTCCTCTGTGTTAATTTCTATAACAGAGAGTTTAAAGGGAGGAGGCTGCTCAAAGAAGGCTTCAAAGTAGCCCTTCATCTTAGTCACCGCTAGCGTGAATTTCAAATCCTGCACGAAGACACATGCGTAAACATAATTTTATCATGTCGTGACAAAAGCAGAGCAGAAACGACACAGTTTATTATTTGTGTTTCAATACATCTGTTGAAATCAACATATCAGAAACACAAACCTGAGGTTTGATGTCTCCCTCGGGCTCACTCAGGAGACGATACGTCCCCTCATCTAGTTTACATGTGGGAGGCTTCTCGATCTGCATGTAACGATTTTTGTAGGCCCTCACTTGTTTGCGTACATCCTAGTTACATAGGGACATCAGGAAGACAATGTGACGGCAACAGAACCATCACCATCAGTTAGTTAGTCAAGATGAACTGTGATTCAAATATTCAAACACATTTTCCAGAGTCGGAGTGGAAAAACTGAGGGCGTCTCACACGAACAAGCCACTCAAGAGTTCAGGTCAGTGATGGTTGAGACAACCACGTAATGTAAACACTGATGGAAACACTCGTCAATAGGGAAAATACAAGTTTCTACATTCATAGTTGAAGTAAATATATTTCTGGGTTACAATATTGCAGAAACATTATTCACCACATGCCACCTCCAAAACATACATCATGCAACCACAAACACACTTCCTGAGTGAGTTATGCTGTTAAACACGCATTATGTTCATACAGCTGTCAGAATTATGCAGCAGACTTACAATAATACACATATTATTAGCATATCTACAAGTGCAAGCCACTGACATTTTTGTCTAGACCCCAAAGGCCGTTTTCAAAAAAACATTCGCTGTCTTGTTGCACTAATTTACTATAACATATTCTAGAGAAGGGTTGATGACATCATTAATACATGTGACTCTGTGATTACTTCAGGACTCTCTGAAATTTCTGCTTTTTAATAATATAAGGTGGCATCAGTTCACAAGAAGTGAAACTGAAGTGTTGGCTCTAAATTTGTTCTTACATTTAACACACACTTACATAGGTAAGGCCTTTTGCTGGACTTTTATCCTAAGCATGTGATGATCAGATAATTGGGGCAGACTCAGCTGATGAGTCTCTCTTTGATGAATGGAATATTAGTTAGCAACGCACATAAGGAAGCTTATTTTTGTTTGTTGTGTTCTTGTTTTTTGGCTTACTCCTCAATGTAAAGTTCCCAAATTAAAACACAAAATGTGCTGATCCGAAGTGTAAAATCGTGACAAAAGTGTCACTTTGCCAAACAGTTATTAGTGTTATTTCATTAAGCATAAAAATTGTAACTACATGTAAATTCTAAAAGCTTAAAATGTGCATTTCATACATCTGTGGATGTATTTAGACATTCAAACTGCAACTCGTGTGCATTGCATCCACTTTTGTGACTGCAGCATCGTCGCTGCACAGGAACAGATACCAAAATGTTACTGACTGGACCAGTGGCAGTAACCAGAGTCAAAACACTGACGCGTAAAACCGCCAGAACATCTACAGATAAAAGTCGCTGTTTGAAAGGAGCTTCCACTACTTAGGTGTGAAAGTGAAACAAGATCTGACAAGCACAAAAGGTGTAACAACCTTTTCATCTGTTTTAAAAACACTAGTAAAAACCAACCCAGACAGTGGTGCACTTATCAGATGAGAAGCAGGAAAACCCGCAGTCACTGATTTCTAAGTGTCTAAGTGAAATGACATTCTCTTTAAAGGAATCCATGTCCTCCGTGCCTACGAGCTACTAAGATAGGTACAGTGTTTGCAAAGACTTACGCTTATGTCAGAAGAGCTGTTGGTGGCCAAGTAGACGTGGAAGCTGTAGCTGTTGTTGTCACTGCCCTGCTGCTTATAGACCAGGACCACCCCATGGTGCTCTGCATGCTGGTTCATCTGGATGATGGGGCCCACGGGAGACAGGGAGGTAACATTCCACTTGACATGGCTACCTGAGTGGTCCACCGTTGGCTCGATGAGTGGACGGTTGTCCTTTATGTGTAGGACACTAAATGTCATCTCATTATCTGGATCTGTCCAAAATTAATCAAAAGATTTAATATTTTGCTTTAAACTAAATTTTGCTATTTGGTTTTGCTTCAAAGTCAATGTCAACCTCTCAAAAAAGATAATTAGAGTCTAAAATTCAAAGCAAAAATCTGTGTGCAAAGGCTTTTAAGCGAGTCATATTCAAATTAGTTAATTAATAATTTTCATTTTAAATTATGGAAACTTATCTAGCAATTAAAATGTATTATTGAAGTCATGACAGTCGCTAAGTGATAACTTGTTGAAAATAATTGATCTTAATAACATTGCCTAACAAAGTCATCGCAAGAAGACAGATGTGCTGAACATGCAGGACATGCAGGTCTGAGAAAGCATTAGTGCTCTCACCAGCTAGGCAGATGGAGTGAGGGAACTGGATGGACCTGAGGACCGACGCGTCCTTGTTGACCGTGTCCACATTAAAGATGGGTCCTGCAAACTTCCAGGAGTCCTGGAGAAATGAGCCAAACTTGGACCAGGACAAGACTGAGTAGCGCACGAGAACCCGCTCCGATGCTTCAAACACCAGGCCAGTGACCGAACACTCATATGTACCCTCTGCTTCCAGCTGGACCCTGAAACACACAAATACACAGTCGGTGGTACTGTATAGAATCAGTAGGAAAGTACTGCAGAGACACTACTCACACAGACACTCACTGTAATCGTCCCTTGGAGATTCTCCTGGGGTTAACAAGCTCATTGCCGTGGCTCTGTCAAACACACCAACACAGCTTGATTGTTTGTTTGTGCAATTATAGCACCATAGTCAAAAACCCTCAGAGTGAAGAAACTAAAACAAAACTATGGCTAATCACAAATTAGAAGGAAGCCCATTTCTCTCAGTGTTAAAAGAATGGCAAATGCGTCTATACACATCTGATCAAAAGCATCAAGCAGAAAGGAAAAGCGTGCAATTTCTGAGCTCACCTGTTGGGTGGCTTTGCATTTTTCACAGCAAAATTTGAAACTGCTTTCACCTGTCGGAAAGAATGATCCGCTGTTATAAGACATGTGAGCCTAACCTCCATACAATGCATCTGCTGTAAAATTATGTGTTTACCTTTCCCATTGAAAACCTCTGCTGCCTGTCCAAGGAATGAGTCTGAAGGAGAAAGTCCAGCATTATCACATGAAAAATCAGACCGTCCTGTTTTAAGTTTCTGAAAGACGCCCTGGACAACACTGTTTTTTGCCTGTGAGTGCAGGTGGGGCCCACTGAGTTATAAGTCAAATTGAATTCTGTGTAACAGTAAAGGGGAGAAGCTCAGACATTTTGCAACATAATTCTGTTGCTTTGCTGCCACTGAGATGCGGTTGTGGCTATACTCAAGTTAGTTATCACGAAGGCAACCATGACAAAAAGCTGACACAGCAGTCTATGTATGCACACTACAAACCAGACTAGTTGAACAAGGTTCTCTGTTTGACAAGGAAGGAAATAATATTTGTAGATGTTAAATAAAATGTCTTACCGCTGTTTAAATCTGCATCAGCTTCTTCAGTGTCTGCAGGGAACATGACAGAGATAAACTTAGTGAGCTGCTTTATTTTAAATGTTTACTCTGCTGCATGTTATTAAATTCTTAAATGAAGATTATTTATTATAGAATGTGGGTTCTGTACCTTTTTCTGCCCCGTCTCTCTCTGCACAGCCTTCTGCTGAAAGTCCAAATACACAACAAATCAGGAAAGATGTTTAATTAAATTCTTGACAAGACTTGGGTGAGAAGAACAGTATAAGTTTCATGTGTCTACACTAAATATGAGGTTACCTCCAGCAGCCAGTTACTTTAGCTTAGCATTAAGACTGGAAACAGGTGAAAACAGCTAGATTCAGTTTGTCCAAAGGCAACAAAATCCATCTAACAGCATGATGTCCCACGAGAAGGTTGAGGTTATCTCCAGATAATATTTAACACCACAATTTAAACTAATTTATTCAACAATATATCACAAAGTCACTGCCTGACAAGACTCTAGGATCTCGTTGCTCCTGGACCAAGAAACTACACTGATTGTTAAAATTAAACAACATATAACGTGTTAATTGACTGAGTTTTAAATGTGCTGGCATTTCCACTTTTTTAAGCCAAGCTAACATCTTCTTATTTTATACACGTCTACATGCCCATCCTTAGATAAAAGCACATTTCTCACCAGAATCCTCATCCTCCTCTTCCTCCTCTGAGCTTCCCTCTGTGGACGTTCCTGGGTTCTCTTTTTGCAAAGGGAGCGTAAAGATTTGCAATGAATTTTCAGTGAATGATCAGTAAGAGATTCATGCTGCAAAGGTTAAATGAGGATAAAAGAATAAAACGGATAAAACAAAGGAATTAAATATCACTACATATTCTGTTCAGATGATGGTTTTGGTTTGAGCTGTGTGGAAAGAACAAAATCCTTTACAGTTTCACAATTGGCATTTGGGTTTACCTGAACTGCTGCTATCACTTTCAGTCAGATTATCTGCAACAAATAGATAATTGGTGTGAGGTTTGTGCTGCTTGTTCTGTAAAAACAGATTCAATACTCATACATCAATACATTTCCACCTTGTTAAGTCGCAAGCACCACAACATTAGCTAAACCATTGTTATGTTAAGTTAGTTAACCATTGCATTAATTCTTATTTCATTAGGGGAACTTCGTTTAAAGGTTGGACACATCATCAACCCATTTTTTGTGGTGGTTTCATTGCCCAGAAGCTGTTCTATTGCCAGGTACACATGTAAAAAAGAGGAAAGCTATGTTTAAGTGTGTCTAAATTTAACCTGAACGGTAACTCTGCCGTAAAAACAAAACAACAATAGTAAATGACATGTAAAGCTCGTATGCATCATTGTCATTTTCTGCAAACCCACAGTATGCATCATATAGGGGAAACCCATCACTTTGTCACACAACAGAGTTTATATAAAGCAGAGAAAACCTAAGGTGTAGCCACATGCCCTGTTTTTAAACCTGTACTTAACTTCACACTTGCACTGTTGCACTGTTCCTTCCATACAGTAAGGACAGCAATAACAGGTGACTAAAAAGGAAGTACAGGGCTTTGTCACTGAACTTCTTGCTTTAACAGGTAAAGCCCCCAGTGAGAGTGCTCCACTTTTATTTTACTTCTCTGTTTGTGTACGATGTGGGTTTTTTTTTTTTGTTTTTGTTGTTTTTTTAAAATCTTCAGTTCATCTAAGTCCTCTAAGAAGCACTCAGCATATCTGACTTACACCAGGAGCTTTTGCATATACATCATTGCTTAGCAGCTGAACTGTGGCACCCTGTAGAGAAGCCCGTGATAAGTGCCATTCATTAACATTCTGGCACATTTTTAAAAATGCATCCAAAAGAGCTGCTGCTACTGCTGCTGCTGTTCGTCTCTTCCCAGCGGTGGTGAATGTCTGCAGACCGGGCCATCTGGCTGAGTGCCTGGCTGGCTAATGGATGGCGCCCGTCCTCTCTGGCCCACAGAGTTTTATCTTAGACTAACAACCAGATGCTGCCATCGCTGCTCTGCACGCAGCGCCTCCCTCATCCATCTCTCTCTTTCACTCTGCTCAATCTGTCTGCTTCACCGCTCAATGCACTCGCTCTCCCCCATTTCTCTCCCCATGTCCTCATATGCCTCCTATGGTCAATCTCCTTTTCTTATACTGCTACCTCACAGCAGAGCCAGCAGGCATCCCTCTTCACTTTGGCATGGCCGCTTTCCCTCATCAGACTGACAAACAAGGGGGAGAGCAAACACCCACACAGACATGCAAGAGCATGCACAAACACACAAACACACACACACACACACACACAGACAAATGCACACACTTGTGTACAGCTTGACAGGTCTGTTTCATGGGTGTTGCATGCCATCTACTGGTCTGATGCTGTATTAAGGCAAGTGTGACCTGTTGCCTTTTTGCCTTTTAATTCTTTTAAAACACATCTGGTTTAGGAACAAATGATTATTATGGGATGAAAGTTAGCACCTTTTGAGTTGGATCACTCACATCTTAAGTGAGAAAAGGTATCGGAACTGCTAGTTTGAAAGTAAACAATTTTTAAATGTGTAATGTTTGAATGTAAATAAATAAAATGTAATATTTGGTTGGATATCCTTTTTTTATAACGGCCAATAGATTTCACAAAGCACAATACATTTTATAAAACACAACAGCAGAAGAGCCAATACAACAACAATGTCATTGGGTTTTTGTAAACACAGTGACATTTCACAAAATGTACAAATGGGAAAACGCAACAACATTTCAGCACATTGGCATTTCAAAAAACAGGCCAACAAACATTTCAAAACACAAGTACAAAAGAAAAAAAACATGACTGCATTACAGGAAACACAACAACACTTTAGAAAACACGTTCACATTTCATAAAGCACAACATTTCCACAACAGTGCTCTGGCTGGAGCTGCTGAGACTGCAGGCTGTGTGCACATCCTCACATCACCACAAACCTCTGAGCAAATTTCCAAATAGATGTTAAGTGAAAATTTGGATAATGACCACATATTCAACATGTTCAATATACAGTGTGTATAGGACCAGTTTTACCTTTATTAAATAGATTCAAGTACAAAAAGGAAACAAGAAACGTAAAAGGGAAAGAAGGGGTATGACATGCAAAGGTCCCCAGCTGGACTCGAACCCAGGATGCTGTGTTATGTGGCCTTAAGCATAATCAAGTCCCATTATAGCAGTGTTAGTAGGGAAAACATGACTGTCTTATACTGATGCTGATGCTGACTGACTTTGGTTCTGTGCAATCAAAAGCCAGCAATGCTGTCTCTACCTTTTTTGCAATCAAAAAGGTTCTGTTTCCTTTTTTCTTGTTGTGGTTCCTAAAATACTATGATGTTTTCTCTTTAGTAAATTAGATACATTTTAGCTGCTTTTCTCGGTAAACTGGCAGACAAAATGCTTTTATACACCCCTCAATTCATTCTGCGGTTAACATCATGACTTATATCATCAATAAAGATCAGTGAAACTGTTCCAGAAGCAGCTATGCGGCCATAAACCATGACACGACCTCCACTGTGCTTCACAGATGAGCCTGTGCAGATCATTTCTTCCTCCACACTTTGGCCTTTCCATCATCTTTGATAGAGCACAATCTTGGTCTCATTAGTTCATAAAACTCTGGCTTTCTGATTCTTTCTGCTGACGGGGGGTTTGCATCTTGTTGTGTGGGCCCTGTATTTCTGCTCATGATTTTTTTCTTCAAATGTCAGATTGTGATACCTTCACCCTTGCTCAGTGGAGGTTGTTGGTGATGTTACTGATTGTGGTTTTTGTGTTTTTCTTTACATCTCTCACACTGTTTCTGCAATCAGCTGTTGTTGGCCTGTTCTGTGCATGTTGCTAGATGGTTTCTTTCTTTTTTAGGACATTTCAAATTGTTCATAATTAACGTTTGTGCAATGCCTTTGATTGATTTCCCCTTTTTTCAGGTTTCACAATGTCTTCCCTTTCTACGATGGACTGCTTATTTTGTTCTTATGTTGATCTATCCTTTTTAAAATCAAATACATTCTTTCACATGTAAAACCTGGGGCTCAAACAAAGTGCAGGTATTTACACTATTTAAAGCTATTTATTGTTTGAACAATCAATCTCACAGAAACTCTTGTCAGTCACATGTTTCAGTACTTTTGCCAACTTTCAATTTGGGTCATTCAACACAACCAGGAAACAAGGTAAGATTATATATTAACTCATATGGGGGGATAAGCGATTACTAGAGGAATCTTGATAAAATACATAGAATTTTGTGTTCTGCTGTTCAATTGCAAATACAAAACAAGGGACAGCGTGATCATATGACTGTGTTTGGCCCTTTAAGGGAAATGATATGGAAATCAAAGTGAAAACAGTGAGAAGAGACGAAGTTAAGAAGGGATAAATAAAGCAAGGAAAGCAAGAGTAAATGCAAATGATAATATTAGGAAAAGACATAGCACAACAGCATAGACATGTAGCTCCTTGTGTGCGCTATGACAAAGTAAAAGGAGAAAGTAACGACAACAGAGAAAAGGAAATATGTTGGTTGATGTTACCTTTGTTTTCAGGTGCAGGGATGTCTCCGTCTCTGTGGGGGAAAAGAGATTAACTGTCAGCCAGCTAGGAATTACATTAAGCAGTCATGCAAGGGTTGTCTGCGTGTTGTGATGACATTTACAGAAGAAATTCTAGGTTGTAATTGTGCAGCTGCAGGCTGTCAGAGTACACAACTTCTGCTTTTGATTGAAAAACAGGAAATGTGTACAAGCTGCCCGAATCTCACTTTCTCACGCCTGTGACACCAACCACTTGCTGTAGAATTATAGATTCACCTTCACACTCAAGCTCACTCTCACATCCACTTTCTGAACAGGGGAGGAGCCATGGAAAGATACTGGCGTTGCAAACAAAACAAACCATACAAACAAAGCGTCTGCTGCTTTCATATCTTTTTTGTTGCTTTTTGATATGCATCTTATAGTTGTTATCATCTGAAACATGTGGTCATTGTACAAAGTTTGGTGTGTAAATTATTGGTTGTATTAATAATAAGCACATTGCAATTAAAATAATGAATTAGAAGTTTTGATATATTGTAAAGCACTACAGAAGAACAATTTTCATTGCACAGATCCTTTTCATTTTATTTTGCCAACAGCTGTGATATGGTATTAGTAAAAATTTACATTTGTATTAATGTTGTGATAGTAGTAATTTTGATCATATTGCTCAGCCCTGCAGAGCGAAAACACAAAGTCCTCCTGGCTTATCAACTGTTTTTGTTGTTGTTTCATGACTGACTATTAAGGAATGTAGCATATCAAACAAAAAATGAGCCCAATCCAAGTGCAACAGTTCAAATGTTGTGTCTGAGTAGAGGACTGGAGCAACCAGTTTGGGCCTCAACAAGATAGGACACGCCTGAGATCCTTCAGGATGGAAAGACAGAGAGCCAAGCCCACAAGCGCAACGAGTTAATCACCAACACTCGCAAAAATAAGTAGGTCACATCTCTTCCTGTTCCTCCCCCTCGGTTGTAAAAACGCGAAACCTGATGATCAAAAACAAAATTGCGTCAGGCAATTTTATTATTAAGGCTGGCCAAATTGTATTCTTTGATTTACCATCTGTTAACTGTGATAAGTCACAGTGGCTTCCTTTGTTTTAAAACATCTGTCCAGGAAACACTGTTTTCTTCTTCCCCAAGGTCAGCCCATTCGCAGCTCTGCCAGTCGCCATGGTAATCATCTTTTCCTTTGTGCAAGTTTTTTTTTTTTTGTCATTGCTCAAATATTTTCAGACAATAAAGAAACACATAAATTATCACACTTTTTCTATTCCCACTTGCTTTTTGGCAACAGAATGTTCTGTGAGCGTCTCAGTTTGTGTCTGGTTAAAAGATAAAGGCAGCTCCTTTACCATGTACACAATGCAGATAAACAACTGTCAGTTGTTCTTAATCTATTACACAGACATAAAACTGGCCGACCTTTGATACCTACACTCACTAATATTATTTTACCCCACTGCATCTAAAGTGATTTCGACAGATTGTATGTTATGCTTTGCAATAAACTACTAATATAACCCAAAAGACCATGAAGTTTTAGCTTCACTGAGCATGCTCCCAGATTGTTTTACAATGTTTATGTATGGCATTGCTAAGTCAGGGGCCTTTCCAGCCCTCATCTTCAGATGAACACAACACCTAGGCTACAACACAGTGTGTCATCAGTATCAGCTCACCTGTCTGCGGTTTACAATACAACTGCTAGTAATTGTAGTGTAAATATTAAAGATGGAGGATTACCTTTAATTTTTTTTTTTTTAAATAAGAAAAATACTTGAAATGGGACAGCATGTCAACAAACACGTGTTACATGTGTTTTATAGCATCATGATCCTTACTGGAAAAAAGTTAAATGAATCATATTAAGCGCTTAATAGAGGCCAATAGCATTGATCTTTACACATGTGCTTTCTTTCCTATCAGAACGTTTGAACTTATTTACATGCATGGAAAGTCTGCTTCAAATCGCCATCTTTCGTTTTCAAACACGATACTCACTCTCCCAACAACATGATGTTACGTTGTTGTCACTGAGTCATCCCGAAGCCAGCGTGCAGCGCAGAGACGCCACCCGCTCTTTACCTCCACCTTCACTTCAGCGCATTGGTAACGTAGAAGCAAGAATTTCATGATGTTTACTTAAAACGCGCACACACAGATGAGCCCATATACTAAAACGACTGCATCATGAAAACATGACACCGCAAGAAGCCACTTCCTTTGTTGACGCGAGGCGACTTTCGCGCTACATCCACTGCATCATCGGGTTGTACGCAAAATCAGGGACACTGGTTAAAAAAAATAAAAAGCGAGAGGTCAGCACTTGCTCTGCTTCAACGTGACATAATCAAAAGCCTTACCCGCTTTCCAGGTGACAAGCCGCTCCGCAGTTCGCCATCTCCGCCACCATCCTCTCTGCGTAATCAAACCCCGTTATACTGTCCCACAGCGTGCAGCGGCTGCGCGGAAAGCACCTGAAATGCAATATGATCCTACCATCGGCTATCGAGGTTAAAGCGCTAAACAGTAACTGGTACTGAAATGCTCATCGGCTTTGAAGGATGAACAATCTCCTCACGTCTCTTGTCCCTTAATAGACGTAATATCCCTACTTCCGCAAAACAAAACATCTGGATGTGGTCTGCAAAATTCACCGTTTCCAAAATCCCACAGGAGAACAGCCAGGCTTTATGCACCGTGGGTGTATTGTTTCCTTTCATAAATGGTGTGTTTGTGTGCAACCGTGAGATCAAGAACAGATCTCAACGTCATGTTGCGCAACACTGCGCAATTCCACCCGTAGAGTGCAGCTTTCACGATCGGCGGTGCTGCGCAGATGCGGCGCAGTGCAAGAAAGCGCGCCAACGGCTGGCGCATGTGGGCGGGATGCAAGCGCCATGAACATGGCTTTATTACTGTGATCATCTACAGTCAAGAGTTTTATGGTTTTGAGACACATAGGATGGAACAAGTTCGGTAAGAAGGAGACGTGTGCTGTTTACAAAAGGTAAACGCTGGGCCTGCTGTTTGAACTCATGGCAGAGAACAAAGTGAAACCAATTCAAATGTTCAAGAATTTATCTTAAAAATCACTTTTCCATCGAGCATATGGAGCAAAACCAAAGAGCAAACGAGTTCTTTTGACCACGTAAGCTGTGAGCATCAACCTGAGAGATACCTGTTTAGTTCAGCTCATTATTCCCTCACACACCACAGTGCACCTACGTCACTTTGAGCGGGAAACGATGCACGGCAGATTATTAGGTTGCGTTACAAGCAAGACACCACCAGATGTCACATCAGACAACAAAAACATCTCTCAAGTCAGTCAGCAGCAAAACCCATGTCTTCACAACACATGTGAAAGGCACGTTCAAACTACATGAATGTGTTTGACATGTGGACTGATCAGTGTGTCCAAATGTTCAAATGAAACCTTTAGGAATCAAAGAAAACCAATATCAATCTAGGGCATGAGCTCGTGGTCTAAAAAAAGGGAAGGAGAGCTCTGTCTGAGTTTCTCTCCAATGGGAGGGATGAGTGGAGGATCAAGGGCTTTTCTATTGATCTTCCACCCATTGATCTTTTCCCTTTCTCCTCTCTCATTCCACCTGTCTAACTTTCACAGATGGATGTGTGGTTTACAGGAGAACGAGTGAAGAGAGAGAGAGAGAGAGAGAGAGAGAGAGAAACAGGGACATTATCAGAGTCTAAAGGGAGAGATCAGTTCTTTGGTTGAGGAAGAGACAGGCAACATCAGACTCCTTGGAGAGATGATACCCCCCCAATACTTCAGGAAATGAGAGTAGATAAAGTGAGGAGGAGGAGGGGAAAGGTAGAGAGAAGGGGAAAGGAGAGGGTGGAAAGAGAGGACAGGAAGTGAGGGGAAAGATTAGGGGATACATGAAAAGGGAGAGGAAGAAGGCAAGGGGTCGTTCAAGTCGCTCAGGGCTGAACACTTGAAACCTGGACTCACTGTAGATATTAGTAGCAAATATGATGACTTCTGACTCAAAGTGAACTCCTCAGTCTTGAGGCGTCATGGCAGACTTGACCTCAGGTCATTAAATATTTAACAATATTACTGTTCACTATAGAAACATGCTAGCAGCCATGTAGGCCTTAGCTACATCCGAGCTTTGAGCTGAATGCCAACAACTGTGCACAAATTCAAGCACTGGCCTGGTTATGCCACTACAGTAAAAGCAGGAGTGGATCTAGAATTCTTTTTACTCGGGTGGCCATAGTAGGGCACATGCTCAAAATAGGGTGGCATATTTGGAAGGTAGTTTTAAAAAACAGTTGTAAAACTCATGTTTAAAAACCTTTTCCGATCTAAAAACCCATGTATTCAAAACAATGTGTTTATAAAGTGCTTGTTCAGTGTAAGAAATGGCAAATACTTTTTTTTATTGTAGGTATTGTACTATTTTTAACTCAGAATAGTAATGAAAAATATTAATGACCATGTGCCTGGTTGCAACTACTACGAAATTCTAATATGACAAAATACATGAAAAACATTCAATGTACAAAAGAAATGATCGTTTTTTTTTTTATTTGTATTTATTTATGGCAATAGTGATTTATTTCATTCTCAGATTTGGTTAGTTCTTCTTGTGCTGGAAATTTTGTGGGAGGTACCTAATAGCGCCATCTCTCCCTAGCAGGCGTGGCACCTGGTGTAGCCAATCATATTTTGGCTCCACCCCTGAGTAAAAGTCAGACGATCACCAAAGTTACATCCCGAAGATACAGGAATGTTTGGATAAAACATCCTGACAATCTACCCAACACATGTTAAGACATTTTACTCAAAACTCGACATTCAAAAAACAGCCAAGAAGTCGTCAAAGCCATTTGGATTCATCCTCTGGAAACCATGACTGTTAAACTTACTGTCAGTAAATCAATCTAGTAATGTATATTTTACTGTGAACATTCTGACCTTAAAGTGCCATGGGAAAAGCAAAGACATCAGCAAAGTCAGTAGGATTTATTTACTTGGGAGGAAGTCCCCACTTTGATCTGACCCCAATTAGTAGTGGTTGGGACATTTTGATTTGAACCAAAATGGTGGACATTGTCAACTATGCTTATTGGCCATTTCATTAAGTACAGCTGCACATACTAATCCAATCCAATACAGCAGCTCTGCCATGAATCCTACTTTTACAAGGTTATAATTTCTTGTTTTTTTATAAAACAGGTGATAATTCAACTATGTCGGTCATAGTGGGTGTTAGTTCTAATGTTTTGGCCGCCCTATTTTATTGGGACTTCATCCAAAAAAGCCATGTTTTAAATTATATTTACTTCCACTGTGATGTAATTCCAAAAAGCTGAGCAGAGATATATCTATTTATTTTCTTTTTTAAAACTGCTCACTATTTGTCAAATAAAACAAATGACTGCTGTGTCTTTCATTTTGTGTCATTGTGTGCGGGTGATGACTGGGTGTTTTTTTTTGTTGTTTTTTTTCACAGATCACCCGACCTGGTTGGAAACGATGATGTCACACTCCCTAGAGGGTTAATATGAGCTCTCATTGTGCAGACTCATTAGACATCACACAGACACACTCAGAATAACGCACAACTACACACACGAAGTGAGGGAGGTTGAAACCTGTACCTCATGCTCAAACATTTCATTTATAACATGCATGTATTTATACACACACGTGCACAAAAGAGCTCCTCTTACTCCAGAGGTGAGGAGGCTCCATATCCTTTTACTATCACTGGCCCGTTTTGCCATGCGGCCTGTTATCACCGCAAAGATCCTTTGTAATAAAAGAGCCGTGCCTGCTGTAGCCCAGCATAAAGAAGCTGGAGCAAGGTGAACAGGGACAAAGAGCAGCACCTCTGCACAGAGGAAATGGGAGAAAGGCTCTAGAGATGGTCCAGCCACAAGAGATTTCAACCCCATTCAAAGCCTTACAACAGATTACATGTGATGGCTAGCAAGAGCTAGCAAGATTCTTGTGTCATCGATAAAATAACCCTATAATAAAACACATCATTACATAAGAAAGCATTGTAATTGTTATTACATACAAGGTTTTTGATCAACAAGGGAATAATCTTTTACAAAGTGTAAGTAGATTTAATAGCACACTCCTGGACATGGAATCCAACGTTAATGACTTGTGACTGAACCTGTGACTTCACTCACTAAACCACACACCCACATTTCCTTTGAGCTTGTTTTTTAAATCTGAGGTTTGCTCTGTATGTTTTTTTTTTTTCCATTTTCTGGTTTTCAGCATTCACCTTTCTGTTGCCATCAACTTGTTTTTTTCAATCATGGGTTGAAATGTTTTATGAGTCCCTTGAGCTTTCTTTGTTTCACCCACACAGTTTACGCTTCTTTTGTTCTCTGTTTCCACCGCGCTGTGAATTAGATGCAAAAATAAACACAAGTCCTCCCCTGAAATGTTTTTGTCATAATTCTCAAGATGTGCAACAGAGATTCCTCTGCTGTCTGAAAAGCTGATCCCTTTTTTAAACAAATACAGGGTTATACATATTGAAGAATCTTCAGCCGTACTAGTGACTCTGAAATCAATGCAAACAATTCCAAATGATGACTAGAACCAAAATGATTTGACAAAAACCGAGCTGAATGCGGCTCATCCAATAATGGTACATTTCAAATAATTTTTTTCTTGTCAAATTGTAGTGTAAAGTACAAATTATTCGTGTTTTTAGATACACTCCCATGCAATTTGGCCATCTGACATATTGATGAGAATTTAAAGTAAAGGTTTTTAGGTGTAAAGATAAAGATGGAAATCTTTACAGGCCAATATTAGATGTCCCATGGGTTAAGGTTGTGATATTGGCGCTTTGTGAATGACAGAGTTAGACGTGAGACAAAAGTTTATCCTGTGTAAATTGTTTTCTGAAATGGCACATCTGCTCATGATAACTTGGGGATTTGACACCGACACAGTCCTACTAAGAAGGTCTTGGCATTCTTTTATTGTTTCCCCTTTTACCAGGGGGACTGACTTTAATCGTTGTGCATTTGGACATATTAACAGATTTCCTGTCTCTGGACATCCATAAAACTGGATGGTCGGATGTGGCAAAGTAACAGAGGAATGGATGCCATAATTTATGCAACAAGGGGGGAAATAAAGACACTTTAGTGTCTGCACGGTCCCTGAGGAACTGGGATGCTAGTTATTGAGTTGACTCCTCGCTTCTTTCCCCCACTCACATTTTTCTACACCTTCCTATCTTATACACGAAACCCCCACACACATTGCTGTATAATATACTAAGCCTGTCAGCATGTCTAAATAATGTGTGTGGTGTCATGGCCTCTCTTTTTTTTAATCTTTCAAGCTATATCGTTGTGTTGTTGATTCCTTATACCGAAGCCTTCAGGCCCTTGCATTCAGGGGCTGCAGAAGGGTGAGTCCTGGGATTAGATGTGGGTGTTTAGTGGGAGGAACACAACTGAAGACCATAGTCTAGTCACCTTCTGAGACACAGACCCGCCCCATCATTAAGAGTGAATCAGCGCAGTAGTGTGGAGGCAGGGGGTCAAAAATCCCCTGCCCTCCACCTCCACTCAAAACATGTGGGAATGGGAAAATGTTATCCTATATTTAACCTCCAGGTGTCTGAACGTATGTGTGTATGTGTGTGTGTGTGTATAAGAGAGAGACCTAGAATCTGAGTCATCTGCAGCTGTGTGTTTGTAGACGGGTTATCTTATAGGGAAAAATTAGGTTGCCCCCTGTTCTTTGGAATTGCTGGGGGAGGAAAACTGTCTCTGTGTCCTAATGGTCCACACTCACATCCTCATGATGCAAACTTTCCTCATACATCTGTGTGTGTGTGTGTGTGTGTGTGTGTGTTTCAGTTTAATGCAACAGAAAAACCGCTCACCATTTTTAAGAGTAAACTGTTCTTGCTGAATTAACAATTGATACATAATTCCTTACACAAAGTTGTGTACTCGGGATGGTTGTGTCTGTGGCAGTGTAGAAGGTATAGAGACTGTGGCTGATATATATCTACATAAATCTTTCCTGGCAACATGATGTTCCCATTTGAAGGGAAAGCAACAATGCTGAGTCAAATCACTTAGTGCTATTACCCGTCAAACCTGTCCGAATGAGAGCAGTGAATTATGGCCTGAGATCCCAACAACCTTACATGGTTATTCATGGTGAAGTCAAAAAGCCCAGCTCAGCATAAACCTCCCAACACATCAGATTTATTAAGAGCACTGAAAGTGATTCTCCAGAGACAGTGAAAAGGGATTTTTTTCCCCTCTCTCCCCTGATTTTTTTTATTTTACTTGTATTTATTTATTTATTTATTTATTGGTCTCATAGAGAAGACTGGATTCTGATTCATCTCTAAGCCATAAATGATGCAAGGCTGAAAGAAGAAGCCACATAAAGGTAACAGTCAGACATATTTGTTACAAGTGATCACAACCTCACGTTCGCTTGGAGGAAGAGAGCAAAGTTTATAGCCCACAGTCATTTAAAAATAGTCTGTCTCATAACCTGTGTAATCATCTAATTCCTTACTGCTTGGATTTTTCAACATACACTCTACTACAATTTGTCAACAGGGGCAGTGCCAGTGGGGTGACCATGGGGGGGTATTGGCCACACCCAGAATCTGATTGCCCCCCCCTGAGCTCCCGAGATCCTGTGCGGAGATGGGACAATGTTCAAGAAGGACAGCCATTACTGCAGCCCTCCATCAATCTAGGCTTTGTGGCAGAGTCGCTAGGCTTTACCTCAGTGCAAAACCCATGGCAGCACCTGAAGGACTCTCTGACTGTGAGGAAAAAGATTCTCTGGTCTGATGAAATCAAGATTATACTCATTTTAAATGTTATGTCTGGAGGAAACCAGGCATCGCTCATCACCCGCACAAACCCATCACTACAGTGAAGCATCGTGGTGGCAGCATCCTGCTGCCGGGTTCTTTTTCAGCGGCAGAGAGTGGGAGAATGGGAGAAGTACAGAGATATCCTCACTGAAAACCTGTTCCACAGTGCTCAGGAACTCAGGCTAGGCGAGAGGTTCACCTTCCAACAGGACAACAATGCTAAGCACACAGCCAAGACAACACAGGACTGGCTAAGGGACAACTCTGTGAATGTCCTAGAATGACCCAGTCACAGGCTGCAACATAACAAAACTGAAAAAAGTGAAGGTGGTCTGGATGCTTTCTGATGTTGGGCATTTCTTACACTGAACACTCAATAAATACATTATCAACTTAGAGTTTATTAAATCCGAATAAAATATATTTTTATATTATAGCATAAAAACGTTTAAATCATTTTCCAAATGTGTCAACTTCTTTTGAGCATGGGCCACCCCAGTAAAAACTTCCTAGATTCATCCCTATTTGTCAAGTAATGCATCAATTTTGCTTTCAACTTCACAAAGACACCCACACAAACAACCTAAAACATAAATACACTTGCCCTATAGTCTGAATACACACAAACAACACACACACACACCCACACACACACACACAGTCCTGTGCACTTAAGGACCTCTGGGCCAGCCCAGCGATAAGATTTGAGGAAGTATGTGGGTGTGAAATAGCTGTGGTGTGGGACTTTTTGGATTCACACAATCTACACTGACTGCAGGCCCTGCTTTTTATTAGAGTTCAAGCTGATGGGAATATACAGACGCTGATCACGCCCACACATAAACATATGCCACAATTCTGGGCCTGAATCTGCACAGATACAGTATTTACACACGGATTAAACAAGGCCTTGTCCTTCACAGTCTGTAAACTCAGACAAATCTATTTTTACACATGCCTACACGGCATGATTGTTATATAATGTATGTGTGGACCCTCCACACTGCTGTGACACTGTGGTCTTGATTATATGTCCTGAAAATGTATCACAGCATGTAAAGATCAGAGTGTTTCCTTAAATACAGCAAGTAAAGAAACAGCACAGGCTGCTCTCAGAGCAGCAACCCTGAGGTTGTGACTTCTGCTCTGGTGCAAACAAAGTGAAACCCAGAACCATCAGTGGGTCTATTAACAAAGCCCAAGGCCTGACAAGGCTTTCTTTGTTTCATAATTAATGCAAATGTGATAACCGTGACATTGACCGTTGAGCGGTCCGTACATCAACGTCTCTTGACACATGAAAATGAATGCTGCCATTCATTATTACACAGGACTAATGGACCCCATAAGACTGAATTATTAAGCCCAACACAAGAGGCCTTTGTGTGAGATTAATGGAAGCATACACCACAGCGCATTTATTTCTGTGATATTGTATATTCAGTGTGTTATCACTTTATTTGTTAGCCATACGAAAGGCTACAACTTCAAATTATTGAGTTAAGTGAACAAAGTTGCCTTTGGGTGCTGGTGTTAACAGACCTGTGTAAAAATGGCTCACTGGTTCATCTCATTCCACATCGGTCTACAGTACACTCCCTACCAAAAGTGTTCCAACAGCTGACCCAATTTGTTTGTTTCTACTATTCACCGAAGACATTTGGGTTAAGGAATTTGTCATTGACCTCTGATGGAAATCAGATGTAGGTTCAGAATTGAATCTTTCATTTGATCTCATTTACACCTCAATACATTAAAAAGACCATATTGTGCTTTCTGCGATGTTTTGTAACATGGGTGTAAATCAAACACATAGTCAAGGGGCCCAAAACTTGGAGTTTGTGTGTGGGACTAATAAGTTGTTTGAGTCAAAGAAACGTTAGAGTGAAATGTTGAATGACAAGTCCAGGTTTTGGTCTCTGGTTATGTCATGGAAGTGATTAACAGAACCTCAACAGTCTGTGAACTCAGACTGAAGAGGTTTTGGATTCCCACGTCTACTAGGAAAAAAGAGTGATCAACAGCTTTTGCCCCTTCAGGGGTGGCCACAGTGGAATGTGTTCTGCTCACTGATTTGGCATCAGTTTTTACGCCGAATGCCCTTCCTGTCACAACCCTCCCATTGTATCCAGGCTCAGGACCGCCACCAGGGTGGCCCTTAGTGGCTGAGCGGGGCCACACCTGGTGTTGGTTTATTTTTAAGAAATATTTTTTTTATTTACACAAATTGATTATTTTTGTTACTTTTGGTGTTTGTATTTTGTATTTATATAGATTTAAATGTATATTTTATTGTACTGGGTTTAGGCTAAAATTTGCAACCACCTACATGTAGTTTGGACACGCAAGGACATACAAACTTAGGTGGAGCAAATTCATCATCAAAAGTAAAAAAAATCTTCAAGTAGTGTGACTAAAAAGGGCTAAAGTTGAACATGGATTTCACCTGCTGACAAAGACATTAAAGAGACCCCCACCCCCCTAGAAATAAATTGCCTAATTAAAACAAGAAAACAGCAATTGCATCTTATCACTGAGTTATAGGTTCGATACAGCTAAAATTCATAATTTTTATATCATTTAATTTTTTTTTCATATTATATTTCTTCAGTTTAGAGCACAGACAAACTAATTGGGCCTATACGTTTGCAGGGGAACATCACAGACTCACTCCTATGATGTTACAACTAGTCATTTAGCAACAATTTTATTCAAAGCAATTTACAAATAACTAGCAAGCCAGGGGGAACTGGATTGTTCCCAAGGACACGTCAACATCCAGGAGGAAAAACCAAACCACTGACCCTAGTTACCCACAAATTTGAAACAGAAATTAACACGTGTCCTGTTTTGTTTCCTTTGGGATGTAGTTGGTCTCCAATTAGTTTGATGTGTTTGCCGAAGGCTGCTCCTAGATGGATGGAGAACAAGAGAGATGAGGGAAGAGGTATAAAGAGAGAATCTATTCAATGAATCTTACTCATACAAGAACAACACACTGGGGTGTATTTCATGGAAAGAGGGAAAAAGGAGTCAGGGTGTAGTGGGAGAACAGAACATAAAAATGACAAACAAACAAAAAATAAAGTAAAAGTTACTGAATGTCATTTTACACTTTAGAATATTTTAAGATTGGTAATGTTCTTATCTCTGTAATTGCTTACGGTTGTGATTAAAAAGCCTGACTGGCTCATTTTTTTCCTCTGTGCTGTGGAGAGCTCGGCTTTTTTCTGCTTTCCAGATACTGCAGAGAATGAAAGCCGTGATCAAAAATAGCACTTGTTCCCTGCACATGTCAATAAAGGGCCCACTGAGCAAAAGAGAAAGAGTGATGGGAAAACCCTCGAAACAATGGACTGAAAAGGGTTTCCGAACCCAACGCTCAGAGCCACAGGCTATTGATTGTGTATTTGTTTATTCGGTTAGTGTAGCGCCCTGTGATCATGTTTCCCTAATCGAGAGAGATTACAGAAAGAAATATGATGCTGCATAAATTAGACTGCATGATGGTACTCTTCTACTGAATTTCACGTCATCATACTCCAGTAATTACATTTGGTGTGTTGTGCATTAGGCCTTGTTTAGGAAAGAAAAGGAATACAGACTGGCTCTCAGTGACAAAGAGTAACATGAAGATAGAAGGAGGTGAATGTTCCTGTAATTTAAGAGGATTTGACATGTGATTTACACTACAACGGGCTGATAAAGACTGCTGAAGCCATATCTCATCTAAAAAAGGCCTACTAACCCCTGATTTAATATATAGTAACATGCTGTAGTGTTCTCTGTTCTGTCTTAATATCATAAATCCTATTCTCGGAGGGAAAAAGTCATAATCCTTTCACATCCAGTGAGGACATATGACTTTGAAGAGTGACCCAGGCCAATGCAACCATGTAACACAGTAAATTATTTTTATGGTTATGTGTTCACTGCAAAGCGACAAATTATGGAGACTGGTTTAATTAATCAATTGATACTGCGCACTTGTAGAGCAGCTTACCGAGCTGTCTGTCATTCTTGGATGCTTTCCAAAGGGACAACTTTAGTGTAAATTAACACGTTGGAAAAAGAAGCGATCGTTTAAACGGGAGATTTTGTTTTATGGTCATGTTCTTCAAAGCAGCAGACACGTGGTTCTCTGGTGTAATGGTGGACTAATGTGAATCCAGACACTCTTCTAATAGAGGGCCATTACAACCCATAATGCAAGAACTAGGTCTATTCATTTTTTATGAGACTGGTAGCTCTGTGGCGACTTATATTAGGGGACTTACTGGTTACAGCTAGCATTGTATCCAGGACTCAGAGAGGGAACAGGTTTAGAGAATTCTGTCTAAGGACTTGCAGGTTCCAGATTACATTGAGGTAAAAAATAATTTCTTTCTTTTACTTAGGAGGGAAACTTCGCTGACTTTCAAACAGCTTCCTATGGTACTTCGGAGAACATGCATATGATGGGTATCAAGCATCCCTTTGATCAACCTTATATCGAAATATGTGTCTGTGACAGAAATTAAAGTTTCTATAATGTCATCCAACAGAGGTCTTGAGCAACAAGTCAATCAAAAATACAACCGCCGTAGAGTGAGCAACCACATGACATCATCTGAACTAAAAAAACCTCCAGATGAAGTCATCTGGAGAAATGCTGAAGGAAAGGAAGAGCCATCTTTGATTTCATTCCCCAAACTTGAAACCATAAGAAGCAAATCCATGAAGTCGCTTCTTAAGTGACATTTTCAAGTTGGAGGTTTTTCTATTAAAAGTTTATAGTAAATGACAGTATTCTCACTTTTACCTGAATAAAAACACTGCAGGTTGAGAATTTGTTTATTTTCACAGTATCAGAGATGGATGGAGAGGATGTCTCTGTCCTATCTGTGGCTGTCACTTCTCTTCCTACCTCTATTATAATCTACAAAATCTATCTGGTGTTACGAACCACTGGGGCAGGACAGGTCAGGTGAGGTTGAATATGACAGTGTCATTTGATGGAGACATGTGAGGGTTGCACTGGCACACAAACATAGGAAAATAATCAAATGTCGTAACAGTGATGTAAGACTCTCCGTGATTCTCATCACTGCTCCCTCTTGACACAGATGTTGCTCGACTCCAGTCGCCCACTCCACAGCAGACAGGTCGTCCTCAGAGGGGGGGGGGGGGGCACCTGCTGTCCCGCTCTGCGCTGCAGTGGCTGTGAGAGCACATGATTAGTGCACAGCTGGAAAGAAAGGCAGACCTGTAACATCGCCGACTTTATTACAAAATCGCGCGCCCGGAAGACGCCACGCACATTTCTCTCCATCCTGGGAGAAATCCAGAAATGATCCCCCTCTTACTGGGCGGCGACAGGACAACATACAGGACCACCGGTACCTTTTTCTCGGCATGTCTGCTCTCCGCTTGTCAAGCCCTGCGGAGCTGCGGGGAGGTCCAGTGCGGCGATGGCCAGCAGTGTTGTCCGCCCACCCTCACCGGCAATGGCAGTGCCAGCTCCACGGTGCGCTGCTGCAAGCTCCCCATCCACATATTCTTCGACAACGTAGGCTGGTTTACGCGGAAGCTATCGGGCATCCTTATCCTGTTACTGCTCTTTGCCATGGGCTACTTCATCCAGCGGGTCATCTGCCCGCGGCCCCGCCGGCACCAGCACCACGACCGCAGCGAGGAGCCCTCCCTCTTTCACGGGCACGCATCTGCGTCCCAGGACTCCCTGCTGGACCGGTACCCTGAGTACAGCCTCGGCGGCTTCACGTCTCCCAACCTGCCAGCCTACGACGAGGTCAAATATTTGCCCACGTATGAGGAGAGCATGCAGGAGATGCACAGAGACCGGTCCGATGAGAACTTGCTGTCGGAAAACGAGGCGGGCGGAGTGAGAGCAGGACCGAGAGCTGGAGAGCAGAGAGCGGACGTCCTGGAGGTGTCAGGACCGCACCACAGCCCAAGGACATCTCGGAACTCTGTCTGAAAAAAAGGGGAAATTGGGCAAAGTTACAGAGACATGATTCTGATAAGAGTTTATTATCATCAGGGTAATTATCTTGCAGAGGTAGAAACTCAAGTGCAATTATAATCCTGAATGTTACGAATAAAAACGGAGGCTGAGAAAATGTACGTGTTTTGTAAGACTATAGAGGATTACTCGCCTTTTGTATGCAAATGGCTGCTTGGTTTAAGTAAAGGAGATTATAAAGGAAGCGCAGGCGGCTGAAATTGACGCTCTTTGTGTCGGGGACAGCTAATTAGGCTCTGGCACAATCGCATTAAGTTTTTCTTCAGCATCCCAATTTTCAGTGGCACCGTGAAACAGTTTTTCTTCTGTCAAATTCTCGTCCTTTCTTATTCCTAATGCTAAATATTCTGCTGGACCCGAAAGACCTCCTATTCTTTTATGTGTTCTTCTTTCGATTTGCATTCAAAAAGGAAGAATAGTAATCTGAAATGTGGGCTGGAACATGGAGTGAACGGTCGAATATCAATGCTAATACTCTGTGAGGCACATATTTTTATCTGCCAACTTTAAAGCCATATAATTAGTACCTTATCAGCATGAAAGCAACATGGGCTGGAACTGGCGCATTCACACACACACACACACACACCTCACCAGGAGCTGATGGACGAGCGTTTTATCAGTGACCTGAGCCATGTCTGATATGTATACTGCAAAAGCTAAAAGACACTGGCACAGAAGTGCAATTTTTACAAAAGCTGATCCTCGGAGCCCTGCTGCCTGAGGCTACATGTATCAGTGCCTCCCAGGCTCTAAATTCAGAGAAAGAATGGCAGAGATTACTGCTGGCATACTGATGTGGTGGAAGCTGCCAAGAAACAAAGTTGTTTTTTGATGATAAGATGTCAGACAAGTTCACAGGTGCTGTTCCAAGCAGAACTAATGTTGTGCAGCTCACAAGATGCAAAGACAAAAAAAGGGACATCTGACAGGAAACCTGCATGATACAGAGACCAGGATCGGGCAAAGTGGTCTCAAGATGCAGACTGAGAATACCATCACATCTACTTGTGTGTTGACAATAACTGTCCTAATGTGAATATCTGACTAGAAGAGTCGAGTTTGCTGCTACAAATTGAAAAACAAACTGATTCTATGCACATCTCATTACATCGGACTTAATGGCCTGTTTACCTGGACTAAAGCTATAGGTACATTTGCCATTAACGGTCCATTAAAATGTCTCATTGTGTTATAACAATGAAAGGCTCATGTGTCAATAAACAATACTTTGACATTAACTAGGCTGGTGGCAAACGGCCACACTTGCAGCCCAGGGAGAGAAGAAGCGGAGTAAAATGCAAAGATAAACTCCCTTAGGGTCTGTAAGAAACGATTATCTGCATCATTAATTGTGATTTGGCTTTCAAAATGTCATGTACTGTAGTGGAAAATGCCCAACTTAGTCCAAGATGACAAATTGTTCTGTTATAACAACATAACATTTGATAATTATTATTTTATTATATATCAGAATATTCAGTTTACTATCACAGATGGCTCAGAAGACTTGCAAATATTCACATCTGAGAGACCAAGTGTGCCAAGTGAGGTTTTTTTTAAAATTTCACTTCTAAATTATCCAAATAATTAATCTATAATCATAATGTTGGCCAATTTCCTGCAATTTAACTAATTAATAGTTTTAGCTCTAATTAGCATTATATCAGACTCATCTCTTTAGCCATAGCACTAAATAGACGAATGTGATTACTTGTTCTGAATAGGGCAATGTTGTTGCAAGTGGTGACTCTCACCTTTTCAAATCACCTACACTCATTCATCAGAGGCTCCAGAGTGGTTAAATGTAATCAGAAAATCAATGCACACTCATTAGGACAGTGTAATAACAGGCTGCATATCAAACCATTCTCATTCGCCACAATAATAAAACTTCAATTTCTGTCGGATATTTAGTTATTCAGATACACAATAAGAAGTTGCTGCTAAAGCATTTGTATCCGCAGAACTAGACTTTACAATTAGAGACTGTGATCTCTTCTAATGCTCCTGACACTAAAACTCTCAGTGTGATTGTGGTGGCTTATGTAATTCAATACTGCCAGACCATGATGGCAAAGCCAATAGTCAACACTGATGGCTTTCCTTTCCAGTGGGAACTTTGTGGGTGGATGGAGTTTGCACTTAAAAGCATTAAATCCATGCTCAAAACCCACTGATGAGTAGTTGAGGTGGAGTATGTGACCCTAAGGTGGAAGGAGCTGTGTATGAGAGCTTCTCAGGGCAAAAGAGGTCTTTTTTTTTCATAGCAATTGCAGTATATTGCGAAACCATACAACAGTGAGTTTGGGAGCAGATGGCATGACCAGCCTTCTACAGTTCTCAGCATTAAACTTTAATCAGATAACGTACAACTGGCAGGAGAGAGGGAACCGTGATATAGTTGGTTTTCTTTTCTTCAAATCCACACATTACAAATTACAGTACAGTGCAAAGAAAGAAGAATAATTTTAAATGTACACAATTATATACAGAGACACAGACAGAACACAGTAGATATGCACACAGGGAAATACAAAGTTCCCACACACACACACACGACAAAATAGATTTGGTGTAAGCAACATTAGAATCTGTGCCAGTGATCCAGTTATTCTATTACTTCATAGATCAGCTATAAAGGTCAAATCGATGAGCATTATGCTGCTCATAAATTCTACATTGTATCCAGGAAGTGTATTTTTGGCAGAAGCTGCAGTGTTTGACCATTAATTTATTATATGAGAACATGCTGGTCATTGAATACGGGTATATAGTTCTGTGGTTAGATGAAAGCATAGTATCATTTGGTATTTCTGAAGTTAGTTAAGACCAGAAATACTTGCAGTCTTGACTTTTCTATTCTTATTCTCATTTTCAGTGTGTGTGGCCACTCTCAGTGGTAATGCATGTGAAACCTGACCCTTCTCTGATAAGTCTTTTCATAGATTAATGGTGTTTGTTCTGGATGACTGTAGTCCATCACACAGTGAGTAGGCCTGAAAAGAAAGCAGATGGAACAGTACAATAGGAGACGGTCAGTGAGAGAGTGAGGTTAGAGGTGGCTAAAAGCACATGGGTGCTGAGAAAGAAAACAAGCCAAAATGAGCCCCGTAGATATTATTTTCTCCCGTGTTCTAGGTTCTACGGCCAATCGCAATGTCAGGGAACAATACTGATCGCTTTCCACCATATCAGTCAAACTCTTCGAGATATGGTTTAGCAGCTGTTGCTCAGCACCCAGAGACAGATCTTCTCCCTCATTCATCCTTCCTGGACCACCACTACAGGAGATGGATAGGCTGTAATGGGCCGCTGATGTACTGGCCTTCTGCCAACAAGCTGCATAGCAAGCAGTTTGTTTCACACCTCAGCAGAAAAGGAAACGCAATAACAACTCAAAAGGAAGCACATATTGTAGATATATTGGACCACTAACCCCCCCCTCCAGAAAAAAAGAGCAAAATGAACAACCTTTTGGGGTAAATGTGTAAAGCTTTAAAATGTAAAGATACACTGTAATGTTTATGTAAAACCAGTGAAGCATCAACTCATTAAAACAAACACATGGGGAAAGTGAGACATTTTGGCCCAATATATGTGGTTTCCATCTGTTTTATTAACTGACATTCTTCAGTGTTTACAGAAGGCAACATTTTGACACACAATGTCAAATATCACTGACAAAAAAACAAGCAGCAGCAATGCAACACATACATGACGTGGCACGGTTATGCCAAGTTCATTCTGACAAATGGAAAAAGATAACAATCAACTCTAAACTTGACACAATAAAATCACTGAGACACTGATACCACAGAAAGGCCATATTGGTGTTGCTGAACAATACAGATACTATTATCAGAAGTTTAATCATCCACCCACAGTGACAGAATGCCATGCACAATGTGTGCAAATGTTTCATATTACACAGCATATGCCACAGAACGGTAGTGTAAGTCAAAGTGTCATATTCTTTATGGGCTACTACATTTCACACTTCCAAATTTTCCCTTTTGTTTTTACTTGCAGTAAATGATTATAATTACTGCAAACTACAGGTGGAAGCTGTACCCCGTGAGAGAAATTCTCCTAAAAAAAACAAACTGTTTATGGGGACCAAATGCATTCTTTGAACTCTGCTTCTGCACCTCGACATACCCAAACTATAGAAATTCCTATAAACAACCTAATATTTCCAAAATGTCAAATACACTTGGAAATGGAGAACAGCCTTGTGAACTTTAACGTCAGATGGCCACGCTGCTCCTTACAGACGCGTTAGCAGCTTTCTCTCTCTCTTTAGACAACTCCATCTCTATCTTGGCTTGGATTTTCTCCCAGTCCACCTCGACCTGGCAGAAAGAAAAAAGGACAAGGTGAAATCAAACAACACATAGCATTTTATTTTCCAACCCAATCCACTTTACTTATAAAACACATTTAAAAACAACTGGGTTGAGCAAAGTGCTTTACATTGTACAATTAAGAAAAACCTATAAAACCACGCAATAAATAAATATAGAAAATAAACAAAAAACAAATAAAACAATAAAAATAAAGCAATAAAAAAAAAAAAAGAAGCAAAACAACTCTCAGCCTGAGTTAAAACCCAGGGAATAAAAATGGGTTTGAAGACGTGATTTAAAAACGTCCATACTTGGGGCCTGCCTTGCATGGAGAGGACGTTTATTCCATAACCTGGGCCCTATGGGCACGATCACCTCTGCTCTTGAGCCTGGTCTTAGGGACCTTAAGGAACAGCTGATCAGTAGACCTAAGGGGTCAAATGGGAGTATAAGGATGGAGAAGTTCTAAAATGTAAGAGGGAGCAAGACAATTAAGAGTCTTAAAAACAAACAATAAAATCTTAAACTCGACTGTAAAATGGAGCGGAAGCCAGAAAGGGTACGCTAGTATTGGAGTGATATGCTCTCACTTATGAGTGCCAGTAAGCATTCGGGCTGCAGCATTTTGTACCAGCTGTGACCGAGAGAGTGATGCCTGACTCGTGCATACAGAGCATAGTCAAGCTGTGCAGTGATAAAAGCATGATTTGAAAATTAGAGGATAAAAAAAACAAACAACAACAACAACAAAAAAAAAACTTTTGACAAAAGTCACAAATGGTAAAACCCAGTTTTTACAATATTAATAATTTTTCTTATCAGGCATAAAATCAGGGTGCATTTTCACACCAAGATATGTTACCACAGGTTTAGGATATGTCTTCAATGGGCCCAGGTACAAATGAGAGACAGGGAACGTGTTAAAAACTATTAACTCTGTTTTGCTCTCAGAGTTTAACATTTTTAAAGCCAACCGGGTTTTAATATAATTGAAACAATCTAAAACTATTTTAAAAGAGCTCCCATGATCCTTTTTCAAAAGGAACATACATCTGAAAGTCGTCAACATAGAAATTGAAGAAATGCCATATTTTCTTAAAATGGAACCAAGACAACAGAATAGGGCCAAGAAAAGACCCCTGGGGGACACCACACATGAATGGGACAGAAGATGAGGTGTAAAACTTTAAAGACTAAAACCACCTTTAAAAGCTGATGATCCATGGGAAACAATCATTAAAAGACAACCTGTACTGCTAAAAATTTATCCATAGTGATGGTTATCCAAGTGACTTCATGAAGTGCAGCTAACAGGCTGCCCAAACTTACCCCCTCAGCATACTGCAGGAATCTCTTATTCTTTTCTTTCCGACCAAATTTCTGTAGGAACTTCAGCCTATAGGCCAGCACGGTGTCTACATGGGTTTTGTGCTTGACTGCCAGCTCCAGTGCCCTGGACACAAGACAACAATATAGACATCAATTCTTTATGGTCAAATGTGCTTCACCCCCGCCACTTACTGAAACTTAATTTTGGCCTTCTCTTAAAACAAATAACTCTTACAAGGCTTAGAAAATGCATCCTCCCAAATGATACACAGTCCCTTTCGTTCTAGATGTACAGACAAACACTAATATGTACCTTTCCCAGCTGAAAAGGTCCATGTTCATTTGTATGGCCTGGTAGATTAGACCAGTTTGCAACAGAGTGGCCTCAGCCTCCTGGACCTGACCACTGAACAACAGCATGTGGGCCAAACATGAGTCCTTGGATGGCTGGTCCTTTATAAAGTTGATGTACTGCACCCTAGGTAACTGAAAGAACAAAGTAAGACGATAAGCATAAAGTGGAAAAAAGAAAATTGTGAACAAAATAAACTATAAAGTCTCTTCGACTTCTGTTACAATGATTGAAGTTTAAGTGAATTTAATTGTGTGTGTACTTGTGTTTTAAGATGTAGCCGAACAAGAACACTGAATTAGACTCTGATTAAAGCTCTTACCTCCCCAATGGCAGCATACGCCATCTCTGCTGCAGTCAACTCCCTGTATGCCATTGCCATACCAGCCAGACATGCCCATAAAGCCTGGTTCTACAAAGAAGGGGATCAGAGGGTGAGAGCATCATTAAATGTCAGTATCACCATCTGGCACAGTGACATAGAGGCTACCCTTTTAAATATGTTAACACATTTTTCAGTTTCTTTTTCCCACAAACTCCTAGCAAAAACATAGACATTTGCTGTACACATCTATGGATGTAAACAAATGTGTCATTAATTTATTCCACGCAGCTGCATTCCTAAAATGAGGCCTTAACCACCAATTGGCTAACAATTGATCAAACTTCATTACTTAAAACTTTACAACTTTTGACAATTTAAGAAAAATCTCTCTTTGGGGTGCTTGTAAAATCCTAATATATAAATGTCATGTATGTTACAATACAAATATGTATTATATCCATGTTTGTGGGCTCTAAAAGATATTTCATGTATTAACTCATATCAGGTGAGGGCTTACTGACAATGACAACTGTGATTCTGGGAAAAGCCACAATTCCATCAAACTCTTACGAGAAGTAGGGGGGGTGGGGGGGAGGTGACGTATAGGAAAAAGCACTTAAACCCAGTCCATCGCTTTTGTCCCCCCTTTTGCTACTAGCGGCCATTTCTCTGGGACTGTGGTTATTGCATCATCCCCCAAGCAAAGGCACAGTCCCACACTGCGTTCAGTCTACATGTGGAGAGTTTACACATGCATGCAGTGGCCTGTGTATTTATGAGCAAGTTCTTTGGGGGGGGTTAAATCCGGTAAATGGTGTCACCAGGCTAATTGAAGGCTAATTAAAGCCTGCTGGTCCAGTCCCATAAACCTGTCTACTACCTTCTTATTTGGGATTCCGTCTCACTTTCATTCATACCTACATACACATAGACACACAGAGTCATGTGGCAGATACCAGTTCCATAAGTGGCAGCTTGTTTCTCAGCATTTAATTTAACATGCTTCATGAGTGGCCTGATGGATAAATGGGTAGAACATCAGGCTGGGATGCAGAAGGTTAAAAAATCCCAGCTTGGACATCAGGTCTGTTTTTAAGTGTAAAACTCAACTCTAACTCCCCAGGCACTGCCTGTGGGTCGGTGGGTCGATGGTTCTGTCTGTCTGTGTCTTTGTGTCTGTCTGTCTGTGTCTTTGTGTCTGTCTAATAAATTAATAAATAAGTAAATAAAAAGGGCAGGTAATGAGATAAGTGTGATATGATGGTGGTGTATAGTGCAACTTACCTTGGCAAAGCGACACAAGCGCAGTGCATCCTCCCAACGAGCAGACGTGCAGTATTCGTGAAGGAGGCCTGGGTAGGGAAGTACACTGCTGTACACCAGTGAGCCGTCTCCTTGACGTAGTGTCACCTTGGTGCCAACATAGTTCAGAATGTGGGGTGCACGGCTGAACTCACTTTGAAAGTGACAAATCCCACCACCACCCCCCCCCCACACACACACACACACACGCACACCAGTTAGAACAAACACATTTAACCACATCCTGACAGTTTTTTTTTTTTTTTTTATCACAGAAAAGCCAGAATGGAACACTTTCAAAGTTTGCTTTTTTGCAACTATAGATTGTATTCAATAACCTGTTTAATATGTTGTAACTAAGTGAAGCTGATTTAACATGATAAAATCTACAGGATGATGGATTGGACAAACACAAAGAGTAATGTGCATGAGCACAACACACATACAATTTTGCTGAATTGATGAAAAAAAAACATACTGACAGTGCTGCTTTTGTAACTTACACAGTATGTGGTTCAACCTGCTTTCCATCATAAATGTCTTTAAAAACTAGACACACTTTTGGAAGTGGAGACCACTAGGTGTGTGGTAAAATGATGATAAAATCTGTCAGCACGAGCACAGAAATAGTACCAAACAAAAAAATTGTTGTTTATGTTGACAAAAGAAATTGATCTTGTGTTGACATAAGAAATCTACAATTGCAAAATGTGTATGTATGATGTCTGAGAAGTACGATTTGGGATAAGAAGTTTAAAAATTAATGACAGTAACCATAAAACCACTGTAAATTGAGAACAAAAAACAAAAAAAAAAAACATACAGCTAGTACAAGAATTCAACTGGTGCAGCCACATGTTCAGATTAGAGTAGCAGAAACATGCAGGAGCAGTCCAGCACTGGCTGTATAGAAGGAGCACGCACTCTGCCTTAGCACCTCCTGTGCTGGCTGCAGCTGAGAGCTTTTGGGCAACAAGCAGTGTACAGTAAGACAGCTGCTAGCGAAAAGAATTGTCTAAAGAACTGTGTGTACCCTAGGGGATGAGCTGGAAGATACAAAAAAAACATCATCTTCCATCCCTCTTCTAATCTTTTTCTACAACTTTGTCTCCATGTCCATTTAAAGCACACATGAAAATTCTCAGACACTGGATGCTTCTTATTTTAATTTGATTTAATGCTTCTGTAATAGTAACTCACTCATTACATTTATGCTAAAACACCAGAATATAAGCGACAACAAACGACTGTGAGTGTATACCTGCCATCCTTTATGTACAGTGTTTTTGGCAGCAGCTCCTTGTCAATGAAGACAACACTTGGGTAGTACCACACTGTGAACTGGTTGTCTTGGATTCCACACAGGATGTTAGCAGCATCATTCCATGCAATACTGTGAACCATGCTACCTACAGGAAAGAGCACACAGATACCTCTCATCTAGTGTTAGTACTAAATTGTGTATTGAAGAGAGTCACTGCAGTTACTGTGATAGGTAGTTCCCTCCTCCATGTCCCACCAATTTTGCAGATTTTGGGTTCTCGGCCAAGATGACGCACAGAAGTCAAGTAAAGGTCATGGTTCTTGTCTATCAGAGCAATTCTTCTTTCCGTGGACGGGCCACACTGGTCCAGTGCGATCTCCACCACTTCCATCTACATATAAATACGAAAGCGCGTGCACACACACACACACACACACAAACAAAAGCACAAATTTAAGAAGGAACAAAGCAGTGAATGATGGAAGACTAACTCTAAAAGAAACAAGGGGGAGAGTGGTTTGTACTGTGACCTAGCAGCATTACTGCCAAGTGTGTGTGTGTGTGTACGAGAAAGAGAGAGAGAGAGATATTGAGTGGGTATTTGAGTGTGTGTGTGTCTGTGTGTGAACCTGTGTGTGTTTTTGGCCAGAGCCCCTTGGCTTTGGTACAGAGTCTTGGGGCTGTGGAGTACTGGCAGACAAAACCATGCTGACAAACAGTAACTGCTGCTACCTCCACTTCTTTTCCTTCTCTTCTAATTCTTTCCTTCTTTTTGTCCTCTTAGCTTGACTCCAAAGCCCTTCCCCCACCCCCCTTGCTCTGCCCTTATTGTCTCTCCCCATTCTTGATACACTATACACTATATTGCCAAAAGTATTCGCTCACCTGCCTTTAGACCCATATGAACTTTAGTGACATCCCATTCTTAATCAATAGGGTATAATATGATGTCGGCCCACCCTTTGCAGCCATAACAGCTTCAACTCATCTGGGAAGGCTTTCCACGAGGTTTAGGAGTGTGTTTATGGGAAATTTTGGCCATTCTTCCAGAAGTGCATTTGTAAGGTCAGACACTGATGTTGGAAGAGAAGGCCTGGCTTGCAGTCTTCGCTCTAATTCATCCCAAAGGTGTTCCATCGGGTTGAGGTCAGTCAAGTTCTTCCACACCAAACTCACTCATCCATGTCTTTATGGACCTTGCTTTGTGCACCTGAATTCATTTATTTGGATGGGTGAGTGAATACTTTTGGCAATATAGTGTATGTGTTAGTATATTTTTAGCACAGACACCTCTTTTAAAAGGACTGCCCCTCACATCTATGTCTGTTTACATGAAACTTAGCCTGTTGAGTCCTCAGGGCAAAAATAGCCACTACCTTGAGCTAAAGCTCAAAGGTTCCAGGCAACAACAGCATCCTCAACAACTGACTCATACCAAAGACACTGAGGAGCAGTCTCGATCTTATAGTGCAGTCCGGGATTAGATGTCTGAAGTATTATAGTACTCTATTTCTGGCAAAATTTGGGTCCAATTTTTGTTATTTCACCAAATGGAAATAAAATTAAAGTCATCAAAAGTATGGAACAACATAAATGGTATCATGTAGTAAACTAAAATGGGCACATTTGAATCAAAGTTACCAAAAGTTGAACTCCATTCACAACCACTGTTGAAAGTAGCTTAACCGATTTTGACATTAAGCTGTAAATACTGGTTTGAAACTACTACACTATGACTTTTTCTATCGTCATAACATTTGATGGATCAAAGAAAATTTACCGCAAACTAAATCGATTCAGTGGAGTCACCATTATCAGTAGAATTGAAAGCAGAGGTAAAGTAAATCTGCAAAGTGCTTTAGATTTCACTTTTAGCTGCCAGAACCACCTAACACAAACTGATTTCACTGTGCCCCCTGTTTTGGTTTAACTAGGTACTTTCTACTCTCTCATGAACACAGCAATACTTTAAATGTTGTTACAAAAGCAGCTAAAAATGCTGTTAATGCCCTGGACCAGAAAATGTGTTTCTTCTGTTTAAGATCTGCAAAACTCATGAAATTCTAAAAGTAATCAAGATGTACAGTGTTCTGCGCTGACAGCTGTAGCAACACAGAACAGTGAGAGAGATGTTGGTTAAGCAGAGTGAGTCCCAAGTAATTGTCTCATTAGGCATAAATAAAAACTACTATGAGAATGAGTGACGGTTTGCAGAGACGTTATGATGTAATACGTTTTTGAAATAGCAGATTGGAGTTTGTTGTTAAGAAACACCATAAACTAATAGCATGCTTAGATAACACAAGTTAGTAGTTACAGTGGCTAATTATCTGTGTCCTGCACTCTGTTGATGCTATAATAGGAGAATACAGCCATCCATCCATTATCTGTAACCACTGTTCAGGGTTGCAAGGGCTGGAGCCTATCCCAAGATTCCTGGGTGAGAGCCAAGTTACACCCTGGACATGTCACCTGTCTATCTCACGGCCAACACGCACACAGACAGACAAGCATTCACACTCACATTCACACCAAGGGCAGTTTAGAGTCTCCAGTTAATTTAACATGAATGTCTTTGGACCGTGGGATGAAATTGAAATACAAGGAGTAAACCCCCGCAAGCATGGTAGAACATACAATCGCCACACAGAAAGGGCCACACCGGGCCAGGAATTTGAACCAGGGACCTTCTAGCTGTGAGGAGGCAGTGTTAACCACAACACCATGCTGCCCAGAGGATTAAGAGCTGCATCATGAACGAACGATCTCTGCTTTATAAAATAAAAAAAAATAAAAAAAATATTACCTACCTTGTGTGTCAGGGGTTTCCCATCGCTAAGGGGTTTCCCAGTCAGGGCATCAAAAAGAAGAATGACTGATGAGGAAAAAAAAAAAAAACATAACATACAGTAGTAAAAGTGCAGTCGATCCCATCTGTGACATTTTTGCTGGAACTGTGGTTGCCTTACCTTTTTCATCACTTTTGTCTCGGATGGCAATGGTGTCATTACTAAGTGAGACACACTGGTAATTTAGGATGTCGGCTCGCATACCGGGGAACTTGGGAGAGGATATCAATCGACCCTCATAGGAGAATGTATACAGTCCTGCTCCATCCACCAACAAAAAATGCCTGAGGGAGAGAGACAAGAGGATACAGCGAATAAGAGAGGAGTATGTGTAGAGTGTGTATGTGAGAATGTACCATGGGGAGGGTAAAAGAACAGCTAAGTGGGAGATGAAATAGATTTAAAAAAAAAAAACAATGACAATCAAGAGATGATCAAATTTAAAGAACTAACATAAGCAGGTAATTTAAACATTAACAAAGTATTAAATTGCTCAGCAAAGTCATCAAATCAATTGTGAGTGGCTAGTAATGTATTTAGCTCTATGCTGAGTGTCAGGGACTCTACACTGGAGTATTACACAAGAGCTACTCCATATTAATCTAATTTCCCCCAGTGGTTCCCTCACTCTCAGCCTTATTGTATGACAGGATGGGCTAAGCTAGAGCACAGCCCTGTATGTGTGTGTGCGTGCATGAGTGTTTGTGCTTGGTTGGATGCTGGAGGAGTGGTCAGTACAGAGTAATGAAGCATTAGAGAAGCTGATAGATGATCCAACAGCTTGTTTTCCCCCTTGTTGCACTGCTTTGGAATAGAGAGACTTACTTCTCAGCTTGCAGGATGAAGCTGACTGTTCCCTCCTTAAGGTCAAAGATGAGAGGAGTATTCCAGTTTCTGGAGCTGCCACAATTGAACAGCACGAACACACAGCAGAATTTATGAAACATCAGCATCTTGTAACATAGTGCTACGTGTGGAATGGTGAAAATATCACACAGACAAATGGAAGAACAGAGAGTCAAAAATTATAAATGACATTAAGCAATATAAATGGCAACAAATGTGAGCTAAATCTTCAAAGAGTGGAGTGATAGACAATGTCAAAACCAACTGATTGTGTGGAGTAAAAAATATTCATGCCGTTTCTGAGACTGCAGAGTTTGAGTCCTTGCAATGTCATTCATGTGTAAAAATTGCAATGGCTTCTAAAATGACTGACCATATTCAAAAACGTATAATCCTTTGATAAAATCAGTTTAACAGGACTCGGCAACTGACCTTAATAGTTTGTACTTGTCCACCAGGCATTTTTAGCTCTAATGCTTTTTCCTTTTTACATCATTTGACAATATTTTTTGTAACCAAGTTTTGGAGGCTATCTAGCAACATGGCATGGAATGCTGTTTTACTGTATTTCAACTGGATTAAAAGATTATCCTGAAGAGGGAAAGAAGAGGACGGGAAGAGGAGACGTGACCTACTGACTTGTACACATAGCACTGGAGAGAAGTGGCGACCACTAGGTGCCCGTATGCCAGAGAGGTTTTGATGACTCGATCTCTAAACTCCAATACATCCATTGCATCGTTCATCATGTTCCTTACCTTAGAAAACAGAAGGAAATGGGGGGGAAACATTGGCTTTACTAACAGAGGTTTGAACACAGTTGCTTACACAGTGGAGTGTATTTATTTTTAATATACACAGGAAACTGTCTACAGTGTATCCAAGTCTACGTAGGGCAACTGTGGTCAGAGAAAGCAGTTTTTACTGTTTTAAGTATGTGCAACCAGTGGTTGGTAGTCATTTTTTTACCTGCAAGAATAAATACTTCCCTCTAGCTCTCTCTGTGAATGAATGAAAAGGCCTTTTCCAGCACCAGGTGAAAGGTGGGGTTATTTTTACAGCTTTACAAATCTTTCTCCTCTACTCCCGTCAGCAAGCCAAATTTACATGCAACACAACCAGGAATAAAAAACATTTGACCGCAAGGTGGTAAATTTAGCTGGCTGATTCACAAACCACTGGCAGATGTGCGCTTTTAAAATGGACTGCGAGAAGCAGAGGGGGTGGAGAGAGGCAGGAAAGTGCCTGCAAAGCTAAAAATAAATGGCTGATGACTTTGTTTGGTTTACACAAACTGCACTTCGTTAAAGATGTCTATAGCAAATGAGTGCACATATGTTGCCGCATGTATGACCTTGTATGATATTTTGTGTGTACATTTGGGTGGGTAACTTTGTGGTTAGCATAGAGCTCAAACAGTAAAGAATGTGTAGCGAGGGAGGCGGCTAGACAGGCTGGACATTGTCACTGCAGGGCTGCACACTGGCACACTAGGAGGGTCCTACTATAATATATGGCCACATCTAGCTATGGCATGACAGGTACTTCTCCATATAGCATTTATTCAGCTCGTCTTGTGGTACTGCAGTTCTTTTCTTCTTATGCTTCCGGAGGTATTTACACCACTTCTTTATTTTGTTTTAGACTCCTTCTTTAATTACATTTTTAGTTTTGTTCAATCTACATTCAACATCTCAGGATGACAAAGTTAAAACATCTCTTTAGGCTCTTCGGTTTGCAACAGTATTGGAAATCAAAAACTCATTCACAAAATTATTGTCACTCGTTGCTGTGGCATTCTAAATTGTATTCAGAATCATCCTGTAAACACACATTGGGGAAAGATTACAAAACAATTTCGAGAGCTTTGAGTGTTCCCAGGAGCACAGTGCTCTCAATAAATGTTAGATGGAAGTTCAGAACCAGCAGGAATCTTCCTAGTAAAGTTGGCCAAATTCAGGAAGTGTGTGCAGACACAGTTGGCTCTCAAAAAGCAAACGTTTCAATACTTTTGTCATGTTATTCATCTTCTGTAAAAGTGAGCAGCTTTTATGTGGCATAGCTCAGCTACAGCTGCCAGGATCTTCTGAAGATTGGTAGAGGGACTAGGATGGACAATACCTAGTGTGAAATGAAGACCTGCTATGTCTTCCCTGAGTGTTAAGGAGACAGAGGCAATGTGAGGGACACACGGGAGCATTGGTGATGAAAAAGAGCAAGCCTGGATGGATTTTTCATCCTTGGTGGCAATTTCAGTCATGCAAATTGACAGTTTTGCCCACATTTGAGTAGCATGTCATTGTTGATGCATAGTCAGAAAATAAACAGGTACTTTTTCCTATTCAAATTTTTGCCGCTTCTGTAAGAATGTTCACTTTTTTTATTTTTAGTTTTAGTCACCACAGTTTTTGTCCCAACTATTTTGTTCTTTGCAGCCATGTATTGTTTTGAACTTAACGGCAGTTCTATGTTAGACTGGGGCCATTGCTTAACAACATTTAGTGTGTAGTATTCCATGCATATGTGTAGAAATGACAGTAAACCCGAATGTGATTGAGAAACTGGGAAAGAGCAGACCAAAAACATGCTGGTCATTCTAACAGAAAGCTGAATAGATTTAAAGTCTTTTTTTTTAAAAAAAAAAACAACCTTAAAAATGGATATGTGTGTGTGTGGCTCTTTTTGTACCTGCATGGTTCTTCTCTTAGTAAGGGTGATCACAAAGTTCTTCCATTCCCAGTGCTGCTCCACCACATGAGCAAAGATGACGTGCCCATTACTGCAGGCCCCGGCCAGCTGGGTGCCATCTGCAGACCAAGCCAAGCTGAGCACGCTGCCTGTGTTGGGCTTCTCTAATGCATAGGACCACTGACAGGAGGGGGCAAGGAAGTGAGACAGAGATGGAAGAGCAAGAAAACAATGTGGTTAATGGCTACAGATATTTATCTACAATCTTAAACAATTACCTGGAGGTCAGCTTAGGAACTAGAAACAACGGGAAGCTTAGAGAAGAGAAGTGGTGAGAGTGTACGAGTGAGTGCGTATATATGTGTGTGTGTGCAAATAATGTAAACTCTGACTAGGCCTCTGTCTTTCTAGCAATCAGTCATTGAGCTGTGATGAACTGTGAGACACTGAAGGAGTGCTCGGCCCTGCCAAGTCCTGCACTCGTGCTCGTAAACATACTCTCTGCTATCCTCATCTATTACATACACAGAAGGCAGAGGTATAGGGAGGAAAACGAAGGCTTGTATATGAACGCTGAAACTGAAGCCAAAAATGGCTAACAAGATTCTGCCTTTTTTTTTTTTTATTATTAAAGGGGAAAAGGGGTTTAAAAAGAAAAAAGGTAGAGCCAAAGAATAAAAAGTTGAAAAATAAAATAAGCAATTGTCTCAGTCAGTCACGGCAAAAGACATAACAGAGATATGCAGCCCGTTTCCTGGAGGTTTTCCCCTTTCTCTGCATAATGCTTTTTTTGTTTGCTTCCAGAACTTTTTCCCCCTTCTCCAACTATTGTCTTTCCACACTCCTGTCCCTGAAGTGGAGTATCATGACAAAAAGTCACTCTTTTGCTTCGATTCAAAAATGAATCAGTTGAGACAGCCTGGGTACATGAGCAGCTAGAAGTTTTCCAATGTGTTGTTATCCAAGACGATCACTCACAAGGTAAGGCAGCACCTAGATTTACAGTGTAAAGAACACTGAGATTTTATCTCATCCAAATATCATTTATTGTTGCTTGCAGTGCAAACATGACATCCTTCTGTTAAAGACAGAAAGGCAGAGTTTTTGACACTATACCTTATTTAAGCACCATCCACAACCATCATCATCCCCCATTTCATCTCCCTCTTGCCTTCATTGAAAGTGGCTGGCTTTTCAGGATTCACTAGATTGTCAGCTGTGATCATTCTTACCAATACAGGCATTCATACTGTAAACTGTTCATAAATTTAGAGAAGTATTGTTATTGTAGCACTGCTTATTTGCCTACAATGGAGACATAAGGGTAATGCTGGGCCAGGTGCTGTAATGAATCTTGGGGAAAAGGCCTCAGGATGTTTGCTACCTTGTACACACATACAGCTGTGGGATGTGAGGTGTGGTGTTTTTTTTCTCCTCTTTAAAAGAATAACCAGAACAGCAAATGGATGCGAGATTAAAGTAGAGAATTTCAGCCTTCATTAGATGATATTTACAACTCAATATGATATACAACATAGAGGACAGCACATATAAAAAGGTCCTGTTTGACCAATTTTTAGCCTTGGGGTTTCACCTCTAAAGACTGTATTTATTTAAATTAGAAAAGAATATTAAGAAAAAGGGTTTTTTAAATCCTAGAAAAGAGGACGAAACAAGACATTGCACAAAGACTGGCCAATGCCAATATAAGCCTGGTGGTGGACTTCAGGAAGTCCAGAACTCCTGTCAATCCTGTTTCTATATGGGGAAGAGGGGGTTGAAGTAGTTTTGGAGTACAAATACCTGGGTTTCCACCTGGACAATAAACTGGACTCGCTCAGTTAATGCACCATCAATATACAGGATAAAATAGAGCAGTTTTTCTGCGGGGACTAAGGTCCTTCAACATCTGCAGCACCATGCTGCAGATGTTTTATGAGTCCGTGGTAGCCAGCTCCATCTTCTATGCTGTGGTTTGCTGGAGCAGCAATATGAAAGTGGCAGACAGTAACAAACTGGACAAACTAATAGGGAGGGTTGGTTCTGTTCTAGTGGAGAAGCTGGACCCTCTGCATGTTGTGGCTGAGAGGCGAATGTTATCCAAACTCCTCTCGATCATCGACAATCCCTCCCACCCACTCCACTGCGTGCTGGCTGCACAGAGGAGCACTTTCAGCCAGAAACTGATCACAGTCAAGGGCTCCACAGAACAACACAGGAGATCCTTTCTCCCAGTGGCCATTAAACTCTTTAACTCATCCCCCTTCTGTAAATAGGAGGGGGACTAAATGGTCAAAATGGACAAATAGTATTGTTTTTTTTCATTTATTATTTGTAATTTATTTATTTATACTCCTCTAGCTGGGTTTTTGCTTACTTATTGATCAGTAGTTTGTACTAGTACTTGTTGGTGTCTTGGTTTGGTGGACGTCCCCCCCCCCCCTTTCTTTTCACATGGAGAGCAGCTGTCACAAGGCAACACGATTTCACTATGGGATCAATAAAGCTGTTTGAATCTTAAATAACTACATTTACATTTTACATTTCAAGTTAAGAGAAATGCATCATAAGTAACTGGGAGGAGCTTCATCATCCAGCAAGACAATGATGCTGCCAACTCAACAAAGGACTTAAAAAGAGAAACGGTGTAAGCTTTTAAATTGGTCATGTCAATCACGATCATTTGAATATGCTCTTCACCTGCTGAAGAATAGGCTGAAGGGAGAACCCCCCGGAAAACAAACAACACCCCCCCAAAGAGGCTGCAGTAAAAAGCCTGGAATACGAAATCAAAAGAAAAAAAACAACAATGTGGTGGTGATGTCAGTAAGTCACAAGCTTGATGCAGTTATTGCAAACTAGGAAACACATTTAAATGCATCCATTCTGAAAGTATTGCATCTATCTGTTAGCTAATACTTCTCTGAAGTTTCATCTCATAGCCATCTTTTGACCCTAAACTCAAATGGTTTTAGTGTACAGCCAAATACAAATACATTATCATTGTCAATCTAACAGTTTTGGAAGGAACTGTATGCATGTCATCATACAGCAAAAAAACTTTTTCTTTTTCATATGACAAAGCCAGACTGGTGTTTTCAGATCTTAAAAAAGATGTGAGGTTTGTAAAAAGAGGTGCTTGGGGGCAGGATGAACTATTATGAGGACAGGAAAAACAGAAGAAATTGAGAAATAGGAAAACAGAATCAGTCGGTGGCTGTTTATTTGGAAACTGTTTTTATTATAGCCAAAAGCAGTTCTGCTGGACCAGGCTGGAACTAAACTCAAGATTTGTGAAGAAACAAGAAGAAAGAGCAAGTGCATGCAGATAGAATCTGTAAAGGCCAAATTAAAGATTTTAGAAGGAGAAAGGGGGTCAACTAGTTCAAGTCCACTCTCTCTCTCTGGTCACTGAACCAGGTCTGTCTATTATGGGCAGCTTTGGGTCCAGAGAGAAGGTGACAGACGTGACGTGTAGTTCTAAGGTGAAGCCTTGAGGAAAGAGGGGGAGACCCCTCAAACTTACAATGAGCTTATACAGTAGACACAGACTACACATAAAGTAGCAATGCATGGTTGTGCATTCCTAGTTCTAGGTACAAACTGTGATGCAGACAGAAACAGACACGCCCACACATGTACTTGTGTCACGGCAGGAGACCAAGGCTGGTAGTCTTATACTTGTGATGATCACTTTGAGCACCAAGCAAAACACCCACACATGCATCCTGAGTGTGCTGACATGTATGTGTTAATGTGACTCAGACACACAGACGTTAGTTGCATGTAGGTGTCAAACCCTGCTGTGCTGAAATGGTAAAATGACTCTGGGATGTCTTTGTAGCACAAAGAACAATATGATAACAGTTCTCCACACTCCATTTTTTGGTTCAGGGGCAGACCTAAGCACTAACAGTCTCTGGTTTTCATTATTCAACCTACTGTTTTTCATTCAACTGCACATTTACACATCAAGTGAATTTAAAAAACACAAATAATCGAAGAACATGCAGCCTTTTTAGAACCTATTGGAGGAGGTGGTTGCCCTGTTCCTCCTACTTTCTTCCTCCTTGCTTTCTGCATTTTTTGACATATGTTTACCATTAGGACTAGCAGGTGGTGTGGGCCTGCCCCTTCTCTCTATTGTTGCCCTGCTGCCAGAGCCAACATGGGGAGGCCTGAAAAAAGGTTGGAATAAAAAAAGGACCATTTTACTCCAAGAACCCAACAAATAATAACCTCAACTTTTTTACTAAATACACCATCTGGCTCTCTTTTTCTATATGGTCCTCTCTTACTTTTTTGGTTGTTTCTTGCAATAGCTTTTAAATCACTTGAAAGATGGATAGATGGATGGATTTATGTATAAAATACAAAAAACTGAATATAAAAGATTGCATAAGTTTTCACCCCCTTTAAAATCCTTCACATAAATCCTAGAAGGTACAGCCAATTGGTTTCAAAAGTCATATGCTTTGTTAAATGGATATCACCTGACTGCATACAACTGTATGTGGGAGATCCAGTCACTGATGAATCACTTTTCTTGCCAAGAACACCGTGAACAGAAAAAAAAAAAAGAAAAAAGACTGTAAAAAGGTATTTGAAACAATTTCTTTCCTCCCGCTGTCAATTCAAACAGGTTGCCAGTTTATCTCTGACACAGAGACAGACCTCGTACCTATGAGCAAATCTGAGTCACCAATACCCGAACTGTGACAGGAAGGAAATGGAATACCAGAAGAAGAAGAAAAAAAAAATAAGACACAAGGCAGAACATGCAAAATCCACACAGAAAAGCCTCTATCGACCAGCTAAGATACGAACCAGGGACATTCTAGCCGAGAGGAGACAGTGCTAACCCCTCTTGCACTTCCACTATAAAATTTCTCTCTCTCACTGAATACAGACTACCGTTAAATCTATCAATAATAAATCAAAGGAACACGACACAGGTATAAACCTGCCAAGAGCAGACCATCCTTAAAAACTGAATCACTGTGCAAAAAGAGGGCTAATGAGAGAGGCCACCGAGACACCAATGACTCCAGTGAAGGAGCAACTTGCTTCTTTGGCTGAGATGGAAGAGACAGCAAGTATAGCCTTGGCTTTGCTCTAGGCAGATTTATGCTTGTATTTTATTTCTTTGATTTCTTAAAGATGAATTTAACTGTACTCCAAGGGCTATTCAATGACTTGGAAATTTTCTTGCATCTATCCTGTGACTTCTGCTTTTAAATAATCTTGTCAGTGTTCTTTGTCTGTGTAGCTGTAGCTAGGATACTGATTCACCAGTTAACTTTCAGATGCAGAGGTATTTATACTACAGACCTTTAACAACCTTCAGTGCACTCAGGTGATCTCCATTTAACCAACTGTGGTACTTTTGTAACCAACTGACTGCACTAGTGATAAATGAGATGAGTTACTTTACAGAGGGTGAAAAGTATTTTCATTTTATATTTTTATTAATTTGCATTATTTTGCTGAGATTTATTTTCACTTTGACATTAATAAAAAAAACCTTCTCTTTCTGAAAATTTTTTGAAAAAAACAAAAACAAAACAAAAAACCTAAATTAAACATGATTCAATGTTAAACTTTCAAGGGGTTTGGTTTAATTCCATGCATCTTGTTGGATAATGTCGGGTGCTGTCCTCCATCTGAAGAGTAAAAAGTGAGTGATGCAGAAGGATGATAAAGCTACAAATCAAAATAATTGTACAATAGAATTCTAACAAAATGTGTCTTTCAGAGAAGCCTGGGTATAGATTAAACCTTGCAGGCAAACCTAACAGATTCTTTGGAATCACTGACTCAAGAAAGACACCCAAACAATATGGTATTATTAAAGAATTTCTGTGAATGGTCCAAAGTGATTCCCAGCTATCTGAACTGTTTAAGCACATTACACACACACACACTTTTTGTGGAGCACAACTTTAACTATATCAAAACACATTGATTTAAACACACGCTGGAGAAGACTACAGAATCTTTCCTGGTTAAAAATGGCTGACTGAAACCGCACTCAGAGAATAAGCTAAAGATACGTTGAAAACAAAGCAGTGAAAAATAAGAATAAGAGTAACAAGAGTGTATCTTTGTAACCGATTTACACCTTCCCCCTCTCTTTATCTGTGCTACCTGAAACAGCGCTCTGGTCTCCATGGCCCAGGTTGAATCCAACATTAATAATGTAATGGGGGGTTTGTGGGGGTGGCACTCGGCCTAGGGAAAGGGTTAATGACACATGTCGGGACTAATAGCTCCCAGTGGAGCTATCTGCTGATTCAGCCCCATTACTTCACAAGCATTAAATACGTCTCCCCTGACAGCTCTCTGCTTCCCCCCAGCCATAATGCAAGTCAACAACATGCTAACATAAAGGGGGCATGAGGTTTCCAGACTTTCTGTGCCTTTCTAGCACTTCATTTTTGACACTCCAGTCACACTGAAGCAAGGACTGACAAAAACTTGTGCCTGCCAGTAGTGCTAAGTCAACCGGAGTTTGTGCTGTTAAAACATGCAGCTACAACACTGCTGCCCTTTGCTATAAGGAGTTCCATTATGTCTGAACATGATTGTAAAGCATAACATGTTGCATGAAGTTACATGCTGTTATGTACAGAGTGAATCTGCAGTGTAGCATGAACACTGTGCGATTCAACTTTAATAATATGGGACATGAAAAGAACTGAAACAAAAAAAGCTTAGAAAAACTGATTTGTAAGCTGCCCCCACACTACAATAATGCATCCAAACAGACAACAACCATAAACCAGAGCCACTGTTCACATACTTGCATACATGCAAGTTTGTTCACTAGAGGGCAGATTATAGCCTAAGCCTAATTTTTATTGCCAAAAACTTAAATATCTTGATAATAACATTTCACTTTTAAACAGAAACAACCCTGTTGAGGTTAAGACTATTTCAGAAACAAATGGCACCAGTTATGTACTGAGTGTTAACGCCACATAATCAAGATTTGGAAGTTGTAGTGTAGTCTGTGACGACCTGCTCTTGCAGATGACAACATTTGGAGGACTCTTGCAGCTATAGCGAGGGGCATTTTATTATATGGAATGCAGAACTCTTTAACTTAGAACTATAAGGAACAAGTTGAAAATCAGTGAAGTCACCCTTTAAAAGCAGGAATATCAGCAGCTTAAAAAGAACTAATGATCAAACCTTGATATCCGGTTAAAGTTTTAAAACCTTTTTTAAGTCTTAATGTATTTTGCAGGCAAACTACTAAAATAATTTTCAAAAACATTGCTCAGACCTACAATTGACCATCTGTTATTGTTCTACATCTCCTACTTAGTTACACAGCAGTTTAAAACAATGATTCTTAAAGTTATAATAGTACTGGTTTTCTTCAATATTACATATTTAAGAGCCTATATTGTTCAAACCTGCATACATGTTGTACACTGGTGCACATAGGTTGGAGATATCTTCTCTGTTAGTCACTCTACTATCAAGCTAGTGGGAGCAAACCTAGTCCAGGGTTAATAGTCTTACATAAATCAGAACAGATGGCAGACTCTGCAAAGCCAGCTGGCTTCAGTTTGCCTGTGTGTCTGTGTGCAGGACAGGACCTGGCAGTGCAGGTACAGAGTGTAACTCCCTGCACATAATAAACACAGCACACATGTCAGAGTGTAATTGACAATAGACATATACAAGCAACTATCTAGTTATAAACAGACATAGGATGTGTGAATGTATGAAAATACTGACAAATCTACTTTTTGTGAACCAATTATGTGAGGTGAAAAAAGTGTTCAGAAGTGAAGAAAGAGAAAAACAGAGTAATTTGTTTTGAGGAAAAGAGGAGGTGTTTTAGATGAGGTTTCATTAATCTCTCAACAGATTAATAGGCCTCGTAAATGTCAGCTTGCAGTGACCCCTCGGTGGGGGAAGGGCTGACTATTAGGAAAAGGATAAACATTGCCTATGTTTAGGACTGGTCCAATCTGTGTGTGGAACTGCTCTGACTTTACAGTCCAAATCACCACTTAATTTTTAAACATTACAGTTACTACAAACTAAAACTACCTGTCAGTTAATTGTCATTTTGTGGAGATATTTTTGCAGTTACAAAATGATCAACATGCAGAGGAAAATGAAGAGCATCAAATGCACTGTGCTTTATTATACAGCTTAACCCTCTGTATCACATTACATACTATCAGAGAGAACAAGGATTCAAGCCCCTAAAGAGATGTTTTCAAATGTTCCATAAATATGCATAGTTTATGCTTCTATAATCACACTGGCATTACCAAACAAACACACACACACACCTGCAATCTACCCTAACAATTTACCCTGGCAGCGCTGACCACCTACACACACTGTTTTGGAATAAATGTAACGAATAGTAATATGAGATGCAAATTTTAACTGAAACTTTAAACTGTTGTACATTACACTGAGCAAGTTTATAATGACATTAGGAAAAAACTTTAAAAATGACTTTCTTTAATAAGTAATGCTGTGTGGTTGTAATTTCCAGAATGACTATAAAAGTTATTTTTTTATAAAACCAATCCATAATTTCAACAACAATAACACTGTATATATCTTTGGACTTTGAAGTCCATATTTCATTTAAGTCAACATGTTTTTCTAAACCAATATAACAATTAAACGTGCCTCAAAAGGATTAACAAACTGTATGACTCTGTCCTAAGTTGTCTTCTGATCCAGCTTCTGAACCAACCCGTTTTGGTTTTGTCTTCAACCTGGTCTTGCAAGAAAACACTGTAAATATGTTTCACAAACAGTTTGTATGTTTATTAGACATCTACTGGGTCCAGGGCAAAAGACGCTAGAAATTAATCAATTGTGTTTGTAGTATTATACTGGTATGGCCTATACGCTTGCACAATATACATGTCAAACTGTTAAATTACCCAATATACCAAGTGAACCTGCCAGCACTTAGAGTATTTTCTCTGCTGCACAATAAACAATTTACATTTCCTGAGTCTGCAACAACACTCAATAACTATAGCTATTGTACAAGCCAATTTCTAAACATAGGCCAGTGGAAGAGAGAGAGAGACAGAGAGACAGACAGAGAGAGAGACAGAGAGAGAACAAGGTTTCATGCTGAAGCCTCTACATGGTAACCACAGACACATGCTGGGGCCTCCTGGGACTCATCAGCAGGACACAGCTGTGAGCTGGGCATCAGAATTCTATTAGCACCAGTTATGCGCACACACACACACACACACACACACACACACACACAGTCTTTCAGTATGCTAAAAAAGTTACAGCACATACTGCAAAACACCTTCCAAAGGACCCACTCTAGCACTGATGGCTAGAATACATTGGATCTCTTACTTCATCTAAAAGTCAACACACTTGTTGAAGGGTCTAAGAAAGGATTTAAGACATTTTGACAATGACCAAAGACACAATTCTATGAGATTAAGGTCCCTAAAAGCACAAAGACATTCTTTTGAAAAGCACTGACAGGCTCATCTGTGAACTGTTCTTTAATAGGTTTAATACCGCCTGTTGACAGGAGCTAGATTAAAATTAATCTTTACAACATAGCTCTGGTTTTATAGAACTTAACCAAATGCAGGTATTCACAAAGTTATACAAACATAAACAATAAGCTAAGTGCATACATACACACATGTCTATGGTGGCATGCATTTACAACTCAATATACTAAATCAAGCCAGTCAATAAATTTGCCAACGTCCAAATATAGTACCATTCTGATCTATTTGGAAGCCAGAAAAAGGGGTCGAACCCCGAGGTGCAGCCAAAATTAAACCCTTTCAAATCATCCTTTTCTGGACTTTGGTCTGCTGCCTCCAGTCCAGCCCTCATCCTCAATAACAGCCCTTAATGAACTCTGGTTTGGCAGTAAAGCTTGAAGTGATACCCCAGTTCCACACACGCTTTGCTTTTGCTTATTTGTGTGCACAGCTGAAGCCCTTTATTTGCTCCTTGCCTTCCTCACCCAGTATCACTCTTGCTCCTTATATCATTTTGTTCCTTTTTCCTCTCTTTCTCCCTCTTTCTCCCTGTGAGTGTGCAATGTTTGTCTAGCTAGTGGAGGTAGTGATTTAGTGCTACTAAGAATGATGACTCCGCCAGAGGGGCTGGCAGGGTACTGTCTCGCTGTCATAGGCTTCTTACTCCTGCCGTGTGTGTGTGTGTGTGTGTTTGTGATAAAAGGGGGAGATGGAGGGGTACAGAAGTAAAGAAAAAAGTCAAAGGGACAAGAGCAGTAGAGAGCAAGAGAGAGAGAGAGAGAGACTTGAGGGAAAAGAGAAACCACCGTCTTTTATGGAGACCAATCCTCCAAGCCTCACTGCCTAGGCCAACTTTACAGGATATATTGGACAGTTCTACACTACCCCACACCTCCAACTGCTCTCATTTCTCAGCTCTTTTTCATACTGCCCTCCTTTTTTGTTTCCAACACGGCAAGCCTTTAGCCGAACTCTAGAGAGGTGTAAAAGTAATACCATGTCAACAAGTGCCTTTTCCTCGAACAGACTTACAAACATAAGCACCAGTTCACAGACAGAGACAAAAAATTAGGTCAATCATCTGCAAGAAGGACCTAAGAATACACTGTCCCAAAGACTGTGCCAAAATTACTTTAGTAACACAGATAACCAAAGACTGCTCAGCACAAAGGAGCTAGAATATGAAGGAGAAACCATGACCCTCACTTTCTATTAGGGACATGGGCTCTTTTGTATTACAAACTAAGTCTACATGTGCTTACTGCATCTTATAGTCTTGAAGCCCTGTTCATACACTCTAACCCTATGCCAAACAAATCAAAAAGTGCCAAAAAGAAAGAAAATGGAGGAGAGCTGAGAAGAGTGGGATGCAGTACTTTTTATGCTCTCATTTAGTCAGTCCACAGTGTATAGAGGGAGCAGTCTTACTACAGTGAGAGAACAGAAAGGAAAAGTGCAGGGAGCAAGAAAAGGCACGCAAGAGCACAAATTTGTATGTGGAGGGAGGGGTAAAGTGTAAAGCAAGGGAGAGAGATAGAGAGAGACAAGTCGCCCTGCCCAGTTGCCTAGGAAGAAACTGCTGTGCTGCTGACTCAGGACTCTCTTTGTTTGACAATGCTCCTCCACTCTTGCTCTCTTGCTCTCTCTCTCCCTCTCTCTCTCAAAGTTAGGTGTTTTTTTTTATTATTCACCATCGTTTCTAATGTGCACATGCTTTCTTTGTCAGATTTACAATTTAATCTTTTCTCTTGTGTAACTCCGTTATTTTTCCCTCCGTCTATGCATATCTGTCTCATCTAATTATGCTGCCTTTCAGTTTTTTCTAGTGACATCTGAACAATACTGAACTAAATGTGCCTTTTTTGTGTGATGAAAACCGATAAATGCTAATTTACAGACTAATAAATCTGCAGTGTTTTTATTTTATTTTGCCTTTCCATGCTCTTCTAACAGTGGTTCACGATCAGGATCAGAACTCTGTGTCGTTTCATTCTTTTCCAGATGTGGCAATTTCCAGATGTTGGCCAGCCAGTGGTTGGCAACAAACTACCAGCACAAACGCAGGTATATGCTCCTCAATAGCAACAGGGAAAACCATTAAGACTCAGGGAAAAAGCTGAAGTTTGGCAATTAGGAAAAAGTTGGCATGTCTTAGGTGATGACGGATAAAAAAAAAAAAGAACAAAAGAATACTGGCAGTCAAACAGACAGTGAAGAGCAATAGACTCCCAAAGAAAATAATGGTTGGTAGCTTTAAGGATGGCAGACAAAGATCCTATAGAGAATGAAGCTGCACATTAAATAGATAAGGAAGAAGAAAAAAACTGAGAAAGACAGGAGCTATGGTGATTCCAGCTGGACATGGACCCATTCCCAGTGTGGCAATGCTGAGCAAGGCTCATAATGACCCTAAGGGAACCCCCTTGGACTCAGCCAGGAAAAAAAAAGGAGTTAAAGAGGGCCATGGGGTAGGCAGGAGGGAAAGGGAGCCAAAGGGGGAGCACTGATAAAACATGAGGCAGTCAAACACACCCTGACACAGGGAGGGGGGAGGCATGAACAGAAAAAAGAAGACAGACAGATAGGGAGCTAGTTGCACTAGGCAAATACCCTTTGGAAAAGGAAAAAGCTGTTGCGTCTCACAAACCAAAAAGACAATAAGAAGAAAATGATGTAGTGCAATCTCCTACTCCTAAATTCATTCTAGCTCAGAAAGTACACAGGATAGATGGACAGATAAGGGAAGGAGCATTTAGTTCCATAGACAGTGGAGTTGGCAGAAAATCTAGAAAAAAAAATAGCACAGCTAGAGATAACAATCTGCCATGATTGAGGGCCATTTGGCCACTGTATGAAATAACAGGGAGTGACCACAAGTAGATACCAGTGGTTTTACACTTTTACAAGTTCTACTCTTAAAAACAACAGTGCTCTTATGGCCATAACTTTAACACATGATTTATAACTACATATCTCTGAAGACTTTGTGAGGGTGACAGCTGTTACCATAGTGTGGAAGGGAAAACTGCAAGCATGTATACCCCTAGGAAGGAGAATTTTTTGTTATTACACATGACAAGGATGTCAGCAAGAAATGGGGCCCAGCTTGAGGCTAACTTTAAAACCATCTGATGAACTTAACTAGGCTGCCTGTGGTAATGTATAACCTACAAATAAGGGAGTAGACAGATGCGCGTGGAGAAAAGAAAAGAATAGAGAAGATCTACACTGGCTTATCTGGCTGCATGAAACAAAGGAAATACGCAGGCTGCTCATTCATCTGAATGAGACCAGTCTGGCAAATGCAGAACCGTCCTGCAAAAAAAAAATAAAAATAAAACGGAACCAGGCTCGATGAGGTGACTTACAAGAAGGTGTTGTGGTTGTGTAGGTTGTTCCAACTTTTTTTTTTTTAAATAAATCTCAAGTAAGCATCAAACCAAGCAAGGTGGGGGAAAAAATCTGGTCTTAATGTTGATTTTTAAGTCCTTTTAATAGCAAAATTGGGTCCTGTTTATGTGCCCTTGGACAAAACAATACATTTCTATCAACTCTTGAAACAACGTTAGACAGTCTGAGTATTCCTTATCAAAAGTGGATTTGTCTCTTTATCAATAAAGTTTCTGAAACACTACAATTCCATAAGTGACATAATTTCTGATATAACCCGCCAAAGTCTGTGAAAAAGGGGGGATATCTTTTGAAATGCAAAACCAAGCAGCTATTACATCTATGTATGTACAGTGGAGAGAGAGAAAAAAACACAAGTGCAGGGAAGAGAAGAGGGAGGTGGAGAAGGGGCAGAGAGAAAGAAACGAGAGGGTGCTGGCCTGGCACAATGAGTCCTACTTGTTAGCCAGTGACAGTGTCAGGGATCGTGACAGGGTCCAGACGATAGACACCAGCTGCAGGGCCTTGTAAATAGACTGCTGTCTCACAGGCACATTTGCACAGCAATGGTTGCACACTGACACACACACAGGCATGTGGGCACATGCGTATACTATGGCAGGCACACAGACAGACACTGACTTATTGTCTCACCCAAATCTTGTAAAAGGGACAGTGAGCCTCTTTGTGTCTTGTGTCCTGTTAAAGCTCTTGTGAATAGAAAAAACACTTCACACTCAATTCCAAGCTCTACAATTCTGCAACAAAAATAATGATCAACATATTATTAATTTTATTTTGTATTTAGAAATAACTATGTTGGGGCTTCATGGGGAAAAAAATAACCAGAACAAACTTTGTTGAACGTACAAGATTAGTCTTTCCCAGTCTTTCTACGTCAATGCACACTTTGTGTGTATTTGTGTGTGTGTCATGATGATAATGAGGCACTACATCTGCCCTGTGGTGCATAAAGAGGGGAAACCTGAAGGAAAAGAAAAAAAAAAAAAAAAGTACAAGATTAGGATATAGTTTTTTTTTTTAGGGTGATAGGAGTCCCGAGCAGGACGGGAGGTGAAGGGGTTAAATGCACGGGACTGATACTGCTGAGCCAGCAGCAATACGTTGAAGTGCAAGGTTTCATTGTAGCAGATACAGAATGAAACTCCTTCCCATTAGTCACGCTAGTAACTGAAAAGACTCCTCGTGCTGCTTAACCCTTACTGCACCGCAAACAAACCACAGCAACAACATAGGTAAAGCCCTTGTAATTGGTTAATGACTTCTGAAAGTGTGTTTGTATGTAAACTCAAATTACAGTAATTACAGCACTGTAAAATTATGAGAGCAGTGCATGTCTGAATACACACAAATAGAAAGCAACGACCTTTGAGGGGGATTTTCTTTTTTGAAACTCTCTTTTTCTGTTTCTCTCCCCCATCCCCTTTTTAAACAAGCCTCCCACGCCATGCTACAGTTCACAACTGTCTGTCTCTAAGGGGCTTGGGGAGGAGAAGGTAACGCATACCCTGTCCCTAGTTAGAGCAGGTCAGAACCATAATCACTATAATTATAATCATCACACTGTTTAACCAAGAAACACAACAGCAAAGCAAGTGGGGTAATGATGAAACAATAGAACAAACTAAGTAAACAATCCTAGCACGTAGGGTGAACCAGATCACAACAAAAATAAAAGGAGAAAGTTCTAATGATTTCCCCCTTTTAGTGTTAATAGCATTTATACATTTATATTTTTTTCTAACACTGAGACAATAAATACAAACTTGCTTCAGCTCATATGGCAATTTTTCCAAATCTACTGAAATCCCTCGTTCAAACAAACAGACAATAAGTGTACATCTCCCTTGGGATTTTCATACTCTACACATTATATTATTTGTAACGTCTACGAAATGCATCCAAACAAACTTAAACCTCTGGAAAAGACACGTGTCTGCTCAGACCTTTCTGCAGCTCATTTGTTTTATGCTCTAGAAAAAAAAAGAAAAAAGCCATTTGATCCTAATGAAATCAAAATGGAGCGTGAAATGCTTGATGATCAACACACACACAAAAAAACCCTCTCCCCCTGTGTTTGTTTTCATTACAACAGGTCTGATACAGCAATACACTGACATCTCCACATAAACTCCCAGAACCCCTAAAGATCCCATGAGGGCAGAGCAGCTGAACTAACTACCCGAAATATTGTTTCTGGCCTAACATTCTGAAAAAAAAAAATCCAATACCTTTTGCAGACTATAACATAACGATTGCCATCATCATTTTAACACTCCTTGGTAATGGGTGAACAAAACATATTGCACAGTCTCCTTGCATCAAACAAAAGCTATTATACATGAATCAAAAAAAAGTCTAACAAACTCACCAAGTCTAAGTGGTGCCAGATATTTAAAATCTAAAACATCTCAATTCTTTTATCGGCCAAAACATATTATAGTTTGTCCCATTGATATTATTATGTTTTTCTTCTTTTTAACACAATCTTGTTTAGCAATAACCTCCCTCTTCCAATCTGAAAGCTTTTGAATTGCTGATATATAATAATAGGGTTTTTCTTACTCCAATCTTGTCACAGAGCCGCAGTGTGTTGAAGGACCCCACGGCAAACACTTCTCCATCTGGAGCCCAGGACAAAGAGGTGACTGGGTAGTCATGAGACGAAGAGGAGTAAAGCAGACGGCCAAAGCTGTCCCACACCTGTTGGGGGTGGACATGGCTAAAATAGTAAAAATAAACACCTGATTTACAGACATCCCAGTATGTCTAAAATTATACAAAAAGACTGCTTACCTTATATTTACAGTCTTCACCACCTGAAAGTATGAGGTCATTGACTGAATTCCAGTCCACTTTCAGTATGATCCCATCATGAGCCTTCCACTAGAGAGAGGGAGAGACCATTTTATGTCAACGCAACATGTTGATTTGATCCTTAAATAGCTCCCCCCTTTTGCAAAGAAATTAAAAATAAAGATGAGCAGGACAAGCTACAGAAGCAGTGGCACTTATTCTTCTAACAGTTTAAATGAGAGTTTTCTCAAGATATGTATTCATATATTGTCTCAGCTGCCACTGCATGCCTTCTTCAATTTATACCACGTGTGTTCACGCCACACAAAGAAAATGCACCTAAATATACATTTTATCACATAGATCTGTGTAATGGATTGCAGCAGTCCAAGAGGATCCTTTGGGGGTCTTTTACATTTAACTACCTATCACACCCCTTTCATTTTGGGTACCCACACAAGGCATAGTCCAAACAATGTTTCAGCTTAACCTTGGTTGGCTGAACTATGTCTGATGGTAATAGCTGTGAGACAGCAAAGTGTTGAAAAGGGGCACATTAAACACTCCACTGTTTATCTAAGGTCCCAGGCGCTATTCAGCTTCAAGAAGAATAATAAACAAATGTATACATGAACAAGAAAAATACTCACTGGTGTTCAAGGACCTCAGTGCTGCGCCCCCACTTAAAGCAGAGCCCTTCAAAGACGTACAGACTTTCTGCATTTTATGTCTTTTCTTCACTTCGTATATATCAAAGCCAATTATTGATGATGACCCTAATACAGGCTATAATACATTTATGTACAGTCCAAAAACCCGACAAGCTAAACGAAAGTGTAAACAGAGAGGACTGTACAGTTTTAATTAACAGATCCATTAGGAAGCTGAAACAGCCCCAAGAAGAAAGAGAAATCTTTTAACCAAGACCTTTCAACAGCTCCTGTCCAGATCCAGTTGGCTTTGACATACTGTTTGGCACGTGGAAAAGTAATATCCACACTATCAGCAACAAGCTAAATGAAAACCTCAGCATACCATATACTGTTTGATATTGCTTGTTAGGCTATCCAAACACGATTGTCATTAAGCTTTCACAGTTCAAGCTAATGTTAGTAGTCAAAGATTATGGTATCGTTCAGTACATTACCAGCCATATGACCAATAAAGTACCACTGAGAGCAGAATATCAACATTTTAAAGAGGAATACTACCTTTTGCCCCCCATTTGTCATTATAATTTAAAGTGATTAATTGCCCAAAAACTTTTTGACTAGATCAAGTGACGCAGAAGCCTTTTAGTTAAATCAACATCTAAAGTAACATCTACTTAAATATTAAAAGTTCATGTAAAGGTTATGGTATTACATATGGCAGCAAATATAATAAAAGTTGCTAACTAAATTAACTAAAGAGCTTTTTTCTTCTAAAATTTAATTAGGAAAAAAAAAATTCAATCTTATTTGTTTCCACTAACCATTTATTCTTGTTAAACAGAAAAAAATAACCAGTGTGGACCATGACAAGCTGCAACCCAAGTGATCCAAGTAGGAGTTTTTGACAAATTTTTACTTGTATTTCTGTAACTTCTTCAGTTAATAACAGGTTTAACTAGAAAAAAAAAAGAAAATGCACTGTGAATGCTTCAGCACTGAAAGCATTTTCCAACCAAAGCTGCAAAAGGTTGTTTTTGGTGAGAGCTGAAATGTTTTCTTTTGCTGAAAGCTGAACTACTTAAAAATAGCTCAAAGTTTGGCTTTTACTAAAATAGCTGAAGTTTAAGTCAAACGCCTGATGAAAAGTAGAATTTATAAACTACTGTGATCATGTCAAAACATCATGTTAAAAGATTAAAATTCAATAGGTCAAAGTATGAAGAACCAATTACATCTCAATGTAAAAAAGTTGACGAGATTGTAACGATTGTCCAATCAGTAAACCTGGAACTATTGCTGCAGGTAGACTAAAACCACAAACTATTTTTGAATGCAAAACAAAAATGAAAAGTATCAAAAGGCTATTTCATGTCTGTGTGTATCCTAACTATGCTTCCACAAACTCATTTTAAGTATCAAAATGGCTTTTATATTGAAAGTGTTTTTATGTCTGTGTGTTTGTGTGTGTGTCCACTGTGCATCATGTGAGAGAAAGACACAGCTTGCTTGGACACAGCGCTGACGCTGATCACATGACTGGATTCAGCTGTGTCCGTCACCATGTCAGCACTTTCGGCTTTCAATCTGCTGAGTTGCTCACATTTGTTGAAGACAGGTTATAAACTGCTCAGACTTTGCCTTGCAAAATGTGCAAAATCTAAAATAGTATTAGTCCTATTAAAAAAAACTCAAAAACTGTGAGCAGCAGAAGGCTTCACCAAACATGGTGACACGTATATGTAAATGGAAGGTACTCAATAAAATGAAGGCAGGGCAGCGATTTTAAAACCCCATTTGTCATTTGAGGAGAATTTCCCATGGAGTCCCATGGGGTCCAATGGGAGTTTCACTCCATCTGCTTCTGGCCAAATACTTAAAGAACTGTAAGTCCTGTCACTATGATAGTTATATCTCCTGAAAGGAACGAAATATACGTATGTTTTAATGTTATAATTTGTTTAGGGAAAGATGAAATTTGACAAAAGAAAATAAGAAAAAGAAAAAAGGTGAAGCTTGCAGTTAAAAGTGAATGTGATGTCACCCACTCTAGCTGGGCCAACACTCTGCAATACACACTAATTTAGAAACTGAAAATTCACCAAAGAGTACCTCAAACTAAAACTGCGATTATTCACAGCTTAAAGAGGACAAAGCTAAAGAGAAACTGAAGAGTCTCTCCATTCATTTGAATGAGAACAAATAGCTGAAAAAAGCTGAATTTTACAAAGTATAAAACATATAAACATTTTCCATACGTCCTTAATAATCTGAACGTTTTCAAGTTTGAATGGTGTTGAAAGTAGGCTGAAATCAGAAAAATAATAATGACTATAACAATTTTAAAGATTAGAAAAACATACTGTGAATCTTTCAGCCTTCACAGTATGTTTTGAAGTTTTACAGGGTAAAAACTTCAAAACCCGTACCTTGTAGCTAACATCAAGTTAATTTACCTGTGTAACCTTGGCACTGGGTTGCAGAGGCTTGATGACTAGCTGTCTTCCTGATGTATAAAGGATTCTGTCTGAATCAGGACCCCACGCCACAGAATACACAGGAGACCCTGGAAAGTTATGCAGAAACTGGATTGGGGTTCAACGTGTAAAAACTTCAACACTAACTTGATGCATAATTATAAAGATCTGAATTTGAATCACTGTGCCTTACACAACCTAGGAGTTGGTATAGGCAAAAGTTAAAACAAAGAAGTGTCAACACCTTCTCTCAGAAGGTATCACATACCCTTACAGATCTTACCTACTTTAGAACACCACTTTGCTTGTAGGCACACCAGCTGAGAAAACCTGCCTAACCTCAGTTGTATGAGCATAAGTGTGTGTATGCTTACATGTGAGGGAAAAACTGTGTATGAGTTGGGTTGTGGCTACGCATGTATGGAGGGGAGGGGGCCTGACATTTAACCCCACTCCAGGTGCATGTGGTTTCTCACAAATGCCAACTAGTCACATGATCTAAATCTGACAAAGGCGATGAGAGGGGTTGAGATAAGTTCCTTTCTCCTCTCAATCACATGCTCACTCACTTCCAACCTCTTCCTAGAGCTCTTTCTCCCTTGAAATGGGTCATAGTAAAAAACAAGAACCAGCCCACTCTTGCAGTGTCCATGTTTGTGTGTATGGAGTTGTAGGCGCTGATGGTGCATATATGTACAGTGTTACTACTTTACTCTGGCCAGCTAAGAAAAAAAAGCTTCTACATGCTGGGGCTGAATTGCTGTTTCCCAGCCAGTTTTTCCACAGCACCCATCATTGAGGAGGAGTGTACCATCCATTACCCCAGAAGTTAGAAACATTTCATAAACTAAACAGCACGATGAATCAATTAATAAGGAAGCCATTGGTAATGTGAATGTGGATGTGGACTGAGAAACGTATCATTCTAAGTATTTGTATAGCTTTTAATAGACCTCCACTCCTATAAAGCTTTTAAACTATATGGAACTTAAAAAAACACTGGCGATAAACTGTCCATTTGGTTTGAGTACACAAACATTCTTACAATCATACAACCAAGGTGAGGAGAAAAAAAAACATTTCCTATAAGATTGTCATTTAAAAATATCTGGCTCAGATAAAAGGTAGCTTCAACACACAAGCTAATCTTAAATCTTGTTCAACAACCACATGCATGCACACTCATACACTCACATGCTCACACACTCAGACAAACACAGTAGAATGAAACTTTGAAGAGTCAAATCATACACTTAAGGTGGCAATTGTTTTGCCATCTGAGATCATGTGCAAGGGCAAACTGACAAGACCCAATTGCAGGTGTGTTTATTCTAGGCCTGATGATAAACAGGAGCCAGATGAAGGGTGAACATGTGCAGGAATAACAGTAAAATCTCAGATTCTTGTGCTTTTTCTCTCTGACCTGAGGCACTCTTTAAGCCCACAGGTCCAAAAGCAATCTGCATGTGTGTGTAATTGTGAGTATGTGAGACAGACAGACACGGAGAGGATTTAAGTGGTTGTGATGTGTTTTTTTTTTTTTACTAAGTGCCTGCAGCTGGTTGGTTATGGAATTAATTCACATGGCCCCTGCTGCTGGCTGGCAGCTAATATGGCTGCAGTTCAAATTATGTGAACCAAAATCTATAAAGAGGAACACAATGAGGGTTCAAGGTATTCCCACTGATCGTCTTAATAGTTACAGTTCAGGTTCAGCTAATAATTTAGAAGTCGATTAACATTTTTTCTTATTCTACAAATGATGAATAAAACAATGATCTGTTAAAATTATAGGTATTTGGTTTGTTTTACTTTGTGCTTTTTGCCTGTTAGTTACATTTTACAATTGTACCTAACTAGCTGCAACTCGTGTGAAAATTAAGTAAATTGGGTGTTTTATAACATCAAGAGCAGTATCTTAAATATAGTGTTCAATACATTGCTGTACTTTTTTTTTGTGCAAAAAGGTCCATTTTGTAAAGTCACATTTAGCCATGATTCGTTTCTTAGCTATAGTGTCTGTGCTTCCTTTTACCTCTACTATTACAAATCTCAGTTGCAGTTTTAGAACTATTTTCCAGAATAAAAAAAATATACTAATTACAGATTACTAACACTTCTGCAGCATGAGGGTGAAGTGGCTAGGGCTGCTGCCTCACAGCCAGAAGGTCCCAGGTTCAAATACACTTTTTGGCTGTGGCCTCTCTGTTCTGAAGTGTGCATGTTCTTCCCACTCTTGCGTGGGTCTCCTCTGGGTATTCCGGTTTTCTCCCGCAATCAAAAGACATTGTGCAAGGATAACTGGTGATTCTAAATTGCACATAGGTGTGAATGTGAGCACGAATGGTTTTCTGTCTGTCTGGGCCACTCTGTGTTGGTCCTAAGATAGAGTGTTGACCCGTCCAGGGCATACCCTGCGTCTCGCCCACTGACAGCTGAGATAGACTCCAGCCATCCTCAAACCAGAGGATGATAAGTAGTTAAAATAATGGATGGATGGATAGATGTTCCCTACTTTTAGTTTTCAGTCAGATCAAATACTGCAAACAATTTGGGTTCATGTGCCAATACTGTAAAATTCACAAAGTGATGAGAATGTCTGCACAACAAATACATAAGCTATACACTGCTGGTCATTTAGGGGCCCTGGTGGTTCTAGGTTAGAATGCATAAGACCGTGGGAATCCCACCTCACCGGGTGCAGCCCTGACCAACTAGCGCCACCCTGGTCCCGGTCCCGAGCCCTGATAAAATAAATGGCAGGGTTGCGACAGCATCTGGTGTAAAAACTCATGCCAAGTCAATGTGCGGAACACGTTCCACTGTGGCGACCCTTGAAGGGACCAGCCAAAAGTCGTTTATCTGTGGCATTGCAGGTAATTTAAAACAACTGATATCACAAATAAAGTATATGCAGCTTAATAAATTCAGTGAAGCAAGGGTTTTAGACCTACCCTGGTTAGCTAATGTTGAGCGTAGCATTCCACTTTTTGACCAGATCTTTATTTGTCCATCTTCTCCAGCTAAGTAATCACAGAAACAGAACATACGGTATGGACCTTGAGGAATTTTATTTTAGGATGATGCAATTATTAAATACTTATTGAATGCTGATAAAATTGTTTAGGCTCCTGTGACTGTGTCATCTTTACCTGTGATAAGAGCAGTCCCATCATAATTCCATCTTCCTGCCAAAACAGCTCCTTTGTGTGCTTCAACACTCTTTTCAATCCGCCCCATCTTGGAGGTCAGGTGGAACTTCCCTGTGAAGAGATACAAAGAATTGCATAGAACATTTGTACTCCCTGGCTGAGCTGTGTTTTTACAGTCTGTAATTCGGGAACACTAGTGTCTGCTGTAGTTCTAAGCATGAGGCAAATTGGTTCTTATACCAAAAACACCAGAATAGCAATAGCAATTCTCTTTATTTAATACTTTATTTCCTTTTTGCTGAATTACATACTAGCATAAAGCAATTTTTATTTGCTACACATGAAGGGTGCTCAGAAATATAAGATGCTAGCCTGACATATACTTAGTGGCAGTGTGTATTAAAACATTCTGAGAGTTCTATATATTTCCTGGTGATCTAAAACTGCAAATCAGCATGCTGCCACTCCCTCCCACTTCTAAATTTGACCATTCTAAGACGAGAGGATATTACTGGTCCAGCAGGTAGGGAATAAAAATGGTTGGTATAGCTGTACTGAAGAACTCTTTCAAAAATGTATGTATATTTATTTCTAGTTCTAGTTCTATTACGCACTCATATCAACAGTCAATCTGTTCTGCTAATAGCATATGTGCAACATATTTGTATGCTGATTTTTTTGTGTTCTTGTTATGTCATAGGTGTTTTTTTTAATTATCTCTTACTATGACAACATTTTAACCATTTTTTTTGGTGGGTGGTTTATTGTGAAATTGCTTATGATACAACTGTGTTAATGTGATTGTGACATATTGTAATTCCACAAGCTAAAAAATAAAAATAAAAAAACTGCTAATATCCTTCACGCCTAATTTGCTCTTATATAAGTCTACTTTTGTTGATTACAGTATTATCTTTGGCAGAATGAGAAATGATGCATCTAATCTTGCAATAACGCCTAAACAATGGCATATACTTATGTTCGATATTCCTTTTTAAAAGCAAAGGCAGAAAACTTCAGAATGAAATATTACTCAAAAAACAAAATTTCATTTAAGGTACATCCTACCGAAGCTAAAAAAATAAAGAAATAATTTAATATTCTGACAGAAGTGGAAAGTCATTATTTAAAAAAGAAAAAAAAAAGGTTAGGAAAAGCCACAATGTTAATTTAGAGTCTTCCCATCTAATAAAACCCTGACTGTTCAGCTCATTTCTTTTCAACTATATCATACAAATGTCGTGCACATCCGAATATTAAAATCTGCACTAAATATTTCAGTGCAAACCTAAGATAAAAATAAAACGTAGCGATTGTTTTCAATATAAAACAAAAACTTAAGCAGTAATTACAGCAATATTCAAATATCTTTAACTGAAACGAGGCAAGAAGCAGAAGAAAGATGGAAAAATGAATCGTAACAGAGTTTTCATTACTCTCTGCTGTGCCAGAGAAAATTGCTGCTTCAGTTTGTGGGTGTGTTTATGCAACCCTACACTGCCATTAGTGTTGTGACCACACAGTGCCTGCCATAACAGTACATCCACTTCTCTGTGTTTATATCTAATATAGGCTGAAGAGAATACATAAGAAGCCATGTGCATGCACATCACACAGACTGTGTTGCCATGTTTTGTATTACAAACATACAGATACAAAACCCACATTTTGACTGGTGGAAATCATTTCCTTCAACTAAAAAAATAAATGCTGGGTTGCTGCCTGATTATTTTAATAAATGAGCAAAACATAATAGTCAATTTAAAACCAGAATCAGGGAATAAAACTGAGACAAACAACAGTGTAGTGAAAACTATTTTACCAGTTATTACGCTTAAATAATTCATTTAGCATAAGATACAACTACGCACGTCAATATTACCCTTCCTTAAGTAATTTTATCTTCCTGCATATGGTGACAAAGATCTATGATCAATATTCTCTGTCATTTGCTGTATCATTGACTTAACAACTTGCCAAACAAAACTGACCAATTGAATTTGTGTGTCAACTTAGTAACAAAACCTTGAAGTCCACTGGTCAAATTGTGGAGAATAAAGAGACTTGCCATCGGTGCTGGTAAGAACAAAGATCTCCGCCTGGGTCTGTTTCTTGCCACCAATAGTTTTGGGGAACCATTGTAGGTCAATTGGGTAAATGTCCTCCGGCAGTTTGACAACCAAACTGGTCTCACTGGTCAGCAGGTTCCATTTAAGGATCTGGTGGTCCTCACTGCATGAGTACAACTCATCCGCTGTGGTCCAGCCAACACAACTCAAAAGTTCCTTATGTGATTTGCTATTAAGAAAAATAAATCACGGCTACGAGTTTAACTGATCATATGCATATCACTGGACATTTGTAATAATCACGTTCTTTTGAAAAAATAAATAAAAAACAGTGAACAGACTCCATGTATGGTTCATGTTGTGATATAGATAAAACCGAGCAAAAAGTAATCCACTACTTCTAAAGAGGTTCCGTATTGTGTTAGCAGAACTGAACAGAATCATAAACAGGGGACTAGACATCATAACACATCATAAAAAGGATATGTTTGGGTTCCTTTAACAGCGACGTTTTTAATCTCATGGCGAAGGTTTGCTCTGTTGATCCCTAAACAACAAAAATGGGGAAAATGACAAGGTCCTTCTATGAGACGAATCTCAAGCCAATATACAAAATGAAACATTCAGAAGACTAAAACTATGCAACTATCAACCGCACTCCGTTAACGGTTAATAAGACGCAGTAGCTCTTAGCATGCTGTTATGGATGAAAGAAACAAGCGTCTGTAGTTGCTACGTTACCTTTCACCGTTGCTAACATCAATCTTCAAATGTGCTCGAGACACGCCTCTGGTTTTTATGCTAACGCCACAAACTTGGTTTGGGACGATAAAACAGGCATCATTTTATCGTTACCGACTTTACTGTGAGACAAATATCTATCTATTCGCGTCATTTACACCAGCAAAAGACGCACGAATAGTCACAGCGAGCAAACCGACCACATTTAGCAATTGTAAGCTAACGTTAAGAGGGATAACTTTGAGTCACCATTTAATCTGGGTCACAAACAGCTTGAAAAGTATGTTATCGCGAGAGTTGCAAATCTCGCTTTCTTGACAACGGATATTTTGAGGGTTTTTTTGCACATACAGTGCATTTTTTTGTTCTTTCGGGTTATCCCTTGAGTTCAGCAAATTTGTTAAATTAATACACTTAATATGGCTAGTTAAAATAAAAATACGCTGACATTTAACATTGAACAACATAACATGTAATGTACACTAGTAACCAGTCAAACGTTTGAATTAACAGGAAGAACATTGGCCTTTGAATCTGACATAATTCCAGATTATGTACAACTGTGTAAAGATTTTTTAATCTTTTTTGTGTGTTTGCTGCTAAATATGTTTTGGTCATATGATTATGGTGTGTTTGGAGCGAGGCGGAGTTGGCCTCGTCCCCTTTTTTGAATTTTGTGTTTTTTTTCCCCCTGCCCTTTGAACGTTCCATGGTGCCTTGCGTCAGTTTGTAACGAATTTGGTTCGACAGCACAGTTTAGGCGCCATTTACAAGTTAGGGATTTCAATTTAGAGAGAGACTCGGAATGACACGGGACTGAACTTGTGGAATATATTTGCCAAACTTTGGATTGACGAACGCTTTTTTGAAATCGTTCTTTGGTCCATAAAGGAAGACTCTTGACAGACCGCACGCGCATTTTTGAAGGTATAAAAAATACTTTAGCTGAGAGTAATGACTGGGTTCCGTCTATTTGCTGAGATGTAAACGTTAATGTCCGTTGGAAAAAAAAATAGTTTACACAAACAACACGTTAACGTCGGTTTTTACCCTTAACTGTTAGTTACACTGCAAATCGTATCGGCCAGTGTTAACATTAAAGTACTTCGTATTGTAATGAGTTGCCTTAACATTTGCCTTCTCGATGACGCACCCACATAGATTCTTAATACCATGCAATGTCTCCGATTGTACAAGCTACTGTTAACTTTAAAATTGTTGCCAACTAAACGTTGAACTGCAGTATCTTTGTCTAGTAAACGCAGGCTACTTTGGCCTTGGCCAACAACAGATATATGCTCAAATAGTTAACGCTAGTACCCATTTCAATTCAGATAACGTGGACTAACAGTACAGCGTAGTTTTAACGTCACACGTATTCGAAGCTACTAAGTGTGATGGTCACAATTAGCCATTGTGCTAGCTTAAGCTAGTTTTGCTTGGTTGCTTAGCGTTAGGCCACTTAGCTATGGCAGCTAACGTTAACGTGAGCTAAGTAACGTGGTAAAGTAAATGCCACCGTTACGCCAAGTCAGCCTTGTTTAACGTTGCGTATTTGGCGAATGTACGATAGCGTTGCTATTAACTAACAGAGCAGAGGATGTCCTTTCCCATTAGCTAACGTTAGTGTGTTAGACTGCCCCGTCTACACCCCCGCCCCCAACATAAAAGTTGGGGGATGCAAGTTAATATTAGTGTCACTTGAAGACCTATCAATTTAGGAAGTTGTATCTTCGTAACCGACCAGACAACCTATTTAGCTGCGTCTGTTCAGTAATGGACAAGTAACCTAACCTTAGGCTAGACTAAAAGCTGTGGAAAGAGAACTTAGCTATTTGCATAATAACTGAATTGAGTTGACGTTACGTTAACTTTGTTTTCCTCCGTCCCATATAGCAAAGGATTATTAGCAATCAAAAATGCTACGGACAAATAAAATGGCAACTAAAGGTGCAGGTCAACTAAAATGATTCTTTCAGAGGATTGCATTTTTTTTTTAAAAATTAGCTGGGTTTTACACTAGAATAGCAACACTATTCTCTCTAATCATCCCCAGATTGGCAGCTATCTCATCTCACGATAAAGGACACAGCTTTTTGGCATATCTTTGTCAGATCAATAATGCATGTTGTTACTTTATCCATTGTTGACCATAACAGCTATGGTATAGGAAAAATATAGCGACTACCAGTTAGATAGGCGGCAGTGAGATCCGACTGTGGTAATGATTAAAACCTGACAGGGTAGCCTGTGAGCGACTGAAAGTGGAGCTGAGAGATTGACAGGCGCAAAAAAGACTCATGGATATTCCTTTTTACCAATGACTCCTTCAGATTTCAAATAATGCCATCTAAAACTGCAAAGACCAAATCTGTCTCCGCCAAGTCAAGAGGGAAAGGGTCGCAGCCTCGGGATGACTCCGAAGACGAGCTGGATGTATCCCCTCAAGAAACCAACTCCAATGGCCAAGAGGAGGCACCGCCGACAACTGGCAAGTAACAAAGGGTGTTTTGGTGTCTGTGAATCTAAATAAGTTGCGCTCACTCAATAGCGTTGCGTGTATCGCTGCAACGGCAGTGGCCAATTGGCACAGCTGTGAAGCTTTTTTTCTTACTTAAATCTCAACACGTAGTTAGAATGGCTGATTTGTTTTTTTTTTCTCAAGTGCCAGTCATCAATAAATGCATTAGGAATTTTAAGATGTTCTTGTATCGTCGAGTTTATTTCTTTCCCGGATCTTCTCAGCAAACAAGGTAACTCCTATCTGATAATTAAGTGTTTTTATGTAGTAGATCAAACGGGTGTTTAGCTTTATACTTATAACTTGGCATTAAATAATTTCTATGCTAAGCTTAAGATGCAGTTTGGCATTGATTGATGTTTGTATTCTTTAGAATATGTTGAAATGATTCACTTTTTTGTCGGGCTGCAAGAATTGTAATTTACAAAAACGACCCTTTAGCTTGTTTATGCTCATGTGAGCACAATAGATTTTGGACAGGTCCTTTTGGCTTGATGTGATGGGAACATAGTCGGGTTTACGTTGCATATCATTACCACTAAACAAGAATTTATATCCCCGTGTTTCGGGTGCAGTTCAGCATGAATGAAAATGTGACGTTGGTGATCGAAATTTACACTTGAGCTATTTATTATCGACGAAATGAATGTGGCGCATCCACTCTCACGTATCAACGCTTCTTGCAGGGAGCGTTTGTATAATAATGCGGCTTCGTCCATTAGAAGCCGTAGTCTTTCTGTTTTGCGATATGTTTTTAGAACAAAGGAAAATAACGCCTGTTAACTTTCTCGGGAGTTGTTGTTTCACTGCTCTTGTAACTTGCTGCCTGTGTGTGTTTGTTTGTTTTGTTTTTTGTGCTCCTCTACCCCTCCCCCATACACCACTATCCCCCCCCACCTGAAACGACTCGCACAGAGGAATAAAAAAAGTTGTACTTCTTTGTGCCACAGATCCGTCTCAGGGGGAAGCTGCCGAGGTGGTTGATAATCGAAGTTTGGAAGAGATTCTCGGTAGCATCCCTCCACCCCCGCCCCCAGCAATGACCAATGAACCGGGCGCTCCCCGCCTGATGATAACACATTTAGTTAATCGCAACTTTAAATCTTATGCAGGCGAGCAGATTCTGGGGCCTTTTCACAAGGTACGACCAAACATGGTTACAAATGTACGACCTGTGTGGGAACCACTTCAATATGTTTAATTAAGGTCACAGATTTACCGTTATTTGCCATGTTTTCTCACTTTCATTGTTTTCAGTTTCATACTATGCAGCTGTCGGCTTGTAGATGTAGACAAAAAAACAAATGCTACAACATTATGAACATTTCTATATTCTAACATTTATTGAACCTAAAAATTGAAACAGGAAAAAGTCACACTCATCGATGTAGATTTAGTGAGGTATATCACAAGGGTATGCTGACTTCTTTACATTATGACTTTCTTTGGGATTTATTTTCACCCCCTTTGCCATGCAAATATTGGTGTATTAAAATAAATCTTAACTACACCCACTCAGAATACAGATCAGTCACAATCATGCCATTATGCTGAAATATAGGTATATAGACATTTACTGTATTTTTTATGCATCATTTGTTTTACTTATTTGTTGATTTTATTTTTTGTTTTTTTGTTTGTTTGTTTTTTGGGGTTTTTAACGTTTTTGTTTTGTTTTTTCCTCCTGTCCAAACTTTTTCTCAGCGCTTTTCCTGCATCATTGGTCCAAATGGGAGTGGGAAGTCCAATGTGATAGATTCAATGCTCTTTGTGTTTGGATACAGAGCTCAGAAGATCAGATCAAAAAAGCTTTCTGTGCTGATTCACAGCTCTGATAAACACAAAGATGTGCAAAGCTGTACTGTGGAGGTGCATTTTCAAAAGATTATTGATAAGGTATATATTTCTATCTGTCTATTCCTGTCACAATGATACACACTACACACATTCTAGTCTCTACTAAAAAAAGGCTGAATTGCAAAGTTTGTTTTTTTTTGTTTGTTTGTTTTTAAATAATTTCTGGGGGATAGATATTTTTCTTCAGTTTCAGTTTTTTTCCCTCAGTCCCCAAGAGAAAATACTGCTATGCAGTGATCACATTAGTGACTAAGCAAAGATTAAAATCAGTCATGGAAGTTATAACACCCCCACATTAGTTAATTCATATTGTGCTGGAATAGATCGGTCATATTTTGAACAATTTTTATTTATTAAATGACTACGCTCTACTTATTTGATTCTAATTTCAAAGTTAGTTAATAGTTGTATTGTGGCAATTATAATATAATTTTAAGTATAATTTTACATAACATAACAAAATCATTTGAAAACTGACCTTAGTATAAAAAATGGCTTAATAGTTGTTCTGTCAAAGGGGGTGTGAGTAAGTTTTGCTTTGCACACCTGTACATATATAAGTCTAATATATAAGATTGCCATCATTCTATGAAAGGCAACATTTACAATCTGATATTTCAAAAACTTGCATTTTTAAAAATAAATGGTGTTCAGAGCTTAAACTGTTAAGCTTGAATTTAGGCCAATGACCTGCCTTTTTGCATATTTATAAGTTCATCATCATAAATGATTAAATTTAGTAAATGTAAAATTATATATATAATACACTTCAATATTAATTGGGACTATTTACATGTTACTGTAGCCAGCCTGGATCTATGCTTTTTAAGCAAGTCATTTTTCTAATTGTTATTAATGTGGGATTTTGTCCTAACCACCCTCTATAGATTTGTCACTTTTATGAGCATTACCATTTGATGTGTAAAGCTGTTTTACCTAAACTGTTGCACTCTAAGCTGCTGTGTCCTCTGCCCCTCCCCCTCTGAGCCAGGAAGGAGATGACTACGAAGTCATCCCCAACAGCAAGTTCTATGTTTCCAGGACTGCCAACAAAGACAATTCTTCAGCTTACTGTATCAATGGCAAGAAAGCCACATTTAAAGAAGTGGGGGCTTTGCTCCGAAGTCATGGTATTGACTTAGACCACAACAGATTTCTAATCTTACAGGTATTTGTAATTTGTTTTTAATGAACCTTCTTTTTGCAATTCTATCTCTGCCTTTTTTATTACTTGCTGTGACCATCCCATTCTGTCCGATATCCTGCTCTTCGTTTTCTACCCATTCCCCCGTCCTCTTTGAGTAAAATTTCATGGCTACCTTAAAGCCATGCCTGTTTGAGAATAACCTGTTGCACTGGAATTGGAAAAGGAGAGGATGTGCCCTCTGCCAGCCCTTAGACTGCTATAGCAGCGCATCATGGTTTGAAACAATGTGAACAAGGTGCGAACCATTATTTGCTGCTTTAGAATTTTAAGGAAAAATACATTACTATTAAATGGACCTGGATGTCACTGGCTATTGTTAAACCCAATGAACATATTTTGTACTGCTGTACAATTTAATGGGATTGACCCACCAGTGGGGACAGGTTGGATCTCCCTTCCCCTTCCTTTCCCATGTGCCTGCCACGCTTTAGCAGCACGTAAATATTGGCGTGTGAGAACAGACCCCAACCCCAATATTAGCAGTGCTGCTTCAGTGTGGCTGGATCAAACACCTTTTCATTACCATGGCTTTAATACTGTAAGCATTTAGTTTGCTTTTTATATTTTTATTTTTAAAACCTTCATTGTAATGTGTTTCTGTATAACTTTAAAAAATATATTTTTTGGGTGGTGGGTTATTTTATTTAAATGGCTGATTAAATCATTGTTGCTATTAGTTTGTGTTTTATTGTTTGGGTATGTAGTAGTTTCAGGTCTGTTCTTGGTACTTGTGTGATTAGTTAGTTAATTACATATGTCCAGCCCCCACCCCCCTAACCCCTTTATTTTGTTTTGTTTTAATCAATGTTCATGTCCATTCTTACACTCCTTGGATGCAAGATTTTCAGTTTGGCTACATGACTATAGGAAGAGTCTTTAGCTTATTCTCCAAGGTCACTTTTCCAGGCCTTTAGCTAAGGGAAAGCTGTCTATTTTGTGCACTGGACAGAGCCAAGGATAACGTTGGATTTAAAAAAATAAAAATAAAAAATTATTATTTTTTACTTCTCATTTCTTTCACACATAACAGTAATATGCAAGTTGCAATTTTCCCCTAAATATAAATAACAATAAAATAGACTTAGTTCTTAGTGTATGTGTTTTGCATTTGTGTTTAACTTGATGCTTAAAATGTAGCCTAATTGTTGTGTCAAACCAACCATAAATACATTAATTAATTAATTAAATTAATTACATTAATTAGTTGTGCTCAACTTTGGGCCAAGTGGCATTCATTTGTGTAGTATTTAGAAATTCAACCAAAGTGTATCCAGGATGAGTTACAATGTGCATGTTAAAGTACAACTTTTTTCAAAAGTTCTTTAATGAGTACTGATTTCTGGTGGGATGAGGTGATAATGGTTAATTACATCATTGATATTTCTAAAGTGTTCTTAAGCATATTTAATTGATGATTCAACAGTTTACTTTAGTAAATTATTTTAGTACTTGTTTAGTGGTTTAATTTTAAGTTCTCTTGTTCTGATTTTTCTTTGGTAGGTAGGAAAGTTCTATTTCCCCGCCCAGGACCTTTTTGAAATTTTTAGTGCATTTTGTGTGTATTTGCAGACTGGCATTATGGAATCATCATTATAAATTCACTATCATCATATACCTTTTTATAGAGTGTTTTACATGTTTTTTCTACATATGTAGATATATATTTAAAAAATATAAAAATTTTAACTGAGAATAACTGTATACATGCGTTTGTCATTGTACTGTTCTGGACTGTACCTAGGGTGAGGTGGAGCAGATTGCTATGATGAAGCCTAAAGGTCAGACAGAACATGATGAGGGCATGTTGGAGTACCTGGAGGACATTATTGGGTCATGCCGCCTCAAGGAGCCCATCCAGACTCTGTCCCGCCGCATTGAGCTACTTAATGAGCAGAGGGGAGAAAAGGTGACATACACTCATTATCTGCTCACACAGACAGCTAACCAACTTTACTTCCTGTGTCCTGGCTTCATTTGCTATGCATTTGTGCAGAATAGTTTAGACATTGAAGACATCTTGTGTGCACATTATTTTAGATGTTTTTCTTTTGTTTTTTTGCATGGATCTAGGGTACATAGAATATAACTTTAATTTTCTGCTGATGACCAAGTGACATGTAATATGAGTAACTTGCAGAACAAATGTGTTGATTATAAGACAATAAGACATCACCACAGCTGAAATTTTGTCTCTCTGTTAAAACAACCATTAAAGCAATGCAAACAGTTAGCACACTCATACATAAAATCTAACTGTTTGAAATATGTAAGTTTTAATAAAATTTTATTTTTGTTTAGCTGAAGTATGTAAGATAAGTTGGTATGGGACATCTATCTATTTTGAAGATTGTGCTATTTTATATTATTGACATATTACTAATTTTGTGTGTGTGTGTACTATTGCCAAGATTAGAAACAAGAAAAACTATTCAAGTTATGTCACCTGAAGTGCAAATAAATACTGGAGTATGTTCGCTACCCTAGCTTAACAGAGTAAAGCTAGTTGAAAAGGAGAAGAATGCTTTGGAGGGAGAAAAGAACAAAGCTGTGGAGTTCCTCAACCTGGAGAATGACATCTTCAAACACAAGAGTCAGCTTTGCCAATATTATGTGTGAGTACAATAGCACCATCTCTCTCTTTGTTCCTGATCATTAAATTAAAAAATAATATATCCTCATTAGATTTGATTGTAAAGCTGAACCAATGCTCTCTTTTTATTTATATTTATTTATTTATTTATTATGTAAAAAAAAAAAAAAAAAAAAAGTATCTTCACAAGGGCAGCATGTTTCTTGTCTGGTCTTTGACCCCATAGCTCTCAGTTGAATGTGTAAAGTTTTGAGTTTTATCTCGATTGGGATTGCCTGTTATCTCTTTGCTATTAGACATGATCTTCAGAAGCGTGTGGTGGATAAAGAGCAGGAGAAAGAGAAGATCTTGGAGGATACCAAGGAACTCACAGAGAAAAATGCTAAAATATCAAAGGAGATGGACAAAATGAACCAAGAGCTCAAAAATGTGGAGAAGTAATGCTTTTTTTTTCCTTCACTTTTGTTTAACAATGTAAAATGTTAGTAAGTTACTATGTTTTCTACTTCTATAACATAATTCTTGTTGATGTCAGGGTTTGTCGTGCCCTGAACATTTTTGTATAGAGACAAATTTCAGAATCAAGTACAGTATAAGTCAAGTGTAGAGGTACCAGTAGTCTTCTGTGTCTAAAAATCTAATTTGTCCTCAAATACTTGCATTTTCTAAATATAAAAATGAAAAAATATGTAGTCTGAAAACATATTACACTTTATATATGTTTTGAGTATTTATGAGATTCTAATTTCTTATATTTCATAAGATTTATTTATTTACTTTACTGTCTTGAATGTAGCTAAAAAAATGTGTGTTTCCTCCACCAGGAAACAAAATAAGCTCAACAAGTACATTGAGACCCAGAAGGAGACGTTCACTCAGCTGGACCTGCAGGATGTTGAAGTGCGTGAGAAGATTAAACACTCCAAAAGTAAGAACAAGAAACTGCAGAAGCAGCTGGAAAAGGACAAAGAAAAGGTGTGTTGGTCTTTAAATGGTGGTCCACTGTTACACACATTCCAACATTATTTAGCTTAATATTACTGTTTGATTCTTTCAACAGTATCACAGTAGATACTCTCACTGAAACACAGACATGAAATGTGTCCGAAAAATTGTAAAACTGTAGCCAATTTTTTAAAATATAATTTCAATGAATACTCATTAACAACTACGAGGTTGCATTACATTAAGACAAGCAAGCACCACTGGTATGACAATCCAGCGTTACTGTTTATTTTGTCCTGTGGCCAAGAAAGTAAAATGGGCACTAAAAATACAATTTCCGTTGCTTATAGAAGGCACAAGCACTGTTATTTTGAGGCCTAGTAAACAACATTTGTGAAGGCATGAATCTGATAGTTTGGAGAACCAACTATATTATAATGTTTGTGAAAGTATATTGGGTTATTTTGATAATTTTTATACAATCTAGAAACGTACTAACCAGTGTATTACCAGTTTATTTGTACACTTTACAATCATAAATTAGTTAGCAATATGCAACTTGCTAGCTAAAATGTTCCTGGCCTGGTATTTCTTTTATGAAATTCAGGCAATGTAAAGATAATATAAATTTGTGTAGAAACTGTTCTGAAAATAGACTATTTTAAACCAAAAAGTGAATAGTTTTCCTTTTACTACTTACCTTGTATTTTTTAATTTACTAAACGTAGATACAAATTTACTTGTAAAAAAACAAAAAAACAAAATATAAATTAGATTTCATTGCAAGAAGGGCTATCTGTCTTTAAGTAGCCACTAGGGGGCTGTGAAGTAACATGAGGATTTTTTTTGTGTGTGTTGTTGAGATGTTCTTAGCTCTTAGACTAATGTTTCTTTAACAAAGGTACTTACTGAACAGTTTTTTCAATAACACCTAGAGTTCCTTTATAAGTGTAGTTATATCTTCTCGTCGCTCTTTCAAATTTATAATATTGTCTTCTCCAAATACAATGGCTGTGCTGTGTGGAAACGACTTGAGGGGGAGCTGGGCAGAGTCAGGCAGTCCTCTGGGGAGCAGTGTTCTGCTGTGTGGTAGTCAACTATGGCCTGGCTTGTGTAACACTCCCAGCAGCCGCATTCACATTTCACCCACAGTTAACCCTACAAAACATAGACTACACACACGGCACCCCCCCAGTCTTAGCAAGGGCTGTCTCAGCCTTGATAATATGTTTATACTTGATTACAGTTGTGTGTTTTGGCCTATTTCCTAATGTGTATTGTAGTTTCTTGTAACAAAGTGGCAAAGATCTTATTTAACCTGGTTACTTTATACCTCATGTCTTGAAGTCTCATTCGATCATCATTTATTTATTTATTTTTTTAAGAATGAAGGGAGTGGTGGTTGATGAGCTTGTGTATAAATAATTTATGTCGATTAAGTCGAAACTAGATGGGTGATGCCATTGTTGCTTAGAGTCCAGATTGGTACTTTTGTCATCCATTTTTTGTGTATGTGTGTACATTCTCCTGACTGGCTCGACTTTCAGTTGGAGGAAATCCGCGGTGTACCAGCCAGCAGTGAAAAGGCCATCTCTGAGGCAACAGCTCGAAAGGAAAAGCTGGAGAAGGACAAGGTGAAAGAAGAGGAAAAGCTTAAGGAGGTGATGGAGAGTCTAAAGGAAGAAACCAGTGGCTTACAACAGGACAAAGAGGTTTGTGTCTCTGTGTTTGTTCCATGCTTCATTTAACTTTCAATAGTCATCTTTTTATTGTTTCTGTAAAGTATCACCTTTGATTTCAAAACCCTACCTTTCCTCTGTCGTTCTCCAGACCAAAGAGAAAGAGCTGATGGAGCTCAGTAAAGCTGTAAATGAGACCCGTTCTCGTATGGACCTGGCTCAGTCAGAGCTTGACATCTACCTTAGCCGTCACAATACAGCTCTGACGCAGCTCAATACATGCAAGCAGACTCTTCAGACCACTTCGGACACATTGCGGGAGCGTCGCACTGCCATCAAAGACCTGGGAATCAAAATACCCCAGAAGGAACAAGAGCTCAAGAAGGTACAACTGAACTTCCACTGTGTTTTGATGTTGTTATGTTGAAATTTGACACATACCAAAACTTGTTTCCAACTACTTACTGAGCTGTGCTTCATATATCTTCAATCTGCCCAGTAGGTGGTGCTATTTATGTGAGCCATTTCTTGAACTGCTCCTTTGCTTTTTTTCTGCAGGATGAGGAAGAGATGCAGCAGCTAATGAAAATGGACAGTGAGACCAGGGAAGTTGTAAGGGAAATGAGGCAGAAAGTGGATGAAGCCAAGAGCTCTCTGTCTTCTAATCGCAGTCGAGGAAAGGTTCTGGATGCTCTCATGCAACAGAAGAAGAGTGGTAGAATCCCTGGCATCTTTGGAAGATTGGTAAAAAGCTGTTATATTAATGTGCAAGGCTACTCTGCAGCAATTTAAAGTGTGGCCAACCAGCTACGGCATGCACAGATACTTGAGTTTCATAATTTAAAATAAAACCAATCATAAATTGCCTCTATTCATGACTGGAGTCTGTCAGTCTCCAACTTGTATTATCATATTCGTCTATGATGAAGACTCCACTCGTCTGGGTCAATAAATCGCCATAACTTTGAACAGGAGTTTGACATAAGCTAGTCAAATGGGCATGTGTGAGATCTGTATTGAAAATATCTTGATTGTTAACAAAAAAATGTTTTTGGAATATCACCCAGTGGTGCTATTCAACAACATAGGCGTATAGCGCAGACAAATAAGATAATCCAGGTTGTGGAGTGACAGACATACCGTGGGAGTTGAGAAAAGTCATTGTTGGTTTTAGTGTCTGTGTATTAAAAAAAAAGGGAGGCAAAATTGTTAATTTTACTTTTGACTTGACTTGAGTAATAGGCTGTTACCAACACAGTCTTTAAAAATCTTTATTTTATTTTGTTTATTTGACGAAACACTAATGACCTACACTTTGTATTTTCACTGAATGCTGCTCATAATGGTACGTTTGATATACAAAAGCAAACGCTTACCTACCAATTACAAGTTGGTGTGAGTTGATGGTAAAGAGAAATATCTAATCAGCTGTTTTATTTGCTTGGTGATTAGCACCCTTCACACACAATTCATACAGTTTGCCCAAAAAATTATTTTTAATTTTGCCTGCTTACTTTTCTGCTTGAGATTAAGATTTTTCTAGCAGCACATGAGACTCTTAATGCTGTTTTTTACATCTATTCAAATATGCTGCCTTGATACCTTTTTTACTTTCATTCAGCTTAAGATGATGATGATGCTAAAACACTTGGGACCTGTGCCTAAGACTTTATAATGTGACGTTAGAGAAACCCTGAATCGGTTGTTACATTCATATAAGTACATGTATTTGTCATTGAGTGACAGCCTTTCGTGGTTATTTAATTGCAAAGGCTGAAACAGCAATTGTGATTGTGCGTTATTAAAAAGCATTCATTGTCTGTAATAAAAACAAGGCATATTAGCCCTATAATTTAATCACTGTTTATTTGTGTACTTGCTCTAGGGGGACCTTGGAGCTATAGACGAGAAGTATGATGTGGCCATTTCCTCCTGTTGTGGTGCTCTTGATAACATAGTTGTGGACACCATTGACACGGCTCAGAGATGTGTCACATTCCTCAAAGAACAAAACATTGGTGTTGCCACCTTCATTGGCCTTGACAAGGTAAAGCTTTTTGGTGTAAAACAATAACCTGATAACTGTGTGTTTTTTGTTTCCATCTACATTGTGCAATGCCTCAGTCTCTTTAACCTCTTACACTAATTGTTTTTAAGTTTTTGTTTGTCTCTTTGTTGGTTTCTTCCTATGTAGCAAATAGCTTCAATAAATTCCTTTTTAGTCTCAATTCTCACTTCCTTTGCTCAGATGAAGGTATGGGAAAAGAACGTGGCTCCTGTTCGCACTCCAGAAGACAGCCCTCGTCTCTTTGACATGGTGCGAGTGAAAGACGAGAGAGTGCGACCAGCTTTCTACTTTGCCCTTAGGGATACCCTGGTGGCACAGGACATGGAGCAGGCCACAAGGATGGCCTTCCAGAAAGACAAGCGATGGAGAGTGGTCACCCTGAAGGGACAGATAATTGAGATGGCTGGTGGGTCATCCAATTTTCACATTTTCTTTTTTTTTTTTTCCTCTCTCCATTTGCTGGCTCCTATACTTTGGGGTTTCTCAATAAAGATGATATAAACATATGTTCTGTTTTTATTTTTCTCTCCTTTTACAGGAACCATGACTGGGGGAGGGAGAGTACTGAAGGGCAGGATGGGTTCCTCTATTGGTACTGAGGTCTCCCAAGATGAGGTGAGTGTTAAAACACACAAAGGCTGGTGTTTAAGGGCTTCACAATGTTGTGAATTCCTGGGGGAACTGAATCACTGATTTCAATTTAAAAAAAAGAAAAAACATTTTTTTTCTATGAAATGTAGAAAAAAAACAACAACAGTCTGAGAACTATGCTCCTAATGAATGTACTGTATGCACAGTAATATTTCCACCATTTCAACTGTAACCCAAAAAAAATCCAAGAGGCATTAGATATGTATGACCCAAACAAGCAGCTGAAACATGAAAACAAAATGTTAAGTGCTAGAGCATGTCATTTAATATTTATAATAAAACCTGCTCATGATTAATAGGATGTATTATAACATATAGGCACCAGAAGGGGCCAAAATATGTTGAATTATTTTCTGATTTGTGTTTGTGCAACTAGCTTGTATCTCTGTTTTCAGCACTTAATTATTGTAATTTTAAATATAAATTACAACCTAAACCACCAGAACTACATAGAGAAACTCTTAGACATCATTGTTAAATTCTTACTATTTAAAATACTGCTGATGTTAGTCACTGTCAAAGGAAACATTTTACTCTTTTCCCTAAAGCCCCTTTCAGACATGCACTGGAATTCAGACATTATCCAGACTTTATCTAGAGGGGGTGTCTGTGTGAACGCAAACGCACAAGTCTCTTGGTCCTGACATTACTCAGATTTTACCCAGCCAGCTCCCTAGTGCAAAGTCCGGATTATCTCCAACCGAGCTCATTTGTGTAAAGAGGAGCTAATGCTCCGGAGAATTCGCCATGAGTAAGTGGGCGTGTTGAGGACGTCCATTTTATGCGACTGCCACGAAACGGGCAAATGCAAACACCCGAAGGTGAAGAACTCATTCATTCATACAAACACAACAACTTTGAACTGGAAGTACAACAAAATTCCTGAACAGACCTGGAAATTGTTCAAAATTCAAGAAACAGCATGAGATTCTGTGGTGAACGACCAGATTACAAAGAAAAACACTGTCACTTCTGATGCTTTGTTGTTGCGTCATGTTCTACCCTCTGGTTTAAGTGCCCAAACACATCCCCATGTCCAGTTACACTGAGTGTTTCTTCACAAGTTAGAACGCATCTCGCATGGACTATCTCCCAATGTTGGCTACATGTCTGAAAGTGAAACCCCTAACAATGTCAGGACCCGATCCTCCTGACATTCTCTATAGTTCATGTCTGAAACAGGCTCTAGTAAAGCAATCTCCCTAAATGATTTCTAAATCCAATTTTAAGCTAGATTGCGTAAGTCTATTTTTTTGTGTGATTATAAGTGTTTTTGAGATATCTACAGAACTTCTCATCTGCTCATGACCACAGCAGGCTTTTAGTATACAAGTGATGATGACTTAAATGTGTTATCCACAGCTTGACCATATGGAGAGCAAGCTGAATGAGAGGGTGTCGAAGTTGCAGGGCTGCCAAGAGAAAAAGCTGCATCTGGAGGAGAACATCCAGCGCCTACGACCACAACTGCGGGACATGAAGAACACCCTGGAAAAATATTCCAACAGCATGACTGTACAGCAAATGCTCCTATTTATTCAGTTGTTATTGTGTCCCACTCATTTGGGCATATTTGTGGTCCAAACAATAATCTCTACCCTCATAGCTAAAGATACAATGTGACAGTTTTAACTGATTAAAAAAATCTGTGTGATCAAGTTTGTGAGTATTTTCCATCTTTTTCCCCTCAGAGTCTAGCTGACCAGGAGGCTCATTTGAAACTTCAGATCAAGGAACTTGAGGCCAATGTGCTGGCGGCTGCCCCAGACAAGACCAAACAGAAACAGATGGAGAAGAGCCTGGAGGCCTTTAAGAAAGGTACAATTCCAAAAATTTAATTATAAAAAAAAAAATGATGCTCATTGTCAAGTGTGTGTGTGTGTGTGTGTGTGTGTGTGTGTTAGAATGAGTTAGAAATTGTTAAAATTGCATTCCTGTAAATTCATATTCATTATTATTATACTCCTTATTATTTTTCTTGTGGTTATTGTTTCGTGTGCTCTTGTTTTGGCAGATTATGAAGCAGCATCCAGCAAGGCTGGGAAGGTGGAAAATGAGGTGAAAAGGCTCCACAACCTTATTGTTGACATCAATAGCCACAAGCTAAAAGCTCAGCAAGACAGGCTTGACAAGGTCAACAAGGAGCTAGATGACTGCTCGTCCACCATAACAAAGGCCCAAGTGGCAATAAAGACAGCCGACAGGTGAGGAAATGCATGTTTAAGGTCTGTAATTCTCTCTAAAAAGCGATGTCAAGTAATTATCTGTAACCATTTATTCTATTTGGGCCACAGAGGGTGCTGGAGACTATCCCAGTTGTCTTAGAGTCAGAGGTGGGGTACAAACTGGACAGCTGACCAGTCTATCTCAGGGCCAACACAGAGAGACAATCATTCACACTCACATTCACACCTACGGGCAATTTAGAGTCATTAACCTAACATGCATGTCTTTGAACCTTGGGAGGACACAGGAGTACCCACTGCAAACCCACACAAACACGGGGAGAACTCCACACAGAAAGGTCACAGCCAGTGTCGGGCAGCAGCGCTAACCACTCCACCACCGTGGTGCCCAGTGTCAATTCATTACAAATCTAAAATGTGAAATGAGTGAGATGCTGCATTTGGCCATGTTCAGCCATGGATGCATTTATGAGAATACCAAGATATGCAGTGACATAAATCAATCTGGCATAAGGTCTCAGTGACCAAAGTTCCATTAGCAGTTGTACTGTAAGTGCTGATTCAGACCCTCTGTGGGGAGAGAGCAGATGCCATTTGTTGGGAAAATGATTCTGAAGTCATTAGATTATTGTAAAAATAAAATGACTGTAAAGGCAATAAAACCTTTACCTGTAGTGTTGAAAGAACTTGTTATTTAAAAAAAGGACATGCATGCTGTTTCAGCTAATTATTCAGAATTGTCTAAACATGTTTAGTTACAACAAAGTCATAAGTTAGTTATTAACTTTGTAAAAAGTTAATAAGCTGCCTTATACATTTGTTTTCACTTTTCATGGTGCAACAAGTGAGTGATGCTGGTTATAAGAGTAAAAATAATGTAGCCATTAGATTTGACAACCATTTGATTTAAATGGTGGGTGTTTTCTTTTGTGATTATGAATGTGTTTCCAAACTTTTTTTGGCCAGTTCAGATCTTCCTATGTCTAATTACTTTATTTAATTTATTTAATTTTTTGGGGGGTACATTCTCAGAAATTATTTTGGCAGAATTGGGTAAATGTTTTCTGTTCGTCTCTTGTGTACAGGAACCTAAAGAAGTGTGAGGAGAGTGTTAGTCGTGTGCAGAGTGAGCTGCAGGAGAATGAAAAGTTGATAGCTGAGCTCACAGAGCAACTGAAGAAACTGGAAGATGAGGCTGGAGAGATCATGAAGGCCTGTCAGGAGGCTGAGGTTGGCACTTTTCTACACATACAACTGTATTTGCCTATAGTACCAACGGTTTCCGGCTCCAAGGAAGCACTTTGTCAATCTGCTCTTCTTGTGGTCAAGGTCAAAATAATAAGCCCCTTTTGTGAACTCAAACAAAACTCTTAAGTTTTCTATGTAAATAACTATGTAACCAAAAGTGTTTTTGTTTTGCTTCCATAAGAACAAAGGCTAAATATATACTTGATTGTGGTAATTCACTGATGCACTAAATCGAAACAAAACATAACATTTACAGTTTTTGGTCATTGGTGTAAACTTCCTGACTCACAACTGACAACAGCCTCTTGTGGTAGTTGCTAAATAGGTTGGCAAATAGATTCCACCTCATTTAAATTGCATGTAGGTCAATGGCCTTCGGCTCGTCCCTTCAGGGGTCTCCACAGCACGTTCCGCACGTTGATTTGGCACAAGTTTTACACGGGATGCCCTTCCTGCCACAACCGTCCCGTTTTATCTGGGCTCGGGACCAAAATGGCCCTTGGTGGCTGGGTGGGGCCACACCTGGTTGGCGGGAGATTTGAACCTGCAGCCTTCTGCATCCCAACCCCGTACTCTACCATCCACCAGGCGCCCTAGCTGCCTGCAGGGCTGTGCGTTATGACAAAAATGTCATATCCAAGTACAGTTAATTTAAAATGCTGATAATGTCATATACCACAATAGAGCATATTTTCTAGAGGTTCAATGAAAGTACCACTTGGGAAGTTCTATTACCACAATTTGAATTACATAAATGATGAAAATGTACTTAATGTATTTTTTTGTCCTTTCGGCTTATCCCGTGAGTTCATAATTTTTTTTTTTTTTGGTTACTTAGTATATTTGTTTATTTGCTTAGAATTTTGATTTAACGTCAAAAATGTACAGCATACGTGATTTATGTCTTATCTTTCTACTGTGTGACGTGATTCTGGCAGAGGTTGTAGTGGTGTTGGTGTGTGCTGTGGACACAGGGTGGTCACGCTCCTGGAGAACAAAGGCTGCAGGCTTTGCCACTTTTTTTTTCTGCAAGTAAAAAAGATTTGCATATTCAAGCAGATTTATTTACATTATTCTTAAGAATCTCAGTATAATCTTTCTTAATGATCCCAGTCATGCAAACAAGGAGCCTAAAGCAGCAAGCAGCCCCACAGCAGAATGCTCCCCCTACCACATTTAACTGCAGAACTTGTGTTTTTAGCGTTGAAGTAATCTCCCTTTCCTTCACCAAACTAAAGCCGCATCCTTGTTCCCAAACAGCTTATGTTTGGGCTCAAAGTACAGACTTGAAAAACTCAACCCCATGTTTCAAAAGTAAATGGAAAAACTTTGGTGTGCTTTTGATGTGCAATGGACGACGTCGAAGCCCATGGTGCAGAGATCTGGGGATTCTTGCTGACATCTCTGACTATTTTCATCTCCAAAGTTTTTAAGATCTTGTACTTTCAATCATGCAATGGTTTGTTTCTAACAAACTTTGTCTCATTGTGCCCTGCAATCATGCAACATACTGTGAAATGTTTTCTAAAACTTTAAGAGCAGTTATACTCAATGAAGTGTTCAAGTGCCACTAGCCCTGTTCATTGAAGCCATAGAAGTAATGTTTAGTGCTGATTGTTTGCGCAGGTAAAGTTTGAAAGCAAAAGGTTGCATGAGGGCTAATCATTTTGACCACTTGTGGTTAATGTAAGGTATTTAACAGTTTTGCTGTTGAAGAATAGTCTCTGACCAGCTGTGTCCTCCCCCTTCTCCCTATTCCTGTTTAGGCTGCCCTTCCTGAGGTGCAGGAGCAGTATCAGGGGGTGCTGAAGGAGATAAAGGTCCTGCAGAAGCAGGAACATGCGCTGCAGGAGGAGTCCCTCAGTGTGCGGCTCCGCATTGAGCAGATAGAGACCACCATTACTGAGCAGAATAACAAAATCAAACACTGGCAGAAGGAGGTGTGAACATGTGTGTATGTCAGAGTTAAACAACGGTGTTTATGTTGTGTACTTTATTTAGTAAATGGTCTGCACTTATATAGCGCTTTTCTACCTATACCTATTCACTCAAAGCGCTTTACACTGCTTCTTATTTACCCATTCACACTCACAATCTCACACACACACTCGCGCACCGATGGGGGAGCTGCTATGCAGCTGGCCAACACTCACCGGGAGCAACTAAGTTGGGGTTCAGTGTCTTGCTCAAGGACACTTCGACATGTGACCGGAGGAGCCGGGGATTGAACCAACAATTGTGAGATTGGTGGACAACCGCTCTACCTTCCTGCACCACAGTCGCCCTCACACAACATACACAACTTAAGTACACAACATAAACACCGTTGTTTAACTCCTAATTGATAATTAATGGGCTTTAAAGTTAGTATCTGTAGTAACGAAGTTACCTAATTAAAAGACCTGTTTTAATTGTTTTGAAGTACTTTTCTACTTACCTCTCTCAAAGCTATATATATGTTACTTAAATTGGTCTTCCCTTTTTTTTTTAACAGTACTGTTTTATACTGATAATCTGCAGTAAATGTGTGAGTAGATAGTTGTATTTTTTTTTTTTCTCCTGTCACTGTTAAATATTGTTTCTGATCCTCAGGCCACAAAACTGTCCCTTCACACCATTGATGACAAGCCTGCAGAGGAACTTCCTGCATTCACAGCAGCTGAACTTGAAGAAATCGCTGATCCCAACATAATTATCAACAAGATGATCACGTTAGAGACCCAGTGCGCTCAGATGAAGCCCAACCTGGGGGCTATCGCTGAGTACAAGAAGAAGGTATTAACATGCTTCCAATTTGCTTCACTTGCCTGAGGTTCATACACTAATAAATTTTAAACAGGAATTGTTTCTTTACATACAAACTTTCTATTTCAATTGAATAGAATACTCATGTTTAAAGGATGACTTTGGTCATTTAATAATTAATATTTTAATGATTCCAATTAAAACTAGACCTCCTATTTATCTCTGCTCACAATAATGTTTCAGTCTGTAACCTAATTGACTTTAATTTAGTAAAGTGCACTAAAGCAACCAAGTCAACTGTTCATCATTTAAGATGTAATTATGGTGATTCAGACCACGTGGGGCAAAATCTGTTCAGAGGTGAACAATAAGCACAAATAAGCTAATCCAGGCTGCCTTTGAATAGAGGCAGTTCATTGCTGGTTTTACTGCTTTTGTTAGTGTTGTTGATAATTATAGTTTAGAAAATGACTCAAAAAGAGAGAAAAGGTGTTGTTTTGTTTTTGTTATTATGCTTTAATCTAAAGGGTTAAAGTGAGGAACACTTTTTTTTTTTTTTTAAACAAGTTATTGTGTGAGTTTTCAGGAGGAGCTCTACCTCCAGCGTGTGGCTCAGCTGGATGAGATCACTACAGAGAGAGACAAATTCAAACGTGCCTATGAGGACCTGCGCAAACAGCGCCTCAACGAGTTCATGACTGGATTTAACATGATCACGAACAAGCTGAAGGAAAACTACCAGATGCTCACGCTGGGCGGTGATGCAGAGCTGGAGCTTGTGGACAGTTTAGACCCTTTCTCTGAGGGCATCATGTTCAGGTAATTGAAAAAGAAAAAAACACAACTACAGCTTCCCTGACATTTTTTGTTCCCGTTAGACCCATATATTGTAGATTTATATCATCGGATTTTGCTCCTTGTTTTCCAGTGTCCGACCTCCAAAGAAGAGCTGGAAAAAGATTTTTAATTTGTCTGGAGGAGAAAAGACCCTCAGCTCTTTGGCTCTTGTGTTTGCTCTGCACCATTATAAACCCACACCCCTTTACTTCATGGATGAGATTGATGCTGCTCTCGACTTCAAGAACGTCTCAATTGTGGCCTGTTACATCTATGTGAGTATGGACCTGTGTTTCATGTGACAAGGCAGCTCTGTGGTCAAGTGTTAAAGCTGTGGCTTCAAGATCTCTCAGGTTCAGAGTTTATTTTAGTAGCAACCAAAGATAAAATTTCGTGTAAGATGACGAATTCAGTTGATGATTTTGACGTGCTAAATTGCATTAGCACATTTTCAGAACTGTGGAGCTAATCTGTGCCGTAACAAGTGACTGGTGAAAGCAGAGTCTGTGTTGTGTGTAACATTGGAATAATGGAGAACTTCAGGAATATGAGCTGCTAAGCCTTTAACTGTTTGCCTCCAGTGTGCCATTGTTTTTATGAGCTTTTGGACAAAGGCTCCTTTCAAATTCAAATTTGACGGCACCTCTGCTGTTGTTTGCTGTTTTAATATTTAATTAAAATTAAAATGTGTCTCCTCAGAGCAGTCATTTATTTTTACTGCTTTTCCCATCTCTGCAGGAGCAAACAAAGAACGCTCAGTTCATTATCATCTCCCTGAGAAACAACATGTTTGAGATCGCTGATCGTCTCATTGGCATCTACAAAACTCACAACACCACCAAGAGTGTGGGAATCAACCCCAAAACCATTGTGTTCAAGGAGCATGAAGCGGTCACTGCTTAAATCTTAAGAATTGTTTGCTCTTTCTCTTACGATGTAAATATTATCTTTTTATTCTTGTTCTTTACAATGAACAGCTGCTATTCTTTTTACTTTCTAAACCAATAAAAGGATTTTTGGTGAGATCTTTTTCTTACTGTACTCTCATTGCCATTCATATGTAAATAAACGATAACCACAAGGGTTCAAATACATTTGTATTTAAGGCTTTGCAACAATTTCAAATAAATAAGTGAAACTAAACTGAGTCTGAAACACTAAAACTTTCTTGCATTTTGCTTAGTTTGAAAATGTGATCAAATCTTAACCTGGAGGCTGTAGATTCCTTAGGTGAAGTGCATAAACCTAAATATCTTAATGATAAATCAAACCGGGAAAAATACTAACTTTTCTATGATAAAACATACCCACATAAATAATGTATATATAACTTTTTTTTGGTCCATGTAATATATGCACATGGGTCAGACTCTGCTTAGACACGACAACTGTAGCAGCCACCAGTAAATTGAAGTCCTTACAAAATTAAGTGATTTGCACCTCACACTGCTGTACATTGTAAAATAAAAGTACAACAAAGCCTTCACATTTGAAAACATTGGAATTAAGAGTTTATGAAATACCAACAACTACAAAAGGTCTGGGTAACTGAAAAAAACTTGAGCTGGTGTTTCCGTCTATTAGGTTAACAGAACTGATAAAACTTTCCCAAAAGCCACGAAAACCCAAACTGTATATCAGTTTGCCATTTTAGTTAGGAAGAGCACAATAAAGCATCCATCTCTGTGTTGATGGAATAACCAGTTCACTGCAGGTTGTTAAATGTGGGTGTGTTAAAGGCAAAGTAAGGCAGAAGGCAGGAACTCAGCATCACTGCAACACGATCTCTGGAAGCTTTTAAGTCAGGTCCACTGTGTATCTGGATCATCTTAGCAGGCTCTAAATTTCACATGCTCCTCCACTCACTAAAGAATTGTGTGTAAGGAGATACACATGTAGCTGAAATGCCCCACTGCATGATGGGAATAGTGACAATAGTTTATGCACAAGGTAACATTTAAGCTTTACTTTAGAAAACTTTTAAAGTAATATGCATCAAATGGAAACATGATCATTTAAAGTGTCTGTATAGTTCTCAAGCATAGAAAAAGTCCTACCCCATCTTTACCCAGGTCTGCATGAGACCATGTGGAATCTTGGTAGAGACCAGGAAAAAAAGAATCCACCCTCACATTTATATTACGTAAACATGAAACTAAATGACATTTTTCTATTCAATGTTTTTAGTTGTACTTTATTAAATTTGCTATCAGTTTTATTGTGATTTCTTTGTTGCATCAATTTTCCCTATTTAGTTACTAGTTTACTAATTTTTCATTGTGTATTAAAAAGAATTTAAAAAAATGTCTTTCACTGCAGTACAAGGAGAGTGAGACTTTGCGCATCAAATAAAAGTGAAGGGTTTAAGGTTCCACTTTTTTTCAGTGTTTTAGTGGGAAATCACAATTTTAAATATGGCTGTCAGCTGCTGGACAGCCTTTTCCCCGGCTGAGGAGAGCTGCGTGCTCCATTTTTCCGCAGTGGCCTCCATGACTGAATATGCCAACTCCGCCGTGTCACAGATAGATGTGAAGAGTTCGCTACCCAGACCATCGACCGACTGTATGAACCGAAACAGTAAAGAGAAGCCAAGAGAGGCCCCTCCACCCGGGTTCACCCACAGCAGCACCAGTACCACCAGCAGCAGCAGCCGCAGTAATAGCACCATAGGCGAAGTAAGCTGCAATTTCTGCCACAGCTTTTTGAACCAGCTGACGGATTCCTCCCTTCTGGCCTGGGCCTCCACGGCGCCACATCTGGTACAGCAGCACACCTTAGGAACAGGCGCTTCCTCTATGCTCCCAATGGTCACAGTGGGCCAGTGTTGCAGAAGGTACTCTGCTGCCCGTGGGGTCATGGAGAGTTTTATCACTGAGGGTAGAGGGGTTTTAATAAACTCCTCCACCCTCTCTCTGAACAGATGCGCCTTTTCTAAAAAGACCAGCGGTGAGGCCTCCTCCTCGATTGATGAGCCAAGGGACACCAGATCCAACTGTTCTTCCTGAAGGAATCAAGATTTCGATCAGGGCTAAGATACAAGAATGGAGCTAAAACAATAACAGTTATTTACATTTAGTCAATTAGCAAACGCTTTTAACCAAAGCAACTTACAAGTGAAAGTAAAGACTCTAAGTCAAAGAGGAAACATTAAAGCAAAGTGCTAAGAGAAGAAATGTTTTCATTTCAAGAGATTTTTTCTTTTTGTCCTTTCGGCTCATCCTGTGAGTTCAAGGAGATGAAGATAGGAAAATGATTTTTTTCTTAGTTTTAGTGAAGAGACTTATGTCAACCATTTTTGACTGTTGAGTGTGCAGTTAGGTGGCTTGTTCCACCATAATGGGACCACTGCCAAAAAATAAATATACAATCTGATGATCAAATAACTGTTCCGTCTTGAGTTATAAACACAAATCTATGATATCACCATCCTCCATGCGCTATGACAAGTTTAATTTCAACAGACACGTGTAATAAATGGTCCAACTTTGATTTTATGTTGTCACTTGTTCCAGAACAATCTTAAATCTGTTAGAACTCTAAATTTCCTGTCCATGCTAACACATCTTGTCTGTGTGCTCAACTCCAACACTCGCAAGAAAAACCTCATCACAGCCTGAAACACACCTGCAGCTCCTTCACCCTGTGGATGAGCGGGTCATAGGCCTGCAACACCTCTGCACCTGCTTTGTCAAGAGCCTCCAGGTAGGCTTGTCTCTTCCTGTCGACCACAAACTTCAGCATCTGAAAAAACTCAATTACATCTTGTCGGTCTTGTCTCACCATCCCCTCACAGCGGGTCTTCTCTTGCTCCAGCTGCTCCCCCAGCTCACACACCTAACAAAGGGGCATCATGTGTTTTTATTACTATATTAAGTTTAACTGATTAAAAATGAGACAGACATCATTTACATAGTATCTTTCCACATGAAATTTCCTCCAACTCAGGCACTGGCCATGATGAGAGAACACCCCACCTGTGCCCATCTGTGCTCAGAGAGTCTGGCCAGCAGTTGCGCTGGGGTCTGTTTCTCTCTGATAAAAGCTGCCTGGAGGTCGTCTATGGGATGGCCCTGGTGTTGCCCGACAGTCAGACACAACCCACAGATCAATTTTCGATCTTGGATGCAATATATGTTCAGAGGCTGCCCGTGGTGGTCCTGACAGGAGGGGGGTCGCGGTTCACTGACCATCTGGTACTGGCATAACGTAAGCAAACACAAATGAAAGATGAGGACAAGGTCAAAGAGCAGAAAAGTTACCTGTAAGCCAACAAGGCAACTGCAGGCTAATAGGTCGTCAATAGGTAAATATTTCACTTGAAGTTGTGTTTCTCTCCTACTTTCTCAATGATGGCCCGCAGAGATACGTTGGTAGGCAGTGCCTCTATGCCTAAGGGAGGCAGCTCCACCACACTGCGACAGTTAGGGCATTTTAGCGGCAGGCGGATCGGTCGCCAGATGGAATAGTTGGTAGACACTTGGAGCAAGTTGTCCAGGCAAGTCTTACAGAAGGTGTGTGAGCACGGCAGCACTCGAGGGTCGGAGAACAGAGAGTAGCACACAGAGCATGTCAGGTCCTCCTCTAGGTTGTCCATAGTGGAGACTAGAGTGCAGGATCAGGATTGACGGTTTAGCAAGAAGACGATCTGGCAGGACAGCAGGATGGATGAAAACCTGTGTGTTGCACCTGTTCAGCAAAATACATTAACTTGCTAAAACCGTAAAGTGAATATAACCTGGTGACTACTTAAAAATAAAAAGGCACAGAAAGGCTGAGACAACTTCTGTCATGAGCAATAATTCGACATTTACTTTGCCATATGACAGTAGAATAAACATCTGTGGTGATTTGAACATTTGTAACCAAACATAGCTTTTATAGACAAACTGACCAAGAAAAAACATTAATCAATAAGCAAGTAATATTTAGTTGCAGCCCTCGTTGGGTTATGGAATTGGGGGGGATCACAACCCCTTCAGCCTGGGACTGCACTAGTGTCATAAACTTGTTTTAGTGGCCACTACATTAGGTACACCCGTACAGTCTATTGCAATTTAAAACAACTGTCAGTCATAAATTTTAGCTTAACTTTGTACTAGACCACATTTCTGAGCATCCCCAAGTTCATTGTTTACACAGAAAAAAACCCAGTATAAGTATAAAACTTATAAATGAAAACCAGAAGGGACATCATGGCTTTAAATTATTTAGGCAACCAAATTCCATGATTTTAGTTTTCTTACTTTTTTATCACATTTTCAGTTACTTGGGACTATATGTAACCATCATTCCTGCTAATATAATTAATCTTTAAATTCTACAAGAACCTATATAAGCAGTAGAAAAGGCCCAAATATTCATTTTGCATATGGTCAGAGGTCTTTTCCAGCCAATATTTACAACAAATATCGTACAGTAACATTTTCCAGCTCACAGTCCACACAAGAAGCTTGGAACAAAAAGAGGTCATTTTTCAAACGTTTGAGGTCATTTTTCAAACTTGAAAAACGTTTGAGGCGCTTTTTAGAAGAAACCTTAACACATATGCTTTTATCTACTGTGAATGATTATATGCTAATCTTTATTATTGTTGTTCTGACATTTTTGGCGCCTAACTACTTCGGCATACTTTCAGCTAGAAACACCGTTCAAACATCAAAACGTTTAGCTTATAAAAAGGACATTAATGGCTTTTTAAATATCTTTTATACTTTTAAGATTATACTTATAAAGTATTGCTTTAATGACATCAAATAATTGCCTTTGAAGTTTTTCAGGCTTAACTGGCTTTTCATTTGGCCTGACCAGTATATAAGGAAACAGTTCAACTTTTATCAGCTTATATCTGATACTTTGACCTACTGAGATTTCAACTTTAACATGATGTTTTGAAATGGTCATAGTGGTTTATAAATTCTGTGACCCTTCAGTTCTGCTTTTTTCCTATTTTTTCCAGTTTGTTTACATTTTTATATTAAAGGTTTACCTTTTTTTTTTTTTTAAGTTAAGAGGTGTTTCTAAAGTTTTGGATTTTACACAGGATGAGAAGAGCAGGATGTTAAAAGATGCCTAATAAACGACGGGGACTTTTTGGCTCAACATTTGCGGTGGGTGGCGTTAGACTGCACAGGTGCCCCGTGTGTTATTAGTGCTTCACTATTAATAGAGGCTGAACTAATAGGAATTTCCCCCTTCAGCCAGTTTGTGAGGAGCTGATTCTGTACTGAAAAAGCGGCTCATCTCCTATTACAGGATTATTTAGGTGTGTGTTTGTGTGTCGCAGCAACAATAGGAGGCCTTCTGCCAGCACCCACCCTGTCCCATCGCGCGCGCACACACACGCACACACTTTATTAGTGTCGCGCTCAGGCTGTGCATCTGTGTAACCGTCCCCCAAACCTGAGCCATTTACAGTGGCAGACTGCAGCCGATGTGGCGCCCAGATTCAAACATACCAGGTGTCCTTCGGCGGTGCGATAATGAGCCAACGTTAAAGTGTTCACGCGTGGAATAAGCATAGTTAAAACGGACACTGTGCACTGGCAAATACGTTTTTCGCGTCCTAATAGGCAGAGCTCCATTTGGCAATAGTTAACGTTAACTGGTGAATCGGTTTAAAGTGCAACATTATTTGGCTTTTCTTTCAAACAGTATTTATTGGCTTTTGGAGGGGAACAGTTCACTAAATTCCACTATAACGAAATGTAGGATAGTAAATTCCAACTTGGCACTCCCAAATGCTACGACCGCTACTTTGTTATAGCGGCCACTCTCATCTACCATTTGGTCTCCGTTTTAACGTCTGTATTCTTACGGACACGCTATACACAATTTGAAAAGTTATATTAAGCGACAACTATTCCGCTGAAACTCACCGTCTGCTCCGCAAAGCGTCTATGTCCAAAACAGTTTTCATTTCCTGTTCCTTCACTGTGCTGCCTTCAAGTGCTCTCAGTAAATTCCTAATCCTCAGAGCAGCGGAAGTGGACATAATGACATTTCAGACATATTACACATATCAAACTTTGAGAGCACGTTCAAACGCTGATGTAGCAAATACGATAACACAAAACAGGTTTTGTTTAGATTTCGCTTAGTAAAATATTCCACTTTTGATATTTGCAAATAAAAATATAACGATTTTAACATATTTATAACGCCACTCTTAGTTTTCCTTATAACGAAAAGAGCTATGACATATATAACTGGCGTTATTTTCCGAAAATCTCCAAATGCGCCACAATTATTTCCCACAGTACGCATGCGTAAAAACGGCTTCCCTGCCGAATCAGGATCTGTTTTCTCGATTTCAATACAAGCGAAGCCGTTGGCAGAAACGGAGGCATCTTGCTTCCCTTTTCAATACGGAAAAAATAAAAGCATAAACGCGGGTGTAAGAATCACACTACTTATTCACAACAGACCACACACACACACACACGCAGTCTCTCGATTTAGGTTTCACTATTTATTTTCTCGAAGACATCCTATTCTGTAGCCTATCTCCCAAAATGCTTTTTGGGTAAACCACCTTTTCATCTTCCATTTCATAATTTTAGACTTGAAACCACATGTCTGCTAACAAGGAATGCTGCATAACATACCCCTATGTTCAACAGAAGGTTTATGAGCACAAAGTGTAATCATTTTACTACAGTGTTTGAAGTTAACACAAAAAAATGAAAAAGGGTAAGCTTGTACACCTAGCTGGTATAAGAAAAGAAGCATGAGACTAAAGGACTCTGCAAAGTACTAAAAAAAAAAAAAAAGTACAGCAAACTTGTTCATGGGTTTATTTATTATTCAGGAGAACCCACTTCACAACTCGTCTTACGTGGGGACTCCTTTGACTTTTAGAGAAGGAAGGTTAAACCCTTCTTAGTCTAGCTGAGATAAATCAGCAGATTCATTACTGCTGCTCCTGAAATAAAGTCATTATTTTCATAAGTATCACTAAAAAGTATAATTGGATTACTCTAGAAAGACAACAAAGATTGTGGTTGAGTGATGCATATTGTAGAGGTTGTTGGAAGGTCAAAACCTAGGAAACCAACCAACTTCAAGAAATACTTCAGGCCTCACTTTGCAGTACATGTGCAAAACCACACAGATTATTTAGCAAATTGGACACTAGTGAGGAGTAAGGGAAGGGGGACACGTGTAACATTTAAGCACAGTTTTACTTAAAATGAAAATTACACTGTATCCACAGCCTAAGTAAACTAAAATACCCTAAAAATAACTGTGCTTAGTTTAGTACATGCAAAGGTTACGATTCACAATCCTACGTGAAATGGCCATTGTTCATTTCTCCCTTGGTGATAAATCAAAGCTATGGCAACAATACTGCAAAGCAGTGATTTTGCTGTAAATTGAAATTGAAAAAAATTAATTATCACAAGGGGAACAGGTCATTTAGTTGATTATAGTGATGGTGTCAGAATTTCACATTAAGCCCATGTCTGGTGCGTATGTTAGGATTCTGGTGTGAGGGTGGAATACGATCCTCATCAATCACCTTTACAGAAACAAATTAAACTAAAAGCTGAAAATAAAAAATAATATATATATATATCATAAAAATGAACACACTGGAGGCAAAAAGAAAAGCCCAAAAGCCACCAAATGCATCTTATTACAATGCACTGCTGCTCCACACGTGCCAATAGCATTGTCCAGTGTCAATTAATACTAACTTAACAATACAAAACAAAAGAAGAATCCTTGTAATGATTTTTTAATATGCAAAGTTCTTCCTTTCAGTGATTTGAGGATCAGCCTCTTTCAAAAGGCAGAATTTCTTTCCTGAAATCTTTGCTAACCTCATTGTTGCGTTTCTTAATTTTGTTTCTCTTCAAATGTTGTATTTGTATCGTTTCCCAATCTCTGCATGCGTTTTCACTTAGCCTCGCACACTCCCAGTCACGCACGCAGCCAAGCACACACACAACTCATCCGTCCATTCTCTCGCACATGCGACACGCGCAGCCGGACTCCTGGCCTTGCCCACCAGGGGGAGAGGATGGTGCCCCATCGGGGCATCTCGTTGGAGGAGATGAACCTGGCTCCTCAGCACTGAGTCCAGACATTCATACACAATGGGTCCATTCACACGCGTCTGATACCGTGGCCGATTGGGGGAGGGGCACATTGAGGGTGGCGCCCTCTTCTAGTCGGAGGACCGCAGAATTGTGATGGTTCATCTCAGTTCATAATTAAAGTTAGATTCATTTCTGTATTTTTGCTTTAAGATCTTTGTTTCTTATTTTTGGATGTCCTTGGTTTTCCCCGGGCAGACATCAAGTTTTTTACTTATTTTTTGTTGTTGTTGTCATTTGAAGTAGTTTTCCAAAGACGACAGCTCCAATAACACAGAAGTTATGTCGGCATGTCTCTCAACGCATTCGATGTAGATGTTTTGCTTTTTTGCAACATGTAGCCACTCATTCTCACTCGCACCCACTCGCCATCTCAAACTTCATTTGGGCTGGTTCCCCTGGAATGCCAAATGAAATCCACACATTTTTCTCTCAGATAAGATGCAGCCATGGATCCCACGAGCCAAGCACAATGGATCAAATTTCTCACACTCTCGCTCTCTCTCTCCTAATTTTTTTTTATGTTGAACAGAATGCTGCATCGTGAACAAAACTCCAGAATACCCCAGATTTCGTCTAGAACTGGAATCCCTCAGCTGGCACGTTGGCCGAGTTAAAGCCATATGTTCCTCCCTGGATGGCCTCTGGGACCAGGCTGGTGTCTTCATCAATCTGAATGACAATGACATAATGTAACGGAGTGTTAACATGCAGCAGACATGACAGTAGATCAAAAACTATTGGTGTTCATTATACGGGGCCTGTACTAACAGAATGGAAACCCAGTGTCAAAAAAAAAGATCAGAAAACTGATTATCACACCACAGCCTGTTTCTCAGTTTCACAATGTTATGCAGCAAAGTGGCATCAGTGTACACCTGTAACTGCAACTTACGTCATCAGATGAGAAGAACTGATCAATGATTTCATATGCCAATTTGTAGATATCCTCATTTTCATGGTTCTGCAGTTGCTCCACCTTTTCCAAACCTGTGTGAAGAAGAGCAAATTGCAGTGCATTTGAACAGACACAAGCACACACAGAGTTGATGTGGAGTAGTTAAAAGAAACAAACAAACACAATAACACCATGATGGAACTTGGTGAACTTACCTCCACATTCCTCAATGAGGTTAGCAATTGTTTCAGCTTCATCATCAGCCATCTTGAGAATATTGCTGAGGCCATCAAGAACAACCTGCACTACTTGAGCATCCTTCACTGTCAGTAGGTTGCAGAATGGAGGGATCACCTGCTTCTCAATGAGGTGTGCCACCTGCAGACAGCACAGAGACAAGTGTACTGTGTATCAACACTCTCACATGTTAGAGAACAAAAACCATGCAAAATAAATGGATGTTCACTTCCCATTTCACAATTACGAATATTGTTGATGTTTTGTTTTGATATAAAGGTTTTACTCACCAACAAATAATAAATGATTATAGAGGTCGGGCAATTTAAACAAGTCAAAACAATCATGGCTCAGCTTATCATGGAAACTAAACGCTGCCTGAGAATTTTTAATTAGAGATTTTCTTAAGTTAATATTTATCATCACTTGTTCAATATATTCACTGGTTCTGAAAGTGTTTAGGTATAAATACAAATATCAACATACTGTCTGGCACTGTTCCCTCTAAGCTGCACGCGTGTGCAATTGTGCACTGCTGACACTGTCTGCTCGCACAGAAAATCTGCTTGGCGTACCAAAAAAATAAATAAAAAATCCAACCTGATTTGAAAATAAAATAAACACTTAATTTATTCTGTGCTATTTTGCGATGTGATTCAGTAAGGGACTGGGCGCTTCAGCCAATGATGGAATTCACATACGTATTTACTCAGCTAATCAACGTCATTGACAGGCTGTGACAACGTCGGCACCGGTGTTTTAGCAAAGCGGTGTGAAGACAGGGTAATGATACTAATTGCTGCTTATGTTGACCCTTAATGATAATGGCAAAACGAACGGGAAGTTATTTACAGTTTTCACTTATGGATATTGATCATTAAATACTGTCACAAGTTTATGAACAGTAGAAATGCAGATAATTGTGTCATTATGTACTGTATTTTGCAGACAAAGAGTTACAGGACTCCCTCCCAGATTGTCCCTCAGTAGGACAATCTCACCCACACACTGGCTCATACTCATAATACAAGTCAGAGCTTTATAATAAAATTGTGAATTGTTTTTTCAAAATTGGAGTTTATAGTTGGCTTGGTTTGGTTGGCAATTCATGTTTTGCAATAGTTGAAATTAAATATTTATACTTCCAATAGTGTTAACATACCAAACAGGTCATGAATAAAATGTTTTAAATTTTCATTGTGAGTAGGCTAAAGCACTTAAAAAGTATTCTAAAGGAACTGTAAAACGGGTGGGAATTGCTTGTTTTCTAACAATTCCTGTTTCCCTGTTCTACCCACTGCCCTTCCAGCATCTGGTTGACTAAACACCCCCTGGTGCAAGTAGTCAGCAGTGGGGGGCAAGAAAATATGTATTTTTTAAAAAGCACACATGACACATTTTGGTGAGCAAAGGGTGTAATACTATAGATACCTACCTGATCTTTCCTCCCACTTATGGTCAGGTTGCTGATGGCCCAGGCTGCCTCTTTCTGTGTGCCAAAGTCACCCTAGAAATGTATGCATTTAAAGTAAGCAATACATCACTCCTTTGCACTGGATATTGTGTATGAACAGGAGATGTATACCAACCTTGTCAAGCAAATGAATGATCATGGGAACTAGCTTGGCATCAATGACAGCCTGCACCTGCTGCTGGTTGCCTGCTGTGATGTTGGACAGGAACCACACTGCCTCCTACAGAAGAGAAAAGCATTAGTTAGTACTAAGTGTACATGTTTTAACCTAAAAAAACAAGTAATTTTATCTCCAACCAAATAGATGATATTAGCAAAGAAAACCACATACGCAGTTTTATTCCTCTTAATGAGGTCTTGAAACAATTGAGCTTTTGTGTATAAAATGGATCAGAATCCAGAGGTCTACTCTGAGAGTTGGACCTCTGGCAGAGACACAGTGCTCTAGGTGGGGCGAGGGCATCTTTGAGGCTCTAATCATCGTCCAGGTCACAGGAGGCCTCATTTTTCAGGTGACTGGTCTCAGATGCACTCAGATATCAGCAAAGACACATGGTCTCCGTACCCATCGCCACCAACCCATGACATCACACACTCAATCTCATGCACACACCCTCTTCCCCACCCCTCCCAACTAAAACTAGCCACCTGCTGATGACCTCTTCGTTGTCGTCTTCTTTGCAATTCTCTTGTGTTGTGAATTTCTATTACTTATCTGTCCACACAGCATTCACACTTGCACTGAGTCTCTGATTTCATCACTTCCAGACAACTGATGTAGCCGTTGGAAACGATCAGTGTGTGTGTGCGGGAGAAGAGGGAGAGAATTCATCACCTTGTTGATTTTCTCCTTCGGGTGGGTAAGGAGGGCAGGGAAGTGGCTGAGGGCATCACAGTTGAGCACCACCTGAGTCTGTTCATCAGTGCCAGTCACTATGTTCCCAACAGCCCTCAGGGCAGCAGTCTGGACATCAAAGGGAAGTGTGATTGTTTTGATGATGATAACATATTTATTTATATTCACATTCAAATATGTAATATTACTGAAATCAGTTGTTAAGACAATGGGTTTTTTATGTAATCCTAAACTGCAGTTATCTCTGCTCCATACCTGAACTTTGACCTCCTGGTGGCTAAGCAGAGGCACCAGATGAGGGACAATGCCCGAATCAATGACCATTTGGATCTGCTCATTCCCAGCATCCGTCAGGTAGGACAGAGCCCACACGGTGTCTACCAAGATCTGAAAGCAGCAAAAGGCCAAGAGATTCAAATGAACATGTCTCGCTTTATTTTAAACTTCAGTAGACAGTGATGATTTAGCAGTGTATATAACAGAGCAACAGCACCATAGCCTTCTTAAAATTCCAAGTACTCACGCTGACATCAGTGTGGTGGATTAGCACACAGAGAGCTGGCAGAATCTGAGAAAACAATTGAGAAGAGTCAGAGGGTGGAAAAAATTATGGTGGATGAAAACACTATCATCGTCCCTATGTGTGATCCATAAAGGTTTCTTTATAGCTGCATTAACACCTCATCTCACCCTAATTATTTCTGCACCAGACAGCAATGCAACACATTTGCCCACATTTTACTAGTTTGGTAGGTCCCCGGTGAAGTTCTAATTCTCTCTGCCTCTCTCTGTCAAACATAAAACAGTTTAGGCAGATTTGTCCTGGTTACACCATAATATTATAACGTGCTTTTAGGATTTCACTATAAGGGTAAAATTAGAAGACTTTTAGATTGTGGTGGAAACCACAAATGGGAATAAATTATCCAGTAATAAATAAAGGAGTAATAAATTATTATGTAGGATGTAACCCTGGCAGTTTTATAAATAGGATTTTAACTGGAAGTCAGTAATAAAATCAATACAACTAAATAAAGTAAAACAGACTTTTGTCTCCATTTTAATATTTGTAACAAACTATATGGTTCCTCCTTACAGGAAACTCAAAAAATCATTAGGAAATGACACTGCAAAAGGATTGGTTGCTAATACTTAAAACACCCATACTTTTGATAAATGATTAAGCTCTACAGACACTTATTTTCCCATACATACCTCTTGGATCGTCTCCATGGGTGGTGGAGGGTCCTTGTGGCGACAGAGATTGACCATGACCCAGGTGACATTGCGGAGGAAGGTGATGGGAATGGAGGGACTGATGAAAGAGAGCAGAGGCTTGACCACACCCAAGCTGATCACGTAGTCTCTACATTGCGGACCATCACCTGGAGAAGAGAAACATACAGACACACACAGATGCAGGGGATGTCACCTTGGAACTGACTATGTCTAACAAACCCATGTTTACACCAACAGTGACTCACCTATAATGTTGCCCAGGGCCCAGACGGCCTGTTCACACACATTCTGGTGAGGAGAGTGAAGCAGCCTTAGGAACAGTGGTACAGCATCTACACAAAGGAAACAAAGAGGTGTCAAAGTGCATGTGTGTGTAACCGTGCAAGACAATGCAAAAAAAAAAAAAAAAAAGATGAGTGCAAGCAGTAAACCACCAGTTTCGTTTTATGTTTCTTTATTAAAACATAAGGCAATTTCCAAACAATGCCAGATCTTGGAATATTAGTTCATTGCATTTGTTAATTAAAATTTATTGGCATTCTACATATTTGCAAGTAGGGATGTGTGATACTGCCCTTATGTACTTGTAAAACTTCTCATATTGTAGCCAATACAACATCAAATACATCTGTGGTTTAGAGCTCCCAACAACAAAAGTAAGGAGTAAATGCAAGCTCTGCTAAAACGTGAGATCCAGTTACTAACAATCTCATGTTTCTCAAGATTATTTAATATTTTATTGTTTACAACTGACATGGGCAAACAGAGGGAGATCTACTAAACTAAAACTTTATCACAAGCTCACCTTGTTTTACAAAATTAGTTTACCTCCATAGCCTGTGTTGTCTGTGCCTCTCCATCTAGGATCTCACTCCAAATCAGTACTTTATTCATTGTTGTTTTCATTGTTGTTTCTTTTTTTTGTGATTTTCTGCGAACTTCGCTCCGTTTATAAAACCTTAGTACCCGTCATATTTCTTTTGGCAGATTAAAACTTGAGTATTTCTGTCGCGCTGTATTTGGATGTTTGTACACCTTAGAACATTCAGCTGTCTGGTCTGTGTTTATTCCAGACTGGTCAGAGACTAGAAAGCTGTGTCAGTCTGAGGAAACAGTGTTTAAGTGTGAACTGTCCAGTCTTTAAAAGTCTTCAGGTATGTCTTCACTAGTTTTTGGACCAGCACTATCTGCCATGGTCTCATCAGATTAACTGTGCAGAGGATTGATTAGGACTTTACTGCCCAATAAATTATAGTTTAGTACTCATATCAGTACTTAGTATCAGCAAATACTCAAATGTAAGTAAATGGTCTGCACTTATATAGCCCTTTTCTACGTATTGGTACTCTAAAGTGCTGTACACTGCTTTAACCCATTCAGACTCAGATTCACACACTCAGATGGGAGAGCCTACACTTAAAGGGAGCAACTAAGTTGGGATTCAGTGTCTTGCTAGAGGACATCTATGTGACAGGAGGAGGGGGGATCAAACCAACAACTGTTGGATTGGTGGACGACCACTCTACCTCCTGCGTCACAGTCACTTCTTTGCTACTTGTACTCAATCTGAGAAAAAGTGGTATTGGGACATTGGACATGCTCCATAGTTTTTGTAATTTTACGATGCCACTTGCAAAATAAACATCATTTATAAAATGTATGCTTGCTGAATAAAAACTAGTTATCCCATCTCCATCATTCATGTAGATACTTATACCGCACATGATTCTATTAGTCACCTTTCTGAAAAAGTTAAAATCAGACCATCTACTGATTATGTAATGAAAATTTGAATATATTTGTTATCAATTTGGAAATACTGCAACAGCAAATTGTTCGTTAAAGATTGGATAGACAAGAAATTTTCATCAAAATAAAAAGATGCCACAACTAAATCAAGACAAAGAAAACAACCCCCCCTCAAAAAAAGCTATATTTTGATGCATTTGCACTTACTGGACTGGACCACTGCTTGGGTCTGCTCTGAAGTTCCTGATGCTATGTTGGTTAAAGCCCAGGCTGCCTCAAACTGGAGAGATGGGCTATAAAGAGGTGACAATGGAGAAATGTATGAAGGTACCAAACACAAAAAAAGTGAACAGTAAGCGCATGCTTATATATTTATTTATCTATTTAGATCTATCTCTCTCACAATTGAGACAGAGGCTGGCCTAAACCCTGATGGTTTATTTGCATAACTTTGAAGTGTACATAAACTCAACATACCTGGAAAAAGGGCTAACTTGTACTATAATTATCGCAAATGAAAGACACGACTCTTTACTATATGGATACAAACAGAATTACAGTTTGCCTACTTGTCATCTCTGTCCAGGCAGTGGACCAGTATAGGAAGGATCCCAGATTTAATCAGGTCATCTATGGGAGGGTTACGGTCACTGGACAACAATTTCCTACAAAAAAACAAAAGCGAAACCAGTTAGTTAAATAAATCAGACACAAATGATGTAAATCATCTCCTCCACAGTGCATTTATGAAGAAAATCATTACATAACATAAAGTACAATGTGATGTATCTGCATGTGAATAAAAAGCAGCAGACTTTAAAAAGGCCTACAAACAAAGATTAAACCCAAAAAGTCTTGGAATGTACACATGTTTCATGCAACACCTAATTCCACCTCCAGAAGGCTGCAGTAGTGAGCTGCAGCATGTTTTACAGTGTCCATTAATCAGATGGGACTGATTTACTTTGAATCACTCCTGTCTAATCAAGCTGGAAAATATATGCAGCTCCTAAAAGTGCAAAGGAAATATATTTTCTATATTGTAAATATATTGTTTCTCTGTGTTAAGCTGAAAGCCTCTTCGGACAGAATACACAGAATACACTCACAAATACACCTGTGTCATGGGCAGTGAAAGTATGATAGTCATCACATTTTCTTGACAGTAATCTGTAACAATATTTAAACTATTTCACTTGACAAATGTAATATATTTACTGATTGAAAAAAAATACTGGGTTCTGTAGTTTTTAAGGAGAAATGCAAAAATAAAATCTCTAAATATAAGAAGTATTGAAAACCTCATGTCGTGTCATTTGCATCATTTTCACATGTACGTTTATTTTGTTCACACTGCAGCTCGACTACTCTGTTAAGCGCAACAGATTAAGTAGCTGCTTTTCTTCTGAACTCACACTAAAGTCACTATCATATGATCTGGTGGTTGTTACGCTTTGCTTTTACACCACAAACACACTGCACCCACATGTCAATCTGGGCACAACAGCACTTGTTTGTGTAAAAGCACAAACAAACTCTGTTGTGCCCAGACCGACATTAAGAAATGTCAAGTTTATGATACACATGTCATCAAATGGTCATAGACTTTTAATATCCAATTACTGGCCAAACTACTTGTGTAAACTCATGTAGTACTCTGTAAACCCAAAGCATTTAAGGATGTGTCTTCCTACCTGGCAGCTTGCACAGCACTCAGCTGGACACCCTGGTTATCACTGGTGGCATTCTACAACACAACATTTTAAGAAATAAATTTTGGTCCTTTAAGCAGTATGCTGTGAAACAAATGCAAGAAATAAACAAAAAAAAAAAACCAACAACAACAAAAAGAAGATTAGCCTGTTTTCTAATTTAATGCATACATTCTGACAGATAAACTACATTGTTCCCTAGATATGTGATTAAATAAAACAATACTTACTTGTACTATTGCTTCAAGGGAGGTGTTTTGCTGAAATAAACATATTGGAAAGTCATCATTCTATAATAACGCTTTGACACATTTGTGCCTAATGCGAAGAGTTAAACAATGGTCAGTAACAGGTTAAACACATGGTTTGGCAGAAAACAGCTCAATATTGTGAAACACAGCAGTTCCCCCTCCAACGTAAGCCATCCGAATACCCTGAAGAATGCGTACCCTGGCAGCACCAAATGAAACTGAGTAAGCATCTGTTAGCTTTGCATTAAAAATAGTGACTCCTAAAATTGCTTTTGTAATTGAAAAAGCAGGAGGAAAGGGCACCAAAACACCACTGAAAACAGTGAGGGGAGAGGAGGATGAGAAATGCCATCAGGACAAAGCAGTGACTTGCATTCTCTCTAACACAAATTTGATGTTTTGGTGTAATAGTCAGCAGGCTGGACATGCAGGCCAGTATTCAACATGATCACTGGCCAATTGGCAAACTCAATTGATGGCCGTCTACAGGGTGCTCAGAGGCCAGAGTAGCCTGCCTCCGAGTATCACTTTATTTAAATACAGTAATTTCAATATTGCAGCTGATTGCCAGTGTGATTTCAAATAATGATGAACTTAAAACAAAAGTTAAAACAATTTGTGTATTTACAGTCTATGGCTGTGAATTAAACAGACAATGGTGACAATAGATAGAAAAAAATATTTTAAAAACAAGTTAAAGGACCTTGAAGAAACACTTAAAAAAAAGATCCTGAGTCAACATAAGCTTATTAAAAGAATCAACCACAAAATGCTGAAATTTTTTTTAGTTATTTTAGACCAAATGAAAGCAGTCCCACAGTGGTTACTGATTTGAATATTTCAACTAGCACACTCTCAACAAAAGCCTCTTGAATGTGTTAGTGAGTCAGAGAAGTACGTCATTGTTGATATATTGCTAGGCAGCCCATTTCAAGTCAGCCCCCCTAATACCAACAGGCAGTTAGTGAGATTGAATTTCTGAACTCCTGAGAACCCATTTCAATACAGTAATGGCAACAGACCCAGAGACTTCTGATTGATCCATTGTCTGTAGCAAAGTTATTATAAAACATGTAGGTCCCATGTAAGTCAACACTGCATCAAAAAAAAGGGATGACTACTGAGACCTTTACTTTCGAGCTTCAAGCTTCTGGGGTGTCTGAAGCTCAAAAATGTATCTCAATGTGAATGCTCAAACTGCATGTACATACACAATAATTAATCACTTTAATGATTACATAGGTTTTTAGTATGTCACAGCTATTGATCCAAAAAGAGCAGCAGTGGGGGCTCATTTTCTGTCTGATATGTGAATTTCAAATAAGTATTGCAATAAAGGGGGTTATACTAGTTTCAATCCCTGTTTCTTTATACCCACCTTTTTTCACCAGGAAAATTATTTAAAACACAAGCAATAAAATTTAATCATACTTGATTTTCCAACACAAACTTAAAACTCCACGTGTTTACTATGGAGATTACATACTAAGGCAACCTTAATTTCGAGGTGCTTTGTATCTTGTCTGCCAAGGAAGTTAAATTAAATTGGCTCTTATGTCAGGAAAATTCAAGCTGCACAGAAAAAATAGAGTTTGTTCACACTTGCACCTCATCCAACTAACACTGAGCTAGGAGCACGATTCAGGCACCATTGGGTGTGAGCTGGTCCTAAACCTCTGAAGTACTTAACCAGTGAGCAAAACCTGAGGTAAAAAAAATAAACTAGAATATACTATGTGCCATTCCAGCTACTTCAGTGGTACCTTACAAAAACTAGAAACTACTAACCTTAAAACACAAAACCTTGGCCTGATACTCTGGTGGTAGCAGACACCTTCCAAAGGAATACACACACACACACTGACAAACACACACACACAAACACACAACTGTACCGATTTGAAATCTCCGTCGACATCAGAGTCCTCACATATGTCCTCATGGGGCACGTTTCGCCTCTTCAAAAGGTGCTCATCTCTTTTATTCTGTGGTGGTAGAACAGAAATAACACTTCATGCATATTCTCATGGAAACTCAGAGTGATAAGTAAAATTCTTTCAGTACATTATTTCAAAGATAAACTGCAATAAAAAGGAAAGATTTTAATTTGGGTGTTTGGAGTTAATAGCACAAAATAACAATGTAATTACCTTTCTGAGTTCCACCACTACCTCTGTTCTCTGTCTTCTCATAGTCTGTGGGATAGATAGCATAACAAATTTATAAAACAAGGAGCTTTACTCCCAAACTGTGTCATCCATACGTGTAGTACCAAGTAAGACATTATATTTGGACACTATGTGAGATCTGCATCCAATTAATGATCAGAGCTTTAGTAATACATAAAACATAAAATCAGCAAGCCACATGCTGCATATGACAGCACCCAAACACATTGGTTTGAGTCACTATGACTCATCTTAAAATTACAATACCATTTTATTCACCCTAACAAGTCTGCTAATCCCCATAGTCTGTAATATAAAACAATTATACGCTGAAAGAAAACCTTTAACATTATGTCCTGGATGGAGGATGATGTATTGTAGATATTTGAACAATATTAGCTGACTGAGTATATGGGTTACCATATTGTTTATTAGCAAAAGTACTGTTTACCTGCAGATATAATACATTACATAGATGATATACGACTTACGTTATTAACAGGTTGTTAGGCAACAGAATTCAAGTTCGGTGGCCAACATTTCTATAGGAACTACTCGTCAAATAGGATATATGGGTATATCCAGCTCATATGTATCTTAAAGCCAACCCGCCTGAAAACACAAGCACTACTTGCTAATATTAATTTAGCAGTTTGAGCTGATTGTTAATCAACTGCTAGCGTGTGGGTCCACGTTAGCTAGCATGTAGCTTTGATCTCCGTCATGTGAAGGGAGTCGACTAGCTGGTCGTGGTAACCTTGTGTGTAATTATGATAGACGACTGATGAAAAAAAATAACAAAACGCGGAGACTAGTAACTGGCCGAGTGAGGGGCTAACTGGTTACCGCCATTGTTTTTGGTGGTAAAGACGGGGGATGGGTGGAACTGCAGCCACCAACAGCACCAAGCCCAGCCATCGAGCTTAACGTTAGCAAGCTAGCGACTACGCTAGCGTTAGCACGCAATTTAGCTAATGTTAACTGCAGTGTGAAGGTAACGTTAATCTGCCGTCGTATTGGCATTATAAATAAAGCAAAAACCTCCTCAAAAAACAACTTGAAACTTCGTTGCATGTGCTTGCACTTTCAGCAGCTAATACGTCGACCTAAACCTGTCCAAAAGGGTGATGTGTATCTTTAGTTAAGATAGCATGCTCCCCGTGGGCCTGGCAGGAGTTGGTAAGCTAGCAGAGCATATCCAGCGGATGCAACAACACTAGCTTGCTGTCTGAAATGTTTTATAACCAACGCAGTCTCACGGCGCAAAGAAACCCGTAAAAGTCAGACGGAAATCGTTTAGCCAACGCCAGCAATCTAAATCTGTTATTCTGCGAAGGCCCTGGCTAAGACTCTCAGTACAAAGTTCACGATGTTGAAAATTAGAAACGACGTCACAGGGAAGCCAAGACGCAAAGCTGGCCGCGAACAGAGCGGCGGCGAAGCCCAGGAAAAGAAGAGACTCTCGACACCAATATGCATAACTTTTACCTCCAAATCACGGCCCTTATTCTTGAAATTCTTCAGTCGCTGGTTGTCTAGTTTCTCGTTGTCGGCCATGTTAGCAGTTCTGGTTGCGTTAAGTACAGCTAAACCCTTGGATTTAGATGTGAGCTACCCTTTCTAGTTCCCTTTTCTCAGCCTTCGTTAGCGGACTATTTTTTGCTGCTCTGTCCGCGGTGCATACTGGGAATGCCGGTGGTGGAGGGCAGCCTCGCTCTGGCGTAGAGGAAGGGTGGGGAAACCCCCTGTGCTCTCATTGGTGGCACTGTTAGCATCTATCTGCAGGGCGCGCCACATAACTACAGTACATACAAACTTTGATTTGATCATGACTATACGTTTTTTTTTACATTATAATGGCACCTGTTTGTGTTTGTAACATTTATTCTGCCCATATAAAAAAAAAATCCTTACATCTTAATATATAATAGAACAACAGCAGCAGAAACTATAGTCTGCAAATCACAAAATTTCACCTAAAACAATCTCCATAGAAAAATTAATATTAGACTCTATGAAGGTATGTTTATTGAGGTGATAGTGGGTGCAATCAATAATCTAGCAACTGAGTTAAATCTATTGATTTACTTGATGAGTATTGTTATTGGTAAAATGTATTGTTGCTTCTGTACATTGCACGTTTGTCATATGTCTACAGTTTGTACATATGTATAGAATCATCCTAATCAAATACATATTTATTTTATTTTATTTTATTTGCATCCATATTTAAATAAAACTGCCAAACATATTTGGAAAACTACATATTTAAAAGAAAAGAGAAGAAAAACTCATAATAATCATAATAATGTCACATGATAACAGTTTATTTTTAACACATTGATCTAAACGCAGTAAACCTTTAATAATACCTGCCATCTTTATCTGCCTCTCATGATATCTTAGGTAAAACTTACAAATTTTGGTTTTATGAAAGGGAAATCGAACATGTGTACCTGTCTCACCTATTACAAAAATTAACTTAAACAAAATTGGGAGAGAAATTTAGAGACATTGCCAGACAACAATGTCTGATAAACATTGTATACTATAAATCTTGTATACTAGTTTTCCAAAGTGAGGAACAGAGGGATCCTTAGAGTCTGAAAACTTTGGGACAGAGTCTAAATTTGAATACATATTCAGGGTGTAAACAGAGTTGATGTTTGAAGCACTGGGATTTTTGCTGACAAACCTCAAGCATGCTCATGATAGACAGTCATTAACACATTTCAGCGAAACATGCATTTATGTACACACAATACGATGCCGAAATCATGTTGCTGAAATTATGTTGGCCATAATTTATTACAAATTAAAAGATCTGTGTGCCTAGTTGAGATCTGGTATTTTACCACTAACATTTACAAATATACTGCACAAATACTAGGCTACTTCAGCTTTAAGTCAAATTCATTCTCGCTACAGAAGGAGTTACAAAAGGAGCTCTACAATTACTTTACTGTAGCCTGCACAAGGGCCCTTGTGGGCCTGGCATGTGTCTTGTCATTTCAGGAAACTCTGTGTCATGATAGTGAACATGTGCTAGTTGGTGATTGGCTCACTGGTAGGAAGGAATCTTGACCCAAAGACTTCGCCATCTCTTTCAAATGCACACCAACAATAAAATAACTACCCCACTAACGTGTTTCTTAAGATGTCTCACATTTTGTAACCTGAAAATGCATTCTGACTCATTATATTTATTGCAGATGATACGTAATTGTATTCCAAATGCGATTGCTTACATTAGGGTTAAAATGAAAATCATCAAACTACAACATATGAACAAAAAAGAAGGACCAGTAGTCCCAAACTGGAGAACTGGGTGGTCCCAAGTAGGCTCTGAAATCCTGATTGCTTTGAAAACCTTAACTAAACTAGAAAAAGGATTTCCAAAAGAAAACGCTCCGTGAATGCTTTGGCACTGAAAGGATTTTCCAAGGAAAACTGGAAAAAGCTGAACTGTTTTTGCTGAAATAGCTGAAAGAAAATGTTGCTTCCTTATATACTGGTTAATCAAACATCAAAGCCAGTTAGCCTTAAAAACTTCAGAGGCAATTATGTGATGTCATCAAGTTTTGATGACTCAGTTTCTGAATCGAGTTTGTGAGTGTCAGACGGCACTGTCTCCACTTGCAGAAAGAACCACAAGTCCTGTCACTATGAGAGTTACATTTCCCAAAAGAAGACAAAAATACTTAATGAAAGATGAGAGTTGACTGAAGAAAAGAAGGAAAGGAGGAAAAGAGTTGATAAAAGTGGAAGCTGAGAAATTAGAGTACGTGTGATGTCACTCAATCTACCTGGGCCAACATTCTGCAATACACACTAAAGAAGTTTTAAAATCACCAAAAAGTACCTCGAATTAAAACTGCGATTATTCAAAAAGTATAAAAGATACAAAGAAGCTGATCGACAGACAAAAAGTTGAAAGTGTTTAGACTCAAATGAAGTTTCTACGCAAAAGTATGATGATACACGCAACTGATCAAAAGAAGCAAGTTGAAGGTAAATTTCACGTGTCTGTCATTGACTTACATGGGGAGAAAAATGTGACAAAAAGTAAAATAGATCAATGTTACTAAAGTAAAAAATAATAGCGGCCATCTCCTAAAAGTGGCCTACGCTTAGGAAGTTGAATGAAGTTTCTATGACAAATTAAGACTTCACTTCCTTATATACTAGTTAGGCAAATTCATAGTCAGTGAACCTTAAAACCTTCAAAGGCAATGATATGATGTCATTGATGTCATCAGTATAAAAGATATTTAAAAAGCCATATACAAGCAATAATGTCCTTTATAAGCTGTTTCTAGCTGAAAGTAGGCTGACGTAGTTGGTCCTGTGTCATATGAGTCCTCTGTCATTTGGCTTACAATCCATCTGCTCCTGAGTTTATCGACACCTATCTATTCCTGTTCCTGAATCAGCAATAGCCAACACCTTGTTTCGTTTCAGACCCGTAACGTCCTGTTTCTGTCTTGTCTTGAGTATGTTGTTAGCTCAATAAATACCTGTCCTTGAGTTTCTGAGTTGACTGGGTTTTCCTGACTTAACTAACGGAGTTGACCAGGTGTTCCTGAGTCAGATGTGTGTCCTTGAGTTGGCCATGTGATCCTGAGTGAGTGGGCTGGTCTGTCTCGTGTTGTCCAGAGACACCTGTTCCTTAGACAGGTAATGGCGGCCCCATCGATCATTGGCTTCTCTGTTGCTGTCATTTCCTGTCAGTCAGTCGACACCCTGTCGTTTGCTGTTTCTGTATTCTTCCGAGGCTGTTCCTGAGTCAGCCAACACCTGTTCTTACGTAGACCACTTGTACCTGAGTTATCCACTTGTTGAGTCAGCTGCCTTTTCCTGAGTCGCCCCCATGTGTTGCTGGTTCAGCCACCTGAGCTAGCCGAATGTTCATAAGTCTGCCGCATGTCCCTTTGTGTCTGAATTGGAAAGGTGTTAATGGGTTTGCTATGTGTTCCCGAGTCCGCCATGTGCCCCTGACTCAGACATTTTTCCTGAATTGCCTGCGTGTTTCTGACTCAGTGGATAAGCTGTCTGGTCCTCATTCTGCTGACATCCTATCTGTTCTTGGATTGGCCGACTTCAGCCAAAACGTCAGGTGTTCTTGAGAGAGCAACCAAATCTTGAGTTGAATGACACCTGTTCCTTCGTCAGGTAATGCCAACACTACATCTGCCCTTTGAGTTGACTGACTACTACTGTTCTAAGGGAAGTCAACAAGCTAACTGTTCTCAATTTGGCCATCTGTTTTTTTAACCAGCCACATTTTCCTGAGTTGGCTAGGTTTGTCCTTAGTTGGCCACGTCAGCTGTGGTCGCTCAAGTCGGTCGAGTGTTCATGGGTCGGTCCACATATCCTTAAATTAAGCTGGCACCATGTCTGTGTCTGAGCTGACACTCAGTCTATTCCTGAGTCAGCTGATGTCCCATCTGCTCATCATTACAAAACCCTTACCACTGTTTATATAAAAGGATTAGAGGTAAATCCATAAATTCGTTTGTGTCTTAATTAACATGGTAAATATAATGTGTCAATGATGATTGTGTAAAAAACAGGAAAACAAAACATTTTACAAGGTGTATTTTGAACTGTATACAAAGGAATTTATTAGCCTACTATTTACAGTGTTTTATTAGGAATGACAGACACTAAATATGTTTTGTACTGTTTTAATGTACAGTTTGTGAACCATTAGTCAACATTATAATATGTGTGGGGTCATTTACAAGGTTAATCAAAATGTGTCTTTATTGTCCTTATGCATTTAGAAAGTGTTATTTAATGAACACATGATTTCAACTTTACACTAATGGCCACAAATAAATAAAAAAATTAATAAATGGTTAACTATTCGACCCCCGGTCCCAGCTCTATGTCGAAGTGTCTCTGGGCAAGACACTGAACCCCCTTCACCCCCTTCAGCCCCTTCCCCTCCCCAGCTGTGCAGTGCCAGTCTGAGCCCAGTAGAAATTGGGGAGGGATGCGTCAGGAAGGGCATCCGGCGTAAAAACTGTGCCAAATCAACATGCGGACAATGATCCGCTGTGCCAACCCTGAACTCACAGGATAAGCCGAAAGGACAAAAAAAAAAAAAAATGGTTAAGTAGTACTTATTTATTTATAACTATTTAGGGAATACATTTTTGCAAGCAGGGTCATAAAGAGGATTAATAAATGCTTATTGAGTATAACATTCACAATAACGTATTGCTAAGGCTACATGAAGATACATGAAAAAACAAAACCTGTACATAAAGTGCGTCCATTAATCTAAACCTTTTGTTTGGAGCTGGTCAAATAAGTTGATATTCATTACCCTTAAAAAACTAGCTTAGCTGTGAAGTTGATTACATACATGTTAATAAACATCAAGCATTTACTAATGTAACTAAGGACCTTAATTTGAAAAGATTTTAACAAGATCCATTTATTGAGAGATACTTAATGCTTAATATGGCATTACTGTTTTTATAAACTATTAAGTAATATACATAACAACATAAGTAATATGTTGTGTCAAAGCAACCAATACAGAAAGATTTCTAGGCATCTTTATGATTTCTCCAAATAAATAAATAAATAAATAAATAAATAAATAAATAAATAAATAAATAAATAAAATGACAAAATTAGAAAAAAAGTTATATTTGCCTTTTTTTCTTGGAGCTATAATTAGAATTAACCATAATAAAGTATTCAGCACATGAATCATGGTATGTTTGTCTCCCTTAAATGACACAAACATAAATTAGATGCAAAATATAGGTATATAGGTTATTTCACATATTGTTAGTTAACACCACCAGTGTCATGTCCAAATAATAAATAAATCATGTATAAAATAATATGTTTGAAACATTTTAATAATGTGATACACTTAATAAAAAATGCATAAGATTTAATTTTTACTGTTTCTCAAAACCATCCAAGATTACTTTCTTGTCTTCATAATTAAGCAAAAGCTGATTCTTTCACCCATATTAACAATAACCATTGTGTTAATATCATGCTTCTAATTGCTTCTTTTTTGTATTTTTTGTATTTGTATTTTGTATTTCATATGCTGATAAGTAATACAATTGTATGGCTTATGTCTTATAAATGTTAATGGAAACTTCAAAAAGGATCTTCCATCATCTGCTGCAGGGTAAGACTTGTTTCACTGCTGTGAAACTGAAGCACTTTGACCTCATTTTAACCTTAATGTCTTCTTGAGCCTGTTTTAGTGGAGTCTTCATCAGATAGACTATCCTCCTGAAACCTTCCTCTAGTCCCATCCCCGTGGTGGCTGAACAGGGCTGGATGAACCAGGCTCTGCCCTCACACATTCTTTCCAAGTTAAGTCTTAGAGAAAGAGTGTCTGGGCCTACAGCTCCAGGAAGGTCCTGTTTGTTGGCAAATACCACAAGAGGAACTTCTTTGAGACTCTTGTACCTCAGGACCTAGTAAATGATGAAAAGCACAGAAGTAAAATGTAATCACTATATTGTGAAACTGTTGGTAGTGTGAAGATTAAAATAAAGACCACAACAAACCTAAGTGCATTCCTTTGCAAAATTGCTAAAATGTAATATCAATAAAAATGATGTGCTCATCTGAATCATAATCCTCTTACAACAAATGTATTATGTTGTAATTAAATGCAAACAGGTTACATAGCCTACATTGAAAATACACGACCCAAAGTACAACAACAACAAAGATGACTGCCAATTAGATTTCTTAATTGTCCAGACAAGGTTATAAAACGGACATCACCGTTTTCTCAGTTTTGGCCTTTGAGTCTAATGCAACATGGTTAGGAATTGTTTGAACAAGTAAGAAACCAGACAAAAAAATTTCAAAATAATATGTAAGGACCGGTTTCAAAATAATAGAGATTAGAGAAAAGCATCAGTAGGCTACTCTAAATATGTCACGTAGGGGGAGGCATAGAATGAACTATACTTCCAATTACAAAAGCTCCAGCAGTAGCTACTCAAAATGTACCCCACTTTGAATTAAACAGGGTATTTGCTTTATATATCTATCTAATATGTAAATTTGTGTTAAAGTCGATGACCACATACTGTGAAGGACATTGCATGAAGTCAAACTCCAGCTGGCATCCATGAAGATGCCATCATTACTCAACTGCACAAAGCTACAAATGTACCTTTTGGCAAAGAACATGAAAAGAAGCCAGGAGCACGGCAGTGGCTACATAATGCTAAACTGGATGAAAGATGAGTGCAAAAATGGGACATTTACTTTATAGATCTTAGTGGTTGCATATGCAGTACAACATTCACTGTACCATGATTGTGTAGCCAAATAATGAGTGAAAAGATGTCTTCTAGTCTCAATTCGCTTTATCCCAAACACACTGCAGACTTCACATACATTATTCTGCAGTAAAAATAAAACTGAGGTGACAATAACTAAATAACATATTTATGCATTAAAGCAGACTGTAAATGTTTATATCCTGATAAAAAATTAAAGAGTCTTTTATACAGAATTATTTGACTTAATTACCCGATGAAGTTCCCTGCGGGCCTCATCTAGCCTCTTCTGATCCCAGCTGTCCACCACAAACACCAGTCCAGCTGTATCAGCATAGTAATGCCTCCAGTGAGGCCTCATCCTCTTCTGCCCCCCCACATCCCACACTGTCAGGTTTGGGCTGCTCCTGTCCGTCTCCAGCATCTCCACGTTGAAGCCCACAGTTGGCACAGTTACCACGCTCTCATTGTACTTTAGTTTGTACAACAAGGTGGTCTTTCCTGATCCGTCTAGACCCAGAAGCAGGACCTGTGCTTGTTTCCCAGGCTTGGATGCAATTATACCCATATCCTAAAAGTGTAGCTTGTGTTTATATTTAAAAGATACAACTCATTCTCCTAGTTTAACTGGGTATACTACGCTGTCTCTATCCAATGGCTCTCTCTGGGCAGTCGATCTGCGGGCTTAATGTGTCCGGTCTTCTGTGGAGACGGTCTGCAATCAGTGCACTTTAGGCACACAAAGGCAGACTGATCCCTCCCTGCTGTTGAGATGAGATTCCTTCAGTTCCTGCACAGCTTTCAGTAAAGCTATTTATATCTAACATGACTGTTCCAATAAGTGACGGCGAAATGCAGTTCTCTGGTTACCACAGCACAGTTACGAGTCACATCACACCTGCCTCAGATCATCACACGCACCAGCAACTAGGAAGTCCATGTATGGTTTAATAGCGAGATTGTGTTTCTTTCTTGCTGGATGTCCCAAACAATGATATCAATAGAGAGTTAGATGGCCATGGCTGTATGAAGTCTTTAGATTTTAGACCAATAAGTAGGCTGAAGGTGAGGCTTCCAGAAACCTCTTAACCTCCCCAGAAACAACTTTTGCTATTTATATCAAATGAATGGGCATATAAGCATTGCTACTCATTTGTTTGCCACAGTAGGTCCTATATGATCAAGTTAAACCAGAGGGAGGCAGGTAGGTAGTCATACCAATGGGAAATGCATAAATTCCAGCATCTCCACAACTTAAGGGAATAAGGCAAAAAACGCATTAATTAAAATAAAAAAATATAAGGTCTTTTTAAAAATGTAAATAAGTTTAGTAAGACTTGTGCAGTCAGAGTATTTAGAGTATCAAATGGGCGCATTGTGTACAGTTCGTAGTACATGTTTTGACTGGACTGTGGGCTGATCGCTCATTTAAATTTATATAAAACTAACCACCATGTCTCAGTTTAATTGTATGCCATTCAGATCATTTATTTTATCAACTAGTGTGACATGGTTTAGCATTTTATTAAATAAAATGAATTAAACTGGATCAGATAATCAATATGTTAGTGGCAAAAGACTTCAGTTTAGCACAGATCAAACATTAAAGTGAATGTGGACTGCTTTAATGAAGTTCTTTAAATCACCCAACAGGCAGCACAGACAAATAAAATTTAACTTTTGAAATGATTTTTAAAATTTCTGCTTCTATGCAGTGTGTAAACAATTTACTTTTACCATTTCGAATCACATGGTGTTTACATTTTTAAATGTAATTTAATTTAAAACATACTTATTTTATTAAAGAATGTCTATATCCTATACAATCATCGACTCCACATTCAGACAACATGTTTAGTAATAAAAAAAAGTTATGAAGGAGGAAAGAAAAAAGGCACATTTACTGTAAATTTTCAAAACAGAACCATAATTGGTAAAGGAACATGGTGTTTTCTTGAATGTTGAGATATTAAAAAGTTAGGGAAATAAGACTTGAAAAACTGGATAATCTTCAAATAAAACAGAATAAATGTTAATCCCATTTTGCTAGTTTGTCTCAGAGGCCATAGTCTCCTGGAGAAAGTTATCCTTTTCATTATACAAATATCACATCTCAACCACGTTCTAGTAATCTCTTGCTTGGCAACAGAAATGAGATTCCTGAAAAAGCCTAACGAAATTCAGCTCATGCTTTTTGAAGGTACCGTGTTGCTCCCACATACAGTATGTTCCACTTGAATAGGATTTTTTTTTTAGTTCAGCTACTTTTTGTATTTCACAGCGACTTTCTTAATCAACGGGCGCTCCCAAAACAGATGAGATTATTCAGGTACCTGACTGGCACATTTTCTCTGTCAACCTGGACTTCTAGCTAGGTGTGTTTGTTGTGCATCAAGCGATAGAGATTTATTAAGAATTTAAGGGTTTTCCAGCAAAACTCTGGTGATGAGCTCATTTTACATTGTGATTTACAAAGCCTTTCACAGACTTTGTCTGAGATATTAAACTTTCCCTTTGTTCCCACCTTTTTAATATCCGTTATTTTACCCTCCTGTGAAATGAAGGTTTTTAATGTCTTTCGCTGTAGTCTCCTATGAAAACAAAACTATAAAAGAGCTCTTTTTGAAAGAGCGCTCATTATAATTATATTCATGTTCTGAATGCTTTTTCTCTTATGTGGATTTGTAAGAAAAACAACAGAAAATGATATGATCAGTTTTCGTTTTAATGTTACCATTTTGATTTACATCTTAAAATTTCTTTATTTTTACAGCTTAGTAAAGTCAAAAGAAAAAAGTACAAATGCCACATAAACATTCAGTAACATACATTATCAAGGAAATATGTAAACCAAAAAAAGCACAAACAATTAGCTTTATCTCATGTCCATATGCCAATCGGCCCCAAAAATAAAAGAGCAGGTGGTTCTAATGTTGGGGCTGATCGCTGTATATGGCAGACGCATTGCTTTTTTTCATGGATGTATAAACAGGGCAGGGGTGGTACTAACGTGAGGATAGTATGTACATTCATCTTACAATTTGATGTCTCTTGGAAACATTCTTTCAATTATGCTATTGTACATTTGGTAATTAACAAAGTAGGACACTAAGAATGTGTAGTGTGCATGGTATGATGGACTGCTGTTTCACTAAAAAACAGGAAGTAGTTTTGGCAGCAGGCATCATAACGGGAAATAAAGTTTAAAAAAATAAGGCAACGATAATGTGTTTCATTCAAACGCTTGTTCCTTATGGTTCAGTAAAAGGGAAATAAATCAGTAATGATCTGGATCAGGCATTAATACAGGACATTAACAGTAATTTGTTAAATACAGTATATATTTCTCTGACATGGACTGTAATAAATGATAATGTAAGAAAAGTCAAATAACAGAATAGCATGGCAATATATTAAAGTCTACTTCAAAGGGCTGCAAACCTGCCAATGTATAATCTAATGTACTAATAAAATTATAATTAATGTAGATTACTTCTTATATAATTTAATGATATTTTACAACAGTCAATGTTATTATATACAATCAAAAAACTAAATTACCAGTTTGTGTCATGTAATTTTACAAGAAAGTCAATACATTATGAGGAAAGTCAGTGCATTAATGATCGTATCATATTTCATGCCCATTTGAAGTGACATTTCATTATATTTTGACAAGCTACAAAATTATCCAACAGGTATTTACATTATCACTAGTTACTAGTATGTTAGTAAGCGCGTACGTTTGGGCCAAACTGGAACAGAAAAGTTCAAAACAGAATCTCAGTGTCTATTTTAAAATGTCTTAAACATTGTCAAAAATCAAACAGACATGGAACTTTCTCATCACAGAAACTAACAGCAAGGAACGGAGGCTATAAGCAACTATAAACTGATCAAATGGGGCAACTCAAGACAAAACCTTCATTCAGCAGGAACGCTCACATTCAGCAAGTGTAATCAGTTGTGTTGCTTGTGCAATAGAGTTGGCAATATTTGAACAAGCATAGACACATAATCAGTGGTGTTGTTCATGGTTAAAGGGAATAAAGTCATTATGATGATTTGCACCAGTGATGTGTTTGATCCTGGAATAAAGGAACCTGCCAACGAATTGTCAGCGCAGTCACTTGGTAGACGTCAATACAATTAGACTGTGGAATCATAGTGGTGAAGCGACAAATATAGAATTAGTGGTCACAGAGTGAAAGACATCAGGTTTGAAATAATGTTAAAAAGACAAGCCATGCTATTATGTATGTCTTAATTTGTCACTACTGGCTAGACAACGAACTGATTGTCCATGTTATCCATGTCCATGTTATTCATGTCCATGCACTTACTTATGTGTAAGTGTATGAAACAGACAAACATCTACAACTGTTTCTTCTTTCAAGTACACGTACACACACACACACACACACACACACACACTCTTCAGGTTGTACCCACAGCTGCTAAATCTGTTTCTTTGCATAACAGCGACCCACCTTGCAGTGACATGGCTAAGCATTAATGAAAGACATTTTCTTACAAGTATCAGTTTTACAGAAGTAAAAGCAAAGGAGGAGGGACGAGGTGTGGTTTGATGCATTAATAGTTCTCACTCAGACAGTGGCAGGCTCGGGTGTTAAACCTTTCACCTTAAGCCTATTGTTACTTATCTTCAAACATAATCTAGATACTGTTTGTTGTACACAGGTTGCCTACTGCTCACTGGTCTTGGCTTTAAACTTGACCACCATGACCGTGATGTTGTCAGGACAACCACGATAGAAGGACTGGAGGACGATACTCTTGGCCCCAAAATGAGGCTCATCCAGACGTTCCCTGATAAAGCGAACAGCCTCCTCGTTGCTAAAGGTGTCCCACAGGCCATCAGATGCCAGGATCATGAACTCTGGCTGCAGCTTGTTCAGGTCAAAGGACATGATATCGGGATCAGGAATAACCACATTGAGGTTCTTCAGAGGGTAATCGCCCAGAGAACGAGACATGGCCAAGATGCCCTGAACACGCCATGAGCCATTGAAACTGATAAAACCACCTAAGAAGAAAGCCAGGGGGAAAATGGTTGAAAATTGAGGGTGTGCAATGAAAAAATGAGAAGGACAAAAAGGAGAGAGAATGACAAAATTGAGTAGAGGATAAGAGAAACAAATGTATGTTGTGTTATTTATAATAATACGTGAGTGAAACATTATGTTTTTATCCCTCTATGTCCACTCTTTCTGTCCACTACGACATTGTTGTGTTTACATTAAAATGCAAACAACATGGATCAATAACATGTTTTCACTCACTGCTCATGCTCATAAAACAAGTGGTTTATTTTTGACACATTTTCGGTTCATGTTCCACCCTGTAAGTACAGCTGTTAATACTTCCATACTACAAGTCAGGACGCCTTCTGAGTTCCTAGTATTTAAAAAAACACTGATGTTGAGAGGTCAGACGGCTATTAAATATGGCTGTCAACCCCAAAATAAATCCCATTATGTCAAAAAATGTTTAATTGGAAACTGCACTTAGGTTGTTAAACTCCCACACATTCAAGCAGAGGATGTGACCTTCATGGCATCAACAACAACTACTTTAGCAGCTACAGCCAGTTTAACTAAGTACTTTGACAAAATAGGCAGGAAAACATTTTATATAAAATGTAATGACAACTAATGAGGAAGCTAGCTGCTGGGGGAATTAATTAGACTGATAATTTGCAAAAATATCTGCCTTGATCTTATTAGACACAACCAGTTGCAACATTTTATTACAGTATTCATGAGTTTCTTTTTTAATACACTACCAGTTTTGTTTATTCAAAATCTAACTTTATGCTCGAGCCACATGCTGCAACAACCAATCAAAAGGTATCGAACTACAAATGCATGAGGCTTCCTCTGACATTACACAAACATTGTCTCTTATATATGTATATGATAATTCAAACGTGAGGTGTCACTTCGACATGTTGCATGAATAGGAATTCAACAGCAACAATAACGCAAACTAAATGTGTAAGCTGTTTACTACCCACTCAGACCATTAGATGGAGATGGTGGGCTATCTTGACAGTGGCCACACTGACTGATTAATCTGGCAACCAGCCACCAAACTCCCCTCAGCAAAGAGAGTACGCAGATATGGAGGAATTGGGCCTACAAATACACCTTAAATAATGTGCTCTGTCTGGCTGCATTTGATAACATAATGCTTTAGAAAGAGACTGTTATCAGTCCCTTGGTTTTGATGTCAGCCTGAGTGCGTGTGCACACGCACACACAGATGCCGAGAAGAAAGGATAATGATACTTAGCTTTCATCATAAGAGGAATTATTTTATACTTTCATGACAACAATCTCTGTTCTGATGTTCCCTTAAGTTTTAAAGCCTTCTTCTGTCATTCACAAGCAGCTGAGAAAAGTCTAAAGGTCTGGACTGTAGCTTTTTTCTCACCGGCTTTCTTGATTCTCTTGCGTTCTTTGAGCTGGTAAGGTTTATGGTCATGCGATAGAGGAATGGCATTGCCATCTTTATCACAAAGAACTCCACGCGAGTCTCCAACATTGGCAACTGTCAACTCCTTATCAGACAGGAGGGCCACCAGACATGTAGTACCTGAAAAAGAGGAAGATAATCATAACTGGATAAAAGGCTGTGTGTTTAATTTTAATCTGAACCAAAGTTGTGGACCCACTTATTTCCATCCACAGCAGCACAGTCCTAGCATGTTGTGCAAAAATCTAGTGTTGCCTGCAGAATAACTATATGAAAGATGACAAATTTATTTAATATAACGCTTTGTAATGTAATTTCCCCCAACCCTAAAATCATAGCAAGATTATTCAGAAAAATATTTGTTTTATGATGCACAACCTGAGTAAAGGCACACTTCCTCCAAGACCCCCCCCCCCCCCCGCCCCAAAGTTAAACACATGAAGCTGTGTGCAAACAGCACAAAACTGTTTGAAGTAGATTCTCTTGGTGTTATCACATTGAAGTCCCTTCTTCACGTCTTCTTCCCTTTCCTCTCTTTGTTTAGCCTCTCAGCCAACAGGCCTCAGAAAAAGAGTCCAGATTCTGTTCTGAGACCTATTGTGTGAGATCCAAAGCCCTGTGAAGAAAGAACAGATCTATCTGTTTGACCATCTGTTCATACAGAGCAGAGACAAAACTGGAGAGAGGGGAACTGAGAATAATTAGGAAAAAAAAGTTGGGGGGGTCCTACTGGCTTGGGCCACCCAGACAGAGGAAGACTGGATAGAACAGAAAGGGAGACAGGAAAAAGGGACATAAAGTAGACAGTACAATACAGTAGATAAACTCCGGACTTTGACATAAAGATGCTCCATGAGGCAAAGACTAAAACAAAGCCAGTTAAAATGCCATTGTAAGAATGTGGATGACATACTAACTTTTGAGACTCTCCTTGAAAGTTCCACATGTGTTTGGTAGTGAGCTGAATGAAATAAATCCATCTCCCAATGATGTGTCCTTCCATTTAGTTCAGAGTGTTGTTCACAGTGAGCATGTGATTGATGAAATGGGAGAGTGAGGTAACACAGACGGCAATGAATGCAGATAAAAGGAGTGAAGGAGTGAAAGTACAGGAGGGGGTGGAAGGGGAAAGACATTTGAAAAGAAAGAAAAAGATTACCTCTCAGCAAGACATTGATTTTATTATTCTCTTTTATAGCTTTGAGTGAGTAAAGCGATAAACAGAAAATGCCAGAAAACAGGTTAAAGAAATAACTATGAGCAAGAGTGCCAAGGGGAAGGAGGACTAAGATAAATGGAGTGAACATTAATGCAGCTAATTCTTAATGACTTACTAAATCTTTTAGAAAATTTGTTAAAAAAAAATAAAAATAAAATCAATTTTCATTAGTTTCATCATTTTTGCAGCCCTGCATCTCACGCCTAGATTGTAGCTGCTGCTGCACTGTGCCATGCTTTCCAGCTAATTATCCCTACCGAGTCCCCTTGGAGATTGAGATAATGGACTGAGGTGTCTTGCTAGCACACCCTTCCCCAATTAGCCCAGCCATGCCATGTGCATGTTCAGCATTCCCTATAAAAGTGGCCTCTCAGTCTGCATGCATCTTTTGCTTATGCTAATCGTTGAATTGGCCTAACAACACTCCAATAAGATATACATCTTAAGCCCATTCAGGTAATTCTTCTGATTGCCTCTCCCAGAGTCTAACTCTGGGACGAGGAACATAATTGTGGAGTAACAGTGTTCATATAGCGCCACATAAGAGTAATGTATGTATGTTCTTAACCGAGCTTCTTGGCATTTAGGTGAACAATGTGAGGGCAGAACTGTCACCACACAGCTCATCCCAGCTCATTGTCTGCTTCAAACTTTTCCTAAGAAACACTACCTGCTTATTAGTCCACCCACAATGTTGATTTTCTGTTTCCTGCCTAAATGCTGCCATCCTCTCTTACTGGCCTTCATTGGACTCTTCACAATTACAGTGATATTATTTTTAGCATGTTTGTAATTTTCAACTGTTTTATAAAGTCTGTGCATGTCACAGTTGGCAATGCTATGTCTCTACAAAGCTTTGAACAACCATTGCTTTCCATAATAATAAAAAAAAAAGTGTTTATTCCAAACATTCAGTTTTCATTCTAAATAACTAGCTGATACGGGGAAAGCTCCCACCTTTTTGCAGCCCTAAATAAGATTTTGCTTGGAGCTCTATTGTATATTTTAACCACTCAATCCATTCTCCAGGGTGTTACTTGATCCTGGTTTTCATTTTTAATATGCAAAATTCGAGCACAGGTAATCATTTATCATAAAAGTAGTGACATTCTGGTCATATCTGGGCAAAGCACATTATTTGACTAATAAATAATTTCACCCAGTGTCCTTGGTTTTCACACAATCAACTGCGGCAGCCAAACAAAAACCTCAGTTCAGACAGTCTTTATGCAGCTCAGCATTGTTAAAGACACATATCTTGACCATCATTCAATTTTTCATGTGGAGCTTAGATAATACAAACTCCTGCTGCAAATTTCCCAGTCCACCATTATCTATACTAAATTAATACATTTATATTAAATTGTATTATTTTAATCTTTTGATTAATGTAACTGAGCCTAATTGCAGGAGGCATTTTACATTTTTTGGATCCTGCAGATACATTTAATGTTGTATCTGTAGATTCACAGTTTGTTTAGGTCTTGCCAAGGACCTAAAATATACTATGCCCTGGTCTGATGTGAGGATTAGTATCAGTATGATCAAAAACAACTGCTATACACTCACTTTCTTTATTTGACAGCTGGGTACACTAGCTGCCTAAAATAGCTTATTGGAACCTAATTATTAACCAGAGAGTGACATTCAAAAATAAACAAACAGTCATCGGCTTTAGTTTATGAAAATCCACACTGACAGCAAGTGGATCCACTTTAGGGTACGGAAAAAGTCACTGTATCACTAAATTCACCATCACTTTAGAGACAGAGGAAGTTGTGTTTTGTCGATTCACAAGACTTCAGAAATGCCCCGGATGAAATCTGAATATATTGTGTTATTAGAATATTGATATTGTCTCTGGTTGTTCAGGAAAGTGAGATGAACTAGCTATAGTGATATGCTTATTATATATTGAGAAATGTTCCTGCTGGACAACATCAATAGTCTGGCACTGGTAATAAAATTATTTTACTGCATTACTGTGGCAGAATATTTTATTTCTTCCTGCATATATGTGATTACTAAAACACAAAGTTCTGGCAAGTCATCCTTTAACCAGTTTGACATTCAAATGATGCCATGCGTGTAACAATTCTGTAAACAAAATTTCTACTTTGTAAAAGAAAAAAAAAAGAAAAAAAAGAAAAAGAAAAGTATATTTTAACTTCTGGAAAAGAGCTTATCCCAAAAGTGTCCTATACTAATCATATCTGACCGTTGGTAAGACATAACTCTTCTCTTGGTCTCTCTATTGCTACTTGAAAAAAATGACTTAATTGGCTACTGGACACGTTTGTATCCTTGCATGGGTGCAAGCATGTGTGAAAAGACATGTCACACAGCTACTCTGAGGTCAAAACAAGCAGAAAACTGTGCCACATTAAGAGTGTATTTCCATAACAGTCTCTAAGCTCCTGTGCATCTCTCCTATCTTTCCTACAAGTGCTTTTGTTCATTGATAAGCAGAGCAGAGGGATACATCTGATATGCTGATTGTTTCCATGGACTCAATTGAGAGTGCATCTCTCAATTTCTTTCTATTTTCTCTTTCTTCCCAGCTCAATTTAGGCCCAGATTACAGAAGAAAGCAGGGAGCTGTGCACCCTAAATGATGTGATTGCTGAATCTGATACAGAGACAACAATGCACAGGAAATACTTGATCAGAAGATCCCCCCTGAGACGCTGATTAGAAAGCTGGAACAAACACTGCAGAAAATTCATCCTAGACTGTCTAATGCAGAGGACTGGGCAACAACAGCTTTATCATTACAATGGAGCTTGACTGTAAGTTTATCTATAAGATCTGCTGTCTTAATTAAAGATGATGATAAAGTGATAAGACTTATGGAGGGATGGTGATGGAGTCTTTGGGGCCTGGATGCAGCTTAAGTTTAGAAGCAGACAGAGGGATCACCAGGGGAGATAACTTGGCAGCTGTTTTGAGAGCAACACTGACCAGAAAACTAAAGTTTGCATGCAACTGGGAAAGCGGCAAAGGAGAAAAGGATAAAGATAACGGAGGGGGCAGGAGTCAATGTCAGGTGAGTGTAACAGAATGTAAGAATACTGCCACAGATCAACTTTCTCCAAGACGTAACAATCCTCTGTCTCCACCAGACTGGGTCCTCCAAGTCTGCAGAATTCTTATTCCTGACAATCGATGTATCTTATGCCACTTCAGTCCCATGAGCATGTGAGACCTTCTAAATAGCCCATTTATACCAGCGATCCTCTGACGGGTTTATATGTGGGTCACATGTCAGCTGTCTGTGCAGATTTTTATTTCAGGCTGCACACTTTTCAAACTTCCACTCATTGGCCCATTTATTAAGTATACCTGTTTGACTGCTCCTTACGGCAAATATCTAGTCAGACAATGACATGGTAATACCTCAGTGCATTTAGCGATGTAGACATGGTCAATACTTTCGGCTTATCCCGTGAGTTCAGGGTCGCTACAGCGATTACGTCATTGTCCGCATGTTGATTTGGCACAGTTTTTAAACCAGATGCCCCTTCATGACGCAACCCTCCCCAATTTCTACTGGGCCTGGACCGGCACTGCTCAGCTGGGGAGGGGAAGGGGCTGTTGGGGGTTCAGTGTCTTACCCAAAGACACTTCGACATATAGCTGGGAGCGGGGATCGAACCACTGCCTTTACCAACTGAGTTACAGCCGCTAACATTCAAAATGAGCATTATGCTGCATTTTATCCCTATGGCGTAGTTGTTGAATTAACATAGGTGGACGAAAAACGATATGAAGCTCATTACTTGCTGCACCACTGCTTTAGAGTTACTGCCTATCTGAAATCTACAGAGCCCATAATAAACATACCCAGGTCATAATCGTAAAAACAAGGTTGCGATAGAATCTAGAACAAAGTCAAACAGGTTTGTGAATGAAACCCGTATGTTCTCTCATGGGACTCTTTGTTCTCTTCTCTCTCTCTCTCTCTCTCTCTCTGTGTGTCTCTCTCTCTCTCAAGATTTGTCCCTTTGCCGTCTCTCATCACCCTTTGTTTTGGTTCATGCAGACCGGCCTTTTTAATCACCCTTTGTATTCATGTTCTCACTCTTCTAATCCTTAGAATGTGCTGCTCTGTGTCCCTTTCTTGCGTTTCCTACCCCCGTTCTCTCAGCCCTTCTGTTTTGCTGTTCTATCCTAATTTTGTCAGTTGTGCAGGCCTCCTGTTCCTCTCTACTGTATAGCACCTACTGGAAAAATGTCCTCATGAATCCTTCCCTATGACCCCTCGCCTACCTCTTTCAATCCATCACTTTCTCTTGCATTACCCCTCCCTCCCTGCCTTCTTCCAGAGATAATTACTACAAGCCCTGTGAAGATCAGCTTGTATTTAAACAGCTGAATAGGCAAGGCCTGGGGCTGCTGACAGTCACTATTCAACAAAAGTCACGGGAAACAGTGAAGTAGAAAATAATAGTTTGCAGGCAGCTTTACAAGGGTCAGTTAAAAATGCTGCCACAAACAAACAAACGATTTCTTATTGTGGTTCCAATAATTAGCAATATCCATGGGTGAAAGCTGATGTGGCCTTTGTTGTCTAGTTTTGTGGTCATACAGTCCACCTAATATACTGCATACACACATTTAGATCATTGCTAATTAAGGCATTGGCAATGGCCAAGCATGCAAGCACACATACAATTTAGCATGAACACACGGTTCCGTGTTTTGACAGTGGCTACTTTCTTGGAGACTGAGGGTTTTAATTAACAACACACACAAACCTGCTTCATTGTAAGTGGCAGACAACTTGTCCAGCATCTCTCTGTCCAGTGTCAGGATCTGCTGTTCCAAGATGGAAGGATAGGCGAGGCCACCCTTCTCCCTTTTTTCATCTTTCTCCTTGTCTTTTTCTCGCTCTTTCTCCCGCTCATAGGCCAGTAGCTGCTGGCGGAGAGCCTTGGGCAGGTGGGCCTTGGCAAAGTCAGCAGCAGCCTGATAATGGAGAGTGGAGGGACACAAAAGAAGAATTACATGACTGCAGGTATAAATGCGTCTGCTCCAAAACACCATTAGAAACAATATGCTCAGACTCCTTCTAAATACTGAAACAATACATTTTGTGAAGTAGGACCAAAAATATTAGTTGATCAATTTATTACCCAATTTACAGAAAATGTATGTACATTGTTTGACATTTGATTACTTGAAATTGTTTTTAGATAAAAAGTGTCCAACCATTCGTGATTACAGCTTTTCAATTGTGAATTCACAACACTGCAAACATCAGGCCTTTAAATTTGGGGCTGAAAGCGAGACATCTGAAGCCTACATCTTAGCTTTTACGTAACTTTAAAAAAGGTATTTTTCAATATCTCACACATTTACAAAAAATTTGCCATAGAGGAAATACTCTTCTTGCAGTGGGTTAGATAAGCAGGCAGGTAGCTAGGCTTAGGAAAAATACCAGAATCAAGGTGAGAAAAGCTAACCTGGCCTTTTTTTTAGTTAAACCAGAATTACTGCCTTATAGCTGTATGCCAGCATGAGCCAGTCAAGTTGCAGTTTACATAAATGCAAACTCCCAAGTACATCCATAAGGTCAATTGGACCTTTGTGCCAGATGTAATGATATTGATCTTGATCACTTGATCTTTGCTTATTAAAATCTAATCAGTTTTTCCAAGAATCCAAGTAGATGTCTCTGCTAAAACTTGAAACAGTTCCCTCAAGGCATTTCTGAGGAATCACATTCACAAGTATAGGATGTACAGAACGACAAACTGACATTATACTCGATCCGGCTATGGCTATGGTCAGGGTGGTCCGGAGCCTGGATTAAATAAAAAAAATAAAATATAAAAGAACATGTTCCACTGTGGCCACCCCTGAAGGGACAAGCCAAAAGCCATTGATCTATAATGCACACATGCAGTCTTTGGCAAGTGGCAGATACAGAGGGTTACAGTGGCAGTACCTTTACTTGTCCTTTCTGCCCTGCTGAAGCCGATAAACAGACAGAGATAGCGAAAGAAAAAATGCATCACCAATCAAACTCACACAAGCACCCCGCTGTGGGAAAGAGCTGAGCTAGAGAAACTGTATCCTCACCTCTATCCATTTTACGCCAAGGATAACATCAACTAAACTTTTCCTCACACACACCCACTGCTGCTTCAGAGCAAATAATGCCTTCCTGCTCTGGCTTAGTGCCAAGTTGGGAAGACAAGCCAGCCCAAGGTCAAGAAGTTCAAAAAGTTCCAAGTACTAACATCAGATAAAGTATTACTGACATGTCCGATCCCCAGCGTCCTGGATTCATATAAAGATTTTCACTGAGAGTCAAACATAATTATTAAAAAGCAGTAGATTAAGAAAGCACCATGAGACATTTAAGGATGCAGGAGAAACAAAAGTTTGCAATTTCCAGACACTGGGTGTAATGATTAGAGGTCATATGACAGACTTATAGATGAACCCTGTGTCTCAAGTGCACATACACCGTCATCCCATTCCGTGCTCTCCTATCTATACCTCCCTCTTCTTTTCTCTCCAGCTCTCTGTCATTCTGTTCTGGGAAATTGCTTTCAAGGAGTCAGATGACCCTGTCCCCTCTGCTTATTCTCCTAACACATGCAAACATTTAATTTACTCCTCTTGTTGTATTTCGTTAGAGTTGTTTAAGCCTTCCTCTGCAACCTCAATCAATCTTCCTTTATCATATACACTGATAACCATATTAGAAAAACAGAGTATTGTTATGTATTATCCTTTCTTTTCCCCATATCCCACAGTCCTGTGTCTCTGCTTCCAAAAAGAACACTGACACTGTCTCATGTATGAAGGGAATCATTACTGACACACCATTATCCTGTGGTTACTGTGAGGACATCAGGTGTCATAGACTAAGTTTAAAGGTCAAAAATAGAACGGGAGGTTTTGTCTGCTTGGGTTGCACTATGCCAATTGCCAAGCTCTTATGTTATCCACTTGTTGGCCCTTTAAAGCACTTTTACCAGCCAAATTTCTTCTAACTACTTGTCTGTAAATGCATGAGTATCTACGATTGTATCAGTATCATTCTGACAGCATGGCGCATGTGTGTCCAAGCTTAGAACAGGAGACAGCCTTGACATAATGGGAAGTGGAGGATACAAGTAGGATCTTGATTATCTGACCTAACTAGCTAGCTAAACAGACTGACACATGGAACACCTTGCTGCAGCAGCTGCACCAGCTAACAGAATGTATGAAGGGAGGGGAGGACGAGGGAGGGATAGCTGAGATGGTTTCGGGATGAAGACAAGATGACAAAAATAAAGGATGGTAATGCAAGATGGAACGAAACAGAAATTGAGATTAGTGGTTTCCATGTGAGCAAAATTTAGGAACATTCGAAGAAAGATGATGAGAAGGCAGGCAAGCAGGCAGGTGGAATCAGAATAAGTAAAGTACAGAGGCCGGTTTTAAATGGGAGAGGTATTCAAGCTGACAAAGAGAGGAGTATAAGCATCAGGGGCAAAGAACAAAAACTCTATACTGTTCAACACATAGCAGGAGAGAAAGTAAAAATGTGCTGAAACTGAGATGCATAGGTGATTAAGAGAATGTCTATATTGGGGAAAGGAAAGAGAAACATTTCTGTGGAAAACGTATGAAGGTCTGTTTGAGAAAGAAAAGTTCAGATAATGCGCAATAAGGCAGGGTTAAAGATAAACTGTGGAGCTGGTGGGCATAATGGATCATCTGTATACTGGTTGTAATTCTATAGACACATTTTTCATATACTGCCACATACCATTACATAAATCAAACAAACATTTGTAATGATTCTGTAACAAATTGCATTATGTTATTCACTACTAGAGGTGTTTTAGAGTCCTGATAAACTTGTGTGGAGAGGAGAAAATTATTGAGTTGCCTGTCCTTCTCACTCATGATTGTATGAATTTATAACTCTTAAGTTTATAACACAACTACCTACAGCTTATTTACTTGAACATGGCAAAACAACATGGCACACAACAATTTGTGCCACATAAAAAAACGGTAAAAGCAATAGCTGTAAGTTTTTTAATTTTACTGCAGTATGGCATGCTAGGTAGCTGCTCACTAGTTAGGCAGGTAGCATAAGTATACCTGAATACTTTCTTGCTTTTATAAGTCATGTACGTCTGGACAGAAAAGTCACTGAAAAATACTCTAATACAATTCTTTTTGCACTAAAAAACAAAAAGGTATTATGGCATTCAATTTTTGTTGTTGTTAGAGCTGCCCACACACCTGAATCTGCATCTTTGGACACACCTGGGACAAACAACAATGAATTCTAAAAATATAGCTGTATAGTGCTGGTAGAGATCAGTTTTAAATCCCTTTGATTACCAAATGTTTTATGTCTTAATCTACTGGTAGTCAGACTGTAACATCAATCTTGCGAAACCTGCCATTGGATGGCAAATCCAAAACAATGTGCTGAACAACGCTAAAATGCCCTGTAAAGCTCAGAAAATGAAAAATAACTTGTAAATAACTTAATTTTGTTATATTTTAAAATGCAAGGTCATGCAGAATTCTTGGTAGATTGGTTAAATTAATTGTTGTGATTGTGACTTCCTGGAAGGACTGATTAATGCATCCTGATAGTCCTGCAAGTTATTTTTAATTCTCCCAAATGTATTCATTTATTAGAGTAATCTTATAACTATTGGTTTAGTTTGTAATGTTGGTAAACTGTGAAAATAATAAAACTCTACACATCGCCAGTTTTGTTAGTCTAATATTCCAAAACCTAAAACAAACAACAAAAAAAAGAATCTAAAACAAGAACAAGACAGTCATATTTATACTTTTCTAACGACTTCAATATCTAAATATCCAAATCTTCATCAATGTCTTAATAGTTTCAGAGCTTATAAAAAACAGTTTGCAGGGGTAAAATTATTAGTATGACTCCCAATCACCAAACAGGAGAGCAGGGACATATTTACATTTACTGTTGTTCTCCTTCACACCAGACTTCACTTGCACCACACATGCAAGCATAATGGCTAATATACACACACACACACATACAAAAACAGATTCACACACACACACACACACACACACACACACACACACACACACACACACCCTAGCCTCATCTACCCTGTTACACAAACACTCCCTCCTGACTGCTCACTGTGAGCCACTCAGACGCACAGTCCAACAGAAATAGTCAGGCCTTTTAAACATTTCCATCCATCACATCGCCAAGCCGGCAGAAATGAGGAAAGTCATCCGAGTTTTCCTTTAGAATCATCCTGAGGGAGTTTCATAACCGAAGCAGAAAAATCTCTCTCTGCGGCCTCTCTGACAGATCAAGCAGGCAGATAGAGAGACTGAGTAAAAAAAGGAATAAAGAGGGAGAGACTGAGGAAGAGTGTAAGAACCATTCATTAGCATCACTCAAGCACATCATTAAAGAAAGATTGCAAAAGAGGGAATCCAGTTTAAAGACAGAGCCTGAGATAAGTAGATAAGTGACAGAAAGCAAGCATGGAGAAGGAGAGGAAGAGCATTGCTACTGCTGCAGCATTTTAAAATATACCCTCTGTTCTTTTGATTCCCAATTCCAAGTTTTAAATTAGAAAATCCACTGGGAAACTACATTTGCCAGTTTTCAATCCAAGTATAGCATGCAAAGAAAATGCTCTGTGCTTAATTCTAAAAGCAGCAGAAAAGATACTGCTCATCTTTAATATAAATTAACCAGGAAACATGTAAACAGAGGAAGAGTAGAGAGCTTTTAATGTATATCATACACAAACACACACACGTTCAACTGTAGGCATGTAATATGTTTATCCTCAGAATGACATTGCAGCTCAATCTGTCCATAGGACATAGAGCCCAAATTCCATTATCTTACACATAGGCTTTGTATGTGTCAAGGCTATGATAAGTACAGACTGTGAATAGGACTGTGTGTTAGGTTGGTAGGATGTTGTCACCATCATAAATAAAAGACCTCTCACTTATACTTACGAGGAATGTGGAATGCAGAAAAACAGCGCTGAGGTCAAGTATATACAACATGCAAGCACACACTGTTATCATTTGAAAAAGGTTTGAGACTGAGCAAAACAATTTCACCCCAAGGTCATGCAGCAGCTAAGTCAACAGAGTCCTTGAAGTACTCAGAAAAACGTAAATGTGAACATTTATATTTAAGGGACAACCAGATAAACACAATCTGCTGAGGAAGAAATAAACCAAAATGTAGTCTGCACTTTAATATGCATGAAGCATGAAAGAAAGGTTTTGACCTTGGAGCTAATAAAATCTAAACAATAATGTAGAGTTTGCTCTTCATTCAGATTTAACACAGTCGTGGAAGTATCTCTGTCTATAGTTTGCTCTAGCTAAATTCTACTGTAACTAAACTATTTTTTTTTTTTTTGCCAAATAATTTCAGCAGCTTTGGACCAAACATTTTCCCATACTAGAAAAAAACAGTAATGGTAAAAAAAAAAAAAAAGCGTGAAAGCTAACCGGGGCCAATTACAGTGATGATTTATGACTTTTTTTTGTATGAATGATAATCTAAAACATGATCAACCAAAATTATAATACAAAGCTGAGCAGACTTACTTGCACATGAACACAGGAAAAACCCTGTATGTGAAACTTGAGTTAAGCTTTTTCAGTCCAGTTCCCTAATTAAGATTTTTTTGATTTTATTCTAGAGAACGTGAAGACATTTCACGCTGTGCTGTTTGTTGAGAGTTGCAGGTGTTATCTTTTGAAGCACATGCTATATTTACCTGTGTCTGCTACCAGGGGTTACTATAGGTTAGATGCGTGCCTTTTGTTTCGTTTGCCTAGAAGTTGTTTCAAATTGTTCAAATTTGAGTAGAAGAGATATTTTATTTTAGCGAAATGAAGGTGTGTTTAATGGCATTTAGGTACATGTACTGCCAAGCTAGAAACCAAAGAAACCAGTTCAAAAATCAGTGAAGGTGTCCTTTAACATTCTGCTTTCTGTGCTGCATAAGACTGGAATCAGATTAGAGCTGTTTACGTGGCCTCGAAAACACTCCTCTGCTTTGAACACACAGATTTTACCAGGATATCCAAAAACAGTTTCACTCGACTAGCAATTTAATCTCACTCAAAACCACAACAAACAGTCTAAGAACAGATGGGCTCAGAGATGGAGGACTGGGGCAGCGTGGTAGTGGAGGTACTACTACTGTGAACATTATGTCTTCTATCATTATGAGCACCAGAAGTCACACATATAAAATGTTCAATATACTTCATCATTACATCAGCTCAGGATTTTTTTTTAATAAACCACTCTGAGCGTAAACATAAATATTCAAAAACCAGTCATATCTCAGAGAGTATGGCCAACACTGTGCTGCATGGCTTACAGTGTAAAGAAGACAGAAATATCTTGTGAAAGTAAAGTCAGAAGCTAGAGGCAGAGCTATAAAAAGTGGATCAGGACTCGAAAGTTGAATAGAAGTCCATTAAATGTACCAGGAAATGCTTCAGTGCCTTCAGACTTCAGAGAAAGAGAGCAATAGAGAGAGAACTCAACATGAAATACTATCTTTTGGCTAAACAGAGCCAGCGCCCCCCCCCCCCTTCTTTTCTCTCTCTGACTGTAAAAGAATGAGGAGTTGTGAAACTCGTTTGATAAGAGTTTCTGGTAACCATACCTACCCTGCCAAAGCATCCAAATGGCACAACATCTGTACCACCTCATCAGACATCTCATAACTTAATACACAAAGGGCTGCCCCGGAGGACAGCAGACCACGGGTTGTCGGCTAATTCAGTTGTCAATAAAACAGATTTTACCGCAAAGGTGACCGTCTAGCAAATCTAAATCTAGCACTTACACATATACAGACAAAGTACACACTCACACTCAGTCTCACAAACAGAGCCACATCTTGCTCTTTACTCATAAAGTGAAGGTAGCTATTACAGAGTTGATTTGCAGTCAGGCAGGGAGCAGACTCCCAGCCATCAGTCTGCGTCTCTTACTTGAAGTAAGATCTGACCGTGTGTCCTTCCTGAGACAGCCGGGTCCATTAGAAGAGGTGAGAACTCATATTAAACCTAAACAGTCTGTTAGAAGCAGGCTGTCTGGTTGATCCATAGCTTCCTATAGCCTAAGCTTGAAGTAAGAACACCCCATCAGTGTCTGGACACAGACTCAATAATAGACTGCAAGGAGGCTCGGCATCACCTCTACGGCTCAGTAATCGCAGGACATGATTGATATAACTGCTGAAGTTTGCAAGGATCTGAGTTGTTACAGCCTGTCCTATATTGGATACTTGAAGTGGGTGATGAGTGAGACATGTAGTATACATTTACTGAATAAAAGTTTGATTCGTTTTGAGAAATCCCTTAAAAAGCTTAGGAATTTAGCAGTGGTTCTGTAGATTAGCTTTAAATGTTGGAAGAACCGGCAATTTCCCCACTGAGAAGCAGGTGTTTAAATTTATCATTAGTCAAGGTCTACTTTAGCTTTTTCACTCAACGGTAGAACTGGCCCATATGGCCTATGTTTTCAGGCTTTACCGCGACACACAATGTATTCCGATATTATGAAATTACCTCTAAAGAACTTCATAAATGCTGGATTTAACTCTGATGACCACTCTCACATTTTGTCAACAAAACATTTTGCAGTGGTATATTGACAATTGTGTGAATGTTTATGATGCTTGTTCATTTACTTTCTAGTCACTAGGTAACAAATGTCGACTGTCAATTTATCCAGCTGAAGAACTTTGTTGCATGTCATCTTTTCTTTCATTCATTTAAATGTTTGTCAGCTCTTGTTGTACAATAAATACATCTTATAAGCAAATGAGCACCTTACCATAAAATGAGCACTTAAAAGCCACAGTCACTCAACACCGTCATTTCTACCTTTGGCTGTTAGATCTTGGGCCAGCTTACGTAAATGGATGTGCTGCCAACAACAGTGATTATATTTGGACAAAACATGTACGGCAAGGCTTTTTTCCTAATTATCTTAAACAAACATTAACTTTGTGCTGTATATTTAAATACACCCGTGATTAACTACAATCAGCCAGGATGTCTTTCTTTCTTCGTTATTATGAAAAATAGGGATCAGTACAAATGTTAAGTAGAAATGTGCAGAATTGCTGATGCTCACATCTTCATCGTGACAAATATTGTTCAGATTGCTTGCTCGCGCACACACATACACATAAATGTTAAGCTGTTAAGCACTACAGCCCTGTAATTTTTTGTGGAACAATCTGAATCATGAATCTAAGTGCTAAGCAGCAGCATTTTTAGGGGCACAGCTCTATGCTGTGTGTGCATGTGCCAATACTTATGTATGTCACAGACAGAGAGACACAAACTGTTATTACTTTTGGCCATGGTGCTGCACATGTCACATGCTCGTCTCACAAATTCGAATAACTCCAGCTGGCATAAATCAGAATCGGCCATAAACACCAGAGTAAAAGGAGAAAGTGTGATGGAAGTAAAAAACTGAAATGAAGAGGGCAGAGGTAAAGAGCACGGTGATAAAATCATTTTGGGTTTGCACTAAAGTCAGAAAATGAATGAAATGGGAAGAAAAAAAATGAGAGACAGAAAGAATGTGAATAAATAATCACTTCCACCTCAGATCTGCTTCCAAATTTCATGCAGGTGGGACAGGGACTGATTAAAAACATGCACACGCGCTGATTACCCTTACTGGTGCCTTCAAGCTTATTCTGTAAGCTTCATGTATCTGTGTGCTTTGTGTGGAATGAATTTTTTCCTTTCATTACTTCGATTTTGTTGGAACTGATAATGGTTACAGAAACAAAAAGCACTGGGGATTTTGTAAAGCTTTTGGGAGGACTACAACCTAATTTTTTTCCCCCAAGTGTTACTTTGGATGGCTCCTTCTTGAAGGTCCACTTCAGCCACGATTAGGCTACATGCTGTTACCGTGACAGAGTAGAGAGTTACCGTGTAGCTCAGTTGGTAAGGCAGTTGTCCACAGACCACTGAGTCAGTGGTTTGATCTTCGGTCCAGACTATAGGTTGAAGTGTCTCTGGGCAAGACACTGAACACCCCATTCCCTTAACAGCCCATTCCCATCCCCAGCTGTGCAGGGCATCCGGCGTAAAAACTGTGCCAAATGATCCGCTGTGGCGACCCTGCACTCACAGGATAAGCCGAAAGAACAAAAAAAACACAAATGCTATTACTGTGAGACCAAAGTTTTCAGCACTCTCAGCAGTAACACTGCTGTAAGTCTTTTTTCATCCTATGCCTACAGTAAGTCTATTATTAACAACAACAGTGCATAATCCCACGTCTTTACTACTGCTGCAAGAAATCAAATAATAATTCTGGATAAATATTAAATATTTCCTATTCTATTACTGAGCAAAGAGGGCTCCACACAATTCCCCATAGAAAATGACAAACTTTGATCATATTCAGTGGAAAAGGGAAGAAGGTGGTTGCAAAAACAATGTCAAAAAAATTGCAGAGTGAACATTGCATAGATGAGCCTCTGTCTCACAGGTAGGGAAAATGCATTATTGATTATTTAGCTCAAGCTAAGATGTTATATATAAAGAGTGATGGTCCAATCTCTCATACTAATACAAGAGAATGGTTCTGATTGCATTATGTGACATTTGTTTATTGATTGGTGTAGAGCTGACAATATGAGTCTGTTAACTGATGAGTCAGTTAACAGAAAACAAATCAGATATTTTCACAATCAAGTAATTGTTTTACAAAATGCTGATCAGATGGTGTAGCTCTTACAAAATGCTACTTTGCTGTTTTCATGGTTGACATGAAAAAAAAAAATTCAGCAAAATGTTGTTGTTTTTTTTAAATTTGTTACAATTATAACATTTGTGTTGAAATATTCAAGTAATTGATTAGTTGGTCTTCAGAAGGCAAGTCATCTATAAAAACGACAAAAAAAATTCCAGTTGATCAATTCTGATGACTTTTTTGACTTGGGTTTATAAAATTATTAAGATAATTGTTCACAGTTTACTGACATTTCATACACCAAGAAAATAATGATTAGACAAATCAATATTCCAAATATTCAATAGTTACACTGCTGGGTCTAGTTTGTAAAAAAAAAAATGTATTTGCCATTTTAAATAGTTTGGACTTTGAACATTAAATAGCACAAAAGACAGTTTAGTTTGATGGTCTTCAGACAGGATTATAACAGGAACCCCACTTAAATTTATGGGCATTTGCAATTTTCTGAAATGAATAGATGTAAAGATAGAATGATGACTCCTAGATACAGGACACAGAGGGTTTGGATGAGTACTTCCCAGATATTTATCAGCTCACAGATGTCCTTGCAATAAGGACAGAGGCAGTATGAAAAGTTTCTGAAATACATTTTTACAAAAGGTTCATACAGACTTCTTAGGGCTACACATTTACTTCTTATGTCTATAATACAATGTAAGAAATCGCTGTTGAAGAGAGGAGAAGAGAGGAGCTAATCAAATATAGATGCTTGGCATCTCTGTGGGCTTGTCCTTTGGCATCTATTAGAATTTCACTTGTCCTTCAGACCCCAACACCTACCTCTGGTCTATTTATAAACACACACACCCCGGCATAATTTGTGTGTGTGTGGATACTGTATACTGCTGACGTTCACACGGCTTCAGACTACCTTTTGCTTTGCACGATATGAAAACCGGGAGGAGTTTATTTATATTACGGTAATGATATATAATATGATATATTAAGGTTAAATGAGACTTTAGCAACTACAATTACTCAAATTAAGTAGGTATCCGCCAAATTTATAGTTTTTTTGTTTGTTTCCTTACAGAGAGAGAGAGGGGAACTATTTGACGTGTCTGACTCACTGCTGAATCCTCGTTTTGCTTCAGCTAAACTGTCGAAGTAATTTTTTATGAAAAATGACTGTATTCATGTCTTCCATTGGGCACCTTGAAATGATTTATAGAGAACAACTGGTTCTTTCAGTGTATGTACTTGTTAGTATTGTGCATGTGAGTCTCATTCAAATCACACGATTCTTATTGATGGCACTGACATGATCAGGCCAATGTGTTGGGCTTTGTCCCTTCACTGAACAGCTGGTTCATATGTTATCACATAGGTGATGTTTTACTACGTGTTTTTTTTACTTTACCATCACACGCTAAGCTTTATCCATCTGCTTGTCACAAAAAGCAGCAGTTAACAGAGATGGAGTTGTAAACACAGCAGACAAAAGTTTCAATAACATGAATGCATGTTCCTCCCCCTCTTTTGAATGTGGGGCAGAGAAGGCCTAGAGGAGAAGAGTTAAGTAAATGTCAGCTATGGCTTTCTCATTCTCTTTCACTAACACACACACACACACACACACCTCTATCTCAAGCTTACTCCCTCCCAATTGCTCAAGCACTTCGGGGCCTATATTCTCCCTCTGTGCCCACACAGATACACACACACACACACACTATCGGCAAGTGTTGTTATTTGTATTCCTGCAATTTGGAGCCTGCGTTCCCTGGCAGACACTGATACATCAATTGCATGAATATTAATAAGCTAGTCAGGGTGGCAAGCTCTACTAGCTCCATCGCTTCTCATGATTGCACACATATGTACACACACAAACACCCCTCACTCAAATTACAGTGATGCATTCATAAACACTACTAACCTTCCACATGCACATACAGTGGGAACCACAGAGAGAGAGCTACCATAACAGGGCTTTTTATCACAGGCTAACAAACAATGTAAATGTGTGTTTGTCATCCCACGCACACACACACACACGATAGTTGTCTGAGAAGTGCATTTCAGTCTCTTTCCTGCTGTGATTGAAGCCACTTATCAATCATTTCCTGGTTGATTAGTCGGTACAGCGGATCTCTCCTGGTGGTATTAATCACATCTGTCTAAACATCTTTATATTTGAGCATCGTCACACACACACACACACAGACACACACACACACACACAGTCAGTCCTTAGATGTCCTAGTTCAGCCATTATATACAGACATTAGCATCTAAAGAAAACTCCATTAAGAAATCATTATATAATTTAGAAGACCCCACACTAGTGGACTTGGATTTGGTTGGATGTTGATGTTGTCAACTTCATTATAGTAGGACAACGCATCTCCCTCACTCTTGTTAGAAAGATATTAAGGTGCTGGCGGTAGAGACAATTCTCCAACACAAGCATTTCTTTGTGCATTCATCATCTCTGTTCGCCAACTTTTTTCCTGGGTCTTCACGGCTCATTGCTCTTGTACTTTGCATCTCTCCTTTCCCACATACTGTATGTTACAGCAGCTTTTCTAATCTGAAATATAAATTTGTATGTCTCTTCATAAAAAGCACAATGCACATAAATGCAGCAGCATCACTCACTCCCAATGGCACTTGTCCTTGTTCTTCCCTTTCACACTTTCTTCAGCTTCGATTGAAGTGGTGATTTTTTACTGCATGTGGCCAAAACAACCCAGCAGAATATCAACTTAAAACTCTCAGCCTCCCCACCTCTGTCTGTGGGTACATGTTCTTATCGGAGCAAGAAAGGCGATGTAGTCATGGCAAGAAAATGAAAGTGAAATAAATACAGACCGAGAACAAATCTTACACTTCCAGTTATATACAGAGGAAAGAGCAAGATTTAGAGATGAAAGGAGAGAGAAATAAGACTTTTCTTTGGTATAATATAAACACCAACACCAAAATATAATTTTGGTGTTGCAGTTTTAGATAAAAGCCAAGGCAAGTTTTTTTGTTTACCGATTAACACCCGTGTTGTGTGAGTATTTTAAGCACACAACAGTTTCTCCACTGTGGACAACAGGGAAACAACAAGGTAGAAAGGAAGAATGGAGCCGTTTACAAAAAGCAGAAACATACACTGGTCAAAATTTCTCCATGTTCCTCCTTTCACTGCTATTACTTCTTCTGGACATGAAAAAGTGAACTGTCATACAACATACAACTTTGACATCAAGCTGGGCAGACAGATGTTAATAAAGTAGCCTGTTTCGTTACCTATGTCCTTACAGCGGTCAGACACAACTTTATGACCACCTTAGCAATTTAATGAAATCCAATGAAGTGGCTCTGCCATGAATTCTACTTTTAAGGTTATAATTTCTCAGGTTTTAGGTTTAAGCTGTCAGAAAGGTAATAATTCTACTCTCCATTTATTATCGAAGCCAAAGTGTACTGGAGTGCATTATAAGAAGAGGTGGTTCTAATGTTTTGCCCCCCTCATTAATTTTATTGGGCTGGCCACAACATTAGAACCACTTCTTCTTATAATGCAAAAAAACAATGTTTTTGATGCATCAGCCACCAGCAAACACACCTACAATTTCCTGGTATCAAGCGTTACAGGTTAAACCCCTGTAGTTACAATAAATCAATAAACTGAGACCTTACAAATCAGCTTTCCCTCGGTTCACATTAAGAATCAATTATGTGGTAAACTGTCTCCGTTTCTGCTAGAATCAAGACAGCCATGATTGCCTGCATCCCTGCTGTCACTGAACTCATCATATTTGCATTAGATTAAGTTTTGCTGAACTTTTTACTGCCGCCTTGCTGGGGTCCTTACAGCATGTCTGTCTCACACAGCAGTGTGTACTGAGTGACTTTGTTGTATTTCCAATGACTGTTCCAGGCTAGTGTGAATGCATTGTGATTGTATTTATGGCCTAGACCAATTTGGGCATTAAAACCAGGCCCAATCAGTTTTAGTTTAATAAGAAAATATAAACAAAATATATAACATCCCAATATTGCAGGCTTATAACATTAAGTGTTTCCAAATAATTTTCTGTATATGAACCAACTGGCAAATCATCTTATAACTTCACTTGATGATACTGAGATGCAGATGTGTCACAGTCTTCATTCTGAAAGACTTTTTGCATCACAAGGCAAATCACGGTATGCTACTGGTGCCAAGTGCTGCTTTTGTCATCCCCAGTCAACAGCTTCCTGGACTCCATTCATCCCTTCCTGTGTCCATCCATTCATGATCACCCTCATCTCCATACAGCTGCCTTCCTTTGCACAACAACGTTTACAATTCAACAACATTGCACACATGAAAAATAAGCCAACAGTGGGCATATGGCGAATAGTAACCATTCCATATTTCACATGCACCTAATTTCCATATGCACATGCGGTGTGTTGAGCAGCAGCGAGCGGCAGACTTGTAATTGGGACACCCATAAATAAGGAACAGAGGCTGGATTTCTGCTGATTTGTTGTGCAGGAGATGCATGTATGCATAAATTGATAACATTTCATTTAATAATGCCGCATTCTGCTGGTAGAGGATTACTCCCTCCTTCTCACACCTTTACATAGTTCTTCTGTAACAGTAACACAACTACCTTCTTTCCTTTATCGTCTCTCTCTCATGTTTGGTCATGAACACCCCCCTCATGCCACACACAACCGCACCCATTGACTGATCATTTGAGTGGTACCATCTATATATTGCTCTTCACAGATTTTCTTTCGCTGTCACTGTGAAGGCAGATGCTACATTTATCACATTTATTATAAAGTGCCTGCCTTTTCTTGCTCTCTCATCTGTTAGTAAGATTTGGGGCGGGGTGGGGGGGCTGTGTACAATCAAAGAGAGAAAAATATCAGCACCAAGAGCTTTATGGTTGTTCATCACCAGTCCTGCCCTCCCGATAATTTAGTGATATGCAATGCTGAAAAAAACCAAAACAAACTTTCCTTGACTACTTTAAACAATGGCATCCTGAAAGCTCGCTGACTCTGAAAATACAAAGCAGAAGCAATATTACTAAAAATTAATACATATACGCACACACACGAGAGAGAGAGACAGAGACATTTTGTGGGCTGTAGAGATCTCTGAGTCAGAAGATTGACTACATTCAATGGGCTGGATATGAAGAGAAATGTGAGGACAATGCTTTACTTGATGAAAATACAAAAACAGGAAAAAGACTAGAATTGGAAGGTATGAGTAAACTAAAGAGAAGTAGCTACCTTCAGCATGTGAGTCATGCAAGTTACATGGACAGAGATCCCACATCTCATCAGTGTGTGTGACAGGCACAGAGGGAGATTGAGCCATCCTTTCCCACACTCTGGCGCAGGAGGTACTGGCTGAAAATAAAGGATGTCTAAAGGAAATAAAAAGCTGATCCAGGATCACTGTGTACACATCTTGGGTCTTCTAAGGAAAATAAGAAACTGACAAAACGTAACTTAGTTACTGTCTGAAAGAAACAATAAAATTCATACTGACAAATTGACAGTACTGATGTTAATTTTCCTTTATGTATCCCCTAAACTTCACATTTTTGTCTCTGATCCAATTGATTTAAGTGAAAAACAGCAGCAGAAGAAGTGTTGATGACACATGCTGCTCCACGATGGCTCAAAACCAGTAGAGCCAAGTTCCCATACAACATAATGACAGCATGTATACCCAAAGACCAAACCCTGTGCCCACTTTCCAAAACAATCCCAACGCTGTCCACTACAGACCAAAACTACATTGTGGGCATCTGAACTTTCAATAACTTTCAGTGGAAAGCGTCCAACAACTCTCTGTTCAGTATGGTCCTGATAATGAATTGAATCAAAGCTTATATGCTGAATAAGCTTGTATTAAAAATGCTTCTAATCATTTTTGTTCACTTTTGGTTTGCAAGCTCCTGACAGCTTGTACATTTTCCGACGTGCATGGGTGGTGACGGAGGGCAGAGCCAGCAGGCATGAGGCCATGAGACTCCCAGGCAGCCCACTTTCCACAGCAGGTGCACTACCATCATAGAGCAGACCCCTCCTGCTCACCATTTCCAGCCTTAGACACCACTCCCCCAGCAAAGTACTGCTTGCTAAGAATAAAACCTTGGTGCTTCTTAAGTAAAAGTTTGTGGGAGTGTACAAACAACGCACACCCATCAGGCTCTGTGTGTGTGTACCATAACCTGTATAAGGTCTGGACTGCAGCAACTATGACATCATTCATACATTTCTGAAGTAATGATAGATCTGAACCTTACAGCTAACTTTACAGTTCTGCAATATTGTTCCTGTAGTTTGGAGCCAGCAATCTCAAAGTTAAAAACAAACAAAAAATTAAATACACAGAAAAATGTTAAAATATACAATTAAATACAGTTTAAAAAGAAGCAATCTCACATTTTAACATGTCAAATATAGTCACTCACTCTTTGGTATGCAAGTTTTTGAACAAAAAAAATTCAAAAACTAGTAATTTAGATTTTTTTTTTTAATCATGACCTATTCCATAAATCAATTCTCACTCAACGCTAAGACCTAGGAGTGAAATTGACAATTTAAGATCATTGTGAATATTAATATTTAAATGTGTTCATTGCATTGAATGTACGGCATTGACAGAAGTCACAAATGTCACTTTTACTAATTGAAATGAAATGCAAATCCAGCTGAAATGGCAAACAATTCAGCAACAACCATGGTGGGGGTTGGACTTAAATCTAAATAACTCATCTTTGGAAATAGGTTGAATTTATGGATCAGAAGGTGGCAAAAAACACCAAGATCAAGTTGTATGCAAGATATGTAAGATACAGATAGCCACAGTTCCAGCACCAATTCCCTGAAAAGGCCCCTAGTAAGATCAAGTACTGTTAACTGACATACTGACCATCACTCAGGTATATATGTCAACAGTCATCCTTATGGTGAACGTGTATCCCAGCAGAATTTATTTATCCTTCAGTCTCAAAGCCAGGAAGAGACTATACAAAAGGTGGGTAGTTTGTGCACAGTGTAGTACTGAACACTGCCTAGTGTGTGGCATCTTCAGAACATATTTTGATTTAGGCTGTACATGTACGTGTTGGCATGCGTGTGTGTGCTGTAAGTAAAAGTTGTGAACTTCCCTCAGGACCAGAGGCAACAGACTCTTTAATATTTCAGAGCAGTGATAAATAAGTCAGACAGACTGCAGAGAGATAAGGTGACTCTGTGGGTGTGGGTGAGGAAGTGGAGGTAGGGGGAAGCGGAGGGAGATGGGCAAAAAAGGAGAAATGGGAAATGGATATAGCAAGGTGAAGATATATATAAAAGTAATAAGAGAGCAAAAGGTCACAGAAGACATAAAGAAAGGAAAGAGGGAAAACAGAAAAGCCTTCCCACACTATAAAAAAGGCACTACAGCCAAATTCACCTGTAGAAAAAAAAAAAAAAAGAGAACATCTGCTGTGGTTTATGTGGATAGTAATCTTACTATAAACATTTGACCCTGCTAGGAAGAGCCAGAAATGTCAAACAACAACCTAAAACCTATAAAAACAGTGTAGCTCAATAAACCAATTAGATCTGCTCCAAAGGAGGAATCGCTGTCCTTCACAGCACTTACGTCTTTACACACCCACCTCCAACTGTACCACCTCTATGATACGAACCTGAAAACACTGAAGACCAGAATAAAGAAAGAGGAGATGAGTAGGTAAGAGAAGAAGGGCAGGGGAGGAAGTGAAGGAGATGGAGGGAGGAGAAGAGAGGGAGAGAAAACAGAGACATTTAGCGTGGGAAAAGGTCAATAGAGACAGAGAGCAAGTGTGAGAGAAGAGAAGAAAACATGAAAAGCAGAGGTTGAAAAGTATGTCACGTTTTCTCGTCCTGCTGCCCCATGGTGCCATGGCCTTCAGTTTGACAGACTTATGATCAAAAGATGAAAAAATAAGCTCCACTGGCACTTTTTACACCAACTCACTAGTGTGTTGTGCAGTTACAGTGTGATTAGCTTCTTGTATCCGTCAGCTCTTCACAAAAACTCTTTAAACCTTTAAGACTCTTTAAAATAGTGCTTTCTGACTAGAAGGAGTTTTACTGCAGGCCTGGAAAATCTGCAGGCTATGAGCAAGCTATTGCATCTCAGCATCCATGTTTTTAACCTCCTCTCCTCTTAAAGGAATAACTTCTTCCCCACCCGTTCCCTGCCTCCAGACATCAGCTTTTAGCCGTCTCTTCCATTTTCTTCACCATTATTTCTGTAAGCTTGTAGAATTTTTATTTCTCAGTTGCCTTGTCATTTCCTCTCCTCTTCTCATTTCTCCCCATGTCCTCTTTGCTACTGTCCCAACCAAGGGCACTTTTCATCTGCCATCATTTTTCTCTGCCATCAACCTCAAAGAAGCCTTTCTCCTTCTCTGAGCATTGTTAATAAGTATACTTGCCAGTTCTGTTAAATGGATAAGCTCATTAAAAACAACTCAGGAAGAGAATCAAACACATGCAGGTACTGACTGTGTAAACAAAAAGTCCATTGGGACCAAAAAAAAAGTAAAGAAAAGTAAAAGTAAGAAAGGGATGATGGAAAAAAAAATTGACTCCATGGAGAAAACGTATAGTCCCAATCCCCCCCAGTGGGATTAGTGTAAATCTAATCTGCCCCAGTGCTTCTTCCCCTTTTAGCATGGGGTTAGAAATGCTCTCAGGAAGAGAGCAGGGATCCTAAGAGCCCTGAGCTGTTAGCAGTAGCTCATATCAATGTGAACTTCCTCTACACCACGCTAATCAATTACTTCTCTTAGCATCCACTCTGAGCCACAACCTCCTCTGACTGCATGCGAGACAGACAGACACACACACACACACGATTCCTAAAAATATAATCAACTCGTATAATATAATATTATTATAGGTCAACAACTCTGTTCCACCCACCTCACCGGTTTTTGTTCCAGATTACAGATTTTATTTCTGAAAGTCAAATTTAGTATTGTTCTACTTTGGTACTTTAAGTAAATGTAAGTAATTTGGTACTATAATTAAAGCATTTGAAGTTGTTCAACTACAGTAAATAATATAAAGTGGTACTTTATGGAGTAGTGGTGTGTTTTGTCTAGTCAGTTACCTGTACTTTTACTTGCATTTACCTACTTCTAATCTGCCTGTGTATCTTTTTTCCTTTGTTTATACAATATTCACATCCACTTAGTTTAGTTGGCATTATTCCAATAACCATAATCCAATAAACTGTCACTGCAATATGAGAAAAACATAAATTTAGATGTATGATAATCAGTTTACTATTAACTGAAACCCTAAACATGCTGAAACTCTCCTAGAATCAGGATGTGCTGTTTTTCTCTGTTTTATTAAAATTTTTATTTTCAGGTTATGGACTGTTGTGGATTCCACCTTTGTACTGGCATTTTTCAATATCAGACATTTTATAAGCAAACAGGTAAATTATTAAAACAGGTAAATTATTAAAAAAATATATTGGCAGATTCAGTTATGAAAATCATCTTTAGCAACAGTCCTAATATCAGATACAATGCTGACCGAATTCCTTCATCATAAGGAATATACTGTATGGACTCTTTTAGTATGATTACTAGAGAACCCTGTGTTTAATGTAATATTTAATTTTCTAATTACTGTGTTAAAAATGTCATGTTGTGAAATAAAAAATAAAAAATTTTAAAGTACATATTGTTCTAATCTCTTGTGCTGTGTATACTGTATGTACTCTACAGTATGTTCTAACTTAATTTTAGCATTACATACAGGTATGAACTGTGACAGAATAAAATTATCTTCTAAACGTGATAATTGGATTGGGGTGAAAAAGCTTGGATGTGAACAGGAATAATGTGTGCAAGAGCACTTGTGTCACTGGAGTCAGAGCAAGCCCATTTCTGATTTTCTGAACAAGGCCAACAATACCTCCGGAGGCCTGAAACCTGAAACGCTGGCAGCAAGTAGACTGCCTCTCTCACTGACTGGAACATGGATAAGTGAAGGGTTTATACTCCGCTTGCTTTGTGGCCTTTAGCCATTGTTGACCTGCTTCAGCATTACAAACAAAAGTTCTGAGAGATTCAGATTAGACACAATTTTAAATCCCATTGGAAGATTTACTTTCTTTATTGCTGCTACTCTGGTGAACATGGGCTCTCTATTTATTTTGCATGAAAATAACTTCATTTCCTAAAATTCCATTCATTTCTTTCTATTGTTTTCTTTAATCTCATACATTTTATCCTTAGGATTAACACCTTCTTCTAGCCCTTACACAGGAGAAGATTCATCAGAAAGGCTCACTAGTGTTAGAAAGCCCCTGTACCAGCCTTCTCTGTAAGTGGCTTGAACAAAAAACAAAAACAAGGCAACCACAGAAGAAAACAAGAGGGCAAACCCCAGACTAATAAATCTCAAAAGGCCATAATCAAAAGTACATGGCTAAGATCCAGCATGACCCTGCTATACAAACCATCACACATACTCTGCCTGAGAATGCACACGATCCCTTTTCCTTCCAATTTTAATCACAAGCACAACTTATTGGACACACAGTAGAGTCTGATCCTCTTGTTTATCCCATGAGCCTTTGTTACAGGGTAAATTAAAGACAACCTAGTTCAGCGCTGGTTCACAGCAGAGTGCATTTGAAGTATTATTACTTACAGCTCTTCCAGTAAATAGAACCATGTGCAAATATTGAACATTTGTATCAAACGCATTCTTCCTATCTGGATCAATGTATGAAAGACTGCTAAGCACGTGTGCAGCAGAAAGGCATGAACCAGACACACATGTGCAAAGTTATAGATTGAAAACTTTCTACAATTTGAAAAATAAGCCATTAAATTTTTTTTATTTATTTATTTTTTTTTTTTTACATGAGCACATCCAGCTTCTGGTCGTATAAGCTGATAACAGACAGGTGCAGCAACACAACCAGGGAGACTGTTTCTATTTACAAGAATGCACCTGCCCTGTAGCCACAGGCCCATCTGGACTGTGCGAAAAGAGGAAGAGCCACAACTGCAAATGTTACAAAAATCACGGCCGACTCTCTTTGCTCAGACAATCACACCAATGTCACTAACTCTGAACAGCTGCGACTTGCTACCCTTCTCTCAGCCAACATTCTTCTCCCGCAGTCCTGCAATGCCAAGTCAGCGAGCAGGCAAACTCCAACTGACTCATCCATTTTCTCAATCACTCGCAGACAAACAAACAATTGTGGAGCAGGCACTGACTTAGAATTCTGTAGCTGGATTTTAATGGAAGAGTATTATTTCATTTCAGCATTTTATGACCGACATGTCACATGAAATGGCAAAACAAAGTGTAGATTGGACTGAGCAGCCCAGTAAATTCCAGCCATGTGATTAGATTTAGAGGCTGTTAATCAGCTACAGAGCCACCCCCCAAAAAAACACCACCCCCGTAGGATTTTACAATTGACGTTAAACAAATGTACTAATGCAGTAGGCAACCACTAACTATTGTAGCTTTGCAAAAGCTAGTATTGGATTTTAAACCTACATTTTCAACACAATCGGCAATTTACTGTTTTCCGTTAAAATACAAAACACATCACATGAGGAAGTGTGTTGCACCACATGAAGTAACTTTGTGTGGCAAGCAGCGGATGCTATATTACATGGGCATCAGGTTGACATGGCCTTGGAGATGGGAGTTTTCGTGGCCCATTTATATACTGCCAAGCCCTCTAAGAGAATGGGTGAGCTGGGGGGAGGATAGAAAAATAGATGAAAAGGGAAAACAGGGAGAGGAGGGTGACAAACAGAGCTACTGGAGTGTGTGGGGGGGATTGGCAGTCAAAGGCAACAGCCCCATTACCAAGGCCAACCTCAGCCCCCATGTCAGCTCAGAGTAGCTGAATTGTAGGAGGCAGAATAAAGCTAAATGCCACCAAGGTCCATCTCCGCAAACCACTTTTAAGACAAGACCTCCTCCAGCTAAAGTCCACATATACAGTGTTATGCGATGGTGGAGCCCAACATCTGTTTGCACTCTCACTTGTGAGGACTTGCCTCAAATGCCTGTCCCCACCATGTAAATCATTAGAATTTGGGTTAATGATTTGGTTAAAAGTTAGGCTTAGGTTACGGTACGTTTAAGGAAATTAACATACGTCAATGGAGAGTTCCTTCCAAGACTCTGTGTGTGTGAGAGAGAGAGAGAACAATGACCTTGTGGTTTCGTCCTGCTTGAAGGTGGGTTTATACATAGTCGGGGAGTTTTAACATTAGAGTTTGACAGATCAATGGCTTCCCTTCAGGGGTCGGCAGAGCGGAACACGTTCCACACATTGATTTGGCTTAAGTTTTTACACTGGCTGCATCCAGGCTCGGTACAAGCACCATGGTTGCCCTTGGTGGCTGGACGGGGCCACAACTGGTGGGGTGGGATTTGATCCTGTGGCCTTCTGTACGCATGCTCTATGCATCGAGGCACCTGTTAAATTACTACTGCAAGCAGGGAGGAATGGCACACTAAGGCTGAAGAAGGCACTCTTATCTGTTGCTACATGCTGTTGGCAAACTCTCACACAATCCTGTCACAGGGTCACACACACACACACCAAATGAGAAAAGTGCACATTCTTATTAAATTTACCAAATGTTCTTAGCTTTTACAGAGGGCAGACTTTTACTTTTTCCGTCTTTAATATTATCCCGTAAGTTCAGGGTCACCACAGCGCATCATTCGTCCACATGTTGATTTGGCAAATTATTTACTCCAGATGTCTTTCCTTAATCAATCCTACAGCCACTGTCGCCCCCGGAGACTTTTAACATGTTAAGACACATTATCACATTATTACAGTTAGGGAAGTCTCACATTTGTTTTATGACAAGAAAATTATTAAAAATGTTTACTCCATGGCTAAACATGTAGGTTGCAAGGCTAAAACCTCATTTATTCCACTATGTTTGTCCCACCTCAGGCTCCCTTTGACAGTCCTTTAACTACAAGGAGTGAGGGGATTTTGTGCCTGGTGGTGACAGTCTGTCACCACCAGGGACAAACTACTACAAGGTCAGAAGACCTTTCAGCAGAGCCCTCCAGGTCTCTGGTCTTTTTTCTGCTTATTTTCCAGCTGAACATGACTGCTACAAGAAAAGGTTAAAATATTAAAGTTGGCTTTTGCCATTTGTGACAGAAGTGACTAATGAATTTTACTAATATCCATCAGATTAATTCTTCTCTTTGCCCTGTACATGGTTTCATGTACAAGGCAAAGACCTGGTAATGACTGATCATTCTCTGAGTCAATAATGTATTGGTTATTATTAATTATTGGTTATAATTAATTATTTTCAATACTTCATTTATTCAGATACTTAATTTCTAGCAAAATTAGTTCAAATGTATGTCCATTTCACCAACCTGAGGGCACTGATTTAAGATGTGATGTTAAACCGTATGTAACAGGTGTCTGGTCTTTGGTGCTTCAGTCTCTCACAATAAAGACGTGTATCCCTGCCTCTGTCATTGCCACACGAATCCACAACCTCCATAAAAGGAGAAGCAGTGTACCTTTTTGTGCAGGACTGCGACACACACACACACACACACACACACACACACACACACACACACACACACACACACACACACACACACACACACACCGCTGTCCTTGGTCTTCCCACACTCCCTCTCTTCATTTGCTCTCTCTCTAATCCTGTAATGCCAACAGAGCAATTAGTCACATGCCAGCTCTTTCTTTCATCTTTCCAGTGAGAGCAAGCACAGGAGGAATTCAAACTGCTTGGTATTTAAACTAGCACCCCCATCCCCCCACAAACATGCAGACAATCACATTAAACTCCTGCCTTTCTGATTTTTTATATATATATATATATATATATATATATATATATATATATATATATATATATATATATATATATATATATATATATATATATATATATTTATATATATTTATATATATATATTTTTTTTTTTTTTTTAAATAGGAACTATGCCACATGCCGGCTTCAAGCACTATCGAAAGTCCTCTCTGCTCTGCAATTCAAAGAATACATGATGAATAGGAAAATGTAATAAATGTTCAGCTGGAATCTGAAACGAAAGGAGCATGTTAAGAGTTGGATAAAGACAGAGAGGATCATTAGACAATGGTCAGTGTCACTGTGGTGGTTTTTTTGCTCCCTTTTTTTACTTTTCCCTTTAACAGTTCAGATACCATTTCTATTACCAACCCACTCATAAACAAATGCCACTGATCAAAACTACATCAGAGTGAGAGCTGATAGAAAACCTCATTCTGTGAGCAGAACAAAAAGCTAAAACGACAGCAAAACAGAAGGGAGCCCTTGAACTCGACTTAAACAGACTCAAAGTGAACATCTTCTCTGCACCCTACAACCAAGGTAATTTTGTAAGACCTGAAGCCACAACCTGACTGAGAGGCAGGGAGAAGCAGAGTATGACCACTACCTACATGTAGCTAGGAAGGAACAACTGGCTCATGTTGCCATTATATGGATGAAGAGCCCAGGGGCTATCACTCTGCTGCAGCTGATTGCCATGTGTCAGCTAAAAATCAATATCCATTTAACAGATAAACCCCATAACTGAGGCAACATCTAATATGACTGAGAATACCGATGGATATGTTCATTAAACACTGGTTTTCCACACTCTGTACACTGAATGTGTGTGGTGTGTGAGTGTTGCAGAGAGAAGAGGAAACGTTTACAGGTGTCGTGTAGCACTGACTAATGATTTCTTTGCTAGTAAATTAATTGGATCCACTGAGGTGGTAGAAATCAAAATTACTGAAGGACTATATTATTTTCAGGATTTTCCATCCTGTAACTTACTGGAGTCACATTCTGGGATCATATACGTGGGAATTGCCCAAAAGGTTTTAACACTTACACCAAGTATGTAGCTATAGCCAGGTAGAGATGAGCTTAACGATTGAAGGTAGAAATTGCTCGTCTGCCATAGTTATACAAAACATAGAAAACATTTAAACCTACTACTTGCTAGTTAAAGCTTCAATATCCAATGTTTTCCATTTTGGTTTGAAAAATTATGCTTCAAACCTTTTCGTGATGTGGAGAGGTGCTGTAACCGAGTCTCATTCAACACCACTGGGAGCAGTGCAGATCTAAATGATTTTCAGAGGGGCCCGCTCTTCTAACCACCCAGAGAAGTCAAATTATTTCTGCTTGACTGGTTTTGACATGTGTTATTTGTTGTAATTGTGCAAAGCATAGCGGAGCAGGGAGAAGGAGAACTCAACAGTGTACAGTTGACTCATTTGTTTGTTTAATCTGTAGACAAACAGAAATGAAAAAAAAAAATGACTGTTTGACAACCATCTCTGTCTAACTTCTAAAAACTTTGCAACAGAGCCTTGTCACTACTGTTAGGTCACTAAACAGTGTAGAGGTGCTGCACATTAAACTGTTGTATGTGGAAATAAAAAAAAAACAACAGTTACACTATTAAACAATCTCCAGAACTGCAAACTGTTGTTTAAGTATTTTTGTAAACAATAAACCGAGAACATATAAACTATTGTTGACAGCCAGACTACCTGTGCATGTTTCCATGGATTACCTAACTGCCAGCTCTGTTGTTACTTCCCAGACAGGAAATTGATATCCATATTTTCATCTGTTTCTTGGCAAGAAAGCAAATAGCATTATTTCTTGAATGTCTATATGTAAAATTGTCCCTAACCTATTATTTCATATTAAAGATGTATAAAATGCCGGTAATGCATCACATAGTATCCAAAAAAGTATCCAATACTTACATCAAACTCATGGCTTTGATTGCTTTGCTGCTCGGTAACAGAGGTACAGTGATTATGTCATTAGATGTTGTGGTTTCTAGCTTCTAAAAGCTCAATTTACAGCCTCCTTCAATGACAGAAGGTGGTGATCCATATTATAAAAAGGTGAAAAATGTTATTGTGTTGGTTAACAGCTACACTTTTAAAGACGTTGATTATTAATCAAGTAATTTTTAAAAGTAAAAAAACAATAGCAAACATTCCCTATTCCCAGCCTCCCATCTATCAGAATTTATCATTTTTCTTTGCCTTTGCAACACGGATATTTTTAGATTTGAGACTTTTGGTCAGAAATAGTTGCAGTTCTAATTGCATTTAGATAAGCTACTGCTTATGTTGAATCACAGCTCTAATTAGCAAACACATTCACACCACAGTGAAAATGTATTTTACATTTCTATTCATTATAGGCATCATAAGCGTTCACAACCTGCTCATATTAGTACAATGACTTGCATGCTGGATAGCTGTAGATGTTGACACAAGACCCAAATTGCTTTAAAGGACTGTATGACATGTGGTTTGGATGAGCAGAGTGTGGGAAAACAAATGAAAGTGATTGACATCTCACCAAGCAGCTAGCTGAGACAGCCAGTATTCCTGGTGTCGCCTTGGGCCACATAGCATCCCTCTTTTTTATTCAGTGCCCTCTGGCAAATAAAAAAAAAAAAAAATCTAAATTCTCTAAACCAGGGAAGTTGTTTCTCAATGCTTCTGTCTGGCAAGCATTTCACACACTTCAAAAGAGAACGTGGGATTGAAAACAGACCAAAATTGTTGCCCATGGACATGCAGTGATAAAACAGACTCGTCCTCATGTGGGTAAATCTGAAGCTTCTCTTCTTGCTCTCACCACTGATGCTCTCCCACTTATTTTCTCATTTTTCCTGCCACATACAGTATATCTAAGTCTCTTAAACACATGTGTGGTAGATATATTGCAGCAGGGCCCAAGGGTTAGGTCACTGGTCTCAAAAAAGGAACTCCACAGAGGGAAGAAGAACAGGGGAGAGACAGTCTGCAAAGAAAAACAATCCAATGACCACTTTTGGTCAAAAGCTGCCGCAGTGAGCGCGGCTGCCCAGAATTACATTTCCCCCAAAAGAGCAGCTATTCTCTATGCCTTTAGCTGCCTATTTTTAGCATGTTATCATTCAGTCTCAATCGGAGTCAAATTCAAAATAAAGACAGTTGCTGTCAGGCTCAAAACAGCATGAAGCTTCTCAGCTATGACAACTAGACGATCAAGAGGTAACTAATGTTTAATGCAGAAGAAGATGAGAGCAGGGAAATAATGAGGAGGAAGAATGTTGTTGCATCAGTAGTGTACTGTCAGCTGAGGTCACTGTTGAAGGTTCAAGCATGCCATAACTTCATAAGAAATATTTGTTATTATCATTATCTTACCATGGGGTCATCTCAAATGCTCTAACCGACAACTTCTTCAAGGGGCACCTGGTGAGTTGCTGCCGCTACCATAATCACGAACAACAACATTAGTTAGCACCAAGAACTTGCCAACAAGACAGTATCAACTCAGGTTGGATGGTGGCTGGTGATGAGAAGATCAGTGATCAATGACCCACTTCAGTAAAGCTTTGCTCATGCTATTGAGCTCATCTGGTTACATGTACACCTCGGAGGCACACCAATCTGAGTTCATCCTCTTCCTTTCATCTTTGATCTTGCTAGTCTGCATCCCAAATGTGTAACAGTGAAAGATGGATATTTATATTTTTGGCATAATTTTAAGGATTAAAATACTGTAGACAAGATGCAGTGCCCTTGCCACTTGGAAGTAAAAGGTTTGCGTGGACGAGCAAGTGTTTGTGTGGAGTGTGTGTGCGCAAGCACGGCTGCTGCAAGAAATTATAGGCTCCATATCCACCAGTAATCCGTGATAATTGCGAATGGGTGGATTACCAACTGCTTCAGGGGCCCTGATAGCACCACGCTCATTATGTGTCACCAGTTTTTTCGAATTTAATGAAAAAATTTAAAATGTGCATTCATATACTAGGCAGGGATAAATTCAATTATTCATCTTATCATCTAAAACAAAATAACAGTCGTTTGCTGTCCTAATAAAGATGTCTTCATAGTAAGTTTCCCCGCTAAAAGCCTAGAGAGGTCAACTTAGGATCTGCAGCCAAACTTATATCCTCACTCATGTTTTTAATAAACATCTGACTGCTGCTGTGACATTTCAGCCAGACCACACAGAATATATTAGTAACTAACTGATAAATGTTCACTTGCAATTCATTAAAAGCTCCTTTTGGGTTACTTGAGTTGGAATCAGAGGGTATGTGTGGACTAAAAGTGGTTTTAGTACACAAATACCTAACAAGAAATGCCTTCCCTGTACTTCTCACCTCTCCTCCGTGGCCGTCAAAAATCCCAAATATAGACGGATGAGTCTTGTTGACGATGTCTGTGAGCACCTCGAACCTATCCTCCATGTGGTCTCGCCGGCCTTGGATGGAGTACACGGCCACGTTGTTGCTCTTGAACTCCCAGGTCTTGGAGAATTCCGCGTCCAGGACGTCCAGCCCGCCGAACCGCTCGTTCTGCATCATCTCCGCCACTTTCCCCTTGACCATCTTAACCGCATCCCGGCTGGACTTCACGATGGTCTTCACTTCGTCCGTATGGAAGAAGTAACTCCACAGAGCCAGGCTGAGGCACAGCAGGAACAAGGTCTCGGGTCTGAGCAGAAAGTAACGCATGATCCGACCTAGCAGAGACAGCAGGGTCATTGTATCCTCTATCATTTATTTATTTACTCGCAGGAAACCGCGGCAGGTTGTGTGTCGGTCGCCCCCGCCGCAGATTTCATTCCATCGTCGTCGGCTTGAGTGGTTTGGCAGCTGCTAAAGAGACGCATTTAACCGAACCTTTCACACGGGGGAACATTAAGATTATTCTGATTCAGCCGGGGACACTTCACTTAGAACCAGAAGTAAGGTGCTGGCATACGTACACACACCGGGGGAAACAGACAGGGTTGCTCCGGCTTCTTCACTCTAGCAAGCAGCCCCGCAGTGAGCCACCAACGGCTGTCCGCTCATCTGATGCGGTCCGACGGCACCGAAACCGCCGGACAGACAGCGCAGGTCTACCGCTGCGACTTCAAAGCCAAAGTGTTAGCTGCAGCCAAGCTGTGGCCAGAGTCTCTCCTTGGTCAGCCCTTCTACTGTCCCCAGTCCTCAAAATAGCGGTCTGTGTTGAAACGCTCACATTCCCAGCTGCCACATTAGCTGCGAGCCGCCGCCTCCTCCGCCGCTGCTGCTGCTGCTGCCTTCAGGTGCAGCTGGCATTGTCCCTCCTACGAGTCAGTGTGCTGAGCACAGGAGGCTGCTGGGTAATTAAAGTGACGGAAAAAGTAATAAAACCGTTTGCGTAGGTAAAAGTAGCATGTCAGTACATACATATATTCCAAAGTAAGTGAAAGTCCTGCAGTGAAAACTACTTAATTTAGGAAGCAAAGTAGCACATAAAAGTGCAATTAAATAGACCACTTAAAGTAGCAAAGTAAAGATAGGCTACTGATTTGGGGCAAAATGCCTATCTGCCACATTGTTAATACAAATGCATCAATGAATAAGCAGCATTTAGCTGCTGTACTATTTTGAACAAGGCAATTTTTACAGTTATGTAATAAGTATAGTGCTTCATCTACCGTCACTTAAATACTGGGTCATGAGATAAATAAGAGTTTTAAAGTAGAGCAACTGAAAATATTCTGGCAGTAACACATTCTTTAGTTTCACTAGATTAAATAGCACCTTTAAACTAACACAAAATGATTTGCAGACTGTGTTAGAAATGCAGTTAAAAAGCACACAGAAATGAGAAATACAAAAATAAATGGTATGCCTGCAATGCATGAATAATATTCAAAAATGTTTTTGCCTGTTTCTACAGAAATTTAATGAACAATAACATTGAATTCCCCGCCAATTCTTCCCATAAAGTTCCATCTACCACAAAGTAGCAAACCCATCTTCCCTGGATCAGCGAATTAACTAAGCTACTTTTACATGTGAAGTCCTTCTGACTTTAGATGTTTCCGACGGCACGTGAATGCATATCGAGTTGGAACGCCACAGGTGCGCAAGATTTGAAATTATAAACTCCAGGCGCCTAACTTTGACAATTTAATTTTAACAACTGGCGAAATCGGATAAATAACCCCACAATTGAGACCTGTCTTATTAACGGCCCTGTACAACATGTTCAGCTGCCCTGGGAATATAGACATGCAGGGGTCCCACAAGCCCAGTGTGTTGGGTAAAACTAATACTGATCATGATAAGATATACTGTATAGGAATCTGTCCGACTAAACCCCAGTATTAGATGACACGTAAAGAAAATTAAGGAGGTGACTGCATTATTACCTTGAGACCTTGTCTTGAAGATATTTGTGCAAAAATAAAGTCTTAACATCCTGCCAGCAGCTACTTTTACCCAAGGCCCTGGAACAAATTAACCTGGATTTGATTTGAGGGGAAGGATTAGATCAAATAAGGGTCTATACTGAAGAACAATTATAATACTAACAACACTTCCTCATTTACCTACTTTATTAAAATAAATGCAAGAGTGTCCTTATTATTGTTATTTATTGCTAACATTATATGCAGTTAGGTTCAGAAACAAAAAAATAGGCAGAATTCTACTTCATTTGTATTGAACAGTTTTGATATATGCAAAATATATACAAATACAACCTGTTCTGTTACTCTGAGCTGTTGATTAGCTTATTCAAGAATGAATAATTACCAGAAGTGTCGTATTTTGCACTTTCAATGTAATCTGAGTTTGGTCAAAGAAATTTTATTCAGGCAAACAAAGAGAGCATCGGGGTCCTTTAGGCATGCGTGACGTCACCCAGCCTCCCTCTGTCCTCGATTGGGAAAACGTGGTGGACTTTAATTTGAAGAGTGTGGTGGATTTCACATTAGATTAACTTAAGTAAGTTTTGTCATCGGTGTTTTGCTGAGTTTTAGTAATAGATTAATTTTGACTGGCATTCTGTGCTTGTTTCTTTGCGAATATCTCTTAGAATCACTCATCTTAACTTGCAATTTAGCCATGAATGCTAACTGTCTGGAGAGCATCAGCTAGCAGAGTTAACGTTAACTTCAGTGTCACACACTGCATATTTTCATTCTTTATATTTGAAGGTTTCTGAGTTTACAGTCAGAAATAAGGGTAAGTAATTTATTTGCCTGCCGTTTTTAAAAAGGTTAGTTTTTATTAGCTGTATTCCAGTCTGTTCCAGTATGCTGTCAACGTTGTTTAGCTTCGACAGAGGGAAATAAATGTGTCATGTTTCTATTCTCAGACATTGTTGGGCTACACACAGATCCACAGACATACTCAGACCTGTCAAATAGACGAGAATGGAGTACATGCAAGCTCCTGCCACAAGCAGCCAGGGAAATATGTAAGTGGAAAAAAAAGTGTTTTAATGTTCTCCAGTCTGTTTTGTGTTATGATTACAATTTCAAGAAATGCATTTTCACACATCATTGCTAGACAGCAGTGCACTAACAAACTGAAGCAATATTTTCTCTAAATTGCACCAAATGTTCCCTGTTAACGGTTTGATCTTGCTGCTGAGGGAAGCTTTTACTACGATTCAGAGAGCCTTCAAAATGCTGTAGGAGATTATCAGCATTGTATAATTATAAAATAATCTAAATCCAGAACTGTATTATTTTTAGCAAATCTGATCTATAAAATTTCATTTTGTTTTTTGTATTTAAATATGTTTTACCTGTACATCTTTCCGATCTAGCCTGTGCTGTACCTGTGGCACTCCTATTCCTCCCAACCCAGCTAACATGTGTGTAGCCTGCCTGCGTACTAAAGTGGACATCTCAGCAGGAATCCCCAAGCAAGTCACAGTGCATTTCTGCAAGCAGTGTGAAAGGTTTGTTAAAAGCAGTGAAAATTTGGTACACACAATGTTAAGTTATTTTGCCATGGAAAGCATTTACAGTTCTATAATGTTTTTTTGAATATTTATTGGGAAAGTTGATGTTTGAATTTACATCTTTCTCTTTCATGCAGGTACTTGCAGCCTCCAGCCACCTGGATGCAGTGTGCCCTGGAGTCCAGGGAGCTGCTGGCACTTTGCTTGAAAAAACTTAAGAGCTCAATGACCAAAGTGAGTATCATTCATACTAAACTTCCTAAACGACACTAGCGTGTTTGCACTCCGATAATACAATTAATAGAAGTAATACAATGTAAGTAATTCTGCCCTCAAAAATAACCTAGAGCTGCAACTGATTATTAGGTTTTTTTTTTTTTTTATTGAACCAGCAGTCCACAACTGAATGATTTTCAATGTACGATGATTAAAAAAAAAAAAAAAAAAGTAGAAAATCATCATGATTGGAGGAGTTGGAATAGGAGGCTGTTGGTTATTTTGATTAATTGATTCATAAAATAGCTTAGCATGGGTAAAGCCTGTGCTTGGAAATGCTTGCAAAGCAAAAGTGCATTTATGTCTGAGACTAATGGGACCACAGTGGTGAAATCACACATAAAACTACTTGTTTACTGTTCATTTTGAACTGAAATCAAAGTTCAAATGTGGAAAAAGAATATTTTCACAAAGGCAGTCATCCACGGACCACAGGGTCAGTGGCTGTATGTCGAAGTGTCTCTGGGCAAGACACTGAACCCCTAACAGCCCATTCCCCTCCCCAGCTGTGCAGTGCCAGTCCAAGCCTAGTAGAAATTTGGGTGGGATGCGTCAGGAATGGCGTCCGGCGTCCATGTACGCCAAAAAAAGTTGGTGTACATGGTCAGTTTGGTCTCATATTTAATTGAGTTATTTATAAAAAGCTATTTATAAAACCCTGCATGTATCTGACTCATCAAAATAATTTGCACTATATTCACAAAAGTTCCTTTCTCGTCACAGGTTCGTCTTATTGATGCTGGCTTCCTGTGGACAGAGCCACATTCTAAAAGGATTAAAATTAAACTAACCATTCAGAAAGAGGTAAGAGAACAAAAGAGAAGTAAAACCTGAGATAAACATGTTTTCATCTGAAGGTTGAGGGGTAACCCACAAACCAATTATGACATTCTTTGACATTGGTTTAATCACTTACATAGCAGACTTGCATAGATAAACTCTTCAAATGGAGTGTGTTTCAAATAGTGTGTTTGTGTTTGAGACTAGTGATTGTTGCCAGTGGCTGTCATCTCATCTCTTTGACCTTTAATGAGAACATGAGCCCTGTACTTAGGGCCAGTTCTTTTCTTTTTGTTATTGGAAAGTCTGTGTAATGGCTACTCAATATCACACTGACATATGCAAAGAGGCCAGAAAGAAAGACGAAAAGAAAATGTGTTGTTTTTTTTTTTAAATGTAATGAAGTGAAGAGTTTTTGGTTTTGTTTGCCATGCACTTTAGCAAATGGTGTAACTTGTTACTGTGTTTGCCTCTCCAGGTGATGAATGGTGCGATCCTACAGCAGGTGTTCGTGGTTGAGTTTGTCATCCAGTCCCAGATGTGTGACGACTGCCACCGTGTGGAAGCCAAGGACTTCTGGAAGGCTGTGGTTCAAGTTAGGCAGAAGGTTGGTGTAATCTAAATATTCATAAACATTCTATTTTTTTTATTTACTTCTCTTTCTTTAACCAAAACTAAACTCATAATTTCACTTCATTAAAATACTTTAATATATACGTGTGCTTTGCAGTGCTTAACTTAATGAAGTATTTTTTTATTAGTTGAAGCATCAGTAGTGGTCCACATTGGTAATTATATAGATTGATTGTGCAGCAGTGAGACAGAAGGACTTAAGGTATAAGAAAATGAGTTTGAACCTTATGTGCAGGTATGCCAGACAGTATGATTTAAAACTTGAAGATCACATCAAAAATCAAGACTTTTCTTTTTTTAACTACAGACTGTTCATAAGAAGACATTCTACTATCTAGAACAGTTGATCCTCAAGCACAAACTCCACCAGAATGCCCTCAACATCAAGGACATACATGGTAGGTCAAAGGCTCTGTATTTCATTTTATGTATTTATTATATCCTCGTTTTCCTAATTTTTTATTTAATTTGTGTTTTAAGGGAGTTGCCTATTATTTTTCCTCTTACTGAATTAGACTGAAAAGGGGGAACCTTGCCTCATTTGTCACCAGGGTAGCTAATATGAATCAGAACTAAGCAGATAATGCATAATGATGGAATGAGTGTTAATTACCTCTTCCTGTACCAGACAGCAAGTCATGCATGGATATCACTGGCGCCATCACTTCATACAGTCGTACTTGTGTGGGCCTTGGACGGGCAAGCATTGTGCATCTACAGTAATTGGTGTGCTGTATTGAGGGCAGTAATTTTTTTTTACCAGATTCCTGTGATGCAAGCTTACCCTGTTTAGAGATGTTAACTAACACTCTGGATGCACTCATAAACGGGGCACACATGCTATGCACCGACAGCTCAGGAATAGCTCTGTGCTGTTGGACAGGACTGAACTACAGCTCATCTCCGTGTCTCGAACTTAAAAGCTTTATGAAGGTCACAACATGTGGCTGCCACATTCTCTTTCAACCCCATCTGCTCACTTTGTGTGTGTGTGTGTGTGTGTGTGTGTGTGTTTTTTTTGCTTGCTTGCATTTTTGCTCTGCAACAGTGACGACCCTCAAAGTGTGATAAATTTAGAGCTGGCTCATATAATTGTATTTCTATTCTCCATCAGAGGGGATTGATTTCTACTATGGCTCCAAGCAGCATGCTCAGAAGATGGTTGAATTCCTCCAGTGCACCTCCCCCTGCAGGTGAGCAGTGAGTCTGAAAACATTAACCCAATGATGCTCAGTGTTTAGACCACAGTCACATTTATATACACATTTTGGCATGTTGAACACAACCCTAATGTGGCAAATCTGGAGCTGATTTGGTAGCGCGAGCTCTCTCTCTCTCTCTCTCTCTCATATCTACAGATATCTTGATTATAATATAATATAAGGTTATAATATATAATAATTAATGATTTTCTTGTCATACATTTTATCTCACAAAATCACTGGTGATATGATATATCAATATCTTGGACAAAATATCGTGATTGTATGATGAGATAAGTGATTCCCACCCCACATGACGATTGTAATAAACCTTTTTTTTTTTGTTTTTTTAAGGTCAAAGACATCCCAGCGTCTTATCTCTCACGACATCCATTCAAACACCTATAACTACAAAAGCACCTTCTCTGTGGAGATTGTACCTGTCTGTAAGGTATACAGTAATAGGTTTTTATTTGCTTTTCATTTTTCGTTGATCCTCTATTGGAGCTGAGTCACACGCATCTGCTTAGTGCTTTAGGCAAAAACTGTCATTTTTCTTTACACGTCAACTCTGAAGTTAGTTTAGTATGAACTTGTTCTAGAAAGCTGTCAGATGTTTTCTGATATTGAGATTGAAACCTGCAGCAATATTGTCTATTTATAAAAATGACTATGATGATAACTAAAACTTTTTCTGCAGTTAGAGAAAATGAATATCGTTTAACATTAAAACAAAGGTAGAGATGAAGATTCTGGGCAGGACTTTGACGTTTCCAGTAGTTAACATGAAGCTTGGGAAACCAGCTGTTGTACACATCTGTAGTGAGTCTTAAGTGTTTTACTCTACCTGTAACCGTTTGACCCCTATGTTGTGTCTGGTTTCCAGGACAACGTAGTGTGTCTTTCACCTCGTCTGGCTCAGAGCCTGGGGAACATGGGTCAAGTGTGTGTGTGCATCCGTGTCACCAGCTCCATCCACCTCATCGATCCTAACACCCTGCAGAGTGAGTATGTTAGCTGCCCCAATTCTCAAAACACATAAGGCAGTTTAACAATAATTTACCCTTTTGTAGTTAAATTTAACTGCAGTCTGGAGAAGTTAGTCAGTGTGATTTTAAAATAATTCTTTGTATAGATTTGTAAAAGACCAAGATAGAGCAGAGAAACCTAATTAATACAACATTGGAGAAATGAAGAGACAGTTAGGATAAAATCAAGTCCATTTAAAATTAGAAACGTTCTCATTCTATAAAGTTGTCTTTAAAAGGAGATTAGCCAGCCTTATGTCCTAGGGCCAGGTTGTCCTGGAGTCTTGAGATCTGCTCAAAAGTATTTTGGTCAAAAGTTCCCAGTAGTTTCCATACTCTAGCCCATGATTTAGTACATTGATAAAGTTTTAGATTTTGATTTAGGACACTGGGGGCAGTAGAAATTCATGTTTGTGTAGTGTATAGTGCTCCTAAACACAAAATATTGCTGTTTCTTACAAGGAAAAATAAATTCCAGTTAAGATTTGATATGTAGGAATTATTATGTGCATCACTCTTTGGTTCACGCTTCTCTAATGTGGTAAGTTGATTTATTTATTTCTCCATAGGGTATACTACTACCTTTTGACCAATTACTGCTACAGATTTAGCATACCTATGCCCTTAAGTCTTGTTTGTCTTTGTCAGCATTTTCTTTATCATTTCTAACTAAGCTGACCACATGTTCACGCAGCGGCTCCCCTCTGCTCCCAGTAAATACACAGCACAAGACATTATATTCTGTTGTCAAAGCCAAGTCAGCTCATTCAGCTGGATTCATAATTAGTTCAAGTATGGTGACAATTAGTGATGATGCATTTCCTCAGTATCTGGTGCAATCATTCATTATGTGAGAGGCTAAGACACATCTTTACATAATTCAGACACTGTGGAAGCAGCACACAAGTTTCCAATTACTTTTGAAAGTGCAGGCTATTTTTGCCGCAGAAAGTTTTAGAACAGGCTGAATAGCAGTGTGGAGTCAGAGCTCTGGAACAGATTTAGGCTGTAGTAAGAAATATGTGCTTGTCTTTGTTTGTTCACTTTTTTGCACATCGTTTATGTCTGGGTTGTTTGAAATATGTACAGTTAGAAAACTCACATTGGCAGACAAATCAACTTTGTATTATTTGTTGTACCCACGTGGCTTCTAGATAAAAGAACTTAGAATATGTTAAAGTGTAGTTCTGACAAATATCTAAAACAACTGGGAATATCACAGCCCTTTTGAAACCTGGCAGTTTGTCATGTTACTTCAAATGCCAAGTAAAAACAAGAACTCATGATATAATTTTCTCATCATATTTAAGCTGCCTGATCCAATGTCTAATGTTAGTGGTCACTAATAAATATATAAATTACACACTAGTTGCTGAGGTGGATGGGAACACATACTGGCGTAACCCCTTCAACAGTCTGTGTAACCCACGGCAACTGGAGGAGTTCATCGTTATGGACATTGACATCATCAGAGACCAGAAACTGGGTGCTGGAGCTGGCTTGAGGTCCAATAAGGTAAGTGTTTGTGTGCAGAAGAGATTGCATTATGGGGGAACATTGCTTTTCTGTTGGATGCTAAATCAATTGGGAACCATTACATTGTCTCCTGAACCTGTATGTAGGATTTGAGCCAACACAACAGCAGTACACAAAAGTGTTTGTTGTGATGGCACAGGGAATGAGATTTGTAGGAACATGGCTTAAATGTTGGATTATTATCGATGCAACAGTTGGACCAAATCGGAGCTAAAGAATGAGATTAGAGTTGTTTAACGGGCTAAAAAGTACATTTAAATCTACCCTCGGTGTGTGCGTGTATATTTTAGCACACCCTGGCTGAAGTGTGGGTTCAGAAGACATCAGAGATGGACACCAGTCAGCAGTACCACTGCCGTACTTTCCTGGGCCACCTGCTCAACATTGGAGACCTGGTACTGGGGTGAGTATAATGGATTGACAAACAGTTCTGATGTTGGGAAAACACTGATCGACTGTGATCTTTACGCTTGATGGCACATTTACTTCTCACTCACAGGTTTGACTTTGCCAATTCAAACATCAATGATGAGCACCTGAATAAGATGAACCCTCACCATGTCCCTGATGTGGTAAGACTCAAATAGGTGTCAGATAAGGCCTTAGTATTTCTTGTTGGTTTAAAGGGGGACTTCACTGATTTTCAACTTGCTTTCTATGGCTTTAGTTTAGGGTCTAAATGTACATTAATGCTTTTAAATTTTCCTCTGACTTCACTATATTAAGATATTTCTCTGTCACTAGCTGAAAAACTCAGGTGACATCACCCTGTGGAGTGTTTTCTATATAAATAGGAGTTCAAATGATGTCATCTAGGGGAGGATCTGGAAAAGCAGGTTGACCATGATTACAAACTCCATTGTATGAGCAACAAGATAACATGATCTGAACTGAAAGTTCACCAAGTGATGTCATCTGGAGGCCTTTTTCAGCTAGTAGTAGAGAGATATGTTGATATAGAGAAGTTAAGGGGAAGTTTAATGGCATTTATGTACACGTACTACCCAAACTAGACCCAATAGAAGCAAGTTCAAAAGCATTGAACACATCTTTTAACGTTGTGGATTTGGTAACATTCTTGAGAGAAATACCACATTGCTGTATAGAAACACAAACAGTCTGTTTTAAGTGTTATAATCTGTGAAACCTGTAAGGTGCTGATCAAAAAAAGCTACGACCGCAACAGGAGGGCGAAGCGCAGAAACTGGAAGCTGCAGGAAATGGCCAAAGATCGTGACGTGGACACAGATGATGAGAGGTAACACAATAATTTTCTAGACCCGACAAAAAAAAAGCTCCACATATGTTTCATCTGATTCACATCCTGTCATTTTCTAAAGCATTGTATAAACATCCATCTTTGGTATTTGATGAAGCACTTCTCTGTTCCTGCTGTCCCGCCACCCAACTTTTTTTCTCTACTGATATCTTTCCAAAAGCACTAACTAACCAGTTAGGAGTAAATAATGCTTCTGTCAGGTACTGGTTTAAGTCGAGGATTAATAAGCATTTGCTTCTCCAGTAAGTATTAGTAATATATTGATATACAGTATGTGGAAGCCATTGAAACATTGGTGATTGGTTTTTAATAGCTTTTGGAGCAATGGAGCTCCATGGCACAGAGGAATAAGTAAAACTTTGGCTACACAATAACACAGAATATCAGCAGGTGATTCCTTTCATGTAAAAGTGCTTGAAGGTTTCCTGGATGTAGCTGCATGTAGCATATTAAATATTTTCTTTCATAGCTGTTCTGAAATGTCTGGTAAATACAGTTAGAAAATCAATCTTTTATAAGGTACCTTTCAAACGAAAGTTCTATCCTGAAGTGCATTTTGAGGTTATGGGAAATTTTGCTTTCTGCATATGGAAACACATTTAAGCAACCAGAAACAGCCACTAAATATCTGACATTGTTTCGGTTTTGTTGGTGAATAGTGCCAGGTATCCTGTTGATATATTTTTATTATATTTTTTTCCCCTTTATTGCTGTGCCACATGACTTTTCCTTTAACTTGCTTTTTGGTCTTCAGACAATACCAGGACTTCCTAGAGGACCTGGAGGAGGACGAAGCTCTGAGGAAGAATGTCAACATCTACAGAGGTGAGCAACTTAGACACTGCTGCCCCTCTTTTTTTAAATATATTATGTAGCTGTCGGGTTCATTTACTTACTTTAGTTTTTTCACCTACTGGCAGAAGTGACGTCACTGACTTTATTATAAGATAAAAAAAATAAACAGTCTGAATTTTGATATATATTTTTGAAACTTCTCCTTTAAGATGCATCAAAGATCCCGGTGGAAAGCGACACTGACGATGACGGCGCACCACGTATCTCCTTGATGGAGATGTTGGAGGACCTCAGCCTAACAGATGCCACAGGAGCAGAGGGTGCTGACATGATGACAGACTAATCAGTCGCTGTCCTTCCCGTGTGGTGTCGACTGCTTAACTATCATGGCTGCTGTATTGCTGATACAGCGATACAGTTACAGATCTGATTTGAACTAATGGGAGAATGAGGACTTATTAAACCATTTGAAAATTATGTATTCTTCTTATCTTGAATTTCTCTGACTGTGGTGTGATTAGTAATTGCACCTAAAACCCATAAATGGTGGCTGTAAGGATGCCACCAAGGAAGGTGTGCGATTGATCACTTTATCCCTTGTTTTTCAGTGGATTTCTATCCCCACTTTGGCCTACAGCCACATTTAAAATGTTCTAGGTGATGTGGTAATGGAGTTAATAAAACTGCATCAAAAACTAATATTTGTCCTCATGCAGAGTTTTCATGTTTGCATTTTATGCTTGGCTTTGTGTAGGCTTTTTGTCCACCAGAGGGAGCTTTGGGCTTGAAAGAAAGAAAGTAATGCTTTTAAATAGCCACACATGAAGCAAATCAGGCCAGACTTCCATCATTTCCATCATTTGGCTGATGTGTGAAATATTCAAATATTTACCAGACAGAGGTGTTTGTAATCAGATGTGGGCAGAATATGTAGAAATGTTAAAACTGGGACTGCAGATTAGGAGCTCAGGTTGTGTAGAAACAGTTCTCCAACCGGTTTCCATTTCTGCAGAGGATAAGTATACACATGCATATGCTTAGTCAGCGCTATAGATTCCACTCTATTTGCAAAATGACTCTTGACATGTTTACATTAAAGATTTTGCACCCAGAAATGCAGTTCAAGAGATGAACAACCTCACAAGCAGGTTGTTACATTAGTGTTTATAGATTTTATGTAATCTGATATTCAGGTAGTCTGTCACCTTAGCTCTTTGATAGTTTGTGCTTATTGAAAGAGAAAAACAAAACAATGCTTTCAAATGTTGTAAGCCTGTAAATGTCTTTAGTAATTGAAAAATATCAGTTTGTTAGCTTTTTTGTTTATCTCAATTTCTACAGGAGGCAGCTAATATAGGCACTTGTGCATCTGATGTGTGTGCCTGTAGGCAAAGGGCTGCAGTTAAATGGATCAACTTTACAGGAAGGAAGATGTCAAATAAAGTGGGAGGTGTATTATGTGAGACTGTAAAAGTTTCATCAAAATGTTAAAAACTTTCCTTATCCTTGATGAAATGTGGTGAAAACCTTTTCATCAGCATTACTCCAAACCATAACTGAACTTGTTTTTGTCGCCAGCTTTGTTGATGGCAGATCTTCTGTAAAGCCTTGTGTAATCTAAGACACCAGAGGAATGTGTTTTATCACAGAGTGAATTAGTCGGTGACATGCAGGAGGAGGACCAGTCTTGTTTCTCATAATGCTGAGCTGGTTAATAGTAATCAGATCTACTTGGGAAAGTGAATGAAGTGGATCCCTCTGGGTGTGTGTTTGTGCAGTGAGGGGGTTCACCTTTTTCAATGATCACCCCTCTGCTGAAAGGATTTTCTCATCACTTTCGCATGTGCACAATCTGAGCCTTCGCCCAAATACTTTTGACTGTGATGGCTAACATGACAGAATCACTTTTCAGATATCAGTAAACCAATGACATGTTGTCCAGAGCTATTAAAGGATAATTAGGCTAATCCTCTGATTTAAATAATGGTTTCCAAAGCTGTAGCTGTGCAGTTCAGGACAGGTCTCATAAAGAACTGGCTGGGCCAATTAATATCTACAGCGCTGTGCAGTATGAGCATGGTGAAAATGTATTCACTCACACTAAGTGTCTGGCATTTTTATGATTCTTTCAAAATCGCAGTGTATCCGTGCGTGACCCGTGCGTGACCTGTGCTGCCCGTGTTTACACATCAATGTCATCAGTGTAACTGAGCTCAGTCAGCAGAAACTGGAAAGATGGAACCTTTTTTTTTTTTTTTTCCACTTGCTTTAAAAAAAATATAATTCATATTCGATATTTTTTCAGTTCACATGAAATAAAAAGTTGAATGATTTTATAAATACTGTTGAATCTGAGTGTGCATTGTTGGCCTTTGGTGGACATGTCAGTCTCACACCTGACATGTCATTGCTTCAAATTTCCATATTTAGTGTAGAACCATCATTAATCATTATCGTTTTATGTAATCGCTACCAATATGTCAAGCCCTTAACCCCTAAAATTTATAAGAACAATATTCTTCTTTTCTATTGGTAGTCTTCAAAAAAAAAGATGCACGGCATGTTATGAACACCTGCAAAACATTCAGTCCAGCTGTTGCAGTGTGGAACTATTTCTGTTACGGGGGGATGGATAACGAGAAGCAGGAGTGTTCCTGGATGTTTGCTGCTACGCATCACACTAATGGACCGTGCAGAGACTGCAGATGAATATTCAGAGCATGTCTGAAATTGTTTCTAGTAAAGTGTGTGACTCGTGTATGTTAATATTTGCTCTCACACCCCCAACATACCGAGACTGCGTTGCAGGTGCATCTCAGCGTGATGCTTTTGCTGTCTCGGCTTGTTTTTTCCATCCTGCTGCTGTCTACGTCAGAGGTGGTACTGCAGCGCAGCGTCGGGCTGCAGCATGGTGGGGCAAATGCCCACAAGGATGCGACACGGGCTGAAGAAAGTTTAAAGATGCTACACAACGCAGGCTACTTTGCACGGCTGAAATAGAGCCGTCACCAAGATTTCGCCTTATTTGTGCCTGTGATGTTGGGACTATTTTCTTTTGGCTGCGTAAACACGCACCGGCCTGTTCGTTTAAGTCCACGGTCACTTCACCTGGATGATTCGGGAGCCAGGTGAGCATGAGCAGAGGGCGTGGTGTCGTTCTCCTAATCTAGGAGTACAACATATATGCCAAAGGCAAACAGTTAAGGCAGCTTTGGTTTACTTAGGGCAGCGGAGCAGCACCGGGACGCCAACTGCTGTCTGCGGCTTGTCCTGTATTAGCCATTAGTGGGTATCCAGGGGGTCTTACGTCGGCTGCTACGGTGAGTACACGTGCACAGTGGCGGCTGCATCAGGCGCCCAACAGAAAGATGCTCTTTAATTTGTGTGTTGAAAGCTTAAACTGAGGAATAGCGATGAACTTTGAAATTGCTCCGCGTGCTAATCATAATACCATGTACTGCAATTAGAACTTTAGCCGGAGTTATTGTGCAGTTTTTCGTTTTTTTTTTTGTGTGTGTTAGAAATGTGTTATTAATTGAGATACTTCAGTCCAACTGTAGCATTTGATCGGCAGATGTGTACTCCTCACCTCACTAATTAAATCATATTACACAAAGGCAGGTGAATACCTATACACATATCGGCCCCGCCTCTGCAAAAAATATTTACCTTACTTGAAATAAGCACGTGTGCTATACCCTTTTAAACGACAGTCATTATTTAGAAATTAAAAAAAGGCTTTTAAAACTAGCCTGCTGAGTCTTCATGTTTAATCTGTGCTGTATGTTTTCATGGTGGTGGTTGAAACCCGTTGCTGATTAAGCTACGATCCTCACATAGCATCAACTATAACACGTGTATGTGTATCTGTAATTAAGTTTACCAAGATAATACACAAGTATTATATTATAGCTCCAATGCGCTGTGCTTGATTGCTCCCTCGGGGCACTGCTATGGATTAGAGGGGATGTTAATTCCCCTGAACACCCTCTAATTAGTAAACACAGTTGCAAGACTATTCCAAGATAATTTTTCCATTGTGGTCGCACAATTGTCCCCAGGATATAGTTGAACACAGAGCAGAACACATGTTTTAGCAGTAATGATTGATTGATCTCTATTATTAGCAAGTAATGATGCATTAATTGGAGTATTACAAAATTACACTGTTGTACAGTTGTACAGTTATTTCTTCTAACAGAGTGTAAAGTGATCTTGCTCCAAGTGTTTGTTAAAATCTTGTGTCTAAGAAGTGAAGTTGTAGAAAGTAACATGATTTACCAAAGTACTGTATGGGTGTACAACTTTGAAGTTCTGTGATTAATACTATGTTATACTGCTTTCCCGTGTAGTTCAACAGAATATTATTTTTATTTAAATATTTTTTTCTTTACTATTTATTTGCCAGTTTTAGTTTCTTTGACAATCAGTGTCATGTGCATTGTTTTACATTAAATAAAGTATCTATAAAACATTAAATACAGTAATGACATACAATAAAAATAATTCCGACACAGGCTGTTCTTATAAGTATTTCTAATATTTTGAGTACATTTGTCTGTTTGTTCTTCTGTACTGCTCCTAAAGTAAACTTTTGAATGCAGGACTTAGTGGTAGTGGTAGTGGTGTGTTTTCACTTTGATATACTGCTCCTGAGTCCTCTGTATGATCATAAACATGTGTTGTTGTTTTTTTGTTATGCAATATACCCTTTAAATCTTTCCCTTCTCTGCCCACTTCCTCATTTTCCTCATTTCTTACAGCTTGAAGCTCCACCTCCTTTTCTCGTCATCCAGCCTGTAGGATGAACTTCAAAAACTTCAGGGACTACCTTGCCTGGCTGTACTACCAGTACCTGCTCATCACTGGCATCTATGTCCTGGAGCCCTGGGAAAAGTCCATCTTCAACTCCATCCTCTTCTCTGCGATCGCCATGGTGATCTACACCTCATATGTGTTTGTGCCCATCCATGTGCGCTTGGCGCTGGAGTTTTTCTTTGGGATCTTTGGTGGCCAGCCCGAGAGCACCATGACACTAATAAACTAAAAGGAGGAGAGAATATGGGGGAAAGAGGCAGAGACTGAGTGGATTAGAATGAGTCTCCAAATCATTTCATACAACTCCACTCCCTGGAGCACCTTGAACCCCTCTTAACTCCACCTTTATCAGCTAAGAATGACTTAAAACACAGTGCTCTTAATGGAACAATCTGAAAGCGAGGGCCTTACTTTAATCTTTACATTGCAAGTCCTCTGGCCTTACCTCATGGCATTAAACACAAGACTTTACATTATTTTCACACCCTTGCTGTTAAACATCTTGTTAAATGTTGTTTGTCCTATTTGTTTCTATTTTTCTTAACAAAATACATCATGTCCTGTGTGAGTGCATACCACCTCTGGGTTTTGCATGATAGGGCCATACATTAGTATTAGATTTGCATGCTTTTCTCACTACAAATCACCGCAACACCCTCTTTTTCCGCCAGGACTTCTAAGCCCCCGTCATAAAATGGGCATTACAGTGTTTAAGTCTGAAACTCGCAAAATATTTGTTGACTTGTTAGAGATAGAGTCAAACAGAGTAACTATAATGAAAGCAGCAGAAATCAAGACATGCTGAGCAGTCTCAAGTCAAACTCAAACCACTCGGCCTTACATCTTCTATAAAACAACTTAAAAAGGTTTTCCTAGAGCTCCCTTCATAGCCACAGAGGACATCAGACAATGATGATGTCCTTTGTGCTCACAGCTCACTAATGGAACTCATCTTAAAATGTTTTGATGTGAACTCACTGTTTACTCCGTGCAGTGTAATTCTAACTGGCAGGACACAAACCGAAAAGCCCAAGCTATGCAATGAATCTAAAAGAGCAATGATCAGGGACGTGTTGCACCCTTGTATGCTTTGGCCCAAGCCCACATTTACTAATTTATTGGTCAAAAACGAATGCTAAAATGAAATACCGGCTTAGATGTGTACCAAGCCTTCGCTCTGTGTTTTTCACTGCAGCTTTGTCAGGAAGGCATGTTCAGTAATGAGCATGAACAAATATTGATAAAACGCACCTTTGTGTTTTAGGCTTGGCTTTGTTAATGCTGTAGCTTTTCTCAATCAGCAGCCTATGAACTGTTTGCTTTAAAATGCAAAATACAGTCAGATTTGCCTGAACAAAAAGCAAAGCTTGTCTGTCTGATCAGAAACAGTCTTCCTTACTGAGAATGAGCCGAAGAGAAAATGATTCATTGTGTGTTGGCATTAGTGATGGGCATCGCATTTAGTTTAGTGCCCAAGATCATCTTTCATTGTTTGTGCTCGAGGTCAAGGGCTTTCTAATTAAAGTCTAAACATGAACTTTATGTTGATTTATTTGTATGCAGATTTATATTTATACACACTGGTAAATGCTTGGCTGGTTACAATGTCAAATACCAAGTTTTTTATTTATATAATTTCTTTACTGTGTATTTTCACCTGTTTGTGATTCTGTATTGTTTATTTCAGTTTTATCGAAGGTTTGCAATAGTCTCAAGAATGTAGAGCTCTCTGAGAAGCTGTTTTCACCTTTCACCAAACGAATGTTTTATTTATATATGATAGTAACTGATCACTGCAATATTCAGAAAATAAAGATCTGAAGATGCTTGGCCAACTGTTCTCATCCTAGTCTGTTTTTTCTTCAGTGTCTTTGAAATGGAAGAGCAAGCAAAACAAAAGCATTAAGGTAGGACAATCCGGACACAAGAGACTGTACCACATAAAGTGAATTTAAACAATGAGGGGCAGAGCCACCAAACCAGTTCTACCTAGCCTGCCAAAAATGAAAGCACTGGGGCTTTGCTTCCATCACCCCTATGTAGACACTAGGTAACTTGTCCATGCCTACAATGGTCTGTTGACCTGAAGAGAACAGCGTCCATCCATTGTTGGAATAGTCACAGTTGACACCAGTGTGAAGGATAATGACTGCACCTGTTTTTAAAGGCTTATTGTGAGAAGTAGGATCAGCCCAAATGTGCTGCTTGTTCGTTGCAGATGGTGAATGAGGGAGCATGGAACATCTTTGGTTGCTAGCATAGGTGCAGCTACTGGCCAGGTCTCTACAGTACGTTAATGCTTTGTAACTTAAACTCCATTTTGTTTTTTTAGTCCAACATGAACACTCCCTCTTCTATTCTCCCCTTTATCTCACCCTCCTATCTTCTTTCCTATTACTATCTTCATATTATCTCTTCTACTTGTTTGTGGTGCACCTTTTCTCCCCTTTCACTTTATTTCATTATCCCTCATCTTTTATGTGTATGACTTCTTCTTGTCTCTTGCCACATTTAGTCAAACATCCAAAATAACGCTCGTTCTTTTTAAATGTTTGCCTCGGGCTCTTTAAAGAGCTCACTTCTGTTTGCACTTCCATGTGATTCTGTATCCAATGATGAAAGTAGCTAGAGGTTATCTCCATGATGACATGCTGCAAACAAACTTTTATGCAGACTCTTGCTCATGTCACTTGTGACAGTTACTCTCCATTAAATCAAGTGGACCTCATAGCAACGGCTGGGTCCACAGACAGACAGGTACATGACACAGAAAAAAACAGACGTGTGCACACTAGCACTCTCACCTGGCTTTGGTTTACAAGAAAAGCCCAGATAACATCATTGCCAGCATTTGATAACATCTTCCACTTTGGTTCAAGTCTTACAGCCTCAGACACACACATGCTGCAACTACATAGCCTGTGGCAATAACACCTACTGCATCTCCTACCGGTCCCCGTGGTAATAATCTACTGTTAAGGCACAATCTCTGAGTTGTCACACATGAACAGAAACAGACATGGTATTATAGCTTGCTTGCAAGTTAAATTACCTTTATAGAGATGACTGGTTACAATACTTAACACTCTCTTTTGAAAACTAAAAACAAAGCATGTCTGTGAAGATTCTCTGAATATCTTTGTTCTTTCAACATAAACTGCTTTAAAATCCAATTGGTCTCAATTTTCCTGTACTCGTCATACTAATATATATCATTTAAAAAATCTGTGAATGTCAATGTCACTGAATCTTTTATTGTTGAATATTAACCATTACCACTTAACTTTTTGTAAGTTTGTCAGTCTGATTCATAGTGAAACAGAAAATAACTACTTTACAGACACACACACAAACCCACACAAACACATAAAAGTACAGAACAATGCCCTAACGATATGTTATAGAGTCATTTAACAGGCTTATTTTGATGGGACACTGTTTGCTCTGCTAGGTGTGTGCGCCTGTGTTACTAAATTCTCCAGGTTAAACACACTTTTCACTGTATATTTTCTTAGGTAAAAAAGTGTCACTGTTACTGATGTTTTTGTGAATAAATGTCACTTTACTTTTTCAACCAAACTCCAGGAAAAGTTTGTTAACCAGCCAGAGTCTATACTTAAACATTTTCTGCCATAATGTTTCATTATTTACAGTAAATGTTTCTTGTTTGAACTTAAATTCTTTCATACACTGAGAAAAACAAAGGCTCAGCAGAGTAAATAAAAGGCATATTCTATATTGTTTCTGATTAAAAACAAGGGTTAGTGCGGTAACATGATTTGGTAATACAATCATATCCAATACAGAGATCAGGAACACGTACGGGATCTCATTATTTTGGTTTATGCATAAATTCAAGTCTGTCAGCACCAGCATCCTTTTAGACTGTTATCTCTACCATTAAGGTTTATGCAGGGTCATACAGTATGATTGTGAAATTATAGCCATTCTTTGTTGATCATAGATTGGGAAGGAATTCACCTAATGACGCATCTCCTAGCTCTACATTATATCTGAACACTGAATCAGTCAATATAAATCTAGGTGTGGCTGGTCTGATAAAAGCCTGAGCCCGGCAGGGTGTGATGCCCCAGCTGCAGCCAACCCTGTCACTGACCCTGGTTGAGCTTTCACCACAACTGAGGACATGCTGTGCTCTGTTTAGGGTCATAGTAGGTAAAAAAGCAGCATAGTTTGTGCTTATAAATACAGAATACTTGAGAGAGCAGCATCACACAGGAACTGCTGTAGATTAGTCGGTAAGGCAGTCGTCCACAGACCGCAGGGTCAGTGGTTTCACTCCTGGTCCCTCTTGGCTAGGTATTGAAGTGTCCTTGGATGAGACACAGAACCCCAAGTTTCTTCTGGTGGGTTCAGGCAGTCCGGTGAACACCTTGCACATCATTGGTCTGTGAGTGTGTGTTTGAATGGGTGGATGAGAAACAATATTGTAAAATGGAAAAAAAAAGACTTAATAAGTACAGTATCTCTTGCTGTCTCTACACACACACACACATGCAAGCACACACACATACACACACAAAAAAAACCACATATATTAAATCCTTGAATTGATGGGCAGGGGAGACGCAGTGGTGCAGTAAAGTTAAAAACTAATATTCTAATATTCTGAGTTGTTTTCTACCTATGAACTGGTGTAGATGTACAGTGGTGCTGGGCAGCGCACCTCCAAACTTCTCTCCTGGTCTTCCAACCAAAGCACCAGCACAAAAACCACAGTCTTTGAATCAATGTAGTATTGCTGCTTATTTATGAACTTAGCTCACGTTTAGCGTCACTTGCAGCCAGAGTCGCAGCTGCTGTTTATTGTCTGGACAGGAAGGGACATGGCCATGTGCTCCTGTTGTTTTATCATAGTAGTAGCCATGGAAATGGTAAATGCTTTTCTACCTATTGGAACTCATGAAAAATGTCAACATGAAATAGAGTGTTTTCTGTTAAAGACGACTTAAATGTGATAAAAATATTAAAAACTATATTGAGTTTATTCTTTTGTGTCTGTTAATTGCAGAATTGAATGATTTTAAAAGGTACACATCATTGTAAACCAATCAGCCACAACATTAATACTGGTCTTAATAAAGTCAAGGAGGCCAAGGGTCAGCATAGTCACTCTGATCAGTCTGCAGCTACACAGCCCTATACACAGCAAAATGTAATACACTGTGTGCAGAGGTGTTTGAAGCACACAACCTCAATACACAGGTTAAAGGTCACGTATTAAAGATTTTTCACCACATTAAATATTTCAATCAATTAGAAGTAGTAAGAAAATTATTTACGTTTTACTTAAAGTGCAAAAGCAAACTAAGAAACTAAGAAAACAATATAAACAGTATTGATTGTGGAAATTATGATAAAATATGTACAGTAATAAATAAAAGCTGCAGCTGATTTTAACCACCTTATGTGCTGACAGGTGGATAAACATAAGAGCCATCAATCTAAACCAGATGTGAGCCATTTCTGATTCACATCCATTTTCCTATAAAAATTATCTTTATTTTAATCAAAATACTTGTTTTAAGCAAGTTATTTTATACCCAAAACATTCAATAACATAAAGGGTTTTTCAGAAAAACTAAAAAATATATATAACAATTCAAATAAAAGCAGCATATTTTAAAAAACCTTTTTAAATACAAAAAGCCTCACATTTCTAACCTTTAGGTCACCACTGCCCTATATAAATGAGGAGTCGTGATGAAGGAAGTGTTGTCGGCTAATGGCTGAACACATCTTGATTTTCCCTCTACACTATCCACGGACAGTCACAATGGCACAGTGGCCAATATCTGTCCCTCCTCCTCATCTTAATTTCACTCTCTGATCTGTTGCTCTTGCTTTTCCTTTGTTGTCTGAAACAGAAACGCTTGTCTATGGCTACAACTCCAAAGCTCTAATTTCTAAATGATCAACCAAGCAACTATTGTTGATACCTGTGAGGAGTGGGTGTTCCTCATTGGTAAAGAAACCTTTGCAATGTGTGAATTGAAAAGTGAGTACGAAGCAGAATTTGTGCTTGCAGTTTTACAGACCTGGTTTAGAGATGTTTCAGGTTTAAGTTTTAGTTTGTAAACAACACTGTGAAAAACTTTATAGCTGACAGTTATACATGCAGTACTACTCTTAGACTTTCCCATTTTTTTCAGTATGAAAGTTTCTGCAAACTATGTATTATCAGTACATGATTTTGAATACATGCATTTGTATTTGGGTCTTTTCAGGGATCTTTAATTCAGGGATTTACTAAATTATCTGTGACCTAAAATACAAGTTTGCCACCAAGTGGCTAAAAAGAGAAATAATCTTTTGCTCAGTGAAGAAGGTACATCAACAATCACTTAATTCTTTGCAAAAAAAAAAAAACTGAAAACAATATAGTAGTACTACCTCTGATTCTTCTTCTTGCATATGTCAAAGTAAGTTGTAGTACATTCATGGAAATGTTTCCCACCATGTGCAAGGGGCTGTGAAGGAATGTTTGATGGTGTACCAAGAATTTTGGTGTGAAACACACAAGGGAGGGAGGGAAACAGAGTTTTGTAATTTGGCTTTTCAGTGGATACCAAACCTGTCCTATGTTCACAGGGTCATGGAGGCAGTTGATCGAAACTGAGTGGTATGGAGGTAAAAGAAAATTAGTTCGTTTTTTAATATGTCCTTTTGGTGGCATTTGGTGATAAAAGAGCATAGAAAGGAGTTTCATGTGCTGTCTATGGGACCTTTGTTAGGAATAAACTAAGAAACCCACAAAGAGGCTGCAGTGTGATGGTACACAGTATAAGTATTATAGTTCTTTGAAGTTAAAGCACAAGTTAAGATAAATGAAGAAGAAGGGGGCTAACAGGAGGGTGAGTCAACCATTAGTGCAGGACATTTAATGTTACCCACATATTCTTTAACTCGGCCAAGACTTTTTTCCGATAAATTCTTCTTTCAACAAAGTGAACCAATGCGCCGATAGTCAGTCCCCTGTGCATGTTTACAGAAAAAGGAAGCTTTAAACTTATTGCAACCTAATTTTTTATATTGGTATTTAAGAATTACTACTACTGGTAAATTTTACTACCAGGAGCAAATGTGTTTGCTGCCCTTCTTTCTTTGGAAGTTTGAGCTCAGATCATCCTCTGCTACTTGACAGAAGTCTGCCTTGTTACAAAGTTTAAGTTAAAATAATGGAAGCAAGCAAAAACTGTATTTTCAGCTGGAGTTCGAATGCCCTTTAAAGGTTACAGCCAGCTTAGCATAGAGAGTGGAAACAAGGCAACAATAATTTACAGGAAGTTCTCATTTCAACACATACCTGCTGCCACATGGATGCTAGAGATGCTGCTATGTGTTGGATGAGAGGGTAGTGACAAACAACAGCTAGAATGACTCTGTTTAAGCTGCCTGTGAGCAGCTCAAACAGTACTAACAATGGCTTTCAATGAGAAAGTTATTTCCACTGATTTCCTTCAAACAGATGATGTCTACTGGCACATTTTCTTTCATTAATAAAAAACAAACAACAAACACCATTACATCAGTTCACATCTTTACATCTTCCAAAAATACATCAATCTGTTTCTGTTAGTGATAACGGTTGAGCTGGGAGTATGAAAGCTCCAAATAACAAATAGTAAAGACTGGAAATGCAGCTGTTATTATCAACAAGCTGCCACCATGTTTGCATGACCACTTTTGAGTGCATTCGAAACAAATCCCTGCCATCAGACGTTTGTTAGAGAAAGCGTGGCAGGAGAAAGTGTTTTTGTACTCTGACTACTTGAGATGTGTCTTTATCACCAGCAGAACTCTTGCCAAACTCAATAACAGCTAATTCTACAGGATCTAGATTTTCAGAACAAAAAAAAAAATGTTTTAATTTTCACCTGTGATCATACATAATCATACAGAACATATGTGGTTGCTGTGTTGGAAACCAAACAACTCTACACGAATGGGGTAAATGTAAAGCAATACAGCTCCATCCATCCAAGTCATCTTTGGTTCTCTTTCTGCTCGGCTGCACACACTGTGTAAGTTAACTCTTCCTTACCCCTTACCTCTATAGTGTGTTTGTGTGTGAAGGGGAGCTGTGGGCAAGGATACTACTAGTGTATGAATGAATGGACAGGTAAGCGGTACCCGGGTCCTCTGTGGCGAGTTGGGCACTGTAAGCTGACCGCTGCTCTTATATGTAGGTCTGAATGGAGCTGAGTGGCGATGGGGCTGAGGTCAAGCTTGGAGAACCCCAGAGGAACCGCTTTCCTTCCCAGGAATCAGCTACATATCTTTATACTCCATCTATTTGTTTTTATGGAGGGGCAGGTAAGGACATTTCATATGAGCTGCTTGGAAGAAGGAAGAACATGAGTATGTAAATGGGGGTGAGGAGACAAAGAAAACTGTATGTAGGATTGTTTAGATAAACTTCAGTAGCTCTTTCTCACCATCACCCCTCTCTGTTTCCCAAAATTCATTTCCCTTATTCCTGCTATAGATCCCTCTAAAGGACATGAGGTCTTTGACAACTGAGGCGTGTCCCCGGCTCAAACATTCATTGTCAATGGCAAGTGGAGAGTTTCGACCAGACAGCTACTAGAAAGTTACTTTTCTACAAAAACCAGATGCTATCTTGTTACAACCTAAGAATGAATCATTGTCCAGCCCCACAGTATGAATCATAGTTAGCAAATGTAGCTGCCAACAGTCTGTGGGGCTTTTGTGCAGTAAGTTGGCCACAGTGATCAGGCAAGCATTGCAACTGTAATGATTTACGGGAGATAAGCTGGTTCCTTTGACAAAGAGCTCAAATTTAGCAACTGTTGAGTGAGGAGATTATCGGTGCTCTTAAGGCTAAAGCTTTCTACTGGATGTTCACCAAAAGCCAATAGGTTGTAAAACAGAGCTCTGTGTGCTAAGTGCCAATTTGCAGATCAAGTAGTGAGCCATTTTAAATTACCTGTTACAAATATTGTCATCTAAGTCAGCTTACAAGGTTTTGCATAGGACCATAAAATAAAAAACCTCAAATAAAAATGCTTTGCATCTTTCTGCTTCCAGCTACATGCAGAGTGTTGTCCAAACATACACTTGAAAAAAAGCCTGTTGTAGTGCCCTGGCCTCTGTCACAGAACCCTCTTTGCTTGGCTTTGTCCCACCTTAAGAGCCTGAGTAGTAGGTTAGAAGTTGGAGGAATGCCTCCCATATCAGGTGACCCATTGCCCCACGGCCTTTGCTCCTCACCTAGCTCGCAGCGAGGGAATGCTCCTGGTGGATGCTGTATCCCGTGTCACAAAAGCACCTTTCTACACAACAGGGGTACAGAGAATGGGCCACAGCACAGTGGTTCTCCTTGGGTCAGCTCCAGTCTGCATTAGTTGGATTTCAGACCTCCCCCTGTGCCTCCAGCAAACACCCCCATTGGTGGGGATGTTCTTTTACCCAAGCCTGGCAGAGATAACAGAGAGACCTAGAGCTCCTGGTGCTGCCTTCAAGACATCGCTAGAGAGAATAAATGACCATACTACTTATGCAAAACTGGGTGAGTCTCATGCGCTTTGCTGAACACATATTCTCAGAAAGTTGCACATCAGCATGACTAATTCCCTGGTAAAACTACTTGTTTATGTGTAATTGTCATATAAATGATTGACTTTAACTATGTGAAGCTGCAGGTTTTGATTCTAGTTACATACTTGAGCTGCTCAGTTTACTGTTAAACTACTAGGAGAAAATGACCTATGCAGTCAGTTTTGATTAAAGGGCAGACTGCAGAATTAAAAAATGCAACTGAGAAACAATGTAGCTCCAACCTGAGATTGACATCACAGAAAAGATCTAAGTATAAAAAATAATAAACTGTAAATCTAGAAAACATAGATATATAAATGACAAAAATGTTGGGAGCAAAAAGATCATCACTCTGATGTTTATTTTGAAACTTATTGTTGTTTGAAACTAAAGCAGATGGAAAATGAATAAGGGGAAGAAAAATGTATTGAATTCATCTGTTCTCAGATCCCAGTCAACCATGAGGATTATCTCCTGTCAGTTGACCCTCGTAGCTGTAGTTGCAGTTACACTCACTGTGATGTCCTACGCTGAAGCTAAGACTACGCAGAAGCCAAAGTACCAGTACACCAAGAAGCCTGTCCCTCAGATCACCGTGCTCAGCCCTGTGACCACAAGCCCACCCAAGACTCTCAAGGTAGTGCTAACTGCAAAGCCTGTGGAGCTCCGTCCACTGCCCCCAACAGAGAGGACAACCTATCCAAGCCATGTCTATCCTCAGCACTACACTGAGAGCACAGAGCCCCCTGGTGTTGGCCCTGAAAACTACACCTTGGATTACAATGAGTGCTACTTCAATTTCTGTGAGTGCTGTCCACCTGAAAGAGGCCCCATGGGACCAAAGGGAGACAGAGGCATGGAAGGTATAAAACTCACTGATAAAACAAATGTTCAATCGTATTCATGTATGAATTTGTTTATGTGTTTGTTTGCAAAAATCAATGTTATGATATATTGTATTATGTATATTTAACTAGGTCCACTGGGGGAAAGAGGCCTGGCAGGAGCCGCTGGTTTACCGGGACCACCTGGTGTGAGTGGTCCTATGGGGTTAAAAGGAAACAAGGGTGAGTGCAATTTTTCTTTTTGATTTTAATTCATTCCCAAGGAGAAATTGATGTGGACAGACTGCTACATTTAAGGCATTCAGGGTTCGGAATTGTGTGTCTTGTTCAAGGACACTTCAGCATGTGGCTATGAGGAACCAGTATTAAAATCATTGACCCAGCAGAACATGGACAAAGCTAAATGCAATGCAGATTTCAATCTATATATATGAAACCTTTTTACCACTTTACTTAACTTTGAAGCTATGCGCCATCTTATTGTGGAGCAGGTCAAGCCTCTTACCAACACAATGCTGAGATAATTTCTTACCTTTTGAGTGAGGCCCACCCTTCAAATCAATCAGAAAAGGTCAGCCCTTCCAGTTATCCATTAGTGTGGGGCACCTTGTATAGACTTGAGTCTACTCAAGAGGTGCTTTCATCTACACTGAGATGACAACAGCCAACACCACACTAGCATCTTTGTCCTAGATACTTTGCATATTAACCTCCTTCAATTAATATGTTCTATGAAAACAGACCCAGAGCAATGGTATTTAGTTCGTATTTTTGAGAAAAAGAGAATAATCTTTTAGCAAAGCCTTATATTTTTATAAAATTATTTTTGTGACTTTCAGTGCCCTGAAAGTGCTGCTAAATATTTTTCTTCACTACAGTTTCACTGTTAAAGAAATGTATGTTCTTACAATTGACATTGTTAAAAAGCTTTATTTTTGTCAATACCTTAGGGGATAAAGGTGATACAGGAAAGAGTGGGACTACTGGGCCACCGGGAATAACAGGGAAACCTGGACAAAAAGGTACAAACTTGTTTAGTTTTTTTTTATTTTGTCGTCAGACTTCAGTTGTTCTGAAACAGCTTCTTGTACTTTTACAGGTGATGTTGGCTCAAAAGGGGAGAAAGGTGAAGTAGGGTTGCAAGGTACCAAGGGTGAGAAAGGGGAGAAAGGTGAACCTGGCCTGAATGGGACTGTTGGTGAGAAGGGAGAACCTGGAAAAGAGGGACCCGCTGGACCTCCAGGACCAGTTCTTGAGCTAGGTCCTAAGGGTGATAAAGGGGATAAAGGTGAATGTGGTCTGTTCGGGGAGAGAGGACCGAAAGGTGACAGAGGGGATCCTGGGCCTCCTGGCACCCCAGGAGGCATGGGCATTCCAGGAATAAATGGTAAGCATGGATCCCCAGGTCCTGTAGGTGCCAGAGGGGATCCAGGACATCCTGGAACACGAGGAGAACAAGGTGTGAGTGGGCCTCAGGGACCACAAGGCATTAGAGGGATGCCTGGGCCAAAAGGGGACAGAGGGTACCATGGGATGAGAGGAGAAAGGGGCATTCGTGGATTAAAAGGAGCTAAGGGAACAGGGGTCCCCCAGAAACGCTCAGCCTTCAGTGTAGGCATCTCTCCAAGAAAGTCCTTCCCTCCTTCTGGCTTCCCAATCCGCTTCGACAAAGTCTTCTACAACGAAGAGAATCACTTCAATGTCACTTCCAACAGTTTTACTTGTGTCCACGCTGGGGTTTACATCTTCTCCTTCCACATCACCGTACGCAATCAGCCACTGCGAGCCACATTGGTGGTCAACGGGTCACGACGGGTAAGGACACGTGACTCTCTGTACGGTCAAGAAATCGACCAGGCGTCCAGTCTGGTGGTGCTTCGTCTGGCAGTAGGTGACCAGGTGTGGATGGAGACACTTAGAGACTGGAATGGGGCTTATGCCAGCAGTGAGGATGACAGCATCTTCTCTGGTTTTCTGCTTTACTCAGATAATGCCTGATACTCACTTGTGCTACAGACTTCTTCTACTGTACTGTTTTAACTTGATCATATCCAAGAAAAGGCCAAATACTGTTGGTGCTATCCCACAATACTCATCAGTTATAAACTGCTCCAAAGCTGTACTGTACACTCCGCTGAATGTCTGAGGACTGGCAGTAACAAGATTAAGTTCCTAGCTTTATCACCTTAGCAATATCTTCTTTTCATACCTGCTAAAATTGCTTACTGCTGGTATACGTATTTACAGTATTTTGTAATGGCCTTCAGCAATGTGCACACAAAAACACACAATGTCACATAGATATGATGAGAAGGCATTAAAAAATGTGATTGAGGGAAAAATTGCCAATATTCAACATAAATGCAAAGTCAAACACAGAGCTTTACTAAATACACACATAACAGCCTCAATGTATGTGTTTAGTAAAGCTCACTATGGGCAACAAATTGAAAGAATAAAAACTAAAGAAAAAAGACAAACAGTGAAAACAATAGTGCTGTATTTAAGTAAAAATTGAAACAATTGATTATACACTATGATGGGTATTGGATAATTTAAACATCAGCACACATTTGTGAACCTATTGTGATGCTTTTGTTTATACATATTTGTAGATTGAAGTGTTTATAATAAATATACCAACACTAAACAAGAGAGTTTTTTTTTTTTATGTGCATTACGTTCTCCTACACAGTATAGGTGTTTAGACTGTCCTCTTTCCAGTCAACATCTCTGAAGCATTTTAAAATCCAAGGGAAATTGGGACATTATCTAAAAAAAAATTAAAAATGTTATTCTGTAAAATGAGATTGCAAGGGTTACAGATAAAAAAGTTTAGTTTGACTGAAATATGAAATATTTGAAACTGAAATATTTTCTAAGTTTGAATTTTATATGATACCATTAAATATGCATGATCCCAAAATTTGAAAATTATATTATTAAATATTCATTAAATCTGGAGAAATATATGTAGGCATTGCAAAAAGCCCTTCATTGGTGAAGCACGTACTACTTGCATTTAATATGTCATATGTAATATGACAAAATATTTTTATTTATTTATTGACATTACCAGGAATCTATATTTATGCAATATTTCTCTTTGTTAAAATTGTATTTGTGAAACTTGCCAAGAAGGTGAGTTTACAAATCTCAATAAAAACTTGGTCACTTGGTTTAGAAAGAAGCTCTTAGACAACCAGTTTCTTTGCTGAGGCCAGATTTACTGGAGTCTTCAGGGAATTATCCTCTACTTCCCAGGTGTAAGTATTGTAGTATTGTAAGTATTATCGAATTTTATTATCGAACTAATTCCTTGCAGCATTTGACGGCTATAATGCTAATTATGCGTGAGCATGCTAGCAACTTTAGCTTAGCTTTGGCGTGTTAATTGTGTTAGCTAATGGCTAAAGCTAAAACTAGCTTGTTGTGATACAGTCTATGAGCGTTCCGGTAACAAAAGTGACTGCTGCTGCTTCATGCTCTGTCATATAACGTCGATTAAAACAGAGACTTTTCAGATTTCAGAGTAAAAACTACAGGTTGCAGGCTGACATGGAACCAACTATAAAATAAGTGACAGATATTGTAAAACAGAGGCAAACAGTAAAACTCTGCTCATTTAGCGAGTTTATATCAGTAAAGTTTGTGGAAACGGCAAAAAACAAAGCAAAAGTGTTGATCATTTCAGTTCTCAACAGCTGTTGTGGAGCAGATTGTTCACCAAAATAAATGTTTATGTAACAAGTGATTTGTGTCCTGTTTGTAGGCGTTTCCATCGTGGGAGAGCTGATGCAAAAACTTGCTCACCCTGACATCATCATAGTGGATGATGAATTACTAATGCTGCGCACAACTGCACCTCATAAACTAGTGATAACCAACCAGGATAAAACTGGCAACAGGTTAGAAGACACACAGTACAGTTAGCAGATATCGGCTAACGTTATCTGCTGTAGCTAACAGTTAGCTCTGCTGTCGGGAACAGAAACACTAGAAACACTGTTTGGCTGAGCAGGAGAAAGTCAAGAGCAAAACGGCCAACTCAAAGACAGGTAAAGGTGAGACTCACCTGAGGGACTGTAGCAGCGGCTCTGCGCTCCTCCGTCCAGGACTGGCTTTACTGACCGGCCTCGGAGCTTCAGTCTTTTTCACTGCTGCCTGAGCGTGGACTGTAAGGCACAATGTGAGCTGAACCGTACTTGGCCTTTAAGGGTGAGCCTGGGAGCCTGAGCTGGGGGCAAGGAAAACTTTGTAATACAGACAAATCGCTTTACGCACAAATCTTGCAGATGGCAGAACAGTAGCACCTTACGCTGCATCTCCTTGTACTCCGGTCTACTCTCTTCAGTTCTCTCAGTGTCCCTCTTCTTTTTAACTAACCTGTTGCCCTGTATACAGTCCTGAACTTCCTTGTTCTACCACCAAGTATCCTTTTCCTCTTTCCCGATGATACACCGAGGACCCTCCCGTCTTCCTGATCCTACTACATTTACTTTACATTACATTTACATTTAGTCATTTAGCAGATGCTTTTATCCAGAGCGAACTACAAGTGAGGTACAAGGCAAGCAAAAATCCAAGTCAAGGAGAAAACGTCAAAGTCCTATCAGAAAAGTGTTTATATTTCAGAAGATGCAAGTGCAAGAAAGAGCAGAAAGGAAGTATATCCACCTTCCTTCTCAGCATCTTGTCTACCAACTCTCTAGCCTTCCCTGCCATCATTCAAAGTCCCTACTGTCAGTCATGGATTCCTGGCTTTTCTCTTCTCCCTCTGCCTAAGAACACGCGTTCCTCCTCTTCTTCTTCGACCAACAGTAGCCCAATTTCCACCTCTACAATCGTGTGTTTGATTTTATTTCTTTGGATGTGAAATGTCTTATTGCTAACTTAAATAATAACAACAACATTTTCTGAACTTAGCTTTCTGGTATTATTTATTTTTTGATTTATCGAAGGAATATTTTTTTGCCGTGTGGAAAAAGCCAAAAACCAATACTGAAAGGTTGCGAACTTTGGGCACTCAAGGAGTACTGCAATAAAAACAGACATGACAGGAAGACCAGACCACCTCTTAAAGCCACCGTCTATGTTTATTGTTGCGTCCACAAATGCAAATCAGGACTCATTAAATTTACATTTAAATTAAATCAAATTAAACTGCCGTGGAAAGAAAAAACATATATATAAACAAGATCTACAAACAACGTTATCTTCTCTGAGCCACACTGATTTAAAATGGGCTCAGGTGAAGTGGAAAACTGTCCTGTGGGCCGATGATGAAAATGCTAAATTCTTTTTTGGAAATCTGGAACGCTATGTTCTGCATGCTAAAGAGGAGAGAGACCATCTGACTTGTTGCAAGCTCACCGTTCAAAAGAAATGATGTGGGGGAGCATTACTGCACATGGCATGTGTAACTTGCACATTTTTGTGCTCCATTAATGCTAAACCATATAATATACATATTTTGGAGCAAAAATACTGAGATCTATATAGAGAGCTCAGGTCCTATGGTCCTACAGCCCAAACCTGTCACTCTTTAAAACAGTTTGGTGCATTTTGAGCAAAGAATACAACAAAGTAGGCCCCAAAATGTTGAGCTCCTGAAACCCTATATAAAAAAATGAATCAAGCCATTGGTCTCCTCAGCATGTTATTAAAAAAAGAAGCCATGTAACCCAGGTAATGATGGCCTTGTGCCAACTTTTTTTTGAAACATATTGCAATAAAGTCAAAATGAGCATATATATTTCATAAAACAGTCATAAAACAAAGAAGTTTCTCAGTTTTATCATCTGATATTTGAACTACTGACAATAAGACGAAGTCATTTTCTTACACCAGAAAAGTTATTTTATGTCACTGTTCTGTTGAAGCTTTTCCTGTTTTCATCAGTTTCATCAGCCTTTCTCATGCTTTGACCAGTGCTTTCCTTTTAGACACATAAATATGTATGTGTTGGGTATACAGAGAATGTCACTGTGACCTATAGCTTTACCATTATTTCAAAATAACCACTGTCATGTTATACCAATACTTTTCATATGTAATCAGTATTGCTGTACATTAGTCTTGTGTAAAGACAGTGTGTACACCAAAATAAAGTCCAGCAGTTTATTTGCTTTATTTGCTTCAACAAGTTCAAGCAAACATTACTAATCCAGTTAGTTCTCTACAGAATAAATCATCACGTTGACACAGTACTTTGTAATGTTTAAAATGAATATTACACAGTGAACTGCATATTAACAGTTAAATGACTCAGAATTATTTGTGTGTGATTACTAAAGATGTGAAAGTAACATGTCATTGCCAACATAATGTATAGCACAAATCTTCAGTGGTGTGTATTTTATGATAAGGTCTCAATATCAGACAGTGGCTGGATATTACTCTGAGGTGCCAACAGACTGCTCAGTGAAGGCCAAATCACTAGACATATCACCAGACATATCACCAGATTCCTGAGGTACATTGATTGAAATTTGGTTGTGAGACAGGACAGTAGATAACAAAGGGCTTGGTTCTGGCTTTGAAGGATTCAGGAAAGGATCGGAAGGCTGTATGCTCACTTCTGTAGACTGAATAAAAGAAGGAGCTGCCATGGATTGGTCAGGGGAGTGTTGGGCTGCAGTGGGTTCAGTTGCAGCAGGTGGAGACAGGTCTGGGGATGAGACTGGAGGAGTCCATAGGAATCTGGAATCTTGACGTTGTCCTCCTGTTGGGTCAAAGACAATGTGACCTCACAAGCTGCGCTCTGCTTTACACTTTTGACAAAGACAATTAAGGTTTAAATGTTTACTTAAGTACCTTTCACTATTCCAAAGCTTTTGGGCTCACTCGACCTGGAGAGATTCAACATAGGCACCTTGGCCTTGCAGCTGTACTGGCCTGGAATCTGATTGACCAGATCATGGTTCTCAGAGGTTGCTACTCCCAGTCGAATGTTATTCTTGTAGAAGTAGTAGTTTATTGGATGGGCAGGGGCAGGAGCGTTGTATTGGACGTGGCAGATGAGTTTCATTTTGTTAAGAAGATTTATGCTGGTAGCTATCTCCAGAATTGGCTTCGATAGAACCTCTGGCATAGACCCACAGAAGAGAAAATAGTGCTGACATTAGAATACTTGAAATAAATGTCTGGAGAACAAAATATTCCCTATTGTAAATTCTGATAATCAGTTAGCTTAACAACAACTGAACTAAAACCTACTAATTTACCATTTTGAGAAATGCACTTGTGAGATGAGAGTGAGATGTAAAGTACAGTACATTTATATCTATATCTCTACAGTTCATCACTCTCCTGTCTATGCGCAATACAAACCTTCAAAAAGCAACAAAGCTAACTGAGTGGTAGCAGAGGATTTGCTACACTGTAATTTTAAAACCAACAATTTCTGTTTTTACAGGCAGTTAAATTATAAGGAACCATTTTTTCTTAAGAAATTAAGAACATGCGCCTTCCAAAATCACTACTATTCTCTTACATCAGAACCAAACTCAACATGCACACGTCTGTATATAAACTTACCTAAGACCTGCACTGGAACTTCAGCTGAAATTACAGAGCGTGTACGTCTTTCTATGTCCCAGGAAGCCCTGCAAGAATACATTCCTTGATCTTCAACAGACAAGTTGGTCAGGTACAAGTCTGGTTTGCGGACCGTTTGTGTCATGACTTCCACACCATCTTTGTACAGAACCACTTCATGGAGGGCGGGGTTGCCACGGACATGACACCTGACATTCAAGTTATTTCCAACAAGAGTGGGATGATTTGGGATTTGCAGAATAGCCCACCCTCCTAAAAAGGATTACAGCGAACAAAAGCAATTCAACAGGCATGTTCTTAGATATGTTGTAAGATCCGAAGTACAAAGTAGAACACACAGGAAACGGCACAACAGTAACATGCTTAGACAACATTTAAAGGATCAAGACTTCAGTGTTTCCCAATTTTTTAAGCAAAAAGGAAGTGGGCAAAAAAAGTGAATTCATCTGATTGTGATAGTAATAAACCCCATTTTACCATCAACGGTGATCTCCACAGGCAGACTTTTGCTGGTGTGTATGTCTCCTACCAAAGAGTCCCTCACTCCCTGGCAATAGAATTTCCCACTGTCCTTAACTCTGGCCCTCTCCAATCTATAGTTCTCCCCAGATGTATTTAACTCCTCAGATCCCTTGAACCACAGGTATCTCCAGGTGGATCTGTGCTTATCAGTTATGCTACATCTCAGATGGACACTCTCTCCAGTGAAGATCCTTGATTCCCCTGATACAATCTCCACCTCAGCCTGTAATGTAGTCAAATAAGGAACTACTGTATGGAGACAAAAACGTAAGGGATTTAATAATGGAAGAATATCCCAAACTAATCAAAATACATGTAATTATAAATGTTATTGTTCAACTTCAATGTACTTAAAATGACATATCATTTCTTCAGCAGAAATATGAAATTAAAACAATTCAGGTGACAGTTTAATTTTATACAGTATATGTTTAGGTGACATAGAAATAAATCAGGATTTTTTTGATACATACCCTGAGGCACTACAAGCTGTGGTAGTGTTAAAAGCCCTAGAAATAGAAGATAAGTCAGGATTAGTTACAGTAGGTAAGAATATTTTTAAAAGTTCCAAATAAAATTTTCAAACGAACTGAGGAAAGACTCACCAAGAAAGGAAATCAACATGTCCATCGTGACTGATACAGTTTGTAAGAAACAAGGAGGAGGTTTCATTTATATCTTATGAGGAGGGAAGTAACATTTTTTTTAAGAATTAACACATCTCACTCTCTCTCTTACACACACACCCACACACACCCCCACACACACACATATCCTCTTTTCCGAAAATGCTGTCTTATTCAAAGTTTTCTTTTTACCATGAACTTTGATAGGGATTTCTACTTGTGACAGGAAAATGACCATTAACAAGCAGCCCCGTTACTCATTATTAAAACTAACATTTCTGAATGCAGTGAAAAAGAAAGGGGAACTAAAGGTAGCATGCCTTTTTTTCCGAATTCAGGATGCAGTTGAAACATGCCAACACCCACCAAGAGAGAAATATGCTAAGAATAATGGAAAATAAAATTTTTACAGTGTAGAAAAGATGAACCGAAAGCCTAGTTTAAATTTCCCCCTAAAGTTGGAATTTTTTCGTTGTTGAATCATCTCAATCATCAAATTTTAAGTACAGAACAAAGGATGTATCACTTGAGTTTGAAGCATTTTTTTTACTTTCAGCATTAATACTTAATTCAAAAGCAACCAGTAAAACATTATTATTATTATTTTCACAATATATTCTATGCAATATTTATGCTTTGTATGGCTGAAAGAGTTTTGGAGTCAGACTTCTATGTCTAATAATCATTTTTGCACATATAAGCAAACATATACATGGCCTCCACTACACTGTACCTAAGTACAAAGCTTCTTATTGCCTTGCTTTAGATTGTTGTTGTTTTATTTGTTTTGTTGTTTCCTACATTTTTATTGTGCTTGTGCTGATGTAACATTTGAATTTCCTTTTAACAGCCCCATTGTATTTATTTTTCATTCCTAAATACAAAGCCAATCTGAAATGATACAATACATTTTCAGGGCTCTGAGTCTAGAGCCTACTACAATATAAGCAGACTGAAGAAAAAGGTTAATGAATTCCACAGATAATACATTCTCAGAAATGTTTGTAACCATTATTTTCATTTCTCCATTAGAATACAGACAAATCTAAATGGGAAATGTCTTTGTGTAAACTCTTTATTTAATCCTAGCTTCATAGGAACTACACACTAGCACACATGCATTTCCAATTTTTATTAATCATCGTCATCATCATGACCACACATCCATCGATGTAAATATACCAACACTGCCCCAATAAGTTACTTTTAAATAAAAGACAGTATTAGGTTACTTCCCACACATGTGACACAATAACAAATCCCCAAAATACCTGATACATGGCTTTTGCATACAGTGTAATATGACCTTATGTAAGCTGTTCTTTGCATTAAAAACGTAGAGGGAAAGAAACCTCACACTGGCTATGTTGTTGGAAATATAAATTTCACAACACTTTCAAATTCAACAACATAAAGGAGGAAAAAAAAGTGCAATTCCACCCAAGATTGTGAAATCTTGGGTGGAAATAGGTCTCTCACAGACCACAATGCTGTTTTTACTAGTTATCACTTCAACTCAAAATAGCACTTACTTCCTTTAATAAATCTGCTTATGAATTAAGAGCCTTGATAACAAACAGAAGGATTTAAAAAATACTGTAAATTACACTGGTTCTTCTTATGTTTATTTTTCTACACTAGTAAATCATCTGGTTTTACAAGTGAACATCATCAACATCTATGACTTATACCTACACCAATCAGCCACAACATAAATACCATCTGGTGTATCATTATGGGTTAACCTGACGGGTGGTTAAATAAATCAGCTCCGTCTTTAGCAGCAGTGACCTTTGACCCTTCTTTTTTATTAATTGCTGTATGTTTTGCCATAATTACCTTAATCACTATGGTTTACTGGTAATTAGTACTGTTTCTTCTTAACTTTAGGAAAATTGTTGAGAATGATTATATTTAGATTACAATTAGTACTTGAGTGAAAGATTTGAAAAAGTACTTGTAGGGGAGAATATTTATGGGCCAAAACTAGGACTTTTATTTGAGTATTGAGTTTGTGTACGTCTACCACCTCTGAACACAGTATATCACATTTTGCCGTGTACTTGCAGCCTGCATAAAATTGGCCGTGTCGCCCACCAGTATTAATGTTGTGGCTGATCAGTGTATAATCCAACAGGAATTAAATCAATCAACCCGCAATCTGTTTTTGATAGGACATGCTTATTACACACTCTTGACAAGACAAATGAATAAATGAAAACTATTTGACCATTACAAATCATGTAACATCTTCAAGCTGAATTTCTTTAATGATAGTACTACTGTAAATATTACAGGATTACTGTCTCCTATTGCATCCAGGAGAACTGATAACTGCCTCTATATAGAAAAATAAAATCACTTCTGTACATCACGCTTATGTCTGAAGTGAGAGGTCTGGCATGAAAATTGGACTACTGATAATAACTTCATATGCACAGCTACACACAGCCGGGGGACTTGATGATTCGTCGACACCTTAATGCAACAAACACTGCCACGCACACATTTCTGCATGCTCAACAGCCACTTTCTGGAGTTTTTTCTCAGGATTAGGTAATACAGTTAATATAGCAGAAATAACAAGCATACCGAGAGTGTTATCTTAGGAAGGGCAAGTAACATTTACATTTTATATCCTTTCCCCCAAACACGTTTGATATAAAATATTAGATGTTTTTTGGAGAGCAAGGCTCTACATGTTAATGTGAGCCCCCACTTTCGAAACACACCTAGAAGTATCACTAAAAAGCACGACATTATTAACAACTTTTTAGAAAAGTTGTGAATAATAACAGAAGCTTTTAAAAATCAAACGTAACAACAATAACAAGGATGAAGATCTACTGAGATGCGGAAGGGTCCATTGTAGGTGAACAACTGAGATGTTTGGGAAGAGCTTGAGTGGTCTGCTCCTCTGTATTAAAAAGGACAGAGTGCCTCCTGGATGTCACTCAATGGAAGTCAGAGGATGGTGGGATGGGGGAGCTATATTGCCAAAATAGCTTTGGAACACAAAAGGTCAAGTCTGGTCCAAGGATACCAGTACAAGTCAGCTTATTCTGAAACTGCAATAGCAGCAGATTATCTGGACTTTTACCACAGATGTCTGCAACTGGGACAAAACGCTCGGAGTGTACTTGGTCTAGGAGATTCTACCTCATGTTGCCTGCCTGACAGCACCTCTTAAACTCATGGATCTGTATAAAAAGCAAAGAGCAAATCTGGCTTCAATTTGGGTACATACTAAACAATCTGGATATAATATGTTAGTAACTGAGATTTGGAGGCGCTGGTGCTGGTTCACTGTTGAGCAGAACCAGGCTAGCTGTTTCCAGTCTTTATGCTAAACTGAACTAAACTAACCAACCACAGGTTCTTATGTAACAATGTATATGCAATTGTCATCTAAGTGACTTATTAAAAGACGGTAGAGTGTGCGCCAAACAATGAAAAACTATTCCTTTAGATCAACAGTTCCCTTACTTTTCAGTAGGGCAATGGATGGACAAAATAGAAATTGCTGGAATGAAAATGGGATCCATACCAGACGAGAGCTCTATGATCATATCGACAGCAAGGTTTGGCCGCAGGGAAAAGGGTGAGGTTGGAGTAAAGCCTCTAGAGGTTTCTTTAAGACCAGAAAAGTTCACATCAACCAGCAAACACTTGTGGTTGCAGGGGTGGGGGCAGGAGCTCATTCTCCACGTTATCAGAGTCGATTGCTGATGCTGCTGCAGATGCTGTCCCACTAGCTGTTCCTGCAGTTGGGCTTTGGTTCTCTGCTGGAAAACTTTCCAAAACGCTCTGCACCTTCTGCTCTACTTCATCGGTCCAGTCAATGAGGTCACTCTCCAGCTTGCGAGCCTTCTCCATGACTCGCTCCTGCCTCTCCCCAAGCCCTGTTAGCAGGTCCAGCCGTTTGTGCACTTGACTGAGAGCTGTGCTGCTTGAGGAACAGGAGAAGGCTCCAGTGGCCTGTGGCCACTGTGGGGACACCTGGCCCGACATGTAGAGCTCAAACTCTTCGGAGCTCAGGTTCAGAGACTGACCATCCAGCTTCTCAATAAAGGCTACTGCACAGCACTGGAAAAAGGGATTTAGAGGATATTATTAAAAATAGCCTCATATCTGGATGTTACTTTACTAAAAATATTAAAGTTTACTTATTTAAAAAATGTTCCCATTTTGTTAATTATTAATGGACAAACTCAAACCAAGGAGAGCGACTTGATATGACATATTTAGTTTAAGCACTCAATCATCAGGATGACCTACATTCAATAAGATTTAACCTTTTAAAGCTGACTAGAGTGTTGAACATCCCCAAAATATGAAAGTGAAATCAGAAGACAGGAAACAGCGAGCAAAAAAAGTTGAAAAAAGATTTTATAAGATGAACACTAGCCGGATGCTTTGGATTAAGGCGCTGACTCCGAACCTTCATATTTCTGTAAACCCAATGCTGCCTCTTAGTTCCCGTATTTCCAACCCCATGTCACCACTTTATCATGTCGCAATACAGGAATAAAAGAACCAAAAGCTGCTTTGCAGGAAAGAAGTTCCAAAAATAATGTGACTATACACAAGATCATTTTAACCTTGTTTATGACTTTTCTATTGACTTTGATGTTCCAGGATGTAATCAGTGACTTTTAACTCTAACTCTGCCTTTTTCCACCTTACCACACCAGCATAGAGTGAAGCAAGGGGTTGTAAAATGAAACTGCAATATATTGCATAAAATTGTAACACAACCTGTGGCTTATTTACCACATTAAGACTCCAGACTTGTAACTTGGCTAACTTGATACCATGCAGACACGTAACTAAAGTCTATTAGGTGTAGTCTAATTTAGCTGTTAATTCTTCCTTTATGGTGGTGATAATTTTGTATTTTTGTTCAATGATACATAGAGACAGGTATGTCATCAAAAATTAAACGCCACCGTAACTTGTCTAAATAGGATTTAGTTGTCTTCTCACCAGATTAGTGAAGTAATAACCATCCTCTCCGGTCATGAGTCTGCTGGGGTTGCAGAAACGAGTGATGTACTGAATGTTGGACTGCAGTCGTGGGGGGTTTGCTTTTAGCACGATGTAGATGAGTGTTGGGAGGAAGTCGTCAGCGGACGCAGCCTCTTTCTTGCTGACTTTGATAGCATTGAAGATGTGTTTACTGCAACGAGTGATGCATGCCAGCTTTTCCTTGGGAACGCGCTTAGAATCCATTTCAATCACATCTGGATTGATGCAGAGAGTTGAGAAGATTGTTAATCTGAACTTCATTATAAATCTACTATTAAGATAATGAGGTAAATTTTCTACCATTCTACCAGTGTTACTTACCTGTGATGGCTTTGACTACACTGTCTGATACTTCAGGGATCTCCTCATCTACAGGAACACAGAGCATCTCAATGGTGACCCAGTGCAATGCTCTGTAACAAAAAAGATAAAATTGATGTCAAGTTTCCTTCACTTCATCATTTGATCACCAATGGTGTTTCTTTGTGCACACAAAGAATGCAAGGAAGTCTACGGCTACAAGAATAGCTAATTTATGCATTACCACAGTTTGTGCTTGCTAACCTGATTCTCTTCTGAATGGTCAAGTCTTTCTTCTCATCATCTGTAGTTTCAGGACAGAAAACTTCCTTGTAGAGGTGAGTCATCATGTACTTCTCTACTTCATCCATGATGCTCTCTACATGATCTGTCGAACCTAAGATCAGTAGCACAGATATTTACAGGGAAAGGCAATGAGGATTAAGAAGGAGAATCAGCTACAGAAAGTGTTACAACGTAACTTTAATGAAAAGGGCTAACCAGTACCTTTGAACTGGGAATGCAGGCGTTCTGAGAGGTTCTGGTAGAAGTCCTGCACACACTCTGACAGCTCATCGGCACTCATATCCTGCTCAATGAATAAAGATTAACAATTTAAATCAATTTCTGCCTGAAAACATCATTTAGGAACTGATGTGTAAATCAAATCAACGTATGATTTACAAATCATCTGTGGCTATTACAAATTACAAAACAATTTAAAATGTATGAATAACGAACAGTTTCTAAAAGCTTCTGCAATGACTGTGCTTTAATTCCTAACAAAAAAAGTTATTAAAAAAATTTGTATCCGAACAGTCAAGAATTCACAAGCTGGTAAACAAATCTTTGCCATAAAAAATAAGGCTTGGTGTTTTTGTAGCATTTAAGTTAAAGATGTTTCCAAGATCATTTAATTCAGTGACTGCAATACTAGAAACCGAGAATTGTTCAGTAATAAATTAAGAGGTTAGGTAATAAAACACCATGAAATTAAAACTCAGTTTTCAGGGGTCGTCACAGCGAATCATCTGCCTCCATCTAACCCTGTCCTCTGCATCCTCTTCTCTCACACCAACTAACTTCATGTCCTCTCTCACTTTATCCATAAATCTTCTCTTTGTTCTTCCTCTAGACCTCAGCATCCTTCTACCGAAACACAGTCTCTCCTCTACACATGTCCAAACCACCTCAATCTGGCCTCTCTGACTTTATCTCCAACACATCTAACATGAGCTCTGCCTCCTGTCTTTTCTTCAGTGCCACTGTCTCTAAGCCGAACAACATTGCTGTTACTACAAACTCATTTTACCTACAAAAACATAAAGAGTAATCTACTGGTTCTCACCCTCTTATACACCATGCCCTCAGTGAAGGCCCGACACTGCTTAAAAATCTCCTTGCCAGGCTTTAGAGGCCTGAGAAAATCAATGAACTCTCGCGTTGCGTGGTCGCTGTCCAAAGAGGAATGTCGACTTGTTGAGGAGCTGGGGCTTGAGCTGGACTGCACTTCAACATTGGTAGCATCTGGGGCATGACACATAATGTTGCTGTGATAAAAGTTATCTAAAGCATTTTCTCTGAATATGACAGTAGTTATGTTATGTGTGGCTGTCTTGGTCTTAGTTTAATTTAGTTCTGAATATTTTGTCATACTCGACATTTAAGGAAATCTCTAAACTGAAAAATATAACATTTTATTGAGCTGGCATTTAAGCTTAACTGTAATTACTTTAAAAAGAAATGTTCATTTAATAATTTGCATTTCCAGCAGATTCAATTGTTTACCTTTTTTTGGTGGTGTTTTTGTGGAAGGAGTGAAAAACTTTGTGACGGTGTTAACTTTGCTGGACTTCTCCTTGGTTTTTCTTTCTTCGAATTTGCTAAAGGGTGTGATGGTAGGTTGTGATTGGGCCCTCTGGTGTCTGCTTGCATAAGCTTCCTCTTCCTCTCTCTGCAGCCTGAGGGGAAAAGAAAATACAACTTCAGTTGTTGTCCAATGGACCAGCAGACAGGGGATCAAGCCTACAAAGTGAGGAGGTAAGAAAACAAATAACACAGCTGTTGCCATTTAGGAAAAAAAGGGCACGATATAAATAAACAAACCTTTCAGCAAGTGCCCAGTCTTCTTGAATCTGTTTTTGCTTTTCACGCTGATTTTCCTCTCGCCAGCATTTCGAGCACAGGCCCTGCCAAGCAGTGTTGCCATAAAAACCACATCCTTTACTGCAAAGCAGCTCTGATTGGTCCAGATGGATCCCACGCCGCTGGCTCATCATTCTCGAACAAAGTCAGGGAATCTGCTAGGATGGCCATAGGAGCAAACAGAAAACTTTGAAACCACGTCAGCCAGCACATAAAGCAACGCAGTAAATACAAACAGAAAACATTGTCACGTTTCGTGTTCGATCAAATAAATCAGATTGCTATTTTTATCTCCTATCTTAGTCTAAATCGCGCCACATCTATGTGATCAGACTTTGCTAATTTGTCTTAAAGCGACTAGTTTATTATACACTGATCGATGCAAAGCCACGGTGGCACTAACAACGTTTATTTTTCGGGGCAATAAGACCAAATAAATGTCTCCAGCTTTGACCTGTCAACATGTTAGCATAATCTAGCTAAAAGCCAGCAGCTACTTCTCACCGACCTCAACTTACATGGATGAAGGATAACGCTAAATAAGAATATACTCTCAAAACAGTGTTATCACTTAGCTCAATTAGTTACTGAAGTTGTGTATTATGAAACTTCTCAAACTCAAAACGCAAAATCAAACTGCTAACGTTACTATACTGCTAAGCTAGCTATCAGTGTTAAACTACCTAGGCTAATTATTGAGCTAACAAAGAGAGCTGCGCTAACTCGCCATTATAACATTATGTTGTTGAAGCTGATCTACATTGTGGATTTGTGTCAACATACACTTTCATTCGCAGTGTCAAAATACTATTAAACAACGCTGTCGTCGCTCCAGTTCCAATTTAATGTTGGTGGATGTTTACATTAGCCAGCCAGCTACCCTCGTCCCACAGCCATTTTCTCTATTTGTCTTCTTCTCTCAAGTCTTTAGCAGAGGCTGCGATGGTCTATCGCCACCTGGTGGTTGTCGTTTTCACACTGCATCAGTTTCGTTCAGACGCTACGAAGCTCGGGAAGGATCAGAGAGGAGAAACAAGGCCGGGGTGCAACAAATAGCTCTGTCTTACCATCTCTTGACACTCAAACAAAGTAAAAGCTAAGTAAAAATATAGCCTTGTAAATGTAATGCTGCTTCAACACACTGGACGAGGTCTGAACGTCAGGCTTTAACCCCCGACTCCATCTCGACATCAGTTCGTAAAGTTTACAGAAAGCGTAGAAATCTTCGTTATTGTGGTTTTGGTAATAGATTATTACAGATCACACATTCATATATGTAGAATTTAGCCTCTTTCATTTTTCTGAATCCATCTTCACGTGTCACAGAATCATTTTTTTATTACTATTAAACCCTTTAACCATCACACAGCATGAGGAACCAAATCCGTTCCTGTCGTGGGGAAAATTTGGTCAGTATCTAATAGAAGGATCCACTCAATATCCCGACATAATACATTTATGTCGCTTTATGTTACTTTAATATTATGAATTTTTTCATGAAGTTTTTTATGAAGTTTTACATTCAAATGTTTTATTTTTTTTTCTAAATTATACACAAAGCGGCCTCTTTATTATATACACTTGTAAAGTCAAATCTAAGTCTATGTCAATTCAGTTAGAGTGTCTCAGTCAACGAGGTATTACTGTAACTATTATTACTGGGGTTGTAGTTTGCCTGGAATTCATAGAAAAGTATTTCCATACAGTAAAAGCACAGAAACTGTGTACTCTTCCTAACGTATTTAAAGATCTACTAGACCCAGCACAAGCTGGTAGCAGAAGAACTTCACTGGGAATATTAAATTAAATAATAAAAAAAAACTAAATTACACTCAGAAGATTTTATAGCCTGCTAAGCATGAAACTTTATCATCCAATCCTTCTTGACTTAAAACCATCCAGACAAATGTGTGCATGTACGCAGCATGTGCGCCGCGCACTCACTGACTGTGCACACATCCCTGACGTTTTGTTTGCTCATACTCGATTCAGAGATAAGACAAATTGACAATTATTGTAATTTACCAATACATTCCATAATTAATAGCCTAATCATAAAACAAACCTTATACATGCTGCATGATGGCTGAAGAGATTTTATTTTAAAACTAAATGGATTGTTCCGTAGGCCTAAACCTATAGATCAGCAACGCTAAATAGACTGAGGTCTACATACATTGGGTGAGATCTGAGCCATAGCACACTGATTGTGACGTTTACGCTCACAGAAAGCTGATGTTTGTGCACTGATCTCGAGATGGAGTAATGGAGTTGGGGCAAAAAAGGCTGACGTTCAGACGCCGTCGTGTGTGTTGAAGCAGCAGTTTACTGTTATTTAAGTAGTGGCATTGTGCTGCAAGGGAGGGAGAGATACAAGGCCCGAAAGCTCCTGTCTGGCGCTAAAAAACAGAAGACGATAAATCGAGAGAATGAAATATTTCCTAGCACGACATTTTTTTTTTGTCTCCTCGCTGACCCCTCCCGGCTCTGCAAAAAAAGAAGGAAGGGGAAAAATCATGGTACAGAAACGCTAGGCATCGACTCCACGTACTCATCTTAGTGTCATATGGCCACACATCTCAGAGGTTTACGTTTCGTTTGAATCGGTTTATTTGCATCCTATAACAATAACTTACAAACTGGCAGCTTATCATCAATTAGTGCAGTTTTCCACACTGCTGCTTTGAATGTGAAACTCTTTGGATGTTACACGTTTCGGTGACACGAGGTTTGTGAGCTATGGCAGGTAAGAGTGATCTAAATGCAGTTATTAAGCAACAAGTTTCGAGTTTTGGGAAAGTCATCAGTGGGTGTGCTTACTGTCAAACTCTTGGGATGTGGTTGCTGAACAGAAAGCCACGTTGCGCGGGGCTCAGGGCAGCTGGCAGCGTCAAAACTCAACGACCAGGAAATAAACTGTTCAGAATATTGAATGGCGTCGTTAAATCAGCCGAACAAGCATATCGAAAGATAATTAATATCGAACACAGGTTAAAAGTTAGGCTATATAGTTACAGGTTAAATGAAGCAGGGTTTTATTGTGTTATGTCTCCGTACTGAAATAAAAAAAAAACCCAGAGTTCAGAGAGTTTAGAACATATGGGTTTTATTTGCAAAACAGGAAGTGGTTTATAACCATGCAACACTTTATTCGCTCTGATGTCATAGTAATAACTCCGAAAAAGTGTGTTCTGCATAACGGTCTTTACTTTGAATACTAGTAAGCTTCCTGTAGTTATGAATTTAAGTTTTACATTCAGATGTTTTTTTTTTTTTTGTAAATTATACACCTCTTTATTATATACACTGTGTGTAAAGTCCAGTCTAAGTCTATGTCAGTTCAGTTACGAGTTTCACAGTCAAAGAGGTATTACGCTAACTATTATTACTGGGGTTGTAGTTTTCCGTGATGTTGAACTGGAATTCATAGAAAATAATTTCCTTACAGTAAAAGCCCAGAAACTGTGTAGTCTTCCTAACGCAGAACCTTTGTATAGGCCATGGAATGTGCTATGAAATCATCTCAAGGACCCTAAATTACCCCAAGAAGTCAAACTGTGGGTTGTGCATATTATTTTTAGGCTGTCAATTTACTCTCTCCCCTTGAAAAACCTACATTCAAACAAGCTGTGTATTTCCTGTGTTCCTACTTTTTCTCTACAGACTCGGAGCTTGGGAGGATAAGGGGCAGGTTCGTTGAAAAGACTTCTCTAGTAGTTCTCAAACAGCTCCTGGATGACCTTTTAGAGGACGGTGTCTTGAATGATGGGGAGAAGGACTCAATACTTGAGGAAAACAACAACAGAGCAGACAAGGCTCGCCAGCTCATTGACACTTTGAGGAAGAAAGGGGACAGAGCCAGCAGGAACATGATCACTCACCTGCAAGACAGAGATCCAACTTTGTTTTCTGAACTGGGTTTGTCTTCAGCCATTTAAACAGGTGAGCTGAGTCAGGGAGACATTTAATCCTGACAGTGAGATAACCCTTAATTGGACTTTGAGTTTTTTTCTATTTTAGTGTTATTCTGCGTCCCCGTGAGTGTGTAGGTTTTCTTCAGTCGGTGGTAGAAAGTAACCGAGTCCAAATACGTTTCACTCACATTGTTATGAAAACGAATGATTAGCGAGTAAAGGAATTACTTCACTAAACCAGGCGCAGCTGTTGGCATTTCCTTCCATTGTCCGAATTAAAAGACATATTATCAGTGAGAAAGTGGACCGTTACGCAAAATGTTCCTCATTGCAGAACCGACACATCTCACAGGGGGCTGGCAGGAGCTCACATAGCCAAAGCGAACCCCCCCCCGGAGTAATGGTCTATTTTCAGACACAAAGCCTGGGGAATTCGTGGTAAAATGTGGCATTAAAGGGGGATCATTTAATTCCCCTTGAAATGATCTGTGCCACGACCAAATAATATTAAAAGCAGGGCTCCAAAAGCTTTCTGATGCTGATAATGACCTCGCTGTCCTTTCCTGTGTGCCATGCGGGCAGAGAGAGGGAGTGAAAAAGCTGCGGAAAGCAAGTTCTTCGTGTTGCTGCGCTGAGAAGCATGGGAGAGAGGTTTCTGTTCTCTTCAGAAATTAATATGACTGATTAACACAGGTCGAGATTACGGGCGACCATATACTGTGTTTACCTGGATTGGATCAGGTTCAGATGACAAAATAATGCTACAATATCACCACATACCACGTTTTGTAATTGTAATTGTAATTCACCAGGCCCCCATGTAAATTCAACAAAGTAAAAATAAGTATGTACTGTGGAAACAAAATATATACATTAAATAGAAAATTATATTATACCAACAACAACAAAAACAACAAAATCACACTATACAAAATTAAAGTGTTAAATAATCAGAACGTCGTGTTGTTCTTGTTTGTTTGGCCACAGATCTTCATCCACAACCCATCGGATATGTGACATCAGACCTTCTTACCTGAAGACGCTCAGCCTGGTTCTAGCTCACTGTGGTCTGTCAATGAATGCAGTCCGGTGGTCCTGATGCCACAGAGCAAAAAAAGTGTTGAAGACCAAACTCATGTGCAGCTTCCAAATTATTATTATTTTTTCTCATTTGTTTATTTCTATCTGGCTTTAAGTCTGTAATAGGACTTTGTTTTTATTTTTGCTTTTATTAAGAACTGTGTAGTGTACTGTATCCATCCTCTGTGTCCTGCCATTCGTGGCATCAAGGAATGTCATTTACTCAGATGGTGTGCACCAATCTTTTACTTTCATGCAGAAACAAATTCAACACTGGGCTGTATGGTGGTATACGTCCTCTCAGCATCTTTGGGTGGGCACCAAACCGTTGCCCGATGACATCAGAGTGCATGGTCCCACATAATTCACGTGTGGTGTGGATACTGCCTGAAGATACTGTATTTATGCATGTGTTGACAGTAGATAGCTTGGCATGTTTTGACAGTTCCCTGAACTATTTTGCATGGGATGAGGTGAATGGTGTAATTCTTGGATGTTTTGGAGTGTATGACCAAGAAGCAACAAATCTGTTTTGATAAAAGAAACGCATATAGTTGATATCTGTTCAAACTACATTTGCACTTAATCATTTGCTGATATGTTAGTGGTAGGAATATTATATGAAAGAGAAAAACTGGAAAAAACAGGGAAAGTTGGGACTTGTTCCCGATCTTAATCAGTGCATCTGGCATTTTTCCCCTCATTTTGCCATTTAAACCTTAACTTAGTTTCTAATAAGACTATAAATGTATCACTAGTTCAGGAACCCAGGGTCCTTGATGGCCTCAGCCCTGCTTGTTTTCCAATCGTCCCTGATGTATGAGTTTCTCCTCCAGCTTCTGGCTCGGGTAGGGATGGCTGGAAAACAAGCAGTGCTGCAGGCCTGGGGGAGCATGGCTTCCTCGTGGGACACGTTTTATCTAATACTGACATGTTTATATTTAACAGGTTTTAAGCGTTATTTTATAATATTAGGCAGCATTCTACGTTAAATAATGTAAGGCTTGTATGTGAGTTACTCTAAAGGTTATTGTCAGCTGGAATTTTATACGCATAATGGATTCTGCACTATTACTAACTTTTATATCAAATAAAGCCACTTGTAGTAAAAGCATTGTGTGACATAGTTTATTAAACTTGTTTATTCTGTTTTTATTCGCGTGCATTCTTTTCTTTCTTTTACAACCCCTTTGCGATAACATTTCTGTCGTAAGTTAATGTTATTTGTCTGATTAAGCCTGTCTACCAGAAGCCATCTATCACTGTAGCCCATATTAATTATTCATAAGGTCCTGGTTTAATGATAGATGGGATGTACAGTAACCGCTGCACTAGTAATCGAGTTGCCGCGCGTAAAGACGGAGAAAACATCCCGACCAGCGAGCGTTACGCACCCGCCCTTCGACACGATTTGGACGTTTTCAGACAAAACGTGCAGGCTTTCTGTTCAAACTGACGTGGGACGACATTTAAGGGATGTCAGGCAAGTATGCGTTTGGCAGAGAACCAAGACTTTTTTTTTGGTGAATTTTCCGGTGAATGGCGTCTACTTTCACTTCCACTACGGGCTTCGACTGAGGGAAATGATAGACAACAGCTTTTTTAAGTTGTTCATTTTGCTTTATAAACTTTTTGTATCGGATAAAACTTGATTAAAACAACATCTTACGATACACAATGTTTATCATTATGTTTATGGCCAAATCAGTGGTTGTTACTTAAACTTGTTTGTTCGGAGTATAAGTTCAACAATAAACGCGAGTTTGTGCAGCGAAAATGTTCCAAATGCGATCGATTGATTGAAATGGAAGCATCTGTTCGATGCAGATCATTTGTACTTGGATGGGAAACTTTCAGCAGCTCAAGTAACCATGAGAAAACAACCGACACAGCGGAGGAGGTTTCATGACTATGTGACGAGCTACCAAACTCTGGCTATGAAAACCTGACCGAAGTTCCAGCTTATTATATATATTATATTCATTCTTCTTATTATCATCATTTTCTTTTGTCTGGCTGTACGTCTCAAAATACTGAAAATTGTTTTTAAAGTCGTCATTAGCATATTTGCGCTTGCTCTGGACCTCGCTTATAGCCGTTCTGCCTGTTAAATGTAATGTAATGTACTTTCTTTAACAGCAGGGGAGGAAGCTTCTAGTTTGCTGTATCGATCCTCTGTGTCAGTCTATCAATCAACCAACCCCCGCATTAAAGGAAAAGGCATATACCGTATACTCATAAGTGAAACATTATTATTTGAGTTTTAGGATTTGAAGAATAGCCTTTAATTTGCTATTATATCCTCAAATAGAAACTATACGCATATACTACAAAATCTCCAAATATAATAAAAACTTTACAATAACGGTGTACACATAAGCTTAAATGGGATATATCAGATTATTATTCAATGCTTAATGCATCATCAGTCAATGGTTTAACTAACAGTTGCTTCATTTACATTTATTTGTGTGACCTGCTTCAATGGGTTTTTATCCACAATCTTTACACTCAATTGCCAGTTGATCGCGTACATTTAACCAAAACAGACACAGTGATTTATGTATAAAATATAAAACAAAGCTTTCTCTTATTTACATGAAGATGATGCTGTTTAGTTTCTACATGAACAGTTTTAGAGATGCGCTGACTCAGTTACAGGTGTTTGTGGCCGTAGTTTGTGCTTCTGTTGACCTGAATCCCAAATAGAGTTCATATGATTTTTTTCAAGTGTAACTTTTCTAACATGTTTTTTATTGTTTACCATGTGTCCAAAATTAATGGTGTTTAAATGTTCAGATAAAATTAAGTATAAATCACTGTAAAAAAAAAAAAAAAAAAACATTTAAAAATCATTATTATCAGTAGTGGACTATGGATGTTTATGGGCAGGGGTGAAACAATCTAAAGGACACCTGATATCAGCAGAGAACAGCAATGCACAACTTTATTGAGTTTGCACTAGTATGGGGGCACTAGTATACTTTCCTAACCTGAGCTAAGAAAGCAGTGTATTTCCAATGGCTCCTATTTTTTCTTTACAGACAAAGAGCTTGCCAGGATAAGGGGCAAATTTGTGGATGCGGTTTCTCTAGCGGTTCTCAAACAGCTCCTGGATGACCTTCTAGAAGATGGTGTTTTGAATGATGGGGAGAAAGACTCCGTACTTGAGGATAATCCTACTAAATCAGACAGGGCACGCTGTCTCATCGACATCACGAAGAGGAAAGGAAATGAAGCCTCCAGGAAGATGATCGCTCACCTTCAAAAGAGAGATCAAACCCTTTTCAGTGCACTGGGTCTGGCTTCCGTTCAGCCTGCACCACCAGGTGAGATAAATGTCACCAAGTTTTTATTATAATTGATTTTATACTTTTACACTGCAATGACCGCACATGTATTCATAACTGGATATACTTTATTCTGAGTTGTAATGTTTTGTAATTTCTAGAAAATCCCCCGGATTGGTCAGCCACCCTCATCCCTACCACTGAGGCGTTTTGGAGGGAGAAAGAAAATGATAAAAGTGTAAGTCATGAATAAACTTCAAACTGAAGATGGGATGTGGTGCTGTTCATCATGCAGCATGTTTTCTTTGAGCTTAACTACATTTATCATTACTCTGTAATGTTGTTTATAATCATGATAAGATATGTTAGAAGTTTAAATTTTTTAGATTTACACAGTGACCAAAAACAATATGAGGAGTCGTGTGGCGTTGCTGATCACTAATATAAAGTTCACCAATGAGGAACTAAACAGAAGTGGAGCCGAGAAAGATAAGGAGAACATGGAGAAACTTCTCACTGATCTGGGATATGAGGTGGTGGAACATACAAACCTCACAGCAGAGGTACATGTGAAAAATGACAGAAAAACATATTTTTTCTATTGTTGTTATAATGACGCAGTATCTGACGTCTGACCTTTTTTTTTTCCTCTAGCAAATTGATCAAGCTCTTATTGATTTCTCCAAACACCGTAAGCTAACAGAGACAGACAGTGTGCTGGTTATTATTATGTCTCATGGTAAACTGGGAGCTGTCCTTGGTGTTAACTGGAAACATGGCGATGAGAAACCCGATGAGTTCCCCATCAACAACATTTACAAATACTTAGGTTCCCAGAAATGTCCAGCGCTGCTGAACAAACCCAAGATCATCATCATCCAGGCCTGCAGAGGAGGTGATTCCATCCCTACATTAGGATTCAGTCTGAAATATTTAGAAATGTCTTTCTTGCTGTCTTTAAGTGAGCGTGACTCTCACGAAATGTATTTACATTTTTTTACGTTTCAGAGGAGAGAGGATCTGTGCTGGTTAGCACAGACAGTGCTGTCGCCTGTGATGAAGCACCACAGCCAGGTGCATCTGCATCTGCTGATGAGGATGACATAGAGAACGATACTCTGCAATGTGTGCACAAAGAAAAGGATTTTATTTCTCTTCTTTCCTGCACCCCTGGTCAGTTAACTCATATGTCATCACTTAATGCCAACAAAAGGAGATAAACATCAATCTTCACATAATTTGTTACACATAGTAAAACCCAAATCGATGTTTTGTTTCTGTATTTGATCCTGCAGACACTGTCTCATATAGAAGACGGGATCGTGGGTCGTTTCTTATCCAGTATATTGTTGAGGTTTTCAACAGTTTTGCTTATAAGGATGATATCGAGGAGCTTTTTAGAAAAGTAAGTTTTTAATTGAGCCTCATTACAACCATATAGTGTAAAGATGATACTCTTGTTTTATTGGACTTGCTTAACTTCACACCCCAGTTTAACCTATACAGGTCATGCAACGCTTTGAAGATTTTTCAGTGAGCAACAGACGACAGATGCCAACCAAGGATAGATGCACACTACCCAAACGCTTCTACTTCTTTCCAGGTCTTTGAGAAGAGACTTAGTGTAGTTTAACACAGACTTTGTAACCGCATTTATAATGACATTTTCAATGATTTCACCCTATTAAATGGTTACATTACATTATCTGATTGTTATCGGGAGTGTAAAAGTGTGTTGGTTGTGTCTGACTCTATGTTATATCATCCAACCTCGACTTCGCAGTTTGACCCTGCTGAAGCAACATTATGGACATGTTAACAACCGACAATGGCCATTTAGTTGGGTGGTAACATTTTAAACAATTGAACTAACAAACGATCATTATGCTCAATATAAGATTCTTATTACATCTATGTATTGTATTCATATTTTGTATACGACAAAGATTTAAACCCAATAAATGTAATGCATGTTAAGAGAGACTAGCTCAGCAGTTGATGCCTGAAGTGTGTTACGTCTCTGGTTTCCTTTTTACATTTTCTTGTTAAGGGTCATACTCACATTGCATAAACAAGAATCACAGATGTAAATGGCACCATAGAGGAAAACATATTAGAAATAGTTCCTCAACGCTGACCTGTGCAGTACATGTTAAAATAAAAGCATATATTTTAGAAGCAAAAGCAAAAATAGCAGCATTAAGACATTTTCTTTTATTGTATCTGATGAAGTTTTTTAGTTTCCACGTGTTTTACCAACATCACTGAAACCTTCTGCAGTGCATCTCACACGTGTCATGTTGTGTTATAAAACTATTTTGTTTTACATCAGAAGTCAGAAATCAGCGCCATTATTTACCTACAGAAACTCTGATTGGGAGGGTTTTTACTTGTATGAATTGTATGAATGGTCTTTGATGTTGTGGACAAATTGTTTCTGGGCCCCATCCTTCATACACAGATAACCAGGTTATCCATATTATGTTGTTAATGATTTGATTCTTGATTATATAAAAAAAAAACTGCAGTTGTCATAGCTACAAGTCTCCGAATCTAAACCCTTTATTTAATATCTAAAAAGGTTTTTTACTAATGGGAAACAGGAGCTGACAAAGGGGAGAAGAACATGGTGAAGCAGCTCATATCTCTGGGATACAAGGTGGTGAAACACACAAACCAGAATAGTTGTAAAAGTGCAATTCTTATTAAATCTGATAAATTTATTACCCACTATAAATGACACCTAACTTTCTATGTAGTTGAAGTACATTTTTTTTACTCTATATTTTTCCAAACATCCTTAACTTAAAGAGGCAAACAACAAACTCTGTTTAACAAACCCCAGATCATCATTGAGACCTGCAGAGGAGGTGATTCTCATATTTGTGAGTCAGCTGAGGCAATGTGAATAATTCTCTCATAAAAAAGGTGAGAAGTTAGTGAAATTAGTGATTGCAGATTATTCAGGCCACCTCGACTCTGTCTGAATGGAGATAATTCAATGATAGTTCAGAGTACACACAATCTAAGTTCTTTTAACCATGTTGTTGCATTTTATAAGATTCTATTCCCTGAAGCAAACTCCAATCTGCGGAGTTAGTATAAAGGTTTTATGTGCATTAAATATTAATTCAATAATTAAATATTACTAATGATGACTTCCTATTTCACAGTACAGTTTTTTAAACATTAAAGGTGATTATTCGCTGCACAAGCAGACTTTAAATATGTTGTATGTCTGTGGGTTAAGTGTGTTTTGTGGATGAAAAGTGGTTGTATTTCTCTGTTTCACTGACGTGTCCTTTCTGCATTCAAATCCACAATGGTGTCTTTCACTTCTCATTCCAGGGTGTCAGAGCCACTCTGTGGAGGTTACTGCTGGTTAGCTACCATGCAACCCAAGGGACATTAGTAAGAAGAAAACCAGCGTGCAGTGTCTAGTTGTTGATTCCCCACACAGCAAAACAAGACCACCACAAGATGCCAAAAAAAGCTCAGGTATCAGTCAGTTTGTTCCAGAAACATTTAGAAATGGGTTATGCACGGCATCACACTTTGGTTTGAGGTTTTCTTCCTGGCTTAGATCTTTTGTTGCTTCATACCTTACTTATATTTTGCTATGAATAAAATCACACAAATGAGTACTTGTAATGTAATTGTAAAGACAGCTTATGTTATGTATTTCTCAAATATTTAATTATCTTGTAATGTACTTTATCTTTTTTTTTTTTTTTTTTTTTTTTACAAATTGTTGTTACTTGTGTCTGCCTTAAGTGGATTAAGAGGAGGGTCTTAGTAACTGCAAAAGCCTAATATCATTTTCTGTGAGTGTAGAAGTTCAACCTATCCTGAGAAATGAGAAATGTATTTGATTTGTGACTAAATTTGAGCTTGTACCTTTGACAAGCTGAACGTCCGTCACATCTGTAGGTCTGTTGCTGCAGAATGGAAGTTATGATGAGTTACAGTACACTGCTGTTACGGCTAGTAAAGTAACTTAGCAGGGACCCAAGTAAGGAGACGGCAAGGAGCTACAAAGAAAAGGGGTATTTATTTATAAAGAAACTTGAGGGGTTAACACAACTGAAAATCACTCCACGAGGAGGGTAATAAACTTACAGAACTAAAAGTAAAAACAACGGACTATACACGTACAGGGTATATGACACACAGGACAGCTATTCAAACAATAGCTGTCCTGGGTGTACACATACAGGACAGACAGAATCCAGACAAGACAGAACCAATGTAAGGTAAACTAAGGGACCAGGCAAGACCGTAACTAACGTTACCACACTGGTAAAGGGATAAATTAACAGGGACAAAAGAACAGACCTAAATAGGAGAAATTAACACAAGGAGCAGGATAAAACAAACAGGCAGAGGATAAACTAATGCAAAAGGTAACAAGGATTAATCAAACCACAGAGCAAAACCAAAACAGGGATCTGGCAGGATACGGGATGCACAATGCTGAACACAGGGTACAGAATACACAACGAACTGGCAGAGAACAGTGCGGAGAGCAGGGTATAAAAGGACAGGGGTGACAGGAGAAACAAGTTTCTGTACCCATTGCAGGTTGTTCTGATGGAACTGAAAAGTTGAAACTTTCTTTCGATTGTGTTCAGTGGTGTTAAAGTTTGTGCCACACCCTGCATGTGATTGCAGCTTACATGGAACAGGGGAGTAAATTCCTAGGAAACAGCTTCACCTCATACATTAAGTGTGCACACTTTGCCTTGCGAGTTGGGAAGATTAAATGTGAGGACAAAACTTCTCAGATCCAATATTACCTTTACTCGGTGAGACAAGTGTTATGAGAAATGGCAGGTGAGATTTAATCGTTTTTGATTAAAATACACTTCACAAGTATGTAGACATAGTTTGTATTGGTTTAAAATGGGCGTATTCATTTTTAAAGCTTCCTTCTGAAATTTCCCAAATGCTTCCTATTTCTATTTCTAGGTGAGCTTAACAAAGCAAGGACTAAGTTTGTGGATCGGGTTTCCAAAGAAGTAGTCAAACAGCTCCTGGACGATCTTTTAGAGGATGGTGTTTTGAATGATGGGGAGAAGGACTCTGTACTGGAGGACAACAGCAGCAGAGCAGACAGGGCACGCTGCCTCCTCGACATCATAAAGAAGAAAGGGGACAGAGCCAGCACGAAGATGATCACTCACATTAAACGCAGAGATGCTGAACTTCATTCGGAGCTGTTTACCAATCAGCCTGTTCTTCCAGGTGAGCTGATTGGCCTATTTATGGTCGTATAAGCGTGTGAGCATTGACAAAAAAACCTCATACTTTATTAATTTATTAACTAAGTGTGATATAATTATATTAATGATACACTGAAACTGAGATTATATTTATTAATATACAGTATGTAGGATCGTACTTTTTATATACTATCTTTCAGTTGTTTAATAGTGTGAGGAACAAGATTGGAAGATGAAGGTTCCTCCAAGTTATGTTATCTGGAGGCATTTTTCAGCTAGAAGTAGAGAAATATTTTAATATAGGGAATTCAAAGAGAAGTTTAATGACACTTTGAATGATATGTGACAGTGATGTTGTGTTTTGCTGCAGATTTTGCCGAGCCCTCAAAGGAGAGCAAGTCATCCCCACCCAGAGTGAAACGGAACGAGAACAGCGTTAGTCATTCATAAATAGTCATTATTTAAATGTGTCTTGTCCGTTTGTCTAACTGTCAGGTTTACACATTGTTAAAATATTTAACCAAAAAGTACAAATATGATTCTTCTTACCTCAGTGAAATTGTTTATCAGGGGAAAGTAAAAATCCCTCTTTATTTACCTTGATTTCAAATGAAAATCTACAATGTGTCATAAATATGTTTTATGCTAATAAGAAGTTAGTATGTCTGTTGAGAAAATAATTTTTACTGTTTTGTTTTTTAGATTTATCCCGTGACAGATATATCCTTCAGGAACCGTGTGGCCCTGCTAATATGTAACAAAGTATTTACTAATGAGAAATTAAACAGGAGTGGAGCTGAAAAAGATGAGGTGAACATGGAGAAGCAGCTCACAACTCTGGGATACGAGGTGGTGAAATATGAAAACCTTACAGCAGAGGTACTTGTAAAAGAGGAAAATAGCATTTCAGTTTAGTTAAATCAGAAGAGTTGAGTTACAACCATAAATAACACCTGACTTGTTGTGTTCTCGCAGGAAATCAATGATGCACTAATGAAATTCTCCCAACACCCTAAACTCAAAGGGACAGACAGTGTGTTTGTGGTTATCATGTCCCATGGTAAACTGGGAGCTGTCCTTGGTATCAACTGGAAAGATGGCGATGAGAAACCAGATGAGTTCCCCGTCAACAACATTTACACACACTTAGGTTCCCAGAAATGTCCAGCACTGCTGAACAAACCCAAGATCATCATCATCCAGGCCTGCAGAGGAGGTGATTCCCATCTGAGCCTTGACTTTATACCGCACATAATTCAGATTCATTAGACGCCTGCTGAATGAATTTCCTGTTTGCTAGATTTAACTAAATGATGTTCTGATGAACACGTTTCAGAGGAGGACGGATCTGTGTTGGTTAGCGACTCGGTGGTCACGGACGATGTTCGACCACCACAACCAGTCCCGTCTGCTAGTGAACTGGACATAGAGGATGACATGGTGCGAAGTGTGCACAAAGAAAAAGACTTCATTTCACTTCTTTCTAGCACCCCTGGTTAGTCTAACGACATTAGCATTTTCTTCACAACATCAAGAGAACGTTGTGAAGAAAACTCCATTACACCTCTAGCATTTAAACAGCTATCAATAATGACCTTATAATAATGAATAATGAATATATTATCTTTTTATAATGTCCCTCCAGATACTGTCGCTTACAGACATAAGGAACACGGATCTTTTCTCATCCAGTTTATTGTTGACGTATTCAACAGTTCCTCTCGACAGGACGACATTGAAGAACTATTCAGAAAAGTATGTTTTGTTGACTTTTTTGTCTTTTGGTGTGAATGTCTAATAACTGAATGCTTATTGTTGGAATAGCTTGAATGTTTGGTAATGATGCTTTCTCACATTTGTCTTACCGATGCTTGCTGTACCGTTTGTTTCAACCACCCAGGTCATGCAACGCTTTGAAGAGTTTTCCAACAATGTAAGACAGATGCCAACCAAAGACCGATGCACTTTAACAAAACACTTCTACCTCTTTCCAAGTCAATGAGACAGGACCAAGTGGCTAAAGCTCTAGCATTAAACTTTGTAACACAACATGTACATGTGCTTTGTTGACAAATCCATACACCCCAACTTCATCTTTTTATGGTTCTGAATATCTATATTCTAGCCGTTTACTACAGTCACTAGTTTTGATAGCTGATGAGCTTTTGTTTAGTCGAAAGTTAAGTGCATTTACATGAAATAATCAATATATATTCATGTTGGTAAGACGATTAACACTTTCTTAAAGTAAGAACAATGGTGATTAGTTGGTATGAATTATGAGTAATGTTTGAGTCTTTATTATGACTGTTTTTCTTTGGTCCATTTTAATTGTTGAACCCCCAAATTTAATATTTTCAGTTTTGGAGAGATTTTTCATTTGTTTAGTTTACGATTGTAAGAAAATAAAGTACTTTATGTGTTTCTCTTTTTTTTTAATTTCTTCGGTATAACAGTGTATTTTAGCATTTAATGCATGTTGTTATGGGTGTTTCCGTTTATTAAATACACTGTAGAATCTTATGTAAAACTAATATGGGCTCATATCTTTTGTATCAAAGAGGTGTAAAACAAAGATATGTAGAGGCCATTTATATTTTAAGTACACAGGAGAATCAAATTGCACTCAGTAGCCTCCTCTCAGAGGCCACTAGTCTGTACAGACTGACAATATGAAAATGTATTTATAATGATCTAGAGCCGACAATTATGAAGGATATTCAAACTCTTAAATATAAAGCAAGCCAAAACAAAATAAAAACATTCATATGAGAAAATTGACCTATTCAGATGTTAATTTCTATTCATCCTGGTACATCCTGTATACTTGGATATACCTAGTTAAAACTAATGCAGTCAAATCAGTTTAATGTTATAAATAAAGAAATAAATGGATGCCAATAGTTAGTTTCAGCTGTATGATAACTTAATTTGTGCTGTTGTTGTACTGTATTATAGTAAAATGCTTTTGTTTTATTTAGCCTATATATATTATAAAAATTATATGTCTAATTCACAATAGTACAGGTCAGTGTGGTTGTGTTGCTTTTTTCTTTCAGCAGAGACTGTCAACCGTCAAAATTCCATGTGTATCTGAGTTCTGTTTTTCAACCTATACCCCGTTCCTTTTTTTTTCTTTTTGACAAGTTGAGACTCAGACACTGACTCAGGTCTGCTGCAGAAAAGCTGTGAGCCTCATTAGACCGATTCATGAGGGCTATGAAGCAGGTTATGTTTCTGACTCAAGGTCACCTCAAAAAGAGACATCCTGTAGCACCAGGAGCAGAAATCACAAGATTATTTGGTGTGCAGTGGTCTTCTTGTTTTTTGCCACATGCCACATGTGCATGTCGTTACTGGTTTTACTAGTTTACAACTTACCTGGAAGTGGTGCTTCCAGATACCTTTGATAGGAGTAGATCTGTTCATGCTGTGTGCTGTAACCCTAAAAGGGTTCTTTACAAATGCTGTGTATGAATATATTTATTTACTTGTGATGGCTGTTTCTAGTAGGCTCGAGTCTAAATTAGGAAGCAAATGGTGTTTGATCTTTAGTAACTTTAGGGAAAAGGGAACTTCAGAGTTCAGATGAAAGTTGAAAAAGTTTCCAAAAGGACAAAGGTGCCCTGTAAAACTGGGAAGTAAATCCCTTTGATACATGCAGAAAGCAAGAGTGTTATTTAAAGATGACTTTAAAACACTGAGTTCATCAGATGGACAAGATTTGAAAAAAATTTAATTAGAAATTATTATAAATAAAAATTTCTGTCAGCAAAAGGCTATCATATTATAAATTAATGCCACAGAAGATTAATCTAATCTTTGCACATACTTTGCCACTTTAAAACTGTAAATGTCTGTACAGGTCATTTTGATCTGCCATGCGGCATCTCTACAGCAGTGGAGGCGAGCGCAAAATGAACATTATCAAAACTGCCAAAATCATAAGAGCAAGACTAACAGAAGGTTTAAAAACACACATATCCTGCCTTTGTGAATGCATGTGTGAAAAGAACAGCACAAACTCTGTGTGATTTAGCAGACAAACTTTACTTGCAAAAAACCCCCCCTCCCAAAAAAACCAAACAAACAAACAAAACAATATCATCACGATACAACACAAAGGCAACAAGTTGAGTAGGCAACATGGTAACATGGTTGCAGTTTGTGCATGTCTGATGTGTCGCCAGAAAACAGATATTAGAGTCTTTTATGGGGCTACTTCAAATTCATGCTGACACTTTTACTGTCAACTTCACTAACAAAAATAAACACATATGTAGCTTGACAGAAGAATATGTTCTGTTTAAAGCTTGGATTTTATAAAATGGCATCAAACAAAAAAAGTTTGTCACTTAAAGACCAGAAAAAATGAAATCCAACCAGACTAGGCCCAATTTTAACAGCTTATTTGAACATACTGGCAGTGTTATAGAGCTTTATATCAGTTTACAATTCATAAAAAACAAAGACACGGGTGGCTAGGAATGAGCACTCATTTTATCACTCGTACTCACCAAGTTCATACATGTAGCTACAAATGAACACGCACACATCCTCTGGCAACTGTACTTCATGCATGCATGCACTCACTCAGACAGAAACACTGGAGCCACGATCAAAAATGCTGCACAACTGGTAAGGCCAGATGAAATTACAGGTGAACTACATGAGATGGCATTAGAAAAAAGTTTGACAGGCAAAATATCCCACACATCAGAACAGCTGTCTTCTTTCCTTTATGCAAGAGTATAGAAAACACCACTTTACAGTAAACTAAACCATGCAGGGCTATTGGAGGGAAGTAGAGGGAATCAGACAGTGGGAAATAAGCAAAAAGACCAGTAAATATAAAGTAACTAAACATTTACACAACAGAGATAAGGTTGCTCTCCAACCACTGCAGGTAAGTGGCCTGTTTACTTTGCCTGTACAACACAAAATAGACATTACAACTGAATAATTGTCATAAGTTGGAAATTGGAATGTAGTAGTATAGTGTTACCATTTAGTAATCTTTTCATTCAAGAATTCACTTTTGGGAGCATCATATCTTTGACAACACTCAACACTCAGATAAACATTTTGCAGCACCACACATTTACAAAACAGTAACTCATGCGAAAACACTTCTGGCCCTGTACACTGTGTGTACATGTGTAAATGTTACGGTACAGTATGTAACTCACCTTGTGCTAAATGTAATAGATTGCATTCATTAAAGCAGGGACTGAAAATATGTGTTTGTGTGTTTTTAGTGCCACTGTGGCTGCCTGAGGTTTAGGCCAGCGTTCCCCCAACAATGGAAGCAATGACAATTCCCAGAACCACACAGCATATAAGAATCATTATTTTCTTCTGCATGGTGTCAACAAGAACATATAAGCAGTCATCCAAAGCAGCAGATGGGGAGAAGAGGAAAATGTGTTAGAAATGTGACTTGTACTTTGCCTGACACATATTACAGTATTTAGAGTAATCAAAACAACATACAGTTTTAAAGAAAAGCATGAAGATGCAGTGCAGTTTGTTTTGTTCATGTGTTCATGCTCTTGGAGTGAGAATGTTGCATTTCCACATTCTACATTTTTTAACTGCATACGTCTTTCCTGAATTTTGTTCATTCCACATTAAACAAAATACAGCACATGCCACAATCACTTTCATGTTTAAAGCCACTTTGTTCACATGGGAGGAATCACTCATTCTGGTGCCATCTAGTGGTATTATCAAAGAAGATAATAAAACAGACAGCAGTGTACATGGGTCCTTCCTGAAATAAGCTGAAAGCAAGAGGTCCACTGAATTTGCTTTGTTTGTTCTGTGGGAACATGTAGTATGCAAAATGTAGGTAGATTTAACTGCTTTTAGACCAGTACCATAAGCTGGTTCCCAGTTCACGGGCAGTTAGTGATGGACCGTTACAGCGCTCACTAAGCAGTACTTTTCCCCTTTTGCCACTCCTAGTTGTAGGCACCATGCTCAGCTCTGTGGGGATTTCATAGGGTCCTAACTGAGTCCAATTGCAAGGGAAATAATGAGGATGGTGAGACATACTGCAATACAACCTCCTGTCAGCATCACCTTCTGGACAGGGGGGAAACGGGAGGAGAGACAAAGTATCAGATAATGATTCAGTGTGAATAGGAGAGAATAAATTAGAAAGAAAATCAAAAGGAAAAAGGGGAAGATAAAAGAAAAGTAATTGTTGCACAATTCCACACTTTGATTTTTTTGTGGGGAAATAATCACATAGATGATCCTTGTGGTGACTTATTCATTGGTGTGTGACGTTTTAAAACCCTCTACCTCCGAGTGTCAGTATAGACATTAACCAAGAGGTGGCAGTGTTGTTCCACTATGGTGGACGTTGATAATCATAGAAAAGACATGATCAATAATAAAATGTTTCTTAAGTGGAGGTACACCATTAAATCACCCTCTTTGTGAACTGTCAGCCAGCTGTTTCCAGTGGATTTTGTCTTATGTAACCACACAAACACTACAGCCATCACATCCCACATGTGATCTACTGGATGACATTTAAAGTGCATGTTGGTTAACGCAACTGAGCTCATGAACTGGGTATTGATACTATAGTGCTTTTACAGATGTGATTGCATTGGAATTACTCCTTATATGTGCTGGTCATGTTTTTCGTTTTGCTTTTCTCAGTAAACAAGTATGCAGAAGTTTGCATTTTCAAAATTGAAACAAAACCACGAGGGGTTGTTGACCCTGATGAGGCCCTGAAACGTATGGTTAATAAAGTGTATTGCACTGGAGAAAGGTTGTTTTCAGACTGGTTTAATAAATAAATTTGTTAAACATTTCCACCATTTCTTATTTTATCTTTTAGTTGTTGGGTGAAGTTCAACTTCTCAGCTCACTTGCTAACTGGATTTCACAGTCTCAGGTGGTGGTCAGGTGTTAGAATTGACTCACGCTGGCGTCCTGTGCAGTCCACCCATCATATATTGATGGGGTTCTATTGATTATTGTGTCAGTGGGTACACTAAAGGACATCGACTGCAGAAGTAACTCTAGAAGTACATGTACATCTAGAATAATTGCTGTACAATATGTCAAATACACTCACGGCACATGCAGAGTACATGACACACGAGCATGCACATACACCGATGACAAGCACTGCACTACATTAGGTACCACTACATGCAAGGCTTCTGATCCCAAATTTTTTTAAGATAGCATGTTTGTTCACATGCATTGTTTTTTTTTAGTTTTTTTTGTATGTGTGACTCACCCTCCGTGCTTTACTCTGGTATTTAACCGCCTTCTTAGTGTCTGATACTGCTCTCTCCACATAGTCTACTGAATGGTCCACATTGTACTCTATGCGGTCTATCATTTCCCCCTGGGAGATGTTAGTTACAGAGGAGATGTAGAAGGCATGTAGACAGGAAGAAGAAAGAGGGAGGTAGATGTGTAGGCAGGAGGAGGAGAAATAGGAGGAGGAGTGGATGTAGGGGTGGAACAATGGGTGAATGAGAAGAGGATGGAAAGGAGAAAGGATAGAGGGAAAGAAAAAAAAAATGACGTGAGAGTCAGTTTGTAGACTGTGAATATTTTGGATCTCACCCGTCTGCCGGTCTTTTTGAACTTTTTGCATTTTGGTATGCTCTCCTTTGCCTGCTCCACATACTCCTGAGCCTGCAGAACACTCCGCTCAATATTGTTCACCAGCTCGCCCTGCACAGAAAAAAGAAATGTCATTGTTACGGTGTTGAGAGTAGAAATCTGCCTGAACTCATATTCTGTACCACCTCTAATCAGACCTCCTCTGTGTGTTTAAGGGTTTTAATTAGTAACACAAATCTGATCCAGTTTCTTTAGCTTCAGTGCTCTTTTATGTTTTTCCAATGATGACTATACTACTGTAGATACCTAACACATTACATGAGAATCGTGTTGTGAAGAGGAGACTGGTGTAATGTGAAGGCTTTGGAAAAGATACGAACAGATAAAACCGAGCAGCAAGAGCCATTGGCAATGTTTAAATCATCCTTCATCACCAAAGAATGCCTCTAGTGGCACATTTAGCATTGATCCAGGATTGTTACAAAAGCAGTCCTTTTGCATTTGAGTGAATATGGAGGTAATCTAATGTAGAGCTCTTCATGTATGCACTGCAACAACACAGTAAGAGAAAAGCTGAGAAATCACGGGTAAATTACCTTGTGGTATTAGAAGGCGAGTGCTGTTCTCTGTTCACTAGGGCTTAGAGTCATTGTTGTGATGACAGTAAGGTGTTGTAAAGGAAAAAAGACAAAGACAAAAAAGAGAGAGAGAGTTGGGGAGAAGAGAGAGCAAAGCTGAGAAAGAGAAAAACAAACAGACTCAAGAATAATCTTAAATGATGCCGTCCCCAGTTTATAAAAGAAGTGTTAGTTGAATTAAATATTTACATTTAGAGCATTCATACACATGACAAGTGAGTAAAACAATCATGCACAATATTACTGAATTACTAGATTCTTAGAAACAATTACTGTATTACTCCCACACCCAAATCATGAGGACAATTCCTGCTACATGCAACAATTTACTCTCATTTTTGTCACTGAGCACATTTTCCTATTCATGTGTCATCTCACTCAATTTTGCTTTTGCATAAGTCAGTCTGAGTTCATCTCTGTGGGGGCTCGGTCCCCACACACATACTGAGAATAATCTGCAAATTTGTACATGCTAACATGTTTGCTGCTCCTTGGATGACAGAAGTTTTCTGTGAATGAATAACATTTTTAGCACATGGAGCTGATAACATTAACTGACATAAATTCTAAACAATTCTCAGTTTACAAAGCCAAAGTCCCTATAATATTTAGTTGTTGTATATAATTTATTGCTCTGACAAAACAGGAACACTGTTAGTTGCCAATTCGGAAGTTCCACATCTTCCTTTCAGCTCATTAATGATAGTTACCATAAATGGTTTGATGGCTGAAATCACAAACACAGGAAATCCCCATATTCTAGCGAAGTGATCCTCCCCAAAATTCTGTCTGAATTTACTGAGATAGTGTGTAAATAAACGTCCAGATGGAGCTGAAAACATAACCCCCTTCTAACTCTGCTGGCATCATCAGACCTACATTTATACTAGTACACTCGACAACTTGCATGTAAATTAAAAGATTGCCAGTTTCTGCCACAGTGAAGTGGAGTTATTTTCATGACAGGCAGAAGCAGCAGCTGCTGCAGTGGGCTAGCTTGGTTAATGATTTTACAGTTGGGAAGGGAGTGTGTTACCGAACTGCTGTATTAGCCAACCGCCCTATCTAACCACAACTCTGACTCTAGAAACTAGGCATTAGGCACTGCTGTGTTTTTTTTTTTTTTTTTGCAGCATTAGCAGGTTTGTTTGCCAAAATCAAACCAAGCTGTAGGTACTAAGAGAGTGAGAAGGGATCGCTGTTTTCACCTGGCTCTCCACCAGCATGGCCATGTCCATGAACATATCGTGAAGCTCTCTGATACTGTTCTCCAGCTTGATAATCTCATTGTGCCGCGTCTCGATCTCATTCATGGCTTGCTGGGTGATGTTGTCCATAATGATCTAAGATGGTATAATTGAAGGAAATGGTTAGGGAGGTGAAGGGCTAGATTCGAAACAGGCTTTGCATGCATTCACATTGCATTTGCTTTTTCGCTTACCCCAGAGGTAAAGATAGCTGGATTGTCACTCTCCAACATGCTTTCTAGCTCCTCATTTGTTGTGTTTCTCCCAGCTAAAACAAGACACACACACACACACACACACACACACACAGGAGAGTATGACCATGGCGTGGGTGGTTAGAAATTTACACAGTGTCTTAAGCCCAGGAATTAACACGTGTATGTGCAGTGATATTGGATTTGAAGGGTTCTCAACACTACAGTGGATGAGGACTTGCATTGGGAAAATTCCCTAGATAATAACAGTCATCCCAATTCCTTCTTTGCGTCTGTCTGAGGGGTAATTAAAATGAAAGCGGTGCGTCCCTCTTTTCCACAGGGTAATTTTCTTTTCTATCCATCTGCCTCGACTGTGTATACTGCGAGTTTAACTCTACGCTTCGTCTGTGAACAACAGTGGACGGAATGGAAAAATAATTTGTGCCATCTAATGCAGGGATTATAGAGCAGCCATTGATAATGGTAAATATCTACAAATAAAGAAAGAAAGAGAGACAGAAGCAGCATCCATCTCAGCTGATCTGAATGTTGCCTGTTCACACCTGTAGACCTACAGTTTATTTTCTACTAAATATACATTAACCAGAAAAAGCCTTCTAAGCCGTACTTTGTGATCTTATTGTATCTTTTTCATCATATCATATTTTCAGGACGGTCAGGCACATTGCAACTTTCCTTCTTTTCCTACTCAAACATAGTCTTCTAGATTACGATTAGAAGAAAGAACTACATGCTTTACACGTTTAGAAGTTATTTAGAACACTTCCGATCTCTGCTTCTCAAGTCTGAAAAACCTAAGAGTTCGCTGTCTTGCCCTTTCAGAAGGAAAGGACATGGACATATCCGTCATGTTCTGATAATATCAGAACACTGTGGAAAACGGAGTTTCATACTTGCAGATAATCCTTTGACATTTCCATTCCATCTCAGCAAAGCTTGACTAAACAAGCCTCACAAATCTAAGGTGTGTAGTTTCATTTTGAATGTAAAGACCAAAGGAAAGCTTCAGTCTTCACCTACTTATTCAGTACCTTAATACATTTTCTTCAAATCCCCACAGCTACTTATAGCAAACTTTCTAGCTCTCTATCTACTGACCCTGCCTGTACGATATCATGTCATCCTGCTGATATCATGTGTTCTTGCTCTTTGCTCCTCATCAATCTCTATTTTCCCCAACAGGCTTGTCCTATTTCACAACATTCCCCTACACCTACATCAACATCCCTGCGTATGAAGATTGCCTGCAGAGCTGCTTCTCTTGGGCTCCATTTCTGCCTCCCTGATACAGTAACCCACAGTCACTCAGGCAGCATCACATCCAGTCTTTCATTTGCACATCTTAAATTCTCTGTGGAGCTAGATATATGCAGTTTGTACATCTCTTCCACACAATAACACCCTGCCTTCCCAGGAACAGTTACCTGGCGTACAGAGCCAGCCGAGCTATTGGCATCACTTCTATCAGCTGTTATTTGTCATGTTATATTAATAATAAACACATGACCTTGTGGACATATTGTAATTACAGCCAGAACAATACAAAAACTTCAAAAAAAATCTTCTAGTTCACATATTAAAGACCAGGGGTCACTGCAACAAGTCACAAACAACAAGTCCAACCAGCAAAAATTAAATATTCTACAGGAGAGTTCAGAGATCACAACATTGTCACATTTTACATTTGATCTTTGTGTTTCAATACTTGAAAGAATGTTACTTGCATGTGAGCATATCTTAACCTCCAGATACCAACCTTATTGGTTTGGGATCATAAAGAACCTCAGATGGAATATGGATTGTTATGGCAGGAAAGAATTATTTAGATTTTGTACCAATGGAAAAGTAGAGCAGATTGTTTTAATGATGGTCTCTCTCTTTTTATACAGCTCCTACTTTCCCTGGAGAAATCTACATGGGGAAATTAGGTTTATTCAGTCCCCTATCACGATTACAGTACCTACATTTCTCGTTTATGTGTCGGTCAAGAAATCAGTTTACATGAGAAAGTTGATAGTAACTGATATTAGTTAACTGTATCTAAACACAGTCTCTGTCAGCAAAATGCAATTGAATTATGTAAAGTTAATGTACCCTGTGGAAATACTGTATGAAAACTTTAGTACAAGAACCTAGGATTCACACTTCAGTGCAGTATAGCCAAGAGTACAGTAATTTTATACCACAGATTGTTTCAGTTAAAACATTTTAAAGGTGTAAGGGGGTTTAAGAAATCAGAAATCAATAAAAAAAAAATCAGAAAGTAAATAAATAAAACTAAATAAATAAAATAAATAAAACTTGTATTTGCAGCTGTACTGTTGCTGTTTGTAGCTTCATATTCACTCTAAAGATACAGATTATCTAAATATTTCACAAAATGTCAAAGCATTCGTTAAAATACACAAGCTTATAAGTTTTCATCATGTAATTTAATTGAATTGATTTACACAGATACCTCTGCCAGATAAAACCCATAGAGGCAAGAACCAAACATCTATTCCTAACCTAATCAGTGTGTGTGTTTGTGTGTGTGCATATGTGTATGTGTGAGGACCACTGGTAGCAGATCAGGTGATTCGATGGTGAGTGATGTAGGTCAGGAGTCACAGCTAATGATTGCCCTTTCATGAATACAACACTGATGAAGCTTCGCTCCCACATTTACCAGTGCATGAACACGTGTTCATGTGTGTTTCAGGGTGCACCTTTCTCTGATAATACATTTGGCATATTCTGTCTAATCCAAACTTTATATCCACATCAACTATGATTTTAGTTGTGCTTAATTGTGTTTGCGGTTACATGCCACTTATGAATAAAAATGCTGTTCAATTCCACGAATGACGAATAAGAGAGTGACGTCAGCACATGAATAGGAGTGAGTAACCACATTCACCACATCACTGTAATCAATTCCCTATTCGCCCAGCCTCTCAGAAAATCATGTCTCTATCATTAAGGCTAAAACTACAACATTAAAGAGGGTCAGAGTTGGAGTTGAAGGACAGAGGCCACAATGAGTCATGAATAACTGTGAAAAAAAAATGGCACTGGTCTACCCTACCCCATTTATCACACCCCCACCCCCTACCCCTCTACACCCCCCCCCCACCACCACCACAACACATACACATACACACCTCGTTGGCTTTTTTAGAGCCCTGACAGGATACGAGGGAGGCTCTTATTTGTTGCCATAGAGACCCAAACCCTGAGAAACCTAATATAAAGCCAAGGAGTCTCACTTCACCCGTTGTGTTTATGGACTATTAAATCATTCATACTATGTTGCTACCAGTAACAGTATTATGTCATTTCCATTGTTATGTAACACAAATGAAGTGAGACCCCCAAGGAACAGAGTGAAAGGCAAACCACACAAATTTTCACGCACGCAGAGTGAAAAGAAGCAAGTAATTTTCATGCCTCAGTTTACTGCAATTTCACCTGCACAGAAATGACAAAAGCATGTATGTTATCGGCACACACAGTATGTCGAGAGGTTTGTAATACGTGTTAGTGTACAGATCTGTCCTTTTCCTGGTATTTTAAGTGTTTCTCTGAAAGGCATAGGAGAAAACGATAAATCATGATAATCAAATGTGATGTGTGAAAGCAGTGACCAACATCCTCTTCATCCTGCATTCAGCAATTAAATGTGTGATAACATGCATTCTCAATTAATAACAGAGATGAATGGTACAGGATTGCCATTAGGGTCGGCAGCGGCTCAGTTGGGGGTCAGCTCAGTTGGTAGAGTTGCTGACCATAGGGTCGGAGGTTCGTGCCCCGCTCCTCCCGACCACGTGTCAAAGTGTCAAATAATCTGGAGTAAAACACTGTGCCAAATCAACATGCCAACAGAGGATTTGCTGTGGCGACCCTGAACTCACGGGATAAGCAGAAAGGACCAAAAATTAAATAAAAGATAAAGAAAAAGGGATTGCCATTAGACTGGCTTAAAGTACAACAGTGTTATTGTGTTTCAATTAAATATAGACCCTGTGTGACTTCTAAAGATGACTTACTTTCCTAGATACAGTGGGAAGGTTAATCTCCATAAAGTAAGAGACGGCGTAGTTAAGTTAGCTTAGCTTAGCACATATAGTGAAAGCATGAGGAAACAGTTGTCCATGTTCTGTTCAAAGACCAAACAAACAAAATTCGCCTAACTCGGCGGTATTCCAGAAAGCCGCTTTGACAAACTATGAACTTAACCCTGAACTTTGAGATTAACCAGAGATTGGAAACTCTTACATTTTCACTCCCAGAAAAGCAGATTGAGGTTAATTTAACCAATTCTGAGTTTGTTCACTCTGAGCAATGATGACTGTAAAAATCCATCATCAGTCGCACTAAGAAACTACGATTCACCATGGCAACGGGTAAATAATGAGCAGAGCCTCGATGTTATTCCAGTGGAGACAGAAAGGTTAATGTGTGATATAAATGCAGATTTATCTTTAAAACCCACCTGCAGCAGTGAAAGTCAGAGAAATAAGTCAATAAATCAACACTGTTACATTTGATGCCATATATGTCCATTCATTCAATTTATAGCAGACCTGGATTCTGGCTTTAAAAGTGATAGAACATTTTAGACATTTAATAATATTGTTCAAAAGCATTCAAAGACTATTACATTCACAGAGACTAACTTAAAGTTGGCTTCAGATTCAGTCAAGTTCCATTATAGGCTGACAGTATCTGCAGACAGCTCATAAGGGAAGAGAAACAGAGGTGAATCTGAACAGCAGCAGCTTCATGATGCAGTGTAAAACAAGTAGGTGACAATGCAGGAGTCTCGTGGTTAATTCATTTTTTAATACTAAAAGTTCAGCCTCACCATAATCATTCTCAGTCATACTTTCCAGTCATCATTTCCAATATGATGACTATAACTATTATAGAAATGTTCCAACAGTGTGACTAATCGCAGGTCACTGCTTAAAAAAAAAATCGAATTATTTCAGTCTTACATGATTTCAGCTTCACCCAGATATTTTTTTATTTACAGTGGTTATCGTGATAGCACATGTTCAAATGCAGTGAACTGTTCTAATATCCACAGTTACACTTTAATAGAAAAATGTGCAGTGAATAGATTTTATTCCGAGCTCAATCAACGCTGTTATATTCAAAAAACATTAACACTGGTCAGTTTAATAATGGCAGTATAAAAAAGCTGTTTTTTTTAGAAACAGAAGAGGTTAACAGTGTCATGCTGCCTCTGGACTACATTTACTTATTTATAAAGAGCAATGTTACAGCAGCTGAAAGTTGACTGTCAACGATTTCAGCTCTGACCTCATTGCAGTGATGTCAAAATGGACTCCAGGGTATGTTAGTACTTGAAACATTGGAGCTTGTAGTCTGAAGTTATCATTTGGCTTGAGCCAAACGGAATGTCTGCATAGATGTTAGTCTGTAATGTTGTTTCTTTTTTTTGCACACCTTAAAGTTAGCAAACCTGCTAAATAATGGGTGAATACTGCAGAAATAGAGTCAGATCAGAAATAGCAGTAGCATCGTGCAAACTGCTTGGAACTAGTGCAACCATTTCAATCAGAATTAAACAGAACAACTATATGTAAAAAGCTTTGGCGATTGACGCCAACAGGTTGGATTTGGAGGCAATGTTGGTCAAAAAAATAGGATCAAAGATGCTGTTGTGTTTGCACTGACATGTCTTACCGTTACTCTTCTGCAGGTCTAAACGGAGGCAAACAAGAGAGGAACGCAACAGAAACATCGATACTCAATCTGACAGACCAGACTGGTTTTCCTGTTGTGTGTGGCACATTTATTGATTTAGACACAAGCCAAATCAAAGGACTTGACAAAACTCAAGTACAGCTCACTTACTGTATAACCCTGAATGAACAAATTATGTTACATCGAAATATAGAGCAAATGGTAACAGAAGGGAGAAGCTTTACTGAAAATGACAGAAAACCTGTTTTTATCAAAACCAAAAACTGCGTTTCTTTTTTGCCTAAATCTAATAATGTGTCATCTTCTTTGTGCTCACATTGCTTATCTGTGCTCGGTGTGTCTGATTACTTCCTTGATAACTCAGATCAGAAAACGCCTCCTGTGACTCCATCAGCTGACAAATCAAATCCAAATGGATCAGGAAGTGTGTTCAAACTCCACGAAGAGGCTCTGCTAGTCTTTCAATAACCCCCAAGAAAGTAGGGTGTGTTGTCACTGGAGGTCTTTTGATCTGACTGTGTTTAGTGTAGATGTACCGAGTGCACCTCACACATACACTACACGACTGACCTGACTGCATGTGGTCTCTCTAAACTGTCAGATGTACAGAGGAAATCACACATAATCCAAGTGCCCTGCGACATAACTGCCCCTGCTCTCCTCTGCCATTACCACTACATGAATCATTCTTTTCTTTATGCATGCTTGGGTGTCTTTGTGTATAATGTGACTCAATGACGTTTAGGGGCAGCTGGCATGGCGAGGCCTGCCAGGATAGCGAGGCAGAGGCCATGTCAGCTGCCTGGTCCAGCAGCCTGGGGCCCGCAGCTAATACCTGTCCAATCAAATCATGCACACAGTCTGACACGAGCAAGAGGAGCTCAGATCGAAGCTGCAGAACCCTGGCATGTGCATGCATATGGGTGTGGGTGTTGGTGATGTATGTGTTTTGGAAAGTGTGAGAGTGGTTGTTTTGGTACACTACAGCAGACAAATTCAAAATAAAATATGGATGAGATGAACTGAAATTTCTCTCTAAACAAAACAAATAAAGAACAGTTTGCTTTTGTTGTTGTGATTTGGGTGGGAGGATATTGGTTTGATGTACTCTAGCTTTTATGTTATTCCCAAGTTAAAGACCATTTTTAATGAATAATGAATGTAACTTTGACGGTGTCTCAATCTTTTACACTCTCTTGTTTTTTCCTAATAAAGTAAAAATACACTGTTTTTAGCATTAGCTCCTGCAATCTGAGCAAATGTGCTCATGGTTATCAATGCAAAGCCAATGTTCAAAAGTCTTTGCAAATGTAAAAAAAACATGTGACTTTTAGATACATTAACATACAGCTGGCATAGAAAAAATAACCCAGTTTAAAACAGTCACTTTTTGTTGTTTTCCAGCTTGAAATGAAAACAAACTCAAAGCAGGTTACAACATTCAAGTGAAAGAAAAAATACTACCAACTCTGAAAATTAATAAAAAAGCAAATACCTTGATTTGGACCAGGATCCCTGCACACACTATGATTGACAGGCACTTTTAAAAGATCTCAGGGACTAAGTGGCGAAAAGGCACAAGCCTGGTACTGACTGGTACAAGAGAATTTCAATCCATCCAGAAGCACAGTTAAGTTTAGTACTTCCATGACTCTGCCCGGGTCAGACACAGTGAGGATCAAACCAGTGAGAGAGGCTACCAAGAGACTTGATGGCAAAGAGTGGTCACTTTGCGCACTTGACCACAACATCACAAGTGCTCTACACTCCTGGAACCTGAGGAAAAAAGTGTGTTTTGCTGCAGTCTCACTTTTTCTCAAGTGCAAAAGTCTGGCTCTTAGAAAGGGTTGCAAGAAAAAAACAAAACTCATCAGGAAAGTCTCGTTTGAGCTTTGACAAAGATTATCTGACAGATTCGGAGGCCAAATAATAAAATGATTCGAGACCAGATTCATAGACTAAATTTGAACTCTTCCGTCTTAATGCCAAATGGTACATCTGGCCAAAGACAACACAAGTCACCATCCAGAAAACACCATAGCTCCATAGAAGCGTCCTTTTGTGGACATGTTTCTCCTCAGCTGGAACACATGTCAGGATAGAAAAGAAAATGGATGGAAAAAGTGCTGTCAAATTCTTGAGGAAAATGTGGAAAGAAGAAGGTTCACTCTTCAATGTGGCTGTGACCAGAAGCACACAGCCACAATAAGCATGCAGTGGCTGAAGCAGAAAAAGTGAATGTCCTCACATGGCCTAGTCAGAGTCCAGACTTGATTGCTATTGGAAATGTGTTTGGTTGGTACTCAAGTACTCAACTGGACTTGTGGGTCCGTCCCACAAGCTTCCACAGGGGGGCTATCGTTCCAAAATCCAGTTTTTCTATTCAAGTAATTCTATTTTATATATTTTTTTGTATTCATTTTCAAAAGTTGTTTGATCCTTTACATTTATATTTTCACCTGGAACAAAAGATAAAGGTTTTTTGTCTATACCCACTGTCCGTGCAGTTTGTACGAGGGTGGTGTGGGGATTACTCACTGATCTCCAGCTGCCTCTGAATGCGTCCCTTGCACCGTTCCCTGTAGTCCGACTGGGTGGTGTTGTATTCTGACATCACCTCAACAAACTTACGGGACAATGTGGAGTGCTGGAGATATAAGGAATAACAACAGATTTCACTTACAACTGCTTCATGCCTGCAATAGACACCAAATTGATATTAAGAATGCTAAAATCCAACTGAACTGCAAAACATACAACATATTTTTAAATATACATATATATATATATATATATATATATATATGTATTACACACTAATTCTAAGCAAGTATTGACTATATAGACTCTTCAATCTGTAACAACATCAGCAACATCATTCAAAGGATATTAGTACACATACTAAATAAATATATTTGAGGATGCTGTTGATGGACAACATTGTCCCACTATGCAGTATGCAAGTGGGACACAGCTGCTTTCTCAACTGATATCTACCTGTGTTTTACGTATCCTCAGGTCAGCTGATGACCTGTTCTGTCCTTCTTCTTGTTCAATGGTTTGCTGGATACCTGGACAGATAAACACATGTGCAGTAAAGAATAAAGATTTAATCCCTGAGGGAGTGCTCCTCTCAAAAATCCTACCCCCCCCCCCCATACAAAAAAACAGAAACAAAAAAACAAAAACACAAAATAAAAATGTTATTGGATTGCAGGCACAAAGAAATATCACCCTTAGAGATTAAAAACTAAATGAATTTCACCTGCAATAAAGTGCAATAAAGTGGAATTTGGGCTGTATTTACAAAACAACACATTTTCTAAATTAAAGTTTTTGTCTGCAATGCCTGCAAATAAACCCAACAATAAATTGTTTCTACTCACGGGTCAGTCTGCAGTCTGGTTTAACTTATTTGACTGTCCTCTTGACCTCTATTGTTGTCCAAAAGCTATTAATATCAGCCACACACCACCGGTGAGATGTTTCTTTATTGCAAAACGCATACCCAAGATATTTAAAAAAAAAAAAAAAAACAATTCCCCCAAATGCTCTGAAACTCTACATTGCTGTAGAAAGTAATAGTAATTCAGAGCATGCGGTGCAAATCATTAAATGCTGATTTTATGACCATCACTTAATTGCCGGGTACAATATGTCAAACTCCTGTGTAGTGATGCACATTTTATTGTACATTCACACAAGAGTCACCTCTAACAAACACTGTAGCAACAGGGTCAACCACAGAGCTATATACAGCACAAAACTACATTTGCACACAAAGTGGGTAATAATATTATCATATAAATGGTACATAATATGTTTAGATAGTTTTAAATATCACAGCGACAGTATATATGTGCACGACACAAATTTTAAAGAATCACACCTCAAATCAGTCACTAAGCTGGAAAGGCAAGTACAGGAAATGTGGTAATGACATGACAATTTACAAATGGCTGGGTTGACTGCTCTTCTCTCTCCTTTAGAGGATTTTGTGTAATAAGCACTTTCCTGACTCTGTCTTCACAGTCAAACCTCAGCAAGTCATTGTAAAGGAGTGACTGCCAAGCATAATAACGTAAATGAAAGTGATTGTCAAGTGTGACGCCATGTAAAGTATCAATCAATTACTGAATTACACAGACATGTAGGAACCTGCTCACTTACATTCCCATTTGTCTGTCATTTAAACGTAGATGACACGGCTATGCCAGCTCTTTGGCTCAGCTCCTGCACGTTTAGCACCACTGTGTAACATGTCTACACCTGTACCTGCCCGTACTGTATATAATGTACAGCACAGACTGTACACACACACAGCTTAATATGAGTAAACTAGCTATGCTACTGTACAATAGAACATCCCAGCTGATGAGTCAGGCAAACAATGAACATGTTGATGAACATGTACATGTTAAAACTTCTGAAAACTCTGAAACACTAACATCAGTTTAGGCACGCAACTGTTTCACGGAGGTGATTTTCAGCACCCATTTCTTTAGCTCTTCAGCAACAACTGAGTATTGTTTGAATGACACACAAAAGCCAAGGGCCACCCCCAATATAGCTACAGTCTAGACTTTGTCTTCCGCAATAATTATCCTTTTTTCAAAGCAGACATTATACTTAAGTTCCAAATAGGAATGGTTTGAATTGGCTTTAATGTATTCTGTAATATTAATAATTCTAAGATAATGTGGTCATGATTGCAAAACTTTTGTGCAGATGATTACATGCACCGCTTGGGTTTTGCTTAATCTGTGTCATTCCTGATTAAGGCTTCTTTGCTGACAACCTAAATGTGTTTAACATCCACTGAGCATAAAATTAGTCAGGAACCTGAACTGACACATGTTTGTTAAGAAAATTGGTTGCAATTACCAATTTTTTTGTTAGGTTATTTTTTTTTTTTTGTACAAAAACTAAAACTTGTCTCTGTCCAGAAGTAAAAAAATCTTGGCTTAAGATTTTTTTATTTGTGATTGAAATGCTGTCACAAATTAAGTAGAAAAACATTTTGTCTACAGTGTGGATTATACACTGCTGCCCATGAAGTTGGAATCATTTTGTTTTCAGACACATTCCTATTTTTAGCAAAGGTCAATTGTATTTAAATTTTCATCGTGATATGTTTGGAAATGTAAAATAATTTCCTGAGAAGAGGAAAAAAAATGTATTCCATCTTTATGGGCAACAGTGTACTAACGATTTGTTTTCTCAGCTGTACGACTCTTTAAATACAGTACGGAGAAACACATAAATGTCTTATAGAAAGAGGCTTAATTATAAAAATGTTTTTCCATGAATACCACAATTTTATCTTGCAATTTACAAGTGTCTTTTATTGGCAAGTGTTTCTCTCAAAAAATTCCAGTAGCTGCTAAAAACAGATTCAGAAATCTACCAAGATCACTTGTGTGTCATCCATCTTCTTCCATTTGACTGATTGAGAATCAATCAGAGAATCAATCAGTCAACTGGAACAAACAATGTTTCTTCCTAAAGAAACATCCTTTAATTTATCTTATTAGTCAGACTGCATTATCAACACCACGCAGACACACACACACACACACACACACATAACCACACATATACACACACACACACACAGCCAGGAGGAACACAAAGGTATCCTATGGCAACAACTTAATAGACTAGACACAATAAGAAACATGGGATGCAGAGCCTATTCTATTATTTGTACTTGTGTCAAGTGTGTGTGTCACTGTACTGTACAGTACATGTATGTGGACACAATTCTGCATTTATGTGTGAGTGTGTAGGCTGCAAAAACACAAAGGAGTGTTCTTCTAGCTCTCTGAACAGAAGTTGTGTTCTACTTTTCTCTTTTCTGAAAGACACTCTACATGGATTTTTTATCTGTAACCTCTATTCTTCGACAGCTGAGCCTTGCAGGGAGACATACAGAACTTTATATACTGTTTGTTTTCACAGCACAGGATTTCAGGAAGGGCAAAAATGTTGTAGACGTTAAAGGAAAATAAAAATAAACAGTGAAACTACAGATTAAGAAAATTTTAGGTGTCTCAAACACACACACGTGCACGCGTGCACGCACACGCACGGACACACACACACACACACACACACACACACACACACACACACACACACACACACACACACACACACACACACACACACACACACTCTCTCTCTCTCTCCAATAAAGACTCTTAATAGATGCTGAGGGTGTGATCCAGGAGCAGCTTCACATAGATTGTGCCCGCACACAGTATGTTACTATGACATTAGTCAGTTTGTGTGCACAATCACGAGTAAAACTCAGTGTGTGCTGTGAGTGACACTAATCACTCTGCTCACTGCAGCACAGATTCCATGTGTAAACTGAGTTGTCTGTTAGCTGCCAAATGTTCCACAGTTCATTGTCTCATTAGATCTCAGTTGTTCTCCTCTCTACAGGCTAAATATGAAAAGCTGCACACACTGATTAGGGATATAGTTTCAATATTGCAACACAGGTTTTAGGAGCGACTAATGATTGCATATACTATTCATTTTTCATTGATGGATTCCCTCCAATCATCCATTATCTTAACCACTGATCCTGTTAGGGGTCCTGGGGGTGCTGGAGCCAATCCCAGCTGTTATTGGCCATACAGCAGGGTACACTCTGGACAGGCTGCCAAACTATCTCAGGGCAGATTCCAAGATAACATCTTCAAATTGTTTTGTGTGCCCAGAGCTCCTCAATTATTTAGTTCACTGTCTTGTAAGACAAAGAAAAGTAGCAAAGCCTCACAACTGATAAGCTGGAACCTTCACATATTTTGTATTTCTGCTTGCTTTGCTTGACTGATCATTTCTGCTTATGGTTGCGGAGAAAATCCTTCATACTGGAGCCAACAGAGAATAAAGTGATTTATTGTTTTGGACCATAATTAGATATAAATACCAACCTTTTTTGAGCTGCTACTTTAAAGACAAAGAGTTTCTTGCGTTAGGTATCCTAAAACTGATAATATTACTTGTCTGCTGATCAGACTAAAAAAGAAATAAAGCATCTAACATTTGCAATGTAACAGGTATTTATCTGAACACAAGTTGAATAAAAACAGCCAAAAGGTTAAACTGTTACCAAAAATGATCATAAGTAGCAGCTCTAGCAGGAGATAAGACAAGACGTGTACTCACTCTTCAATTTGGAGCGCACTTTGTTGGCCAACTTTTTGATGTCTGCCATGAGATCCTCTAGTTCATCCTTAGTTTCTGAAGAAGGAGAAGCGAGAAGAGGAGAGTAGAGGAGGCCAGGAGGAGAGATTAGTGGGCTTATGTGAAACAACACACTTGTATATACTAACTCACCCACAGAAACCTGACAGAATCAATACTGACATACAAGAAACCCCTCTAAGTGTCAGTCCCAGAAAGGAGAAACAATTCATCTGTTTCAGTGTGTAGCAGCACAAACCGTCCCTCTTCATGCTTTGTCTTTTGTACCAGCACCCTTCCCATCTTTCTGTAGTCCTACTGTCCTCTTTCTATTCTGGCTTATACCTGCAAACATACATTCTATTGTGTCTGTAGAGACAGAAAGCTGAACCTCATGTGGGTAGATGAGTACATGTGGGTGTGGATAGCTAAGCTATTTGGGTGACCACAGGAACATGCAAAATCACATTGGAATGCAACACAATCTAGTCTACAACAGGATGAATGAATTATAACCAGGGTTTGCAACAAACTAGACAGCATATTGTGTCATCCAAACATGTCTCAATACACAAGTGGTTAGAGCTGTTTACAAACACTATAGGCATAAAAATTAATAAGGTGATGGTGGGGACCCTGCTGTGCTGGCAAAGTACTGAACTCTATCTCTAATGTTTTAAGTTATTAAAAAATTTCAATCTTCTGCCAAAGAGCAAATTAAGTAAAAGTGGCTCCCACTGGGACATCACACCAGGGATACGGGAGGATTTCTGTTACTCAGCAAGAGGAACACAAAGTGGAATCTCTGCTAACGCTAAGCTACTTGTCAAAAGGAATCTTAGACATAGTTCCACTGCTCTAAAACCTCCTGTTGAAATCTTAGTTTAGAACTGAGATCATTGTCCAGTTTATCGGCCACAGGGTAAGAGAAAATGCATTATTCAGTGGGTCACGTTGCTATTGGCTGTGGGAGAACATGGAGGCCACACCTCCAGATAATCAGAGAAGGTGCTCATGAATAATGCAAATCCTATGTTTATAGATTCCACACAAAGGTCAAGGTAACTTTATTATCCCCAAGGGGCAATTTGTTTTACAGGGAGCAGCACAAAAAGAAGAATAACAAAGGGAGTTATGGTGTAGGAGTCACATATTGTGTAAAGAATGAAAGAAGTAGCTGCACCATCATTGCACTAAGTGGGTGTGAGGTGCTTCGTATTGTTGATTTCAGAAACAGTGACATTTTTGGTCAAAGGTGTGGAGGAGGAGGATTTGTTTCGATGTGCACTTTATTTAATTAGAAACTTCTGCTCCGTGATTTAGCTTCTTTGCTGTGCTGCTGAAAAAAGCATGTTGTTTCCAGAAGTAGAGTAAAAAAAGAGACGTATCAGGTGGTCACATACACACGGGTTATTTTTTGTCACTGATCAAGAGAAAAACACATTATTCTATTTGCATTAGTAGCGAAACAGAAAAATATGAGTGTTACTCATCCATGCAAACTCCAAAAGGCAGTAGCACTGAAGGATGCTGCAGTGATCGTCATGTCATCCGGAAGAAGAATCGATCTTTCATTTTAATCTTTTCTTTTTTGTGTCACTCTTTAAAGCTATAATCACAACGCCAGTTTGATAACCACGTTTTACAGACACTGACTACTGTCTGAAAACATTTTGTCCAACGTGGTAGGTCAGGTTATCATGATAATGGTGTCATTTTAAATAGACAGAGTTTGTGAGAGATAATGGGGGATTATTTGCATTTAAACTGTTTATTTGATTAATCTGGTCAAATAATATTTTCATGAGTAATTTTAGTCAAAATTGGAACTCAAAAATCTGTATATTACTCTAACATATCCAGCTTTTCTTAAAAAGAAGGTGCATGGAACCAGCTATAGTAGTTTGCCTGTCTTTACCTTTGATGAAAATGTTTTAATATTTTGTTTGATCGAGTATGTTCCAAATGTATCTTAATGTGGAGAGGTGCTGTCCATGATTTTGTAGCGTTCTTATTTATTATATTTTGATAGTGACTGATACCTGAATGGCTGAACAGAGTGTGATGAAGAGTAGCAGAGATTAGAGTGTAGCAGAGCAGATGTAATGCCCGCAGCAAAATGCATTACTAAAGATGAACAAACAGTTTTTTACCATATGAGCACACATTAATAACAAAACTAACATTTTTGTGTTAGCTTGTTAAAACTGTATTCATAATTTGCAGACCTGTGAGTTCAGGGTCGCCACAGTGGATCATTGTCCGCATGAGGATTTGTCACAGTTTTTACGCTGGATGCTCTTCCTGACGCAACACTCCACAATTTCTACCAGGCTTGGACCGGCACTGCACAGCTGGGGAGGGCAATGGGCTGTTGGGGGTACAGTGTCTTGCCCCGAGACCCTTTGACATAGAGCCGTAGCTGGGTATCAAACCATTAACCACTGTGGTCCGTAGACGACTGCCTTACCAACTGAGCTACATCCGGAAGAAGATGTAATACCTAATATCCCAGTGTTATTGTAAAGGAAAATACTATTAGAAAACAAAAACAGCCAGACAGACATACTACTGCTCACTCTTTATGATGACAGATTTACCTGTTACATTTTTGCACATCTGTTAATGTTGTACTTTAACTAGCCCTATTATGCATTTATAATAGTTAATAATGGTTAATAAATGCTTTCAAATGCTATTCTAATCACATACAGTATAAGCACATTGGCATCAACAAGGAAAACATGTTTTATATTATTGCAATGGTGTTCTACAATATTTTTATTCATTATCTGTTTAACCACCCACATTATGGAGAAGTTACAGTTTCTGGCAAATACACTATTAATAAATGAAAATGTGCTTATGGTTATATTGCTGTAATAAAGCATGAATTAAATGTTTATAATTTGTTTAAATGGTAAAATGTGTTTTCTACTTGTTTAATTTTCAGAGAGAAATAAATGAGAGGCTGAAAATAGAGAATAAACAGGAGGGAAAAGGAGAATGATTTTCACACAGATTCTCTCATTCTCCCTGGAGCATTAATCGCCATTTTTAGCACATTGCAAAGAACTGAGAAAGACATTTATCATCTTAATGACATAAGAGAACCAAATCTCCATATGTTAACAAGCCCCAGGAAGCCAGCCGACATAAAAGATAGTCCTTAAGACCAAACTATTCCATCAAACCAAATTGCCTGCAGGACTTTTCTCTAATAACTTTGTTTTTGCATGCTACCTGCTTTTTTAAAGCTACATGTAAATCACAAAGATGAATCAGACTGAAAAACCATAGAAAATCTGCACCCAGCTACAGATTCAGTGCATATTTTGATTACACAGTGATTCAATAACTACTAGATGTTCAATTATTAAAGCATAACATTTGCATTGATTTTGTGATAAGAAAGAAGCCAAAAAATGATTATTACATTATTATAAAATCTCCATCTCTACAGCTGCATAGTAAATCTACATTACACACTATATGAATGCTTCACATGACAGTTTGAGATATCACACTAGCCCAGTGTGATGAAAACTCCTAAACAATGAAATGTCAAGGGCCCACCACAATGATGATATGCAATGATTTTATTCACACTCAATATTATACTTTATGTTCTATGAATACTAGTCAGCATCTTATTGACACAAACGCTGACTGTAGCATAAATCCTAAAAACCAACCTGTCTCAAAACATAAAACTACACCAGCTCCGAGGAGATGGTGAACCTATTATCCACTAATCAACAAAGCACTACAAGCTGGTAATCTGCTTTACAGATGTTTTCCAATATCAGCAGACATCAGACTGTGGTACATACAGCTCAGTGGGACAACGCAGTGGACATACATAGCACTTATAACTAGACTGAGACACACTGTGTTGGATCCAAATGAAAACAACGGGTCCATTGTGAGAAATATGGCTAAAGTGTACTGCACACTAGGTGTTTTTTTATTTTTTTTGGATGGAGAATGAGAAATGGGCCTCTAGGCAGAGACAGATAAAAGGCCTTCTATGCATAGGACCACCCTGAATGAAAGAGAGACATTTGGGGATGTTTGGTCACATTTGGTGTCTTCAACTGAGCCCTGCAAATTGCAAACAACAAATGTTAACACTCAATACACTGGGCCCCTGGGCCTGTGCCTGTTGGGTAATCCATCCACCCATGCAGGTGTTCTTAGTGGCGCCCTGAGGAGCTTTGGATCTTTGCTTTTTATGCGTAAATCCCTGTGTATGCATGCAGGAAATGTGATGGGTTTCTGCCAAAGGTTCCACATTATTTGCTTATTGACAGTTGGTGCTTGCAACATGCAAATAAAGGTAGCAGACTGTGAGCCAACAAACATGGAGGCTGGCAATGCCCAATTTAAAATACTAAACAGAAAGCAGCTTTACAAATATTGCATCAGGAGGGAAAGCCATTTAACACATTCGTTGGACTTCAAGGATATACACAAAGCTTTTCGATGTGAAGGAGCGAAAGTAAAGATAACTTTATAATAAACACCAAAGGGTTCTTAGGAGTTTGATACACATGCATTAGCTACATATTTACTATTGACTGAATAGGAATCATCACAGACAAACATAAATTACCATAAATACCTAGAAAAGAGAGGTGGTTGACGACAAGCATAAGGGTTAGAAATTAATTATTATGGTAAAATGACACCAGGCTTGTGGAGGATTTACAGAGAAGCCAATCTCATCTGAGTAAGTACTGAGGGATTGAACAATAATTAAATCAAGTACAGAAACACGGTAATATTCTGAGGAAAAAATTTAATATGCAAAATATAATTTCCTGCAACTTATTCTAAAATCAAAACACGGGCACATTAGCATACACATTTGAATAAAATGTATCTTTTGTTACTAATTTTGCTACCAATGGAAAAATGTAAGTTTGTCAGGGTCAGAGACTGTATTGAGCTGGTGGACTGAGACCCTAAAGGGAAAATGAATAAACAGATTCTGTGGTGTATGTTTTCTGTGTGTGCAGAGCAAAGGTTGGTACATAATTTGAATTAATTAAGAATCAAAAAATGCAGGTAAGCTAATCTGATCACTCACATTCTCGATTTTTTCCTCTTCTATGCCTTTTTGTCCACTTGTGCACGTTTTCACAACTTCAGAAACTCTTGAGATCTCTAATGTTACGGACAAGTAACTCTCTCATGTCTGCGTAACCATAGCAACTTCTGGTAGCCTGTTGTATGAGGTCATCTTCACTGGTATCGGTGGATACAAAACTGGGTATGGAGTGTGTGTCTGGAGTGTGTGTGTGTTAAGGAGTTAGATTAGATTTTCCCCTTGTGGTTACCAAACAGAGGAGGCCAACCTGCTCGATCAAGTGTCTATTCAGCCTCATTAATGCCTGTCTAAAAAGAGGAAGAGTGCAGACACTGATGAATAAGTAGAGGGAGAAGTGTGAGGGAAGCAAATTAGAGGGCAAAACTGAGGAGTCAATTGAGCTGTGGCTTCACACTCCATCCCTCTCCCAGACGCTCTCAAATGGAATCTTTAGGTCACGCTTGTTGCCATCATTAAGAGTGTGTTGCTATGGAGATGTGTGCAGTCGGTCTTCTCGCCAGCTTCAGATTGTTTGAAAGAGAGATAGGGAGAGCCAGAGAAACACCAAGAGGCAGGAAAAAATTGAGGAAATATGGGAGATAGAGAAAAGGCAAGAGGAAGTAAAGCACAGATGATAAGGTAAATGCTAAAGTCGAAATACAGTTTATGAAAATGAAAAAAGTCTTTTTCTAATTGATTATATGTGTGGCCTTTTTGATTTTACCACCTAGTGTGAAATAAAGACAACAAGACAAAGGCCATGACTAAAATAATCTCCCACTCACTATGTAGTCACTACCTAGTGTGTTCAGCATTTTGTAGTAGTGTCTGAATGTTGAGTGTGCAAATCTATCTGCTCCATAGTGGACTCAGAGCATCCCACAATGCAACACTAAAAGTAGTATGCATGGCAACAATCCCACAGTGCAATGCTCCCTGTTTTTTCCACTTAAAAAAAAACCACCTTCTGTTTCTTCTCGACCGTCACAATCTGCCCTCTACAAACAGGGTCTGTTATTGTATCAACACAAAGCACGTGCACCACGATTCGGACACCTGTCAGATATTCTTTCCTCCTTTCAAAGTCATTTGCTGCCATTCCAGCCTCTGACTTTGCATCCATTTATCATTTTCTCCACCTCTCTCTCTCATGCTCCCTTTGCTCTCTCTGTGTAAATACAGTACGTTGCCGGTCTTTTGTGTGTTTGCTCAGCTTATTGATTGTCTAGAGTCCAGGTGACCTCATCCCCCAAACATTACTAAGGTAATAACAAACTGACAGGTGAAGTCTCCTATATTGTACCAAACAGACATGTATTTACTGTAGATACTCAAGAGCGTCGTTTTTTACCTTTCCCTTGTTTCAGTATGTGCACAGATTTAATTTTGATAAATATAAAGTATTGCTATTTTAAATCCTAGTTATAGACTTTTTCTTGATTGAGCACCTGAATGCACCATGTAAAAGACCTTGCATTAATTATATTATATTAAATAACTAATCACTTTCTCTTATTGTCAAAACCATGACAACCTTGATCCACATAAAGTACACAGTACACAATCTTGGGACACTGTCACGCAAATGTGTGTGTTTGTTTTTACAGATTTCAAAAAAAGAGCATCCGTGAAGGTTAAGCACGTTACTTTCAGCTCCACAGAAAGCGAAGAAGTCTGATAAATGTGTTTCAGACCACTACAGAACCTTGTGTTTGATGGTCCTGGCAGATATTTGAAATAAAAATTTAAATTTTTTTATTTCAGCTGCCAGCTATGATCTTTCTATGTGGAGTTTGCAGGTTTCCCCCCACAGTCCAAAGACATGCATGTTAGGTTAATTGGTGACTCTAAAATTGCCCGTAGGTGTGAATGTGAGTGTAAACGGTTTTCTGTCTGTGTATGTCTCTCACTGTTGGCCCTGAGATAGACATGAGAACTACAGTACCTGAATCAGTAACAATTTACAAACCTCTCCTTTTTGTTGTCCTGCAACATCTTCTAACACAGAATAATAGGGTCGCTGTGAGTTAACACACAGCGGTATTGCTGTCACTTTCAAAGCTCCCCGTGCCTCCCAGGATTTGACATTTCAATCTCGATCGGAGCGGCCACACTGCCGAGAGGACAGAGGGCAGTTAAACAAATGTATTCCTCGGTTATCTTGCTGGCGTTGACCTCCATTGGATGCATAAGTGTATGTGTGTATGTGTGTGTGTGTGTGTGTGTGTGTCCTTATCCTTGGACATGCCCATCCACATCATATTAACTTCACTTTAAGATGGATATCATTATTCCACAGTATAAAGCCCCGTATTCAACGGTTGTAACACTAAATTAGCTCAGACATTATTAGGGAGATGTAAGAGAAAAGGAAGTAGAGGGAGATAAAGCAGAGAGACACAAAGAAAAAAGATTGTCGGGGAAGAACAAAGAGAATACAGAGCTGGGAAACTTACACAACACTTGCAAATTTTGGTTGAGGGTGGAGGAGCATTGGCAAACAGCACTCTGAGGGTGGAAGCGCACTCAGCCAAAAACTGACACTAGAAATAGTAACACTCAGAGGCTGCAATTAAAACAAGCATCGCCAGAGCTGTGAGCTGAGGACTTTTAAGAGTCACAGGAAAGATGCTCTTTGGAAACTGGAAGCTGAGATGTCAGGGAGTGAAAACATTAAGTGGTTGCAAAAACAGACTGAGAAATGTTGTTAAATACACTCTCAAGTATCAGTGTTAAGGAGCAGAGTCTCTGCATGTAATTAACCAAACATCTAAATACATTCCACAGTGGCATGGTGGTAGTCCAACAAAATGAAAACTGAGGATTTTATAATTCCAAATAATTCTGAAGTGTGACTGACTGCACTACTCACATTTGATTTCACCATGTTAGCATTTCCTCCAGTTTTTGTGATTTGGTGACACTTCCTGAATGGTCTTCTTGTGTGCCCCCTCTGTGTATCTGGTCACTAACTGTTTTAGAAAGCCCAGACCAGTCACATGCTCCTGACCAATGGGTGGCAGCTGGTCCACCTACAAGAGACCCTCTGTACATGGGTCTCATGCTTTTTCTCAAAAAGTAGTCTCTACAAGACCAGAGTGCCAGTTTAAGTTTAAACCAAGTCACAAAAGTTTGTCCGGTTTGAATGCACAAACAAAAGGAATTGAACATTTAATTTCAAGTCTTCCAGCGTGACACACCCAGATGGGCTTAGTCTGTTTATGTTTATCTGCAGACTAAGTTTCTGGCAGGCGGCAGCGGGTGGAGTTTGGCGATACGACTGGCGTAATATTCTGTTGCCAGAAGTGCTGAGAGAAAACACACATTTAAAGCCCCTCTACTTGTTTTCTGTTAGTTAAATGTCAAATTTTACATCCGCTAAGTAGACTACAATGTATCACCCCAGGCTGCTTCTTTCAAATGGTTTTATAAACAGGGCAGGAAGACATATTAAGTCGACTGGGATCAATCTTTTATGATCCCAGTGCACAGTCACTGCTGAAGTTTCCTTTCTACAGTCCAGAATTGGATACTTTAAAACTGCATGTAGACGTGACTGTAAGTGTGAATTGTTGACTATATATAATACACATATATATAATATGTGTCAGATACCGTTCAGGAATGGACCCCACTTCCAATCTGTATTCAGTTTTATTGGCAGGAATTTGGGCAAATGAATCCTCTGAGTGTGTGACATCCCTGAATCCATCTCTGCTGGTGGCCTGCTTTTGTTCAAACTGGAACAGCAGAATGATGAAGAGCATATTTCACAAAGGTCAGTTTGGGAAATATTCAGCTAGATGCTTCTCATTTTTAACCAGTTGTGAAGTTGCATTTAATGGTGAAACTGACAAACAGGGTTTCAGCTTTCTTAATAAACATTAATTCTGTGAGGAAATTGTTGGTTAATGAAGTGTCTGGCGGCAGAGTGTCTGAGTGGACTGATGAGAGCTTGATAAGTGGTGTTGTCATGTCAGTTTCAGACACATTCTTCCAGTTATTCTTTACACTCAAATCATTAATTTAAGATAATTAATGTAACATTTTTTAACTTATTTAAACTGTATACATTATTTTTTACTCCCTGATATTTTTATCAAGTAGATCCTAAAAAAAAATACCTCCAGCTCACATGGGTATACAAGAAACTACACTCACAATAAATTTTGAGGCAGGAGAGAAGAAAAGTTCTGTATGCATACAGTATGTGTCAAATCATAGCAAACCACAATAAAACAATATAAAACTCCTCAACAAAAACAGAGATAAATCAAACTCATATGTAGATATTTTCAACGAAAGCTTAACCTGAAGATACTAATAAAATGGACACCGGAATATAATGTCCTTGGACTTTCGAAGTAACACTCTGACCTGTCATCCTTTATGACCGCTCGGTGCTTTTAAGTCCAGATCACCATCATTAGAGCGTCCAGCTATCACAGCCGAAGGTAATGCAGTGCTACAAAACAGATTCCAATCATTTCCACCAGTAAGAGCTATGATGATAGCTATCTGACCTATACCTAAAGACAGGGGAAACCACAGTTTGGAAGAGATAACCCGTAGCTAAAACAGTTACCAGACAACAGAAAGACAGAGTTCTAACACTGTAAATGGTCTTATCTCTGAAAGCTAATATCTGATACACCTCATCAGTCACTGAGGTAAAGAGGGCAGCAGAGAAAAAAATTGAAAAATGAGAAAACAACAAATTTTCACAAACATTCACTAAGCTTTATTTTATATCATTCTCGCACTCTGCGAGAAGACAAATGACAGAACTTTACAGACTTTTGCTTTTCGTTATATAATCCAACAACTACGCTCTCATCAATCAAAATATTGAGAAGCACTGCTGCACAAGGACAACAAGCAATGCTGCAAAATAAAACAAAAAATGCCTTGGAAAATGGGAATTCAATCATGTTTCTAAATATAGAACACATTTGTGCGTACCCTTCCTGCATTAGAGGAATGTGCTCATGTTCAATACTCATTATGATCTGATGCTATTATCTAATCCATCATCATTTTTGAACCTAATATTGTACTGTAGGGTGCTGTTGAGCACATCCCACACAAAACTAAGAGCCTTAAAATCAAACAAAATAAATAAAAAAAATAAATAGACAACCCTCCACACAAACAATTCCCTAGTGGAAAGTGGTTCTATATCATATAGGGGGAGTGGGTGTGATGCAGGATAAGGGATAATCCAAGGGCGATGGTAGTATAACACATAGATTCTCTGTGTGTCAGTAGTGTCCCCAAGTAGAAGGTAAAGAGGGGGTGGGACAGGGAGTCGTGCTGTGAAGATGGTCAGGTGGGTGTTGGCTAGGGAGATGTTATGTGATTATGAAAGTATTAAACTGTAGCAAAAACACCTGACAATGTCACACTTTGTTGTTGTGAAAGTCCATCACTAAAAATAAATACATACATAAAAAAACACAAATTGTGTGTGCGTGTCATTCCCTACTTCTCTTCCATTATCCTGTTTATCAGCAGATGGGAGGAAAAATAAATGGAAATAAATTGTTCTGTGATCACCTGATCTCACAATATCTCACTCAGCGCCTATTTCAGTAAAATCCATGATACCAGTTTTTATGCCGGGAACAGAAAAAGTGAAGAGTGATTGATTTATATAAGTAAGTACTGTGAAAAAATACTTCAGGGAGAGAAGATGAAACTGTAATTCTCGTCAGGAAGGAGATGAGGTTTGATTTGCGAGGAGGAAAAGGCTCCGAAGTTATAACATACGCAGAACAGAGTCTACGGGGAGAAAATAAAAGCCAGTACAGACTTTGTGCTTCACTAACAATTGAAATCTATATGACAGAATATGAGCAAGGAAGAAATCTATAAAAGCAAATATGTGTATAAATTATTAAAGACCAAACTGGCCTTTCATGTCTGCAATACTTTCAATGCAACAGTAGCGTATCAGTATAGATCTAAAAGTACTGTGCATTACATTTCTCATTAAAACGTCATTGTGCAATTAGTTTTGATGATACACTTCACCACAGACCATCACCAAACACACATGTGTAATCAACACATCTCTATTTTCTCCAAATTATTTCCACATATAAAAACAACTCTCAGAAATTATGTAGGAAGCATTAGTAATTTATATTTAGTAGCAAGGTTTCATTCTATTCAAAGGAGCGTGTTGTTCTTACAGTGGACCAAAATCAAAGGCTTCGTCTTTGTTCGACATACAAAGTCCTTTACTTTGACTGTTGTTCCATTAGAGATAATTTATAACTTCACTGGAATGGGAGTGAAAATGTGTTTCCACTGCATTATTTTTATTTCATTCAATATTTATTTCAGGTATTGTCAGTGTTTTTAATACATGCACTGTGAGCTCACACAGAAGATTAAGTATAGCTGTGGCTACAATTAGTTTTGCAGGTATTTATTGAAAGAAAGTCAAAAGTTTAGATTTTAACATCATAATGCTGACACATGAAGACCAAAAAAGGATGAGATGGATATTTTCACCAATTTTCATGGCAGTTTATCCAATGATCTCTGAGACAAGTCACATGAAAACCTCATGGTGAAGCAAGAAGAAACGTCAGGGGAAAGTTTCATGGGAACATGTCGAGTACTCGAGAAATATTGCTTGTGGACTGTGTGACCAGGTGACACTTCTATCCCTACAGTCGTGGTGCTGGCATGAACATGGCACAAATTATTTAAACAAAGTCAAAGTGTCTTACGAGCTGTACCCAAGTGCTTTGAGTTGCCTAAACTGAATCACAAAATCACATCATCAGGAGTGGATGTTGTCACGAATAGCAATGAGAAATACGGATGCTGACATTTACATGTTTAATATGTGATATTTTACTGTTGTGCTTTTTAAAAAACATCTTTCTTAAAGTTCAGAAGTCCAAATTCACAATGTGCTACTTCTCTACTTTACTGCTTGTTTTGTGGTTGTTTTGATAAAACTGGGCAGCGTTGTGCTTTCAAAGTAAATGCACCAGTCAAAGCAAATTACTTGTGTGTGAATTTGATTCACAGGAGGAAGAATTGCACAGACACACAGGCTGCTACAAAAAGCTGCTCAGGATAAAGAGCAGCTTCCTGGAGAACAGCATTTATTAGATTCAAGCCCCCATCAGACCCCACAATGCTACAGACTGACAGCGAAGAACGCACTGACCTCCATGTAATGGATCACCCTAACATTAGGTCCGATGCATTTATCAGCCACACACGCATTCACGCACACACACACGCACACACACACACACACACACACACACACATACAACATTGGTTTCTGTCATAAAGTAAAAACCATATCTTAAATGCAACACCCTCGCCTCATTGCTCCAATCTGGGAAATCTGCACACCCTGGCTGGTTAAAGGACTCACTTTCATTTTCAGGTAGCTAGGATGTAGGGAGTTAGGGAGGAGAAAATGGATTGGGAGGTGTTACTAGTTTGAGTAAGACCTTAGGAGAGCAGCAGCCTAGATCAATGCCCTGACATAAGAGGTGCAAGAATACAGCGAGGGTGGAGTAAAGTGAGAGGAGACGGATTATAGTATCCAGTACAGACTGAACAAAAGCAAAGACCAGAGTGTCTACAATGGGTGAAGGTAAGAGTCAGACAGTGTTATCAGCTGGTGAAGAGGTAAAGACAGGATTAAAAAGTAATGGAAGGGGAACAGAAAAGTGGAGAAAAAACAAGAGTGTAAGATATTTCACTGTGATAGCATAAATGCTCAAAAGGACAGAAACTACTGATTGATAGAGGGGACAGCTCCGAATACCTTCAAGGTTCCACCATTTTTACCACAGTCTCTGTCAACTGGCACACATTTTGCTCTTCTGACAAATTGTTCTTAATTTCCTTAATTTCCTTTTAGAGAGGAAGCCATTTATTTTGCGTTTTTTCAGGGGTATCAGCCACCATTATCAGGCTTTTGGCTGTCATCGTGCTTTAAACGGCATATAAAACAGCGACTTTTGGCTTTATTCTCTTTCTTCCTTCCTTAACAGCTTCTCTGACTCATTACCGAGTCATTTGCAGTATTAATGTTCTCATTAAAGAGCAATAGAATATTACTGTGCGCAAAAAGGTCACTTCTGGTTTGGACAACCCAATAACCTCTGGCTGATTCACCGTATCAATTAATGACGAGTCACCTATTTGGGAAATATATATGATTGACAAATTAAAAGAAAAGTGTGTTTTATCTTCATTAGGTTTGTCTGGCCAGCAGGCGCCACACATTGGCGCATTGGCACAACTCTACTGTTTCCGCTAGATGTAACAGAGACCAAATGCAGAGGTATAAATGGGCACTAGGAACTGGAGCACCTGTCTCCAAACTAAACAATCAGATGAGTCTTTTATTATAGCAAACTCTACCTGAACCAGTGATAAATTGCACCAACTTCCTCAGACACTCAAGATTAGTCGTAATGAAAACACAATCTTTTTAGAGCAGCAAGAGTTGTGAAGATTCAGTTGTGTTGAACTTTTAATCCCAAGAGAATAATACATAAAAGACAAAACAGCCTTACTCTCATCGGGGTTAGGTGAAGCGAGGATGGCGCTGTGCTTCCTCTTCACCTCTTCAACTTTCTCTCCCAGAGATTCGATATAACCCCGGATCTCTTCCACCTATCATGAGAAAGAAAGGGAGAAAGGGAAAGAGAGTGAGACAAAAGGAGGTTTTGATCTGTTCAGTCTGATGAGGCAGGAGGCATCAGTGATTAACCTGACTGATGTTTTATAGAAACGGAACTCAAGTTGTCATTATCATATTAGAGGCAGATTGAAGCTGGATTATCTGGAAGAACACAGATATAAAACATGTTTCATGTTTAACGCCTTACTTATCATTTCTGTCACGTTACAACACCAGAGCAATCTCTTATTAATGTGTGTTATGTGGGGACTAAATTCGCAGCACACAGAGCTCTATTCAGACTAAAATACATTAAAATACCAAGAATCGGTGTCTCAGGGGAGGGTTGGGGATTGGGCATCTGAATGGACCATGTTCAAATCCTAAATTCTGAGTTATGCTCAGAAGGCTGTTGGTGCCAGATGACTCAAAGAGAGAAAGCAGGTGGTGTTAGCAGGAGAGGAAAACTGCTCATTCTGACTGAGCATATCGTCAAGTGGTGAAAGGATTATTTTGAGGAACCTCTAGACTCAGCTAACAGGTCGCCTGCGGAGGAGGCAGAGTCTAAAATATTGGGGAAACCTAATTAATAATCACTGGGACTGAGGTCTCTGAGGTAGTTAAGCAGCTTGAACTCTAGAAGGATAAACAGGGGGACCTGAGCGTGTGGTCCCATTGTTGGGTGTGACAATACTCATCTTACCTGCAAAAGCTTTTTGCAGACTACGATGATCTGACCAATTATAAAATCTTGCAGACCAGAGTGTACATGTCTTATATAGGACAGGATCCCTTGGGGGATACAAATCTATACAAACACTTTCTAAGACTACAAGAAAAAATTAGTACCGATTTTACACTGGAAAAAAAGTGATAAAGTGAAGAAAAATTAGAATTTAACAATTATGTTGAATATTTATAAAAATCCCTTTTGGATTGGTGAGTTAGGCTGGCCCATGCATGACAGCTCAGCTTCATTGGTTTGTGAGTGTGTGTGTGTGTGTAAATGAAAAGCCACATTGTAAATCTTTGTGTGGTAGAGTAGAAAAATGATCTGGAAGTGCAAACCATTGACCAGCGCTCTAGGCAGCACAATGTTGTTGAGAGTAAAACACACGAGTGAAAAAAGCATGACTTAGGTTAAGTTGATGCACTATTAGGTAACATAAATTTAAAAAAAAATCTATTTAACCTAAATATATAGTCAGTAAATTCTATGGAATAACAACATTATCTTGAAAACATTTTAAGGCCTAAAATTCAGACTTTTTTAGGACCCACAGAAACCATGTTTTTTACATGTGGTCATGAGGTACATGAGGCATGTGGTCGTTGTATTAACAGATTATGCACAAGAACTCAAGGCGTCGTCCTATGTCACTGAACCTGTTTGTGATTCTCTTAAGCCGGGTGGGACCACAGAATCATTTCTCTGCCTTTGGGTCATGATGTGGTTGTGCTGGCTTGATCAGACTCTGACCTTCCGCACACACTGGGGTGGTTTGCACCTTCACATATGACACTATAGTTCTCTGTTGTGTGGTCCAAACCTTACCAAAACACACGAGGGCCACATACAAAATGGCCTCATTCTTTTTTTTTGTTTTGTCCATTCGGCTTATCCCGTGAGTTCACTATGGATCATTGTCCGCGTGATGATTTGGCACAGTTTTTACGCCGGATGCCCTTCCTGACGCAACCCTCCCCAATTTCTACTTGGTCTTGGACCGGCACTGCACAGCTGGGGAGGGGAATGGGCTGTTAGGGGTTCAGTATCTTGCCCAGAGACACTTCGACATATAGCCTGGGCTGTAATTGTTGAATATCTCATTACAAAACCACAAGTTGCTGTTGTGACGGTCTCCACTTTTTAAAAATGCTTTCCACAAAAGTCTAACAGCAGGAACTCCCAAACGTGCTGATTGAGTTTGAGATCACGGCTTTGCAGGGCAAGATTTTCCCCACTAGACGCAAACCAACATACTGAAACAAGAGGGACTGTGTGCTTTAGGATTAGAGGTTATTCAGACCCCCCCTCACTTTTCGCATTTTTGTTATGTACAATCATATAATTTGATATATGTTCTCATTCATCTTTGCATAGTAGCCCTTAATGGCAAAGTGAAAACCGAATTTTAGAAATGTTTGCAAATGAATGAAAATTAAAAACTAAAATATCACATTTGCATAAGTATTCAGACCCTTTGACACCTGACAGTTAAATTTTAGTTCAGGCTTCTCCCATTTCTCTTGATTGAAGTGAATGGGGTCTGAAACCTTTCTGAATGCACTGTATGTTAATAGAACCTAACTAAAAGCTAAGCTAAGCTAAGATACAGTAATCTACACTAAATGGCAGCTGACTGGAGGTTCCTATCTATCAATTTAGATATCACATTTGCAATTAAAAAAAAAAAAAAAGCACAATCCATTTAAGCACATCATTATATTCAATATAATGACCCTGGAAGTGCAGCACATGCGTACGCTCTTTTGAAAGCTGTGTTTCACAGCATCATCTTCCACCAACATCTAAGTTTGACATTCTAACCAATCACCTCCCTCCTCCTCCCTGCTGTCGTGTCACCAGCTGTGCTGCCTCTGGCTCAACTAACAGCTGGAAGAGTAGCAGGTCACATCTGTCAGTGACTTTATCAGACTCTACTTTCATCTAAGTCTGTCATCCACTACTGATCACTTTCTCTACACCTCCTGTGCTACAGTCCAGCCTCCATCTCCATCCATTCTTCTCTTCAATATGTCTATTATCCCTGTTTGACTTTTCCATTTGCACACATCCACATTGCACAGTTTATATCACATCCCACAGCTATAATCTCCACTCATTTTTCCATCTTTAGTGCCTGAGTGTCCCTTCTCTCATCTTGGGTCATTATTCTCCCATTATCTCTTTAATTAGCTGCAGATTGGATCTGTTTTTTAATAACAGCATAAGTGACTTAAAAACCACTAGGGATAGACCAGGCACTACAGAATGCAACTCAGGTGAGTGCAGAGGTAATAAATGTATGACAGACATGCGGAGAGAGCTCACAAAGAAGTAAGAGAGGGAGAACAAGATGGAAAGTGAGCAGAAGACAGCGCTGACTCAGTTTAGAGACCAGAGCACATCCCACATCTCATAAGACATCAGGCAAATTGTACTGGTATAGGAGAAATAACAATATCAGACACTTGTGTGCTGAAAAGCTCACATTCATGCACAGATAAATAACCACACCCACACACACGCTTATTACCACTTCACCAATTTTATAACTTCACAAACGTCTCCTTATGAACTTGAGATGCCTGAGGAGACCATGTCATTTGTTGGTGCTTCCTGTTAACCACTAAAATCAGATGTTAGCTGTTTTCCTACTTTTTCATCTAATTTTAGTTATTCTTGTATAAAAGCCATTTTTTTAATCTAGTAACGACAATGATTAAAGGCTTGAGGCCACAGTGAGTCTGTCTTGCTTTTGCTCACTTCATTCTTGCATCATTAGTTGAAGAATTTTGGGAGCATAAAATGAGCCTTGGTACATGATGTAAGATGAATACTGACAATCGTAGGGATGCTTACATGCATCTTAAAGTGTGATAAATATATAAAGGTAAGGCAAAAAAAAACATTTTTACTTTGTTTTATGGGTGATGTCTGTCTTAATAGCACCTTCAACTGTTCAACTACTACTACTACTAATAATAATAATATTTTGTAGTTATGTACTGTTTGTACAGAAAATTCATAATCTGTCTTTTGCACATCTTTTGCAATATACAGGCTTTGATTTACCAGGCCTGATTTAGGACAAACCTTTTAAAGAATCATGCAAATTTATCATTATGTCCATTGTCTGGATTCCACGCTGGTATTGCAAGTGATACATAACTACTATAGTCATTTCCATTGTGCAGAAAATGTCACCTAAATGTTAAAGTGTGGGCAGCACAGTGGTGAAGTGGTTAGTGCTGCTGCCTCACAGCCAGAGGGTTGTGGGTTTGCATCCCCAGACATCTGTGGCCTTTCTTTGTGAAGATACATGTTCTCTCTGTGCTTGTGTACATTTACTTCAAAGAACTCTGATTTCCTCCCACAGTTCAATGAAATGCATGTTAGGTTAATTGGTGACTCTCAATTGCCTGTAGGTGTGAATTTGACTCTGAAGCCCTTAGAAAACTGGGATATTCTCCAGCCACCCCGTAACCATAAACAGGATAAGCGCTTACAGATAATGGATGATGAAGTGTGTTTTATAAAGATGGTTTTTAAATTATTGTACTAAACTTACAAATATTCCCAGGTTCATGAGTTGGAAGGCAAAATAATTATGAAACCCCTTGTTGGATATCACATGGAATTCAGTGCAACCACAAGGGGGCACAAGCCAGTGTCTTCTTGAGCAATTCCCAATTCTGGATAAATGAAGAGGGTTGTGTCAGGAAGGGCATCTGGCGTAAAAAATATGCCAAATTAAACATGCGAATCATGACTTCCTCACCGAATATTACTTCCCTACTGGATCAGTCAGTGCCCGGGTTAACTACGACTGCCTCGTAGGCAGAGAGAGAAGAGGAAAACCAAGATGGTATGACTGAAGGTAGGGACTTTGAATGTTGGGACTATGACAGAGAAGGATAGAGAGTTGGTTGATGTGATTCAGAGAAGGAAGGTGGATATACTGTGTGTCCCGGAGACCAGGTGGAAAGGCAGCAAGGCTAGAAGCTTAGGAGCAGGGTTCAAGTTGTTCTACCAGCTAGGAAAAGAAATAAGAGTAGGAGTTATCCTGAAAGAGGAGATTGTGAGGAATGTTCTGGAGGTGAAAAGAGTATCAGACAGGTTGATGAGTCGGAAAACTGGAAATTAAAGGAGTGATCTTCAATGTTGTTAGTGGTTATGCCCCACAGGTAGGATGTGAGTTAGAAGAGAAGGATAAACTCTGTAAGTTAGTTAGATGAAGTGATTCAGAGCATGTAAGTGAAGGTAATGTGATGGGCAGGTTTGGTCTTCAGGAGGTGGTATTGTATGAGGACGTCTGCAGTGGCAGAGAAGTATGTTAGAGTGATGCAGGACATGTATGAGAGCTGTAAGACCGTGGTGAGGTGTGCTGTAGTTGTGACAGAGGAGTTCAAGGTGGAGGTGTTTGCAGATGATATTGTGATTTGTAGTGAGAGCATAGAGCAGGTGGAGGAAAATCTAGAGAGGTGGAGGTCTGCTCTGGAAATCAGAGGAATGAAGCTTAGCCACAGCAAGACAGAATACATGAGTGTCAATGAGAGGGACCCAGGGGGAACGGTGAGGTTACAGGGAGCAGAGGTGAAGAAGGTGCAGGACTTTAAGTACTTAGGGTCAACAGTTCAGAGCAACGGAGAGTGTGTAAAAGAGGTGAAGACGCGAGTGCAAGCAGGTTGGAACGGGTGGAGAAAAGTGTCAGGTGTGTTGTTAGATAAAAGAGTATCAGCGAGAATGAAAGGAAAGGTGTTCAAGACGGTGGTGAGACCAGAGATGTTGTTCGGCTTAGAGACAGTGCCACTGAAGAAAAGACAGGAGGCAGAGCTGGAGGTAGCAGAGCTTAAGATGTTGAGGTTGGATGGGATCAGGAATGAGGACATAAAAGGGACAGCTCATGTTAGATGTTTTGGAAATAAAGAAATTAAAGAGGCCAGATTGAGGTGGTCTGCACAGGAGAGAATGTGAGTATATTGGTAGAAGGATGCTGAGGTTGGAGCTGCCAGGCAGCATTGTGGAAAACAAGAGATGAAGAACTGTTGGATATGTATAATGTTATTAAGCCTATAAGTCACAGTCGCTGTTTGTATGTGGGCATGTGTTGTGTAGTTCTGTGCAGTAGCATGGGGTGGCTTTTCTTTGGCTTTTCATGCTGGATTGGTTCGCCCCCCCCAGCTGTATATCAAGCTTATGTGTGGGAACCTGAACCTGTTGGTGTCGGGTTTTTTTATGCAACCTTTGAACGAAATGCAGTCTCATTCGCACACTACATAAGCAATTCCATACACATAAACACATGCACAGACACACTGGAAACAAGCAGCAAAAACTCAGACAGACAGAGCCATGTACACGATCAGGAAAATGCCACAGGCACAATATAAAATCAATATCCACATTGTGAGGGACGTGGTTATGTTGCGAGAGAAGGAGTGCGGGCTGTGGTGGTCTGCCTGCTATCCCCCTCCAGATCCCCACTGAAAGCTTAATTAATGCACCCAGTCAGGGTGAGAGTCTGATTACGCCTTTTTCTCCCTCTGCTCCCTTAATCTGCTCCCCTCACTATCTACATCTCCCTCTGTGACAAGTTATTACCCGAGCCTCCTCCCTTGTCTCGCTGTCTTCCTCCACATTATGCTCAATTCAAAATCTGTCTCTCTCACTATCCCACCAGCTTCTAGCTCCATCTCAAACTGTTCTCTCTCAGTCTCTATAATTCACTCAAACTATCTCTTTCTTTACATTCACACTGGAGACGGATGTGCCAGACTGAAATTCCAGACATAAAGAGATACTTTGATATCTACAATGGATACAGACAGATTGTCAGAGCCGAGAAGCAACAGCAGAACCAATATGAGAGGAGACAAATGTTAAGACATTTGACTGCAGGCAGCAACTCTTCCCTCAAAACTAAATCATCCTGTAATTATAGTAATTTAGTTGTATCTTTGCAGTTATATTCTATATTATACATGTGTTCATTGTCCAACCCCAAGTTCAGGAGATTTAGTCCTATGGGCAGAAAAACAAACCTGTTAGACAAGTTCTCCTTTTAGAGCTTAGATCGTGAGACTTCGGCCTCTCATGTATGACGAAGCCAGCACTGTTCATCTGACAACAACAATTAGTGCTTTAACCATTTTTTGAGAAATTAAATATTTTCCTTCTCAGGTTTTGAGCGTTTTACAGCAGATTTTAAGCTGTATTCATATATTGAGGCGTATAAAAAAAAAACAAAAAAAAAAAAAAAACACTGGTGACCTCTCTTTTGACAATCAAGTCACAAAAGTCATTAAATTATACTTCTTCCAGGTGAGGAAAATCTCAAAAATCAAGTCTTTCCACTTCCTTGTTCTGGTACTGCTAAATGCTGTATTCTAGTTTATGGCAAAGAAATAACTGCAGCCAGTCAAAAGGCAGATGTGTTAAAGACACAAGTGTCCCTAGACACCTGTTTTACCAATAGTCACTGGATACGTCTTGGTAACTTTTTAGTTTCCAGTTGAAAATATTTGATGTGCTTTATCTGTTTTGTTTTTTTAACTCTTTCTATCTACTCATGCTTCCTGTATCAAGCTACAGTTCAGACACTTTGTGCATCTACTAACAATGCTTCCTGGTTATCTTTGTGTGGACCTTTAAAGACGAAACTAACTGGGAGAACATTCACAGGTGGACTGAGCGCACTGTATACCAGGAGTAGCTAACTAAGGTGCTCGACAGCCACTGCCCTTCTTGTTTTCGAAATATCCTTGACTCACACCAAATTCATATCAACTTGAACCCTTCAGCTACTGGCTGACTGAACACACCTGATCCAGGTAATCAAGTGGGAAGTGACTTGTAAATGGATGGATACATGGACAAGATGTGTCTATAAAAGGGGCTGTATTAAGTTGCACTATTTATTACAAATCATTGTAATGTTTATTACCACTATTTGGCACATGATTTGGCTGCTGGTTTAGTGGTGCATGGCTCTGCTACCGTGATGCTCCAAAGGATATCTGCACAGGTGTAACACAGACTCATCTCTAAGCTCACAAACACAGGCCACATTGTGAAATACACAACAGTTAAATTTACATGAACTCATACAGAACGGAGAAATCTAAATGCTAATGTGGAAGGAGGTGGGGTGGTGGTGAAGGGGGCCGAGCTGCTGAGAAGTAGGCAACGGTTACAGCGGCATGAAAGCAGCGCTGAGCAGAATGAGTGAGTGCCACTTCTATTTATGTGCTGCTCACACGCTCAAATAAGTGGTCATGGTTATATTTGATTGAAACTGCCTCAGCTGCCATTTACTGTAGTTCCATCAAGCGGTGACTGTCAAACTTCTGTGTTATTGAATATACAGTATTCCCAACATAAAATGATGCCCGATTCTCAATGTTGATATTGTTTGTCTGTTTTTTCCACATAACGTCCACATTGTGTCGATACATTAAATGTCTTTACAGGCTTTTGTCTTTATCCACCTGCAGCTTGGACACAGATGATTTAACCACCTTTGGTGATGTGTTTGTTGTCTCATGTAGCTTTAAATACTCGTATATCAAAGTGCTGATTGTCCTCAGACCTCTTTTATAACTCACTAACATTGTCATATGACATTCAACCTCAGAAGACCCACGTTTGTCGCAACATTTGCAATTATAATTTAAATACTTCAAAGTTAAAACGCATTCTCAATCCGCTTGACCAGAGAATTGATACAATCTGGGGTTGGGGTTGAGAAGGGGCTGCCTCACAAAATGAAGGATAATACAGTAGTAATGACAGACTTTGACAGACATGAAAAAAGACAAATATGGACTAGTGATTTAAAGATATACAGTTTCCCTCAGCCTTCTTTTTATTTGAGCTGAATGATCCTGCTTTTTACTAAACTACTCACTGTGGGAGTGTGTAGCAGGGCCATTAAAAAGGCATTACAGGGGCCTCTTTCTCAGAAAGAAAGATGTCACAGAGTAAAGTCAGCCTGGCTCCATATGACTGATGAATTACAGCAGGTCTCCATCTCTCTGGGGAGGAGACGTCAACTGCTGCTATGCTGAGAGACGGACTCCATGTTCAGTTTCTGTACCGGGCACATGTGCACAGCAAAATACACTCCCAAAATGCACAGATACTGTTTTACACAGGCTTGGAGCATGTTATCTGTCAGACAATGAGCTGAAAGAATGGAAAGAAATAAGCTCTTATCTAAAGATGAGCATTGTGTTTTTTGTATCAATAAATCAAAAACAACACACCAACAGCAACATCAACAGCTATAAATCATATCAATGTTCCCCAGAGAAGAGAAGTGTTGTGAAATTGATTAAAGGGCTCTGAAACAAACAACACAATTACAGTAGATTCAGTATTAAGAGAGACAGGATGCCCAGGAAGATCACTGTATTTACTTTAATTCAAGATGGCAAATTAATAATCTCTTAATCGGTGAATGGGAGTAATAGTGACTGACAGAGATAGAAAAATCAGGGCTGTGAGCGAAACAAACCTGTTCAAAGAATTCATCCATAAATCCTTTCTCCATTCCCACAGCGACTTCATCCTCCTCCTCTGTCGTCTCCTTCCCCTGGACAACACACACACAAACAAACAATAGGAAGTAATGTGAAACAGCTAAAAGATTAAAGAAAACTCACTGAATATGAAGTGTAAAATGTATGCATTTTGATGACATTGGTCACAACTAGATTGGGGTTTGTAAGGTTGTTTTTTTTTTTGCTTAATTAAAGGTTAAAAAATGGACCAGTTTTAACACACTCTCCACCTCTTCACCCATCAGCTGATTAGAAACAAGGAGCATTTAATGACATTTGTAATTAGAAACACATGTTAACTGATTAGCAAGTTATTATTGAATTAGGACTTGTTGGCAGAGAAAACCTTGAGTTGGAGACACATTTTTACTGACTTCTGCCTCCAAACACACACAAGATGCATGTAAACACTTCAGCTTGAATAAATAGTTCAATAAATTTGGGAAACACACTTATGTGCTTTCCTGCAGACAGACAAATGTAGTAGTTTACCAGATCAATATCACTCTCTGGTTGGTATGGTAAATATGTTACAGCCAGCAGCAGCTTAGCTTAGTATTAAGACTGAAAACCCAGAGAAAAGGACAAGTTGGCACTTGTAATGTACCTACATATTGTTCTCCAATGATCATATCAGTGTTTGTCTTGTTTGTTAAATGCTTTTAAAAGTGTAGGCTAAATTGCAGTTTCGCAGATTTGATCCTGCAGACGTCTGCATCTCAGCCTGATACCACTGAGCTACAAAAGTGGTCAATCGTCTCATCTAACTTTCAACAAAAAAGCGAGGGGAGCACATATGAAATTGTTCTTGTTGCTTTAAAAGCACGCTATGGCAAGCAAATAAAAGGGTAGCTCAAGCCTAAGTGCTAAAAGCAGCACTAAACTAAAAAAGCGGTTTGCAGTTGATTACTGCTGCTGCAGTACCAAAATACTAATTAGTTGTTTGATATCAAAAGCCCCAAAATAAAGTTTAAAAACCTAAAAAGATCAAACTTACCAGTGAATGCTTATGAAATACATTTACACTTCTAATCACCTATGAGTCATTGCACTTCCCTAGCAGGGATCTCATGTGGCCTCATCTCATCCGTCTCGCCAGTGTCAAACTAATTCAATTCCCCATTAGTGGTCTATGAGATCCATTTGCTTAACAACCCTGTGAAAAGAAGCTGTAGTTTCCTGACTAAAATAGTTTGTTAAGATTTCCCAACATCAAGGATTTTTAAGTCATATACACAAGAGATTTTAATACATACATTTTATGATTTGTATATGATTCTTCTGAACAGGGAGCTGGTGTCTCAAATATCCAGCTTATCCTAAATTCATGAAAAATAAAAAATACAATATTTGCAGAAGGAATTTTTTAGAAATAAGAAGACACTTTCCTGAGTGGCCCGCATATGTTAAAACAACTCCACCAACCATTAGGTCCAATAAAATAAGACTTGTATCAAGGTATTATTTCCATCCTTATGTACAGGCAGTCCACCAACATCATCCAAACAGAGACACCAATGTGCCTTCATTATAGGCACCAAGCCCCAGGAGCCAGGGAGCAGGAAAAACAGGTGAGCAATGGTCATTGGCCGCCATGTTTAAATTCCTCTTCAACTATGTAATCCATCAATGGTGGTTCCATAGTTTGATTGTATATCCACGATCATGACATGTAAAATCTTTTCTAAGTGCTCATGCACAGGAGCGACACACATAGTCAAAGAGATATGGAACAATTACAAGGAAGAACAAGCAGGAAATTAAGACATCTGCAATATACAGTACATGAGGTCTGGCAGAGAGCATTACCAATGGAAAAACCTGGTGATATCTCTGCAAAGTATCCAAGGCTAAAAAAGACATGAATAACTTTTGTTAGTTTGGCCAATTACTTTTGAGCCGCTTAAATATAGTATACATAATCTGTGTGCTACCTACAATGTTCATTGAGAAATAAGCTGACAGTCTGCACTTTGACCACAGCCTAATGGTTTCAAATTACTTTTGGTGTTGGAACGAGAGTGAATTGTGAAAACTGTGTCACTGTTGAAATATTAATGGACCTGACTGTAGAAAAAACTCTGAATCTTGCAGAATGTCTCGTTTTTCGGTTGTTTGGGATTATTGTCTGGTATTTAACAAACAAAGCTATTGAAGATGTTGCTGTTTTCTCAGGCACTAAGTCATTCTGTGAAGAGTTAAACTGTGATGCGCTGATACAGTGTGGGTGGCAGGGAGGAGATGTACCAAAATGGGGGGAAGAAGAACAGTGGGAGAGAAACCAGTTCTTGAGAAAAAACTGTCTGAGAGGACACACTGCAAGGCAACTGGCACAAATCTAAGCGAGAGGAATGCAAAGATGCTATGATCACGCTAATATTATCTGAACCCACTCAATTTATATTTATTCCTACTTTAATCCTATTTTAAACTACTAAAATTTCTAAAAAAATACAATTCTTCAAATACTTGCAAAAGTCGAATAATGATGTCCTCATCAACAAATTCCTAATTTGAGAGGTTTCATTTAATGTGTTCAAGTGTCATGAAAACAGTCAACATGGTGGGTGTCTTATTTTGGAACAAAACGCCTCACACGGCCTTATTAATACAAGTTTGGTGTTGGTATGGGAATAAGGGGCAGCTGAGGAGCTCTACACTAAGAAAGGCAGCAGCAACAGGAGGCAGAGGAGGAGGAGGAGAAGCCCAGCATCAGAATGAGAACCAGTTCAGCTCAGAGATACTGAATCTCCTGCAGAGAGAGGTTTTGCTTTTAGTTACTTTGAGTGTCCAGAAGGTGAGATCACTGAGTGGTGCTCCTACTGCCATCATGATCTGAAGCTCCTGCTGAGGTACAAAAAGACTGGGGGGGAGGGGGTTGCAGGGTCACACATGCAAACACACATGCACACAAGAGCTGATAAAACAGTATACTGTACAACAGATGGGAAACACAGAGAGAGAGAGAGAGCAAGACCTGCACAAGCTGGTCCCCATCAGACCATAACCCTTCGATGTGCTCTGCCTCTGGGGCTCACACCCGGGTGAAAGACCCCAGCAGGAGTAGTGGCCTTATTATGGCTTAGTATTAGATTAGAGAGTTGTTCTCGGCACCATGCCAGCAGGGAGTCACTCCGTTTAGACAAAAGGCAGCGCATGCACATACACTGTAAACAGGAGGAAGAGGAAGTACAGTCCAAGAGAGAGGGAGCGAGAGATAAACCAGAGATTTAGTGAGCAGGCTGCTGACACAAACAGCAGAGGAGAAACAGTGCAACTCAACAATTAATAAAAGCTGCCAAAGTGTAACAGCAGAGCAAAAAGGGGATGCAAACTGTGTGTGTGCGTGTGTTGATCTATAAGCAGTCAGGTTCAATGGAGATGGACGGTATAAAACATACTTTGCAGGTCTGTGCACACTCAGACCCTTTTCAATGTTTTACGTGAGAATGCAGGTGAGACGAGCAGTGACAGACAGTTCAAGTTGGGATGAAAACCCACGTGGGCAGTACTTTATTGTCCTTTTGTTTTTCCATATTACAGCAGATCTGTTTCCCACATCTTTGTATTACAGCCAATTCGAGCAGCTTCCTGCAGTCCCATTAGAAATGACTCATAAAAACTGTGTCAGCTGCACAGAGAAACACTGAGCACATAACCAGATTTATCATCATAATGCAGCTAAGGTAAGATTCATTATGGATGTGTGTTCACTCTCACACAAGCGCTCATATATCTTGGATTATTTATTTATGTTACAATACGGATATTTGCTTATAGTTCTGGGTTTGATGAAGAGAGGACTGTGAAGTCAAGCTCAGGTCATAGGCCCAGTATTCACTCAGGTTTAGAGTGTGTACTTATGCTGATGTAATGCATTTAGTAGCCCTAACATCTGATCACATTATTATCCCACGTTAACATTTTCAGTAATTACAGTAATTACCATTTTCCAACGTGTAAATAACATTAACATTAATATCAATGTCATATTTGTATTGAACACTTATATTTCTAACTTAACCCTGCAACATGCGCCTACATTTTAGTGCATACACTTAAAAACTATGTAAATGTACACTAATACAAAGCATATAGTAAAGTTATTAGGTAAAAGTTATTTTGTAAGACATGTGTAAACCACATGTCTTGACAAGTTTTCTCACACGACGGCACTAAAATTTAGCTGCATTGTTTTTAATTCTCACAAGATCTAAGACCCTTAAACAGTGCATCACAGCTCACGGTTGTTTCAGATGGGTCCAGCATAACACCAGTACAGACATAAACAGCATTTAGCTACTTAGGCCCATGCCTGGGAAAGTGCTTGTTAACCTGTTTAACTTGGTGGCTGGTCAGACAATCCCTCACCGTGTGGTGCCACGTTGCATTAGACCCCCCCCCACCCGTCTAACTACATTCGAGATTTTATCACTTTAATTACGACTATTGTTCATTGCTTTAGCCGTCAAATGTTGACAGCATGTAATGCAAAGGGGCTGGACAAAGCAGCGCTTTTTGACACCTCGGGACTGAGAACGAGCTAAACAAAGCCTACAATTTCGAAAGTTGGGCTGTTCACACATTAACCTTGTTGATGTAAGTAGCCTTCATTGAAAATCGCAGGTGCACACACTTTCAACAATATAGTGATGGTGAATAGAGGTGCAGTGCACCCATCAACATCCCTGTTTTCACACTAGGGCTAAAAGTGGCTTAGTTGGTAGAGCTGCTGTCTATGAACCCCAGGGTTGGGGGTTAAATTCCTGCTACTCTTGGACATACATCCACGTGTACTTGACCAAGAAACTGAGACCCCTGTAGTAATGCCATCAAACATGTGCAGCTGTCCAACAACAATTTCTCCATTGGGGATCAATAAAGTATATATAAAACCGCACACTATACCACACACAGACACATACAAACTCACTAATAAAAATAGCCATGGCCATTCTTTCACCTGCTCCCATGCTCAAGCCCCTAGGACGTTCACCACCCACACACCTGCAGTCTAGCAAGCAGGAAACAGCCAACAGTCAAATCACACAGGGAAACTCATTTTCACTTAAACTTTGAGCATAAGGTGGAGACTCACACACAGTGAATTTACAGGGGTTGAATTTAAAGGTCATCAGAACAAGCAGAACACGTACTAAGAGTACAAATTACGATGTTGATTACACAGTAGAATAATAATAAAAAATTCATTCTTCATCGATTCTGTCTGTCAGAAAAACCTGACAAAAGCAACATGGTGATGCTGACACAGCAAAACCTAAAAAACCAACGTCACTGACTGATTGCCCTGCTGGTCAACTGGCTGCCTGAATGACTGTCACAGTGAATGGAAGAGGAGGACACAGTGTAGGGCCATTGAGACAGGATAATTACACAATCAGGGATCAGTGTGGGTGATGAGAGGACACAGGAAGCCAAAAGACACCAAGCCAAAATTCATTCAGTTCTTTTCAGATGTCTTTCCTCTCTCTTCCCTGGCAGCAACAGCAGAAGCAGTCGGAAACGTGATGATAACATACTAATGCCAAAACAGATCAGTATTTGAATCTAACATATGTATGTGCCGTAGTACTTTCTAGACAAGCTTTACTGTTGTGTGTACATATTTATGTCCTGGAGTACAGCAAAACTGAGAGTAATTAGTACCACTGCCTCACAACTTTGTGGAGTTTGCCTGTTTATGTTCTTGAGTGGGTCTCACTGCTTCCTTCCCTAAATTGCCTCTAGGTGTGAATATGAGTGTTAATGTTTCAGTAAACATGCCTTAGGTTGATACAACACAACTGTATCAATGTTGTAACAATCAGCTTTTTGTGTTAACCTATTTGCTCCATTGCTGACTGGGTGGTGTGAAGCTTGCAAACAAGACACAGATAACGGGTCCATGTTGTGTGAGCCAGCTGGATGTCTTTAAGACTGATGACATTATATTGTCCACCCGTAGATAATTGCTAGTGTCCAAGGAAAACAGAACAACGGTTTTCACAGATAATGGCATGACTGCCTCAAGTTATTCTGCTCCTGAGAATCCTAAAGTCATTACTCTGTGGGGGTTACGTACAGTAATAATTCTCTATGACTGCATTGGCCACATCTGCTGTAACATGTTCCCCTGTATTTGTACCCGTTATAATTTTTGTAAATGGTATTTTGTATTTTATTTTGTCAAAATAAATGTGTCTTCAGTAGTATGTCATGTGCACATGCGTTGCATTCCAGTGGAAAAGTGGATCTGACCAAGGTTAACAAGATGGTTTTATAAGCTCTTCCTGCAGAGAGCATGGTTCAGCAAGTATATAATGAAGAATCACGTAGGTAGGAGAAGAAGAGATGAAGGACTGCCGTCAAAGCGCCACAGAGTCAAAGTGTTCCCGTGCAACAATTTCCTTTTCCTAACAATCCTCCTCAATGTCCTCCCCCTTTAATCATCCTCCGTTCTCTTTCTCAGTCTCCCTGTCCATCATTCTCTCGCCTCCTTCTCTCTCACTCTTCTTCCTCTAGATTTCAGCTTCACTACAGTAACATGGCAGCAGCTGGCCCACACAACATGGACCCTGTTACCTTTGTCGTTCTCTCCATTTTACACCTTTACTTTGTGTTTGTCATTTCTTTTTTAAGCCATCTCCCTATCGCAGCCTTCATTTATCAAAATAAGCAAAAAACATTATTTTGGCTGTCTTATAAAAAACATGTCACTCTAGGTGTATTTTTTCATGGTTGGAAAAAAAAAATAGCTTCAACTTGATTTCAGTGTTCGTCGTGCATGTCCCCCACCCTTTCAGGCTTTCATCCCCCTCTCCCCTCTGCCTCCCTCACATCTTTCTGACCTTTAACAGAGTAATCACCGAAGTGATGTTATTTAAACAGCACACCTAAATACAAATTACACAATAACGTGTTAAATAATAACATATAATGCAATCATTTTATGTTTTTCCAGAAATCAATGTTAAGCTATTTCAGTCCTGGAATCCAAATGTCTGCAGCTGCCAAGAGATAACACTCTCTGCTGCATGCTACTCAGATGAGATGACCCTTTTAGGCTAAATAGTGAATGCTTTCTTCCATTTTGGCTTGTTAGCATTTGACTGGCTGATGGATATGTGGCTATGAATCTACAAATGACATGCTGTTGCAGATGCTCATACATGAACTCGTCTGCCCTGGACATGTGTGTAGGCAGCTGCGGGTTGTCGACCAGTGTTCAGCAATGCAGGGGTGGGTGAGAAAATGTCATAGCGCTTCAAGTGAACTTTAACGACAGATCACAGGCACGGAAAAAGATCTACTGTCTTCGCTTACACCATGGTTGTTCCCATCCCCAGTGCCTACTCCTTCTTCCCTGTGGAACATATTGGAATTCACTGACCATCAAGGACTGTGACAGCACCAACGCGGCATTAACACAATTATGTTGTAGATATGGGGATAATGTAACAGAAAGGGGGATGTCATTGAATGGCATAGTTGTGTAGGTAAATAATCACTGCAGCATGAACAAGAGATGAAAGAGGTGCAGGACTGGATGTGCAGGGAAAAGATGAGAAAGTATGTCAAAGAAAAAATAAAGGTGGAAAGTGGCAGAAAATGTAGTCGATCATACTAAAGAGAATTTTCCGTACTGTATTATCTGGGTCTATTTGTTGGGGCAGCTGTAGCTCAGTTGGTAAGGCAGTCGTCCACGGACCGCAGGGTTAGTGGCTCGATCCCCGGTCCTGGCTATATGTCGAAGTGACTCTGGGCAAGACACTGAACCCCCAACAGCCCTTTCCGATCCCAAGCTGTGCAGTGTCTCTCCCCAGTAGAAATTGGGGAGGGTTGTGTCAGGAAGGGCATCCGGCGTAAAAACTGTGCCAAATCAACATGGGGGCAATGCTCCGCTGTGGCGACCCTGAACTCACGGGATAAGACAAAAGGACAAAAAATAAATAAATCTGGGTCTATTTCCAAGATATTTTTATTAATTTTTAGTCTTACGACCATAAGAAAATTGTAAAGGAAAATATCCTTTTTAAGTGCAAAGTGATGTTTTCAAATTGCTTGTTTTCTGTTGGCACAAACACAAAGATATATGTTGTATAAGAAAAAGTGAAGCAGACATGTCCTTGCTCTTGAGAAGCTAGACACTGTGAAAACTGTAGATAAATGTAGGTCATTCAGTTCATCAATCAATCAACTGATTGTTTCAGCCCCAGAATCTTTGTAGTGATTCACATCACAAGTCTTTTCAGAGAAGAGAAATTAAGACTTTATTTTCTTTCTCTCCTTCTCAGTTCTACTCAGTGTGCCAACTTGGCTCTCTTTTGGTTTCAGATCAGATTTTCATGGCCTCTCTCAGACAAATACAGTATCTTTGTGGTCCTTTCCCTGCTGCTGTCACCACAAGTCCTGCTCCGACTCACATCCATTCAGATCTTCACCCTTTAACCAATGCCACCAATGTCTCTGTATTTGTTTAAACAATCACTTTCTGTTATTCTCTCCAGATGGAACTTAAAAGATGCCTTCATTGATATTGATATTGCTTCTTATGGTTTTAGTTTGAGTAGTACATGTAAATGAATACCATTAAACTTCCCTGTGACTTCCCTATATTAAAATATCTCACTACTACTAGCTGAAAAACGCCTCTAGATGACATCACTTGGAGGAACCTTCACTTCAGATTATGTCATCTTGTCACACACAGTATAGAGGTTTGTAATTATGTTCATCTTGCTTTTCCAGAGCTCCTCCAGATGACATCATCTAAACTCCTTATGATGACAAACTCCGGGTGATGTCATCTGGAGGAACTTTTCAGCTAGTAGTAGAGAAATATTTTAATCTAGGGAAGTCAGAGGGACGTTTGAAAGTATTAATGTACATTTACATCCTAAAGGGTGTAATTTTAGTTTACATCCTTTTTAAATTTTCAATTTATGAAGAACATTAAACATTAGAGGTCAATGAATGGGTCATCAGGACATCAAACTGAAGACAGAGCTTCTTATGTCCAAATGAGGCTAACAACCATTCACATGGTGGTAAATTATGTTTAAAGGCCTTAATCTCCATCAAGTATATGTGCTAATAGGAATTACCTGTACTGCTATAGAACCTCTCTGCTGCCGTTGATTATGAGATAATTATGATGAGGGAAGGTGGGCAAATTATAAATGATATGAGTGTATGAGAACACACAACCACAAACACTACAAACCCAATCAGTACATCATAAAAACTACATTGATGTCCCAACAAGACACTGATTTGGAATAAGCACACAGGTATAAAGCATTTCGAACAAATCCATCTCTCATGAATATCAGTTTTTATTTCATGCTTTTCTGGTGTGGATAAGGATGGTCTAGTGTACGGTTCAATAGACTGCCGATTCACACATTAAAAAATAACTATTAGCAGCCAACAAATATTGGATATCATTGCAAGTGTCACCTCATTAGAAAGACAGACAAGTCCCTGGTGAAATGCCAGATCGGTCACACTCATTTCATGGCTCATTAATGGAATTATGCAGCCTCTATGTGTTGATGAATACTGCGTTTGTGAGTGTGAACATGTGTGCCCTTCTCATGGTTAATATAGAACAATGACATTGCATTTTATTGCCACATTATTGTGAGAGTTTACAGAGGCCTGAAGCCTTGAGCAATGACAAATAAAACCTGTGACGCTCTCGGATCAAGGTTCAATTCAAAAGGTAGTCAGTCTGTTTTTCCCACAGTTGATTATATCACTGAAGGCAAGATTGGAGCAAGGACAAATGAAAAAGGTGTGGAATAAAGGGAAGATTGATGTGAACAGAGGGAAAAAAAAGAGAAAGGATGCTTAAAAAAAGGGAAAAACAAGAAAGTCAAAAAGACATGCAGAGCCTCTGATGGTGCTCCACATCCATCCTATTAGTTAATGTGTCACTCTAACACCAAACAGGCAGTGACAGTGAGCAACCCAGACACACACACAAAGAGCTGCTTAAACCAATACTAGCACTGACACTGACTAACAAGGCTTCATGGAGAAGAGGGGAGGGAGAAAAGACAGGAAAAAGGAGGAAAGGAAGCCATTTGATAAATCAATGATAGCAAAAGATCAAACAGCAACGATGAAGGAACTCACTGTGAGGATGAGAGGATCAAAGAAAACAAAGGATCATTGTTTAGGACAGGGAGATGAGAAAAGAGGCAGATATGGGCAATCAAATGATTCAACAGATGAAAAAGATGGAGCTGATAAAATGTCAGGAGAATATGAGGAGATATGAAGGCAAAATGACCTGTTACAGGTGCAGGCTAAATAAATAACTCATAGTTTCAAAATGATAAACAATCACATTTGATTGATAACAGTCCCTGTGGTGTGTGCAATCCACGATACCCTCATCAGCGTGTTTCCCCTTAGGTTTCAGAGCTCAAATAAGGCTGACAAATACATCATATCTGTGCCATCTGTCACTAAATCACTGCAGGGCCACCTGGGTGCCATGGGAAGAAGTGAGCTGAAGAGAGAGGCTGTACGGCCGTTTTAGTTATTGAGACTGGCAGCTATAGGCAGCAGGCTAACAAGCTATTGGAAGAGCAGGATCGTAGGCAGGTGTTCAGCTCATAAAGTAGCTTTATGTGCATACGGGCGATGCTGGAGCAGAACTTGCACCCTCACACAAATATGAGCAAAACTCAATTTCCTGCCAAAATGACACGCAAGCACATGGGTGAGTAAACTTGCAGCATGACTCCTCCAGAAAATGTAATAAATAAATAGAGCATCATAATCTCTAAAGCTCAGTTATTTCATGTGTGATGTGCATGAAAAGGTTTGCACTTTGTTGATTGTAGTTGAAATATTATGCCAATCTTTTTTAAATAGCTAAGTGGAGCAAAAAAACATTTTACGAGTCCAAAAAGACAAATACAACATTGACCAGGGTACGTCTAGAAAACACAATTTAAGCTTTTGTATCAGGATTCACAAAAAGTTAGTATCGTAGATTTCAGTGCTCTGTGATCAATTACTACTATCAATCTTATTCATCTAGTCATAGAGACCTAAAGACTCAGCATGACCAGGCGGCATTTTTATTAGATGCTCGAAGCACCTCAACTGGCCCTTTTCATCGTGAAGGAGCAGCAGCTCTGCTCTAAGCTCCCTTTGGATGTCTATGCTTCGCACCCTGTCTCTAAGGCATAACTCGGCCATGCTAGGTATGAAAACACATTTCAGCTATTTGTATTCACAATCTTATTCTTTCAGCCATTATGCAGGGTTCATGACCATAGGTGAGGGGTTGGAACATACAGTACATTAATAGAATGGTAAATTGAGAGCATTGCCTTGTGGATTAGCTCCCTTTTCACCACAATGGTTGGGTACAACGTCCCAACGCATTACTCATTACTGTCTTTTCCCCGTTCACTTGTGAACAAAACCGAAACATATTCCTATGCTTGAGGCAGTGACTCATTCCTCAACTGAAGGGGGCAATCCACCATTTCTGGAACCACGGCCTCAGTCTTCCTGACCTGCATCCCAGCCACTACACAGCTGTAAACTGTCCCAGTGTGTGCTGAAGGTCACGATGTGATGAAGTTGACATAAACACATCATAAGCAAAAAGCAGAAAAGAGATTCTGAGTTCCCAAAACCAGACACTCTGGTCAACCTGGCTATGCCTATATACTGGGAATGTGTTTGGCTTCTTACAGAAAATACAGACACAACTCTCACTCTAGTATAAAAGGACCACCCACAAACCCCCTGAGGAACATGGTCAAGCCTTCTGTAAGTCCACAGACTGGATGGGCATATTCCCTCCAATTGTGTTGCAAAGGGCAACGAGTTAAGTATGGTCCACTTGGATTCCATCCATTCCCCCGGAATGTGGCAGAAATTCTTCCGGAGGTGGTAGTGAGTATCTGACGGATAGGAGCCTCAACCTTTTGGGTTTACCAGGTCTGTTGGCAATCTCTCTGACCACCTGACACAACTATGGAGTTCCCAAGTGGTATATTCTCAAGGGGCCCACCCAAGGTCTCTAAAATAGCTGAATATTCTGTAAAGGTGTTTGGTGCATAAGCACAAACAACAGCTGCAGCCTTCCCCTCAGCAACTTGGGCTCCATGTTGCTTATTCAACTGTGCCCGACCTGGCCACATCGAAAAAGTTCCAACCACCAGACAATCGCCGACAAGCTCTCCTCCTAGGTCTGGCTCCAGAAGAGTGCCCTGTTCTCCCTATACTGGGTAAGGTACCACATCAGGGAATCTGTGAATTGCACTTAGTCTGGCCCCGCCTCTGGGACCACTTTGCTGTGGGAGACCCTTCCAGGAGCTGTTGCCCCTGACAACACAGCTCCCAACATCACAGAAACACACAAACCCCTCCATGCCCTTACCTGATTACACATCAATATAGCACATTTTGTGTTAGATGAAGTGAATTTTAAGAATGCAAAGTATTGAAACATGTAAATGATGTTCTGTGTCAATTATTGTTCAAACTAAATAGGGTTTTTATAGGAACCTTTATGGAGCTATCTATAGTTGAAAAGCAAGTCATTTTGAAGGCAGAGACAAATTCACAAACATTGGATATAACCAATACACCAATTTGAAATGTCCTGAAAAAGAAAGAAACCACTGGTGTACAGAGCAACATACACAGAACAGGTGAGCAAATGAAAACAACAGCTGATGACAGAAGGTTTGTGAGAGCTGTGAAGAAAAACCAAGAGTATCACCAATACCATCATCTCTCCTCAGGGGTGAAGGGATCACAATCCACCATTTGAAGAAAACTTAATCAGCAGAATTAAAGAGACCACACTGGTGTAAAAACAAAACCCTCAACCGGAAGAATCAGAAAGCCAGGCTGGAGTTAAGTCACAAAATGTTCTGGAACAAAGTTCTATGGACTAAAATTAACCTCTACCAAACTGATGTAGAGGCCAAAGTGTGGAAAAAGAAATTATCTGCTCATTATCCAAACCATACAAGCTCCTCTGTGACACCCAGTGGAAGAAGTGTCATGGTTTGTGGCTGCATAGCTCCTTCTGGAACAGTTTCACGGATCTTTACTTATGATATAGGTCATGTTGAATTCAGAGGTGTGTAAAAACATTTTTCATTAAAACTAATCAGAAGGAGCTGATGTTGGATGACACAGAGTCAGAGGCTTGATGCAGTTTTGGAACATTTAGAAAAAATAACATTTGGGTCAAATGTTCTGAGGTGTAAAAACTGAGATGTAAATACATCAAATAAAAGCCCAAATTATGCAATTTCATCCTAAATATAAATGTGTTCAGTGTACGGCAACAACATATGAATGAGGTTTTCTTATTTAATACCTTTGGGGGGGGTTTGTATACTATATCCTTCACTGTGCTGATGTCATGCTTTGTACTGCACAGACAACTGGGATTTAAACAAGGGCATTAACTGTAGGCTGTAAATGGAAAACAATATTAATATAGTGCTGATGGAAAATAACAGCCTGTGACTTTCAATTTGGTCCAATTTTATTTGGTTCGAATTGGCTGAAATTGGTTTGTCTATAGTTGCTCCAGCTGCTACATCTCAGACATGAACAATATGATCAGAATAATAAAACCAAATGAAATCAGCAGATGATGCATCATTTCTGTGAATCTTAAACAGTTGGGCTGAATATTGCTTGAAATTTTTTTACTGAAGCTGAAGAGTAAAACTTTAGGTATTTCTCTGTCTCTCTGGACTGTAAAACTGCATCCAACGAGCATAGTGAGAAGGCAGCATGGCAGGCTGGAGACACGCCTCTCTTCAACACTCACACACACACACACACACACACACAGACACACATTGGGCAGGGCTGGGTCATCTCCCTGCAGGCCAATTCATAACTACTTCTTCAGAGAAAACTGAGGAGCCTTAAATTGTTTCCTCCCTCCTCTCTCCTCAGCATAACTGCTAATTAGCCAGATCCATCCATGGCCACTATAGTACCAAACACACAGTCTCACACTCTCTCTTGCACACATACACACAATAGCCTACAGTGACTTCACAAAGCATTTTGACTCATCTATATAAACATTATTAGGGCAAAATGAAAATGTATTGATTAAAAATAGTAATTAAAAAATTAAAAAACAGAATTCTCTCATTTACAAAACTATTTACAAGCCCTTTTGCTGTAATAGTCCAAAATCTTGTCTGGTGCATCCTTTTTGTTTGACTTGATTGAGTCCACCTGAGGCAAAGGAACTCACTGGACGTATTTTGGAAAGACACACCAGGTGTGTGTCTTTCTATATATTGTATAAGGTCCCACATAGTGGATGCTAGGATATAAACCAAGCCATGAAGTCCAAAGAGCTCTCTGTAGACCTCCACATTAACATTTAGTATTGAGGAATTGAAAAGGGGAGGGGCAAAAATCCAGTTGTAAGACTCTATGACACCGTCCTCAATTGTGAAATAGAAGAAGTCTGGAACCCGTAGGACTCTTCCTAAAGTTGGCCATTTGGCCAAACTTACAATAAGACAATAAGGACCTTGGTCAGGTAGATGACCAAAACCCCAGCAGTCACTCATACAGAGCTTCCAACGTTTTCTGGAGAGATGGGAGAATGTAATAGGAGGCCAAACATACTGTATCTATAACACTTCTATCAATTGGAGCTTTGTAGTAAAGTGGTTAGACCAAAGCCACAACCTGTTTGCAGTTTGCCAAGAAACATTTTAAGGACATAACATAAAGATAAAAGCTCCTGTGGTCTGTGGTTCCCTTCTCAGCACAAGATGCGGAAACTAAAACTATGATCAGTTTGTCAAAACAATGTCTCTCATTTTGATCAGTTTGTCAAAACGATTTCTCTCATTTTGATCAGTTTGTCAAAATGACTTCTCTCTCCACGTGCAGGGAGCACCAGGACAATGGAAAACAAATGGACAAAACATTGTGCTTAATGTGGGTGGGAAAATGTTTTTGGATGAGGCCGACTGTGACGTAACGGGGGCCGAGATTTGACGGGTGAAATGGCGAGCTGGGACCAATTTCCCACCCCAATCACAGTTGGTTAGATCGATACAACCACACACACACATACAATGCTAGAACTATACTATGGCTTTGGAGCTTGTCTCTTGAAATAACAAGAATGGCGGCTGAAGGATGTGCGCTCCAGCAATCTGCTCTTTGCCAGTCTGACATCAACTGCACATAACATTTACGCACAGGCGCACAAAGTCATAAACAAGCCAGGGGTCATGATACACTTTAAAAAAGGCACATGCCCAGACCAATCACGTCACACGCATTATTGACAGAAGATAAAGTCAGGTGCACTGACCAGGTCACAGTTGCGTGCAAACAGTATGGGGCCTAATTTGTGGACATCCGGACACTACAATTAGACCCTTTGACTTTTGTGCATAAAATTCTAAATGTCAGTTTTTTAAGACCCCTCAAACTTGGAATCATGTTACTTTATGTGGTCCCTGGGTCTCTCGTGAGATTTCTACTATTCCTGGCAGCTCCGTAATTCAAAGACAGCAACGCGTCTTTCTCTGTTATTAAGATATTTTAAAAATGGCAACAATTTAACACTGAATATTAAAAGAACGATCCTATCGACAATTAATTATTGTAACTTATGAGCAACGTGTAATAGACAAACTGGTTAAAGAACATAAGTGGAAAAAAATCAAATGGGATTTACAATGAGGAAATGACTTGTACTTTGAATTTCCATCTGAAATCACGATGTGTATCCAGCTTTACACACTCTGTAAAGCTTGGTGTCTATTTGAGCCTGTTGTCAGCAATAAAACAACATTTCAGCCTCCGTCAGACCCCCGAGAGTCACAACTGTTGCTCCATCCGCGCACCCTGACCCGAGGAGCTGCGCTTTTCCAATATTTTATATAATCAATACACGACTTTACAAAGCATTATTGAATAGAAGTGGACATTGACCATTTGAAGGAATCAAACTGTATCTTACATGTCTAAGTTCTTGCATTCGGTCCTTCATGGCTCCCTGATGTGCCGGTAAATCACTCTTATTCCCTCAGCTCCCGTTGCGTTCTGGCTGTGTGGAGATGGAGCGGAGGGGCGGAGACCGACAGGATGATGCGAGACGGACCGAGGCGAGAAGGCGCGTCTGGCGGCGAAGGGAGGCGTTGATTTGACCCTTTAGGTTTGGATGCTGGGATGGTGGTGGGACCACAGAGCCGGGTGACGCGCACAAAAGGTGAGGCGAGGCCTTCCGCCGTTAACCCATTACGCACCCACAACTTCGTCCTCAATCCGCACTAATTGACCTTTTTATGAACACGAGCCTAATTTCTAAGTTTAGTTTTTTTTTTTAAATCCGTTATTAGTAGTCTATCAGATTGACTGGGTGGTTTAACCCAGAAGTGACAATGCCAGAGTTATTACCCGAGTGAATCTACATTTGGCTATCGATTGACCAGGTTCCGAGATAACGCCCATAGTTCGTATTATGCCGAAGCGAACAGCGACCTCTGTCGGAAAGCGTGGGTGCAGCGTGCTATAGGAAAAGTCCTCGAAATTAATCCGAAATCGAGAGCTACATCTGGATTTTAAATCAGTGTGAATTAATTAATAAAAGCAAAGGCAGAAAAGGTTACATTTTTATTGAGAACCTAAAACAATAGTTATCAGTTTTATTATATCATTGATGTTTTATGTATTGTTTTATTCATGAGAATCCTCTACATAAACCACTGAATAGAACAAAAAGTACATTTCCAGAAATGGGTTAGAAACAGCTGCAGCAATGTGTTGTTTTATTTAATTTTCCTTTGTTCCATTTTTCCCCTTAGGTGCAAGGACCTTCAAAGACGTCAGAAATATTTTCATATACTATGTGCTGTTATTTTAAATCTCTTCTTTACATGCCAGTTTTAGGAACTTACGAATGTTTTCAGAAATACATGTAAATTGCTCAATTTCTTCTATATGTTAAAAAACTGCAGATTTGAAAGATAACGTGGGTTTAGTTTTAACTGAGATAATACTGCAAATAGTGTATCATTTTACAAAATTACTTTAAATTCTGGGACACTGTTGGTGTCATCACAGCCAACTCCATCCTCACTGTGTTTATGTCATCAGTGGACAGTGCAAGCCTACTCTCACAGCCAACATGAGCCTTGAGGGTGTAATCTTACCACCATTTGTGTAAAGCAAATTGACAACCACTGAAATATAAAAGCAATCGACCGTAAGAGCATCTCGCTGTTGCATGTCATCCACTTAAGACACAGTGTAGAGACACAAGTCCAAACAGTCTGCAGCTCTAGAGGTTCAGGGTGGTACAAATAAGACCTAATGAAGGCACAGCTGCATGAGTCCGAGCTAGAAATGAGGCCTTCTCTGACGTCCGGTGTATTTTGTGTCGGCTCGAACCTCCCTGCAGGCCACCAAACACAACACAGAGAGGAGGCATCGGTAAGAAATACAAAACACATCTAAACAGCTGTGATTAAGTTAAATCTAAACTTAAGCATTTTGCGGTTCTCAGATTGTGAAAACTCATCATGTACATACCGTCCCTGTCGTCTCCTTCTCTCCTTCTTCTCCAAGATCCAGTCCCGTCCCTTCTTCACGGATTTTCCCTTCATGTTTTTGAAACGGGATCTTTTACAAAGACAAGGTGCAGAGGATTAGCTTATTTAAAATACACTTATTAAAATACGCTTATTTGTTCCTTGTTTAGCAAACACAACCCTAAATTCAGGCTCTGGCTCACAATGTTTCACAAACCCAAACTTTTTGTTAACTAGAAAAAGCATCTTGAACATCATGATGTGAAAGGGTGGAAAACCTGCCTGACAAAGTTTTAAGCCAGGCAGGACGACAACCTTTGGTTAGATTGCTCTTGGTCATTTGGCTTCATTAATACAGGTATGAGTGTGCCTGCACTAAACAACACCATGACCTTTCTGTCTTAATGTCAGGAAATAAGCTTGTTTAACCGAAAGATTATTGTAATCAGAGAGGGAAGCAGCACAGAGCCCGTTATTTTCGGTTTGTCCACTTTGCCAAAACACCCAATTGTCCAATGGGGGTTTAGTAATTTGTAGTCAGATGTAAGCACTGTGAAAAGCAAAATATGAAATCACGAAAGTAAAAATATATATAATCTCCAATGGCTCTATACTGCTTTTCAATACACTGCATCTTTCAGAATAAAATACAGCAACAAACTGAATGACTGAATCACACTGTATTATTTCCAACAATGGTGATTTAAAAAAGAAAAATACTGGTAAGTCAGTCTGAAATGCCTTAGTTGAGAGTATTAATTTTCTGGATAAAGAACACAGACTCTACAGATAAGATAGATTACAGAATGTACATAATTATTTGTTCACACACCAGCCCATTATACCAAACTGCAATGAAGGACATGCTATAGTTATCACTAGTTTATCAGAAACACATCTCATCTGGGCACACACTCAAACATTTTAGTGAATTTTACTACACAGGTAAACAGAATATTTATACTATCAGAACAATCTGTTCACTTGAAGTAACCTGGTTATAGGCTTATACTGCAATGGGATGTTGTTCCCTTTGTGTGACCATCCTTACCTTTGTCCTGAGAACTGGACCTGGTTTGCAACACTTTGGTCTGCAGTTTCTGATCCTAACCCCTGAACAAAAAAGAAAAGTTACTATGATTTATGATTTTTATAACGGCAAAGAATAAAACAGAGATGTTTCAAATGTTTCTTCATCTGAAATTAATTAAAATAAATTTTTATCAAGGGGGATGCAAACTTTTGCACTAATCTAGTTGTATTATTTTACTATAACTTCTTAACATATAATCCTTGATCATTTTTGTTACTTGTGATGATGAACATTTGTACTAACTGAATATACATTGGTATTGTAATAGGTTAAGGGTTAAGTTTGTATCCCCCTACATGCAGTTTTAGTGTAAGGGTTGCAAACTTTGCACATTTACATTCAGCTGGTAAAAATGTTCTTTGAAGTAGAAGTAACAAAAATGGTCAACGGGTGTATATAAAAAAGTATTAGTAAAATACTTTAATTTTGTTCCCCCCCATTGACTTTAATTTCTGATGAAGAAATATTTGTAATACATAAATGTGCATTAAATATAAATAATTATTGCCATTTCAAAATAAGGGGTACGAACTTCATGACTTCATTATAATGTAGCAAAGCTAAATCAAACAACCCACAGCCTCCACAGTAAAGGCATGTTTTTCTTACTTTGGGAAGGACTCCTGTTACTCCAGCAAACAGACACAGGAAGAACCTGGAAACAAACGTGTATGTGTGCGAGAAAAGGTTAATCAGACAAATCGTTTTAATGTGTAATGGTTCATCATGAGATTAGCGAGAAAATATGGATGTGACCAGCTCTCATTAGTGTTGTGTTGCGATTACACAGGTAACTCATTTAACAGGCTGTTAAAGAATCAATTGCAACTAAAAAATGTCAAAATAAAAGCCCCGGTGCGTAGGGATACTGACTTTTTTGCCTTGCTGCTGTTGGGGTAATCCACAACCATTCCTCCACTGAAACCTGCCCTCATGGCCTGTGTCGTTATGAGCTCAACCTTTATAGCGGGAAGGAAACTAAAGGTGAAAAAGGAAATTGAGGAAAAATGTTACATCCATGATGCACAGTGTTTATTTTTTACCTGTTCTGAGTTCTCTGGATAAAGCTGAAAAACTGCTCGTGAGCCTCTAGACTGAAAGATAAGAGCAAGGATAAGTCAATAATTTTGTCATCACAAAATATGGTATCTGGATATTTGTATTGTTGTCGAAGAAGTTAATAAACAGTAAAACTTACCAAAGAAGAATACAGAGTACTAAAGAAGGTATAGAGTCTCTTTGGGGGACTATGTGTCCTTTTGTCAGCATTACAGAGCCACTGCAAGGCAGATATACTGACAGGGAATAAAGCATAACTTAAATGAGAAACAGAAACATAATTTGTGATTAAGCCAGAAATAAAATCATTTGTTTTCAACAAAAGCATGTATTGTTTTTCACCTAATGCAACCGTCAAAGGTGCCGGGTCGGAAAGGCATCCCCTGGCCCATGTCCCCATGTAAAAGGTCTCCCCCTACTTCTCTGTCCAGTGCCACATCTGTCACAGAATGTCAGGAACATCTTTTTTTACATTATTTAAACTGAAGGTATATTTAAATGAACAAACCCCAGAAATATGAAATTTTAAAGTTATTTAATTAAAATGTCACTCGCAAATATGACAGATACCTCTAATTTAGGGTTTTACAAGCAAAAATATCATAGATACACAGATATATATGTATGTCACATGACTTATTAGATTATATAAAAGGTAACCAAAGCCTGCCACCTTCATAAACAATAAAATGATAAACACCTTTATGCTGCCACACATATGCAAACACTTAGAGAGAGAAAATGCACATGTTTGTATGAGTATGCAGTTTTCTGCCTCTTAAAAGTATGTGTTCACTGAGCAGCTTTGGCACTCTGCAAATACTCTCTAGTTCCAGTACAATAGTTTGCTACTGTAATGTTCACATGAAGGATTGTGAGAAATCCTTATCTCTCAGTCTATCCAATTTTAAAACTGATTTGATTTAACTCCAAATGGTATTTAGAATAATATATTTTATTTTGGTAAATCATCCAACCTTAGCATCTTGTTTAAATGTAACATTGTCAGACTTACCCAGCATTGCAGTGCTGATGTCGATTCCAACCCAGTAGTGTCCCTCCTCTGACAAGTAGTCTCCACTGAGACCAGAGCCACACCTGAGAGACAGAAGACAGTCACTGATTATTTTGCATCCCAAGGACACAATGTTAAAAATGTCCTAGATGACATTCAGCTGATGTGATTTGCAAACATTGCCTGACATGTACTATACTCACTTCAAACATAGGTGTTTCATAAACAACTTAAACAACACAAAAACCACTGTCTCCCCATAGTGTCATTATTCAAATTCTGTGTTCCTGTCATTTTGCTGCAGTGGGTTAGGTTTATGTTGGGTGCAAAACCATTATATATAGAGATGTTATTAAAGATAATACATTTAAAAACAAACTAGTCCATTAGCTAGACCTTCCTCATTAATGATGCAGCCACTGTTAAAAAAACCTTATATACAAGACATTATTTTATTAATATTAAATTTAACCACAAAGTTGCTCAATTCCTAGCTCTGACATAAACTGACTCACCCTACATCTAGGAGGAAGCAGGGTTCTCCCTCAGGCAGGTTCAGAAGCTCTACAGCTCTCTCCGACATCTGCGTCTGGATCTCAATCATTCGAGAGCTGTGAAGGAGAAAACGTAATGTGAGACTAGTGGTGATGGAGATACTTTCTAAAACAAAACAACCTCAACCTTAAACGGCTACTCGAATAATGAGTACTTTGTAATGTTTGTCAGATATATTTTGATGTGAAATTTCATTCATTGAATCAATATATGATACTGCTCCATTTGAAGAAGTGGATATTTTAAGTCTTGAAGTCATGCTTAAGAACACACACACACAAACACACACACGGTAAACAGGTCAAAACACACAGATAACAGACTCACTTCTGAGAGTATTTCTTTGCTTCGTCTTCGTTGTAGAACTGGGGAGATAAATCAGATTAGCACCTCAATACAGCGCACAATAATAACAAAGCTACCATGTAGCTGACTTGTAGTATGTAACTTATATACACTGGTATTCATTTCTGTGATAAAATAAAAATTAACTTGTTAGTTAAATATTCAGTAAACACCCAAATAGCGATTATATAATATGAGCATACATTTCAACTGAAAGCCATTAAAAAGATCTTTAAAGATCCAAACTCCTGCAGCTGAAGCCAAGCGTATGTTAGCTTAGCGGCTAAACCAACAGAATAAACCAAGTCGCTGACCACATCTGGAGGAGCTGTGTGTTCAGGCCGTCGACAGCTGGAGGTCATGGTTCTCTCTGGCTCTGTCGGTATCTAAAAACAAACAACTAGTCTGCAATTTCAGTTCATAAACCAGCTAAAAGATGAAGTAAGCAAGAGCTGATAAACCACATGCGGACCCAAGTGACGTCATTCATCGGTGACAGCGAAGGTTCTTCTTCGCCGAGTTTTAAAAACCTTTGTCGCCATCTACTGGAATGTCTTACTTTGATTAAAAAAATATTTTTAGGATAATTAAAACGTTTTGATTTAAAAGATGTTACAGACTCCACTTTTGGACCTGTATATATCATTAAGATTATGTCATGAAAATTGATAATAAGTAATATAAGCGTAAATATACATTTTAATGCTTTTTTAGGCTCTATTGAAAAATAGATACAACATATAAGGCACATTCCAAGAATCAAACATAAGTCATTTTGCAAGGACAACGATCTCAGTACTTTTTTGGTACTATATATTCCAATGACTTGTACAAGTTCAAAGTGGTTTAAGGGCTTTAAATTAAGGTATCTACATTTATGTAAAGAATTTACCCAGTAACAATAAGTTATTAATAACAATGTTCGAGTTTTTATCACCAAACTTCACTATTTCCAAACTAAGGAATAGTATATTAATCCCATTCATCTGCAGCCAGCTCTGATGTCTAGCATGTCTCTCCAAAAAGGAATTCACCGATTCACAGTGGAAAAACAAATGATCTAAATCTTCAATAGGCCTGTCGCTTTCACAGAAAATACAATGATTTAAATAAAAATTACATTTCATTCTTAAAAAGTGTATTTGTTCGGTTAAGATTTCAATTTCATTTAAGATTTTGATCTTTTACCTTGAGTGGAGGAGGAAATAAAATATAGTGTTTCTTTATTTTCTGAAGTTTCAGAAAATTCTATTTCCTTCAGTATAGGTTTTGTTTTGATAGGATTTGGGTAGCAGATGATTGACAAAATATTTTTAAGGAATTTGATGGTGCATTTCTTTATATAGATTTATATATATAGATATTATATATCTTTATATGGAATTTGATTTTTTTAACTCGATGTTTTAACGTATTGCCATCTTTGTCAATATAATGAGCAATTTTAATGTTTGTTATCCAAGAAAGTAATCCTGCAAGTGCACTCCTGCAAAATGATTGGTCGGATTGACATACGTCCTATAAACAGTAGGTCCCATTGGTTCTTCGTTGTGTGACACAGCAGGAAGTGGCTGTTGTTTTCCGGGCCAGTTACTGAACCGTCCTCGTTAAAATGGCACACTTCAGCTGGAAGCTTCAGAGTGGAGTTTGTCGACTGTTCGTCATCAGGAACAGCTAAAGTCGATAGGTGGGTAGCGGAGAAAGCTCCGGATATCTGCCGGAAAATTGCACCTCAGTGAAAGACGGGTTAAAGAGGAATCCGCACCGGATCCACGTGAAGTTCAGCAAGTCCCAAAAAGCAGAGCAATACAATTCAAATCAGTGAAACGGTGCAGAGTAAGAAAAACTAACAATCAACAGGAAGATTGGACTTTGTTTTGTGCCACATCTCTGGAGCTGAATTCATCACATTTTGTTGGGTTTGTTGTAACAATGGCAACCCATAAAGCAACTTTCTACCTCCAGCAGAAGAAGCTGCTGCCCTATCGAATGACACCCTGGACTAAAGCAGCCATCACCTTCAGTTCCGCTCAACAGCCCCGAGCATTCTGCATCCTAATTCTTGCAGATCTTCGGTCAAAGAGACCAAGTTTTGGACAGAGACTGAAGTGTCTGAATATACATCTTGATTCATCTACCACATTTAAAAACTACAGCTGGAGGGGGGACGACAGCTCAGAAAATCCTCCTCTCTTCTACAAAAACAGGACAACATATTATGACATCCTCAAAGTCTCCCCCAGTGCCACACCGTCCCAGATCAAGATGGCCTACTATAAGCAGTCCCTTATTTACCACCCTGACAGGAACCCAGGGAACAAGGAAGCCATGTGGCGTTTTTGTGACATCAATGAGGCATACACCATCTTGGGCAACATCAACCTGAGGAGGAAGTATGACCGAGGCATTCTGAATCAGCTTGACATACAAAATGCAGAGAGACCATCCTCCAAAGAGACCCCAAGCACAAACACAGGCACCCCACAGCAGCAGCAGAGAGCCAGGCAATTCTCCCAAGCTGGAGGGAAGTCAATGTTTGATTTTGATGCCTTTTACCAGGGTCACTATGGGGAGCAGCTGCGGAGGGAGAGCCAAAAGAGAGCCATGAAGGAGCACATGCAGGAGCAGCAGAAGCACAAGCTGGCCAGGTGGAAGAAAAGGAAAATGATAGAGGTGACTGCGGTGATGCTGCTGGCCATTGCAGGGCTGCTTTTTATCAATATCAGCAAGTCTTGAAATAGATGCAGCAAATAGACGCATCCTTTCCAGGGTTGCATGCTATGACTCTCAGGTGGTGGTGGGGGGGCAGGGTTCTCCCTAGTTGGTACAGTAAACACTGTATCAAGAGTGTTGCACAGTTGCTGACATTTACCATTGATTATTTATATTATGTTTGGGGGAGGGAGGGGGGTAATGCCTCAGACTAGCTGGTACAGTAAACACTATATCAAGAGTGTTGCAAAGTTTCATTTATTATTTATATTGTGTTGCAGCAATAAATTTAGCAGCACTTTTTAATTCTCAAATTGTATTATCTTGCAAGCTGCTTATAATAAAGGATGGTCTTGAAAATTTCAAGTCTCTTTTTCATAAAAACAATAGCCAGGTGCCTTCATCAACATTAAAACAGGTCATGCATGGTTTAATGGTACATTTTTATTATTTATTTGTTTTGTCCTTTTGGCTTATCCCTTGAGTTCAGGGTCACCACAGCAGATCATTGTCCGCATGTTGATTTGGCACAGTTTTTAGGCCGGATGCCCTTCCTGATGCAACCCACCCCAATTTCTACCGGGCTTGGACCGCCAATGCAGAGCTGGGGAGGGGAATGGGCTGTTATGCTGGTTTTAAATAGATTCATCTTCTTGCTTTTTCAGTGTTGGTGTTAATAAATCCTTCTCTCTACTGTTGTACAACATGCAAACACTGCACTGGAGCAGCAGAAAGAGTTTAGGAGAATTTTATTCAACACAGCCTGTAACTTTTAACTCGTAGAAATTTCATAAAAACTTTGTAATATGGTTTTGAATAGAAGCAGGGCTGTGGTATAAGAGTTGAACGATTACATTAAGCAAAGCTACAGCACAGGTCATGTTTTAAGACAGGACAGAAAAATTAGGAATCATACCTGCCACTGAACTTACATGAACTTAATTTCGAGTGTTTGATCTAAAAGGCTTAATTGCACTAAAGACACATACACTTACCTAGAAATTGGGCATTGGTACAAGAACAATCCCTTCGAGCAGAACAGAATCTCACCAAGCACCAAGTAAGCAATCTATCCATCAGACGTTACTTTAGACCAGGTTTGTTCCTAAGAATCTGAAAGAATGTGGTGTAAAGTGTACATGCAGAACATCAACTGTTGTTCAACTAGCTGCAACGTTTCTGTGTAAACACAGTAATTTAAAGAGTTTATTGAAAAAAAGCCCGAAGCCAGACAACCAATGTGGGCCTTGTATACTGTGCAGGTTGTTTCATGCTGAACACTGGACAATTCCTCTACTAGAGGCTACAAACAGAATGCTACAATATATAGTATATTTGAAATTTGCAAAAAGTGAAGTCAAATTTGTTATGTTGCAACCTGATATTACAGCTGTTTAAATTAATCTTTTTATTTTTAATTATTCGCCACTCAGTACCTTAAAATGACAAAGTGAAAATAATCTTAGAAATTTATAACAAAGGAAAAAAAAAAACTGAAATATGACATTGGCCTAAGTTTTCAGACCCGTTGCTCAGTACTTTGTTGAAGCACCTTTGGCAGCAGTTACAACTGAGAGTCTTTTTGGGTGTGACGCGTCAAGCTTTGCACATGTGGACTGGGTTTTTTTTTTTTTTGCCATTCTTCTGTGCACATCCTCTCAAGCTCAGTCAGGTTGAATGCGAACCATTGGTGGACAGACATTTTAAGTCTTTCCAGAGATCTTCAGTAGGGTTCAAGTCACAGCTCTACTGTGTGAGCCACTCTAGGACATTCACAGCATTGTCCCTAGGCCCCTCCTGTGTTGTCTTGGCTGTGTGCTTAGTATTGCTGTCATGTTGGAAGGTGAACTGAACCTTCAAGCCCAGCCTGAGGTCCTGAGCAATGTGGAACAGGTTTTCATTGAGTATATATCTATACTTTAGTTGAATATGCTGAAAAACACCCACACAGCATGATGCTGCCACAAGCTTCACTGTATGGATGGTATTGGGCAGATGATGATCAGGGCTTGGTTTCCTCCAGACATAATGTTTGGAATTGGAATTGAGACCAAAACGTTTAATCTTGGTCTCATCATCTCAGCGACGATCAAGAGAAATGGGAGTCACCTGAGCTAAATTTCAATTCTTGTTGCAAAGGGTCTGAATGAAAAAAATATATAAGTAATATAAGTATATTACTTATATATTTACTTTTTTCCTTTTTCATACATGTGCAAAAATTTCTCAAATTCTGTTTTTTTACAACTAGTATCAGGCAGCAACACAACAAAACTGGAAAAAGTGAAGGGGATCTAAAAACTTTCTGAATGCATTTTTATTCAATTAATTTTGAATCAAAAAATATTTTTTTCTGTGAACTGTATTTTAGCAAATATATTAAAACTGTTAACATTTTAACAGTTTGTTTTGTTTTAAGCAAATTCCGTTTATGAATGGTTAAATACGCAGCTGCAACTATCCTGCATTTTTGTTTATGTCCCTGATATGCCGTAAGCTTTGACCTCTAGAGGGTATCTGAATACATCAAAACAATCTCTGGTTTGCAGCTGGAGGCTTGCTGGCCTCAGCGAGTTTGAACTGTGTGGGAGGATGCATGTTGTGAAGGTCTTAGGCTGTACAAAGCTGCTCCTGCTGCTGCTGCTGCTACTGCTGCTCTTGTCAGTATGTCTGTTCATTTTGCCCAGTTTCCCTAAAACCACTACACAATAAATCATCAAACACTTTCAAATGTGAGCTTTGAATCTTGTTCACTAGCTCTAATTTAAATGCACGACCAGGACTGAACGTAAAACTCATCAGTCACAACATTAATACAAACTGTTGGTGTAAATGTTGTGCTGGACGGGTCAGCATGGGAACTCTGGCTGGTCTGCAGTTACACAGCCCCATACACATCAAGCTGCATTGCACTGGTGCACAGGTCAACTGTGGTTCATTTCATATAAAACGAAACAAAAGAAAACCACATGGTTCCCCTTCTATTGTTAATACATATGAATGAATAGAGGAAACAATTTTGTCCAGAGAGTGATTCCCCATCACTTTAAATACTTTATCAGATTATGTTTGTTACCCTGAAGCTTTTGACTTTTCTGAGCCTTTAATCTCCAACATTTCATTCTAAACACCCCAGACATGTGACATTTGTGAGGAACTGCAGTAAATGTGCATTTGTTCACATTTTATTCACAGAAATATAAAGTAGTATGTCAAGTACATCACTTTGTACAAAATTGCACAGACTCTTCAAAACTCAGTCAGACAAAAAAACAAAAAACAACAAAAAAAAAACAGCTTTAAGAAGTGTTAAAATAAAAGACAAGCAATCTGTGATATGTGAGAAGGACTGTCTCAACAGGCAGGCTGCACTGAGGATGGTTCATCAAGGAGAATCAATTGGTTGTACATAAATAAGACTTAATAGGAAAAATGTAATTTACAATGGCTGATGAATAAATATGTTTCAAAAATAGGATTCAAATTGGCACATGAACTCCTCCGTCCACTCATCGACTGAAATCCAAATTTCATCCTTGAAGCTAAATGGCCATGCTTGAGAAAAACAAAAAACAAAAAACAGATGATGATGAATGTTGATATGTTTATTCCAGCTGAACAAAAGTGTTGCATATGCTGTAAATGTATCATTATAGGCAATACAGTAGTTAGCTTAGCTGCTTGCTGGCAAATTGGAATGATTTCAAAGGTGTTTTCAGGTGTTGCTTTAATATAACAAATCTTGAGGAGGGGGTTTTGTGAGCAGACTGAAGTCTACACTGTTTGTCAGGCCACTGGTCTAGCACACATTCGATCTTATTCAGTAGTTTACACTATATGTGGTTTTTAAACTAACAAAATATGTCTCAGTGAGTTTAAGAGGTGCTGGAAGGTAGTTACATATGGACAGGCCAGGTAAGCTTATACCGGTTTCCAGTCTTTATGCTAATTTGAGTTACAGTGCTTAGCTTTATTGTATAGCTTTGTTTTTGGTATCAGTTTTCCCATTTCAACAAATAACCACATTTCCTAAGCTGTCAAAGGGATATTTTCCATTACAATAAATGTTAAGGCATCAATTCGTAATGTAATAAAAATGTTTTGTAGTGTTATTTTCAGCTGTTTGTTTGACTAATACCATTAAAAGCAGAAGCCCACTACCGTATTCAGATAAAGTAAGGCAACAACATCACATCTTTCCATTCAAGCATAGCCATCTAGCCACTTTATTTTACTAACTGGACCACTCAAGATCACACTAACAAGTTACGCCCCCCAGGTCACAAAAAAACCGTACACAATACTGCCATCATTTTAAAAAAACAATTCCCAAGTCCCTCCGAGAAATGCTGGATTTGGTCTAATAATATCTTCAAGGCAATAATTTAAAGTAAACTCCTACATATTAACAGAACGTCTAATCTATAGGTTATCAGTATGATAAGGTGGAGTACAGAACCAGCACCAGACGGAGGGACCTCGTTACTTACGTAGCACACCAGTTGTTGAAAAATATTTGAATTCTTTAGTTCACCACCACCACACTTATACAAACAACCCAGGATGACAGCAAAATGGGAGCCACACTGCTGTAATAGAACGGGCTGAACTTGAGTTGTTTATCTTTTACCGCAACATTTTGAAACGGATTTGTAACACAACATTAGACCACCTGCGTGCACGTTGCAGCCATCAATAAAACTATAAAAACAAACGTATTTCAGTATGCAAAGATTCAGTTTGTTTTAAGCAGTAAAATCATCACCTGGATTTCATTTTTGGGCTGTTGTAATTATGCAAAATGTGAACATCATCGCCCTCATCTCAATGAGCAACAGGCGGTAAAAGTCCAAGGTAACTGACAGGCACTAAGACCCTTTAGGCTGTACACTTTTAAGAAAAACATTTCAAAGCTAACACTACAGCAACAGGCCCGTGACTGCTGTACTGATGTTAGTGTTGAGCAGAGAACCAGAGCTGGACTTTGTAGAGAGAACCCTTCAGGGACAGTGGGGATATCTGGGACAGACTCAAAGCAGCTTCACAAACATTAACAGGATGCTCTCGAGGGCTGAGGGGCAGTGAGGGGAGGGACTGTTTCTTCAGGGTCATTTCAAACTCTTAGTACTTCAGCAGGTTGGTGGAACAGGCTTTGCTATCAGGGAACTGTGAGTAAGGGTGAACAGGATGTGGTCAGAAGAGTTGAATAAAAGCCACATGACTGCTCTTGCTTTCTCCACCAAGTCTAGGTTTAATCTCCTGCTGTATCTATATTTCTCCTGCAAAAACTAAGAATAATGGGTGATCCAGGGACCTGGACAGATTAGAGTGTCAACGTCAACATTCTGCTTCTCATCTAGTCCAGAGAATACATAACTGAACCCTGCACTTGGTCATTTAGTAGAAAGAGTACTGGTTTTCTACAGCTCGGGCCCTGCGGGTCCCATCAGCATCGTGATAGTCCTCAGATGAACCGGTGGAGGCCTCCAGCAGGCGTTCAGAGCTGTTGCTCCGGCTCTGTAACCCTCCTCCTACTCCTCCTCCAGTCCCCGGGTCACTGCGGGAGAGGGAAGGACGAGCAGTGGGTGAGGAGGTGGTGCTTGAGGAGAGTGGCATATCAGGACTGGGCCCTGTGGGCACCGTGATGCCAGGAGGGTGGAGTGCTGGCTGGGCTGAATCTGTCCGGCAGCCAGTGTCCCTGGGTGGGGTGAGGACTGGAGGCACAGTTATGTCTGTGTCAAAATTTGTAAAGAAAAAAGTCATTTTAATAAAAAATACACATTGTAATGATACTATAATAATAATCAACGTTTTAAATAATACAAATAGAGATAAAAATACAAACAACATAAACATAAACCCAACTGAATACATTAACACATTAAGAAATAATTCAGAAAAAGAACTCTACAGATGTTTTTCAATAGATTTTTTGAGTTTTTCAATAGATAGAGATTATAAATCGTGCTCCATCAGAAATAAGTCTAGACCTTGCAACAATGAAAAGAGAGGCATCTGGGGGAGAATAATATGACAACAAAATGTCAGAAATATACCCTGCAGCCAGTTCTCAGTGGTCTTTAAAAGGTAGTAGTGAGAATTCTGTAGTGAATTCACAGAGCAACAGGTGGGAGATAATCGGGAACACGCAATGTTTATTTGCAAAAGTTGTGACCCTGGGAGCAAAGTTTTGGATGAGCCGTAAGCAGGAGTAATATATATTTTTATTGATGTGTGGATGATTATTTCCAGATTTTAAAAAGACAGAAATAATTTAATAATTTAAACATCTTAGAAACTATAGAAAGCACAATTTGATTTACGATTTCTATCAAAGCTAAGGTCAAATTGTGACACCAAGCTTCCTGCAGTGCTGAGTTACTGTGAGGGACAATTATAGCTGTTTTAATAATTTGGGTATTTCCACTAATGGTTACCATTTCAGCATTTAGATGAAGGACATTTTGTGACATTCACTTATTAATATGTCTTGAAGGCAGTTATGAAGGTTAATAATATTTGCAGGTTCACATTTTAGAGATATGAGTATCATCAGTTTAAAAACGGGAACTGATTGTGTTGTACAGTGTGTATAAGATGGGCTCAGAAAAAAAAAGCAAGACAAGCCAGCTTTATTTATATAGTAAATATTAAGCCCAGAGGCATTCAAAGTGCCAAACATATACAAAGAAAGCAATAAAAGATAAAAAAATAAAGTTATAGTACAGTTACAGTGTCATGATTTGCCATAGTAAGCAATAAAGATCACCATTTTTAAACCTTAGCTAAAAGTGGTTGAACAAGAGCAGCTTAAAAGCGGTTTGAGCAAAAGTGGGACTAAATGTGGTAAAAATAAACAAACAGATTAATCTGTGTTGCGGATTATAATTTTTCTTTTGCTTAAAAGAGATGTGCTAGCAAAAGGATCCTTCATAGAGCAGCATGTAAACACAGGGAGTGTGGGCCTCCTTTATTATTCTTTTTCTTGGTGGGCAATCAAACCAACAACACTGCTGCCAAAGACACGCCTGACCAGTGTATCAATAAAGCCTTTTACGCCCTGAATCAAACCCTCACTCTGTGTCCGTGTGAGTGAGTCCATGAGTATATGTGGGTCCAGCATTTGGAGAAACAGAGGCTCTCTTTGTGGCCACTCCGGTGGGTTGGGGCTGAAGTCTCGGCCTGCATGCAAAACCTCTGCGGTATAATCACCCCCTCACTCTCCTGTACAGGAGGGCATTCATCCAATGCCAGGAGAGTGGAGGGCAGGAGCACAGTGAATATGGAGCAGAAGGGGAGGTGGAGAGCAAGGTCAGTGAGTTTTAGCTTTGCTCCCTTTGCTATCCAAACTTCTACTATCCATCAACATGTCTCATTCTAATCCCCCTCCATTATTATTTGGTAATGGGAGCACTTGTCAAGTCAAGACTTTTAATTTTATCACTTGCAAACCTTTTTTAAGAGTTGCAAGTCAGCACCCACTTAGCTTTGTTCGGGGGGTGGGGGGGTTGTAGAGTTACCTAATAAAGTTAACTGAGGCAGTTTCACAATAACAGGAAAAGCTATACAGCATAATAATAATGTATAACAGAGCCAATAATATCACGCTTAAGTCTTAAGTGTGCAATCACTAGCCACCAGACCAAGTAAGGGTTGCAGCAGTTAAACCGCTGACCCATTGCTTAAGTTTTTTCACATAGTGAGATTCCACTGAATTTCTCAGTACTAACATACATTAACATGGCTGCTACACCAAAACCATTGTATGTTTTATATCTAATGAATTCATCATTTTGTAGAAGGGTTTATTCTTCTTTCAAATGTTGTGAAAAGGGGCTGACAGAGATATATCAGCCTACATTATCTCACCGCTACCATGATGTGTCTGTGAATACCTTGATTTAGCAACATTGTCTCCATTATATAACTTCATCAGAGATCATTGACAAGTTTGAGCTACAGACTTCCCCAATAAAAATGTGTTTATGTTCAACAGTACATTTTTAAGGCTCAAACTGGACTCATAAGGAATAGGTTTAAACAGAGTCACCTGAGGTTATACAACACCGAGGTATCAATTATGCATTTTGGTAACAATTACTGTATGAATAACACAAAATAAGGGCCACTGTTACTTTCCAAATTGGTTTAGAAACAAGTCAGCACAGGTGGTAATATTTAAATTGATTTTAAGTATAACAGGCGATTAATTCAAAATAATACATCGTCATTTTTAGTTAATTCGATTATGTATTGGAATGAACCTAAACAGGATAAGCTTTTAAAATAATGTTAAAATGGATGAATGGAACGATTTTATATTAAGAGTCTTCTTGTAAAAAGTGATTAGTAACTAAATGTTTAAATAGATGTTGTTCAATAAAATTACATAACTTTCCTATGAATGGTAGTGGAGTAAAAGTAAATGTTACCTAAATGAGAAATACTTCAGTAAAGTACAAGTACAAGTAGTTATTTATCACCTGTGGGTGGGAGAGTTAACTTTGTCTGAAAAGTTTTAGGGTCTGTACCTGTGGTGGAGCTTCGCTGCACTTGCACATAGGAGCGTAATGTGATGTCAGCTGAGCCTCCGGATTCGAGGGGGATGGGGTGGGCGTGGAAGTGTCTCAACATGTCCGACACGGTGTGGAACCACAAGTGGTGGACGTGGCACTGACCACTCTCATTCACCGACAAACGTAAATGCTGAGAGGAAAAAGACAGGAAAAGTGGAAAAATGAAGTGGAGAGAGAAGGTAAGGAAAGAAAAAGACACACATGTAGAAGGACAGAGAATTGCTGAGTGAGGCACATCAGACAGACCAAGACAGAGGTCAGGACATAATCTAAGAGGCTTCTCACTGACAGCAGAGGGCTACAGCTGACACCAGAGGAAGAGACAGTAGTTGACACTTCCCCATCACTGCTGGCTGGCAGGATGTTATGTGCAAGGATCATGTTACGTAAGAAAACACGAAATTATGACATTTCTGCATCTTTTCCAGGGCCCGGTTTGTTTGCTGTGTCAAGAGAAGGAGCTGGAGTGAATTTAACACTGCTGCAGAACAAGGCATTCTAATGATTAACGATTAATGTATTCGAATGTAGAAACAACAAAGTAATCAGTGACCATTGACAGTAGTGATTAATTGCTTTAAGTCTGTAATCACACAAAACTAGATTCTTGGTTGTCAGGACATCCTCCTTTTATTTCATATCAGCCTTAAGCAGAAAGTTGAAAATGATCTTACCTTGGCTTTGCCCTGAAAGTTGAAGGTGAGCACGTACTCGCCGGGCCGCGTCTCACTCTGACGTATTACAAAGAGCCCGTGGCTCCTGGCTCCGCCTGCAAGCACCAGCTGAGCTGCCCGGACGCGAGATAGCGTACCATGGAACCATGGGTAACCTGCAAGGCTGGCATCGCCATCTGAATCCTTTGCTCCTTCACTGCCACCTGCGCACAATCACACACAACTCCAGATTTATTTTCATTTATTATCTAACTCCTTTTGTGTTTCGATATTTATTATCTCGAGAGGACAGCCACTATATGTGTTATTACCTGAAGAAGAGTTGGAGCCCTGGGCCTCTGGGGACTGGAGGAAGCGCTCTAAAGGCATGTGGGATGGGTGCTGTGTGAAAGGGGGTTCTCTGCAACGGACCGAGGGGGCGCTATAATGCTCTGCTGCTGCAGGACACGCCCTCTCTGGTGCGCGATACACTCCTAAACATGTTTTTATATATTACCACATTTGTATGGATCAAAAGATTTGCAACAGTGGCTCATGCAAAAAAAAAAAAAAAAAAGACAGAAAGAATCTTGTCTCACCTTCAGACAGCAGCTCACAGCTGCAAGAGGCCACCATGGAGCAGTCTTTGGAGGCCTGACCATGTGGACATGACGCCAGCTCGATGTCATCGCCACTGTCACTGTACACAAGCAGGTAGGTCAGGAGAACCGCAAGAATGTATACAAATGCACAGACACATGCAAACAAACATCACAGAGTCCTCCACACACTCATCCTACAAACATGGAACACAAATACATCTTCTGTTTACATCCTGGACTGCACTGACTAACATCCACCAACCCAGGAAACTGAGGAGGAATGCAAGCTCGCCCGTGTTTGTGCACAAGCAACCTGTCAAAAACTCCACTAATTTGATGATTAATGACTTTGTGGGTTACTCCTCCTTTCCCGCTCCCATCCACCCTACAGTCCTCTCTCCATCCCTCCGCTCCTCTCTTCTCTCCATCTTCAGCAAGCAGCAAATATTTATCTGTTGGTTTACCCGGGGTCTATGCAGTCCTGGATGTCAGCAACCCACGAGTTTTTCTGCAGCGAGTCAATGGTTTCCAGGATGTACTCTCCCCCGTTTTCCACCTGTAGAAGCAGCCAAACACCATGATCACACACTAAGCTCTGTTCGAAGCAGAGCTTCAGGGTAAAGAACAGTGCACATCCAGTGTAAACTCAGAAAGGGCATGGGCTGCCTCATTTCCTGACAACCTCTTTTTTCACTAAACTCAAATAAAGTGGGGCTGTTTGTGATTGTGTGAATGTAGTTGTAAGTGTCTTCTTGTCCTACCTTAAGAACAAATGTGTTGTCCTTGTCAGGCATCTCCAGTGGCATGGTGGTCCTCACCTCCACAATGGCTGACAGAGGGATGCTCACTTTAGGCTTTGACGACTAGAACCAAAATACAAACACACATATACAGTAAAAGCTCATAATTTGTTTTTCTTCAACTTTGTGGACTGTCACAAGGTTATTACCAGGGTGGGAAACAAATTAATTAGTGCCTGCTGCAGATTCTTAATCATTTCTGCTCTAGAAAACCAAAAAGCATCACCCTCTGTCTGGCAGTACACTTCTTTGCCTATTTTCTATCACCACAATAGCAGACTAAGCTATTTTGATGTGTTCAAAATTAAATAAAATCCTTCAGGAAGCAACTGCAATCCTTGTAAAAATAGCTTACATTTTACAATGATAAAGCACTATACTGAGCTTGAAATAAGTGCGGAGCAACACCCAACTTCCCCCAATGCTTCACTGTCTCCTTCACCAATGATAATTACAACTCTAATTCAAAAATAGTTGGGACTGTGTGAAAAACTGTAAAAAAAAAAAAAAAAATCAGAATTCAATGATTTGCAAATCTCATCAACACATATTTTATTCACAATAGAACATAAACCATATAACAGATGTCGAAACTGAGAAATGTTAGCATTTCAGAAAAATTATTTCATTTTGAATTCGATGGCAGAAACACATCTCAAAAAGTTGGAAAAGGGCGATGTTTACCATTGTGTAGCATCCCCTCTTTAACTGTCTGTAAATTTCTGGGAAGTAAGGAGAGCAGATGGTGGAGTTTAGGAGAGGAATGTTGTTCTATTCTTGTCTGATGCCGGATTCTAACTGCTCAACAGTCCTGGGGTTTTGTTTGCTGGATTTTTTAAATTTTGTTGCTTGTATTTTTAAAAAATGTTTTCTACAGTATTGGTGAAGATCTGGACTGCAGACAGTCCAGTTCAGCACCTGGACTCTTCTCCTGTGAAGCCATGCGGTTGTGATGGATGCAATATGTGGTTTAGCATTGTCTTGCTGAAATATGTAAGGTCTGGATGGGACCTTCCCTGAAACAGATGTTGTCTGGATGGGAGCATACGTTGCTCTAAAACCTCTATGTACTTTTCAGCACTGATGGTAAGTGCTGATGTTTCCAGATGTGTAAGCTGCCCACACCAAATGCACTAACGCACCCACATACTATCAGAGATGCAGGCTTTTGAACTGTTCTCTGATTACAAGCTGGAGTGTCCATCTCCTCCTTAGTCTACAGGACACGACATCCATGGTTCTACAAAGAATTTTTAATTTTGATTTATCTGACCACAGACCATTTAAATGAGCTTTGGCCCAGAGAACATGGCTGCGTTTCTGGTTTGTGTTCACATATGGCTTCTTTTTCTTTGCATAATACAGCTTTAACTAACATTTGTGGATTTCACAGTGAACTGTGTTCACAGACAGTGATTTCTGGAAGTGTTCCTGAGCCCATGCAGTGATGTCCAGTAAAGAATCGTGCCTGTTTTTAATGGAGTGCCGCCTGAAGGCCCAAAGCTCACATGCATCCTGTCTTGACCTTTGGCCTTGTCCCTTGTGCACAGAGATTCCTCCTGATTCTCTGAATCTTATGATATTATATACTGTAAATGTTGAGATCTTCAAAGTCATCGCAATTTTATGTGGAGGAAAATTTTTCTGAAACTGTTCCACAATATTTTGGTGCACGTTGTCACAGATTGGTGAACCTCTGTCCATCTTTACGTTCCATAGGCTCTATCTCTTTGAAATGCTCCTTTTATGCCCAGTAATGTTACTGACCTGTTGCCAATGAACCTAATTAGTTCTCAAATCTCCTCCATTTGTTTTTGATTTGTGGCAATTACTTTTCCAGCCTTTTCTTGCCCTTCTTTCAACTTTTTTAAGTTGCTGCCATCAAATTCAATATGAGTTTCAACATCTGATAAGTTGTTTACGTTCTATTGTGATTAAAATATGCGCTGATGAGATTTGCAAATCATTGCATTTTTATTTACATTTTGACAGTTGGTATGGCACTAACATAAATTACATTTAATCTCCTTCTTTCCTGAGATTAAACAGTTTTTAAAAACTATTACACAGCTCCAGTTTATGCAGTCTCTTATTTCTGTTATTTCTGCTGACTTAACAACAAACTTTATTTAATTTACAAGAGGATGATCACAGAAAACCGCCTGGCCTCAGTTTACCCTTGTCAGAGTTTGATCCACACAATAATTGTGACAGATCATACGACTCTGTTTGTGCACCTGAGGAGAGTGATAGACTGAGTGATGGTCTGGCAGACGCTTATCAGCTCGTCTGTCTGGAGTAACACTGCTCTCATCTTGATCTGCCTGTGCAGCAGCCTTCCTTCCACGCCCACAGTGTTTCTCTCTGGATCAGATGTCAAACTTCACTTCCTGTTTTGAACCATTTGACCATTTCCTGTACCTCCCTACTGTAGGAAGCACATATCCAGTGTCACCACAAAGCTTCAGCACGTAAATCCAAACCTATTAGCTACCACTAGATGTAAGCAAGAAAAATTGATCTTTGCCATTTGGGCAAATCTAACCCTTAATAAATAAAGCCAGCAACTAACCAAGTGACTAGGCCAATTTTAAAAAGACAAACTGGAAAAAAAATTTCTGAATGGCTCAATAAAGTAACAACATTCATGAAGTGAGTGTGGGCTGGGACAGAAATCATTAACCTGGTGTCTTTCTACTCATATATATATTAATTCAGGGTAAACTATGGCTTATGTTAGGATAACAAGCAATCCTCTGATGTGTCATTAGAGGTCATCTCAGGGCCTGTTGCTGTGTCCTTATACAGGCAGTTAGTGATCTGCAATGTGCTGTCTCCACAACATGGAGCAGCCGGCATATTGTTGGGCCTCACAGGGACGGAGCCAGACAGCCAGCAGCAGGCAGAAGTGAAATTCTTTGAGTCAGTTTATCTTTCTGACATTGTTGACTCTGCACTTATATATTTGTTATTATTTGTAAGACCTGAGTAGGTTTCCAGTAATAAAATTACTCAGATTGATTCTTCGGGGCGGGCCCGAGATGTGTGTGTTTAATTAAGGTGTCGTCAATGCTGTAACCACTTCTCTAAAGCTTGTCTTCATCTCAGCCTAGTTTATGGCTAATACTAGTTTTCCCACATGTGAACATAACAAATGAAACTGCTGAAGAGCAATTATAAAGTTTCATTTTACGTGTTCCCCTTGTGAATTTCATTGGGTTTGCAAGATTTTCCAAGTGACTAACGAAAAAGTTTGTTGCAGCTAGTTTGTCAGAGATGAGAAGCCAAATATTGCCAAATATTTTTTAGTAAAAGGGAAACTTTCCTATTCCTTACCTATAAAGAAATCAATGTGACAATGTGTTTCTCAGTCTCTCTACCAGCTCCTTCACCCCCTCCCGCACCTGCCTCCCACCTGTCCTTACCCTTGTTCCCTTCTCTGCAACCTTGTCCACACACTTACATTAGCCGTATTCATACGACAGTAGCAGATTAACACACACTCAGCTGCACAGTCACACTGATCTGGAAATTCTGTGTAGACAAAAGTGATGTGAGTAAAGCTTGACATCACTATGTACCTAGAGGGGCTGGATTATCAGTGTAAATTTATCTGATTCATGACCAACTGCTGCTAATGATTTTTTTCAATATTAATTAATTTGCCAATTGTTTTCTCAACTAATCAGCATAATCTTTAATTAGACTTGTCTTGAGCAAATGGAAATTAACTTGTGTTAAACAGTGGCTAGACAAAAGAAAAAAAAACATGTAAAATTTACAGCCGCTTGAAAAAAGCGACCCCCGTTCACTTTTTATCACACTTAATGATGCTGTACATTTAATTAAATCAAATAAAGAGACTTTTTGTCAGTCTATATATAATAAACTGCTTTCCTTCATCTTAAATCATTTTCTTTAAGCACTCTGAATTTGGAATCCCTGTGATCTAAGGTATTAAAGTGTGCATTTTCACTTTAGTCTGTTATAGACAAAAGCGAAAATAAATGGCCCATTGAGAAGTTTATTCATGTTGCTTTGTCTAAATGTCTCATGCGTCTGTGTATGTTTATGTACCTTGGGTGGTACGTAAAACTCCAGCAGGAATTTCTCCCCTCCTTCGTCCCTCTTCTGCTTTCTCAGCAGCAGTCGACATTTCTGCCACTGTGCAGCACCCATACAGTTTGTGTCATCTGCCACCATGTACCTCAGCGCTCCCTCTCTTTGGATTTCCAGCAGCTCAGCCTTGTGACCCTGGGAACCCCTGGGAAGCCGTAGCTTTTGGGACCATTTCTCCCCCCCTGCAGCATCCCCTCCTCCTCCCCCGTTTGCCTTTCTGGTTCCGGAGGGTGCGTCAGGCTCTGGAGAGGCCCGCCGGTGCCACATCTCCTTCACCCCATCCACCACACAAAGACTCATGTTCCTAAGAGAGAAGCCCTTCTTAAATCGAGCCTTTGGGTGACTGACTGACACATCTTCTGAGCTGCGGGACTGTCCCAGAGCAGACACCTTGTGGGCCGGCTGGGGGCCTCGGGACGAGGTGGTGCCATCTATCCCTCCCCCTCCACTGTCCATACTGTCCAGGGATTCACTTGAAGCTCCGGCGTCCTTGCGTCTCTGATAGAAGTCGTGACCGTAGGAAAGTGGGCAGCCCTGGATTCCCAGGAAAGGAACAATGCTGTACTTGGGGGCTGTGTTGGAGCCGTCCTCCCCCGATAAGGACGCCTGGCTCTCCCGGGCCTGGGTCAGAGCTGCAGAAAAACACTCTAGGAAGTGGTGGGCAAAGTGCTGTGAGAAACTGGCATCAGCACCAGGCGAGTCGTAGCATGGGTTTTCTGACAGGAAGCGCTGGAACTTGTCAGCAAAGTCTGCAGCGGAGGCTCGAGCATGGAGCTCACAGAACTCTCGCCAGTCGGGCAGTGGGCACGAAGAGGAGAGCTCCGGGCTACCAGGCACCACCGCTCCGTTCATCACTGGGCCATGCCAACCCACAGAGGAGAGGCTGCAGAAGAGAGAGGAGGAGAGTGTTGGTCAGTGCAACAAAACAACTACAATATCTTGTGTGTAACTACAAATACTTGTAATTGTGATGGTGCAATAAATAAAATGTGTGTTTTGCACTGAAACGCCCATCTCCATCATTTAAAATGTCACAGTCATGTTGTTGGGGTTTGTTCAGTCCAGTCCATAGGCTATGACAGACATGATTATGCATAGTTAGACAATAACTTATAAACAGATTCAATGTGACCGCACATCAGACAGATCATCCAGAAAGCTAAGGTCTCCATCACTTCCACATTTAAGATTTCTGCACCTTATTTATCTGGACTGTCTAAATGTGTGCTCCATCAGAGCAACTTGGATTCCACACATATTACTTATATAGCTCCTCTTTACGTCCTGTCTATCTCACTCATTTGTATTTCTCTAAATTATGATTATTTTGAGTATTTTTAAGACCACAGATGCTCGTGTTCACTCATCCTTATATTCCTCGCCTCCCCATCATGAGTGTGTTTGGATGATTCAGTCCTTCACGCTGCTCTCCCTCTCTTGCAGAGGGGGAGCAGTGCCAACCCACATCACATCACTGATAAAACTCTTTACAGTCTGGTCTGTGGTGGGGATCTAACACATACCACCGTTGTGTCAGTAGCATCATCCAAAGACAGTTTATAACCCTCTCTTCTCCTCGCCTCTCTATTTGCCCATCATTTATACAGAGTCACTGAATAACATTGAACAATGAAACACATTCTGGTTTGATTGATCTGTAAATCATGCAGATAAGAAGATATCGTCAAAGTGGGCAGGCTGAGCAGCATATGCACATGGACAGCCAATCCATCCCCCCCCCCCCCCCCAAGCTGTGAAAGCTTATTCTCAGTACTGCTGGGCTTCGCTTGGCAGTTCACTCACAATATGCACTGAAATGTTTGCTTTCTGAAAATTACACTGCTAAACCAAATCATTCATGCAGTTGCTCTACAGACCTTACTGGAATTCCTGTCATTTTCAAAAGGCATCGGGATGGGTTGTCTTATCTTGAAAGATTAGTGCAAAAAAAACAAACAAAAAAAAGCTCCCACAGATCCCATAGATCTAAAACAAACAATAAATCAGATCAGACAGAGGCTGCGATAACAGAAAGCACAGAGGAGTGCCAGCTCTTTGAAGGATCATCTGTTAGCTCATCAAGCAGAGAAACTCTTAAATGCTGAGGCTTGATGTCAAACTTTCAGAAAAATGTGATGATAAAGACACTGCAAACTAAAGAAAAGAGAGAATAATAAGTAAATAAAAGAATTACAGGAAATGTCTGCCTTGTCTGTGTAGATTTCAAAGAGGATTCACAAGTGCCAATATTGCAGTAATTGCAGTTTCTTTATTACTCCTTTACTTCAGTGCAGTGGAGATATGGATGATCGAGGAGCTCAAATTAAGCTGTTTTGATTGAAGACGTGATGTTTCTGAGAATGTCTCCGCTGAAATTAGCTGAAGACTGGAGGAATGTGAAAGAGCAGCTCTGTTCTGTCATTGTTTCCTCCCATTGTCTAATCACAAGCAAAGTTCCTGAGATGGGAGCTTTTTCGTAACGTGTCACCAAGTGACAAAAAATACAACTTAACACAAACAGCACAGAAAGGGGACAGGGAGGTCTGATTTGATGATGAAGGTAGGGAAAAAAAGAAAAAAGAAAGAAGCCTTTGATCAGAATTTATGTGGTTTCATATTTTTCAGGTAAAAATTGTGTCGAGTACAAGTACAACATTTCGTACAAATGCATGCTACACTTAATAATCAGTGTATGTTAAATGACACAATTAGCTGCTTAGGAAATAAAATTGTTATGGCAAATTTTGGCTTCCATAAACCACTTACTTCTGGAGAGGGGAGCATGTAGAGCCATTTACTAATAACTGGTGAGCATTTATAATAAAAGACTAAATTAACAAAAATGAAAAAAGAACCCTTTGTTGTATAAAACACTTATAGTGTATAAAACACTATAAAACTTTCACAAATGGCTTAACAAGTTAATAACTACTTGATTATCAAACAAAAAGAAAAACCCTTTTGACTTATAATGTCTTAAAATAAAACAATTAATAGCCATAAAAAAGCTGTCAGTCAATGTAGGAAACTTTTAGAAATGGTGCCATATTAAAAAGTGGTACTGACTGGATTCATGAATAGAACTAAAGGTCAAATTACAGCAGCCATTTTCATTAATGAATCCATCACTTCATTCATCCAAACATCTTTCCATTTATTCCTTTAAGCCAGACAAGAATTACAATCTAAACCGTTAATCGCCAACGACTGGTGTGCCTCCTGTGTTTGTGTGTGTGTGTGCATGTGTGTGTGACTAAGTAAAGGTATGTGTGCTGCTGGCTACAAGAAAGTCAATACCCATTCAGCTATTTAAGAATCTGCACTAGGCCAACTTTGCACTCATTCAGCAGAGAAACAACAACACACAGTGAGATGCATTTCTCAAACTGCTGCCCTGCTGCAAAGATGACAACGTGCCTCTTTCAAGCACTGTATGCTGCGACACACACACACGTGCGCACATGCACACATAGACACTCATTCCATGAGTCAAAATTAAGCCATGTGAGCCTGAAAGGCACAGTGTCATGGTTTTCTCAGCCTCAGGCGGAGAGAAGCTGACCACATGTTGCTACAAAGCACATATGACAAAGAAGACAAACGTTAAGAATGAAAGAGAAAGTGACAAAAGAGACGGTGGAGGAGGACGGTGATACATCATGGAAGAATAGAGAGGGGAAGTGGTGCAAAGTAACTAAGTACCTTTACTCAAAGCACTAAAGAAGTAGTAGTTTAGTACTTGTATAAGAATTCAGATTGCTTGACTACTTTCATTGGTAGCTACTCTTAAGTTTAAAATTTTATACAAACATCTCATTTTTGAGATTAAAAATATCTAATTAGCTTAAGGGGCCTGGTGGCTCAATGGGTAAAGCATCGGGTTGGGAATATATCCCACCCCACCAGGTGCAGAACACTCTCTGGTGTGGCGAACCCTGAAGGGATGAGCCGAAAGGCGTTGATCTTAAGAAAAATCTAGCTTATTAAACGCACACACAGTTAAGGATTAAATGAGATGTGTCTTGTTGAACTCTACATTAAGTGATCTGCAACAGCAAAGTTTTAGTAATAGGTAATATTTACAAATGCAATACTGTAACTATACTGTCTGTTTTTTAACTGTTGTTAAGATTTATACAATAAATCAGTTCCAAGTCAATAAAATACAAAAAAGCTTGAGTTACTTATTTTGATTTATGAACGCAGAGTCTACTAAGCCCAAACACCTGCAGCTATGAATATTAGTAAAAAGAAGATTTTGAATGAAGGCATTTAAAATGGGCCTTATTTACATTGTTCCAGGTACTTTTACTGAGGTAAGGGTCTGAGTACTTTATCCACCACTGGAGGGGGGGGCATGTTTTTACTTCATGGGCCAGCTGCTAAAACAATCAGTGAGTGTGTGGAGGTGGAGGAGACAAGAGGAGCATAAAGACAGGCAGACATGGTTCAGGACAAGGGGAAACAGCGGGACCATGTAGATTTTCACATCCCCAGGGCTCTATTATAAAAAAAAAAGGAAAGGAGTCGAGGAAAATCTAAAAATGTTAACCACCATCTTCAACTCTCAGAAGCCTTTTTCCTTCCTGTATTTCTTCCCTATCTGTTGTAAAAATCTAACACTGCTGTGCCCCCCGCCCCTCTCCTGCTGCTTCTTTGCCCAGGGGAACAGGGCTGATATCTCTGTCAGATGGTTGGAAGTTCTGTCTGTAACAGTAAACTGAGTGGGGAGGAGAAGAAAGAGACATTACTGTGTAGTGATTAACTACAGTCTGCAAAACACATCGGACAGGATCCGTTCACTTCATGTCCTCTGCGGAGCCCTGCAGGACTGAACTCAGCAGAGCCAAGAAATTACATATGCCTGATTATTACTGGGGTGTTGTGAGTAGTAACATAGAGCTGCTGAGGAAATTATATTCTAGCCAAGCATAACGGATGTTCAAGGACTTGTGTGTTTAAAGCTGTGTGTACACATACCTCCGTATACGAAGATAAACACAGTACATGTAGTTTAACAGACTCCGATATCCAAACACACACGCTGCTGTGAGCGGTTTCATGCCAGCAGCACACCCTCAGTGATTGACTGATGAGTACGATTGGTGATGTTGTGCTCCCATCCCAGGGAGGTTAAGCCCAGCCATGTTTTCTATGATTAGTCTGCCCCACAGCCCAGCCCAGCACAAGCTGGCAGCAAACTGAGAGTGTGGAACAGAGCTACACATATGCAATACCACTCTACCTGAAATCATTATCATTATGTCTTCCTATACAAGATATACTTGGTGCAGTTTAGTGAGGTTTGCAGAATTTGTCTGAAAACAAAATTATTCCAACTGTATGGGCAACTTTATGTATATATATGTGTGTGTGCACCAGTTATTTTACTTTATGAATGCAGTAAAATTAAAAACTTTAATTAACTGTTGGATGTACAAAAGCCTGTCAACCCTTTGTTGACCCTGAATTGAATGAAATCCATTCTTCAACCTCTCTGCAGTGTTTCTAATGTCGCTTGCTGCAACACAACCCTAAAGCATATATAACTATTTTAACCCCCATGACGAAAAATCTGGCTTTTTATTCAATGCGGCTCCATTCATCTCCAAACGCACCTTAGGATCAATCGATTTCAACTTCATCTTTCTTCAGCTCTTGTTTCCAGAATGACCCTGGATTATCCAGATGTTGCTTTACAAGCCTCCGTCACTGACTTTTGCTGAAAATAACAATTATTAGTCATCTAGCAAGCCCTAACATTTACAATTAGTTATTTGCCAGATGTTTTTATTTAAACAAGTTTTAACAATAAACAAAATATGGATTTTTTTCCCCCACAAATTACTCAAAGTATTGGATACAACTGTTTGTACATACTGTCCATGAATTTACACATTTTAATTTAAACTGTTACTACAGCTGAAACAATTAGTCAGATATGATGATTTGTTAATTGAGTTTTACCCATTAAACATAAGTATTAAAACTGCCAGAAATCTTTTAGTTATATCATGCCAGAAATCAAGATTGTCTCTAATTAATTACAAACACTCTAACCAAAAAAAGGATGCTTACTTGCAGCACAGATGTAAGTGACAGTGATGCAGATTTCACCATTAACACAATGTCTTTTTTGTTTGGTTTCTCTGCTGATGGAGGACTAAAACAAAAGCAGTAGCTGACACAGGAGAGAAGTCACCCTGATAAAAACTGACTCGCATGAACAGGTAAAAAAAAAAAACATTATTACATTAGACATCCAGGTGTGTGTAGGTGTATGTGAAGGCAAGAGAATGTAAACTATGTAAACCAGCTTTATCAATGAATAAAAATAAAGAGAAGAGAAGCAGAGAAGATGTAGACACAAGATTAAAAACCCCACGAGGGAGAGTTCCGAGATAGAGAGGTAGGCTGAGGGAAGGAGGATTTGGTTATTGTACTATGAGAGAGAGCTGAAATAGGGGTCAAAAGTAATAGACCCCCCCGACCTGTTTTAAGATCTGTCCACTTCAGAGCAGCAACACAGTGACCTTTAACCTGTGCACTGATAACCTCATCTCTCTCTGATGTGAATGAATGTTGTCTGGAGAGTTTCTGTCAAACCCAACATGACAAGGCACCACCAGATAAGAGAACGTCTATATCAGTTTTGAGACTGGGGGTGGTGTGCACACCAACAGACATTATGAAAACAGTCCTGATCCAGACACTGATACAACCAGCTGCAAAGAGCTCTCTGTGCAGACATAAACAGATGGAAGCAGTCATAAGAAACCAGACACGGTGTGAAGATAGAGGATGGGCATTCCTGATCACCAAGCTGTAACTGCACCCAACCCGACTGGTGTGTGAGATGGTGTAGGTAGCAGGGCTGCATCGCACAGATATTAAACACGTTAATTAGCGCATCCTCGACCAGCAGGTTCTCCTCGCTCTCTCCCTCTTGCTCTCATGGTTTCTCTGGCAAGTAGTGACAATGTAAATATTGAGTGAGCTCAGGCATCCATATGGCAGCCAGCAATAAAGAACGGAGCGCGTGGGAGATGCGCATACCGCCACTGACTTCCATTTCCTGTCTCTCACCCACAAGCTCTAACTAATTTCACAGATGACCACAGGTTTCTCACAGAGATGTACACGAGAGGAGAAAAATGATACAACCTGTGTGAGCAGCAAATGTGTCCCTTACAGGAAGAGATGGGTTTTTAATTTGGTTTCAGAGTAAAAGTGATATAAAAATATCAGTCTGGTAAACAGAGGCTGAACACAACATCGTGTATGCTTCGCTTCATCGTAGGGCTGCAAAATCAATGTTTCTTATTAATTCTATCATTATTTGGTCAATTGTTGTATCTAGACAATTTGTAGAAGATTTTTTACAACTTTATTCCAATTGTGCGCTTTTATTCAGGTGTGAACAGACCTTTTCAATTTTTCTCAGTTAATAACATTTTGAAACTTGTGTTACTGTAGTTTGCATTAGCCAAAATCCCTGGAAACTCATTTCAGATGCTTTTATTATGAATTATTAGTGTAGTTGATTGTCTGTTGATTAACTTAAATATTCAGTCTACCGATATGTTTGATACAAAAAATTGCCTTTGGGCAAAGTAAGTGCAGTAGTTGAAAAGCTCAAAATTGTGAAGAATGTTTGCTACAATTTCCAAGAGCCAAAAGAGATTTCAACAGTACAAAAAACACAACAAAAGTATAGTATTATCAGCATATTACAGTGATGTAAAGACCTACAGGCTATTTAATATATAGTATATGTTTGAGGTGATGCATTAGATTTCATTAGACTGCAGGTGTTGTTATTTGTCCAGCCCTATTTACTTATATGAGCTCACATTGGTTCTTTCTTAGTAAAATAATATTTACATTTTTGCTTCTGCAGCAAACTTTAATTTCAGAGGGATTCTGCTTCAATCATACAACAAAACAACAACAACAACATAACAGTGCCATTGGATTAATATAAAACTCACACATACAGTGGGAAGAGAAATATTTCCTCTATGAAGTAACCATAAAACCACAAAACAGGATCAGGGACACATGGGAGTATTACCAGAGCATCACAGTGATGTAAAGGCCTGTATTCCTGAAGGCCTGTTAAAATCTGGCTTATTAAGCTTCATATTAACCGACTGTCTCGTGTAGCCAAGAAAAAGACACATGAGACAAAGTCAATAGCAGGCCCAAAGCAGGCCTACTGCAGGCCCAGAGAGCCAGGATGCGAACTGGACTTCATGAATGGGACTCGGCAGCAGCCTTTTGCTGAATGGCTCACAGATCCAAGTCCAGAAAGAAGGCGGTGAATGGGATCCTGCGTGCGGAATCACGAGTTGATGCACTGGTTTTGGATCATCTCGAGCCGCCTCATACATCCACGCATCCCAACACATCACATCGGGCCGATAAGCCGTCCTGTGACTGACCAGACTCTACTCCCCCCCCCCCCCCCCCCCCCCGTGGCTATTAAATGGATTAAGGGAAAAGCCCCTTTGCACAGCGACCCCTCCAGTGAAGGAAGCCTCCTCCAGTCTGTGTTCAGCGCCTACAACAAGCCGCAATCAAAGAGCGACTGCACTTGTTCTCTGCCATCAAACCCGACTCCTAACGCAGGATTCATCTCGAAAACTGATTGGGGATGAAACAGGTTTAACACCGAAACCTCCTCAGCATCTGGAGGTTTCTAGTTATAATCATTACCACCACCACCACCAACAACAACAACAACAACAACACACCGAAGCTGATGCATTTCTCTTCATATCCCCATCACATAAAAATGTCTAATCATAAACGTCAGCGTGGTCCGGACGTGCTAAATAAGAACTAAAACGCAGCAGCGGCTCTCACCTCAATACAGGACTGGTCTCATGGCGCTGGTGTCTGTCAGACGATTCTGATTTAGCCGGGAAGAGGTTCACGTTTCAGGAGTCAAACATGGTTTATTCCCTCATCATCTGGTGCGCTCCTCTCCGGTCTAAACAAGCTCAGCCCGTCGACTCTCCCTCCATCTCTCTGTTCGACGCACTGTGCTGCTGCACCTTTGGCTCTGCTGTCCACAGACCGCTGACAAGTCGGAAAGACTCACATGGCGTCACACTTCCGCCTGATACCTTCAGAATAAAGTCAAGCTTATGGCGCTAATCAATCCCACCGACACTGGATTACATCATTGTATGATAAGAGGGTTGGTATTATGACTGCAGTTTCTGGTTATTTAGAAATATATTTTTAGCAATAATTATGCAACACACAAGACTTTTGGTTTTTGTTGCTTTTGTGGATTATTTTTAAAAAGGCTGCTGGTCCCACAGTTCCCCATAATGTCATTAAAAAGCAAATGATAAGACATAAAACATAAATTTTAGAAAGGCTCTTTTAAAGAGAGTCATTCAATACTGATTTCAGAAAAAATATTGTGTAGACGCAATGAATATGTACTTGATTTTAATTTGATTTAATGGACATACTCAACTGAAAAACACGTTTTACTGCTCATATTTCTGAAGTTAAGTTCGGACACACAGGACACAGTGGCCAAGAAAAACAGCAGTTATTGATCACTTGTTTGAATATGCTATGGGAATATTTATATCAACTCTGAACAAGCAGATTGACCTGTTCTAATTTAATGTCAGAATGTGACAAAAAGCCAAAAACTGTGTAGAGCTTTTGAAATTAGCATTTGAAATCATCTCAAGCCCATGTGGATATACTGAATTGAGGACTGAGTTTGTGGGTTCAGATAAAAAAAAAAAAATATGTTGCCCCAAACATATATGCACACACTTTTAATTAGGCTCTAAACACTTTTAATTTGAAAGTAAATTCAAGTACTGATATATTCTGTGTGGTTTTGGGTTAATTGACTGCCTCTTGGAGTGGGGGGTGCAAATCGGGGGTGGGGGTTTCACTGATCTATTCAACAGCTAACCATGACTGCCCTTAAAGTAGCCACGCCCTGTTATTGTTGCTAAAACACCCCACTGACACAATGCAATAGGTCCTGTGTGTGTGTGTGTGTGTGTATGTGTGTGTGTTTGAAGGAATCAATTACACTACAAAAAGGGGACATTTCACTGCACTGACTGAATGAATCAACCATTGTGACTCCATTTCTTGTGTTTTCACATTAATATTGTTCTTTCAGACAGTCAGGCTGGAGAAATTTCAATGGATTTCTGATTTCTGATCCAACACATGGTGTCTGACTGATGAAGGGTTGGCATAACCTTATAATCATGCCAACATATTGAACACACGGGTGTCCTAATGAGGCTCCTCTGAGGACAAAAACAGTAAAATCAACACAGGACTTGATAAAAAAATGATATAAAAAAGGTGGACATGGCACCATGGAAAAAAAACTACACAGAAACTATATGCACTTTGTATATGCCAAAAAATCTTTATTGGGCAGACTTCCATGTGTAAGAAGCACACTAGTGAAGTGGTTAGCATTGCTGCCCCACAGCCTCACAAAGATCCCTGGTTCAAATCCACCTGCTGGCTGCAGCCATTTTGTGTGTAGTTTGCATGTTATCCCCATGCTTGTGTGGCAAGAGCATGTAATTGGTAAATTGCCTGTTGGTGTTAATGTGAGTTTTTAATGTGAGTCTGTCTGTGTTGGCCCCGAGACAGACTGAAGAAATGTCCAGGCTGTATCTTGCCTCTTTCCCAATGACAGCTAGGATAGTCTCCAGCCCCCGGTGACCTTAACAGGATAAGCAGTTCCAGATAATAGAAAGATGGTGGTCTTCCATGGGAACATAATTCCATCTACATATACTAACAAAAAACGAATTCCACTTTTAATTTGGAGAATATGATAGAAATGTAAACCCTTTCACAATACACAGCACATATAAAAACACAACATGTCTTTTTTTGTGGCCCTTTTATTTGCCAGCTTTTAACCCTATAAAACATTTCATCAGTAATTATATCAGGGATTTGACTTATACCTGCCTAAGCTGACTAAAGGGAAAAAAACTGACATTTCCTACCATCCATGTGAGTCAGATTCTGTCATGCAGAACTGGTTCAAATGCTCCCTTTCTTCATTACTCAGCAGAATAATGCGGGATAGTACTGATGCTCTGCGATGTTACATATAAAGTAGTCATCATGATGATGATGATGATTATACTGTACCTAGTCAGTTACAAGCAGGGGCCCGCTCTGCCTGTAGTATGCCCTTGATGAGAGATCAGCCTGTAATCTTATTCTCACAACTCACAACTCTAAGAATACATCCATTAATGAGCAGGATACAAATGATTAAACCACCACTGAGCACATAAGTGACGATTGTAGGTTTGTATTTAAGCTTAAAAAATTATGCCATTGTCTAAATGAATTACATTGTCAAAAATCACCATGCATCATCATCATTGTCATCATTTTCTACCGCTTAATCGAAGTTGGGTCAAGGTGGCAGCAGGCTTCTTCTGGTCACTACCCAAAGCTTGTGACCGTAGATGAGGGTTACAGCTTAGACTGACTCGTAAATTGAGACCTTTCCTTTTTTGCTCAGCTTCCTGTTCTCTAAACTGGTTTGGTACATTTGCATTACTGCTGATGCTGCACCAATCTGCCTGTTAGTCTCATGCTCCATTTTACCCTCAATGGCCTCAGATTAAGAGATGCTGACTCAGTTTTGGAGTCAGGTTTTGGTCCTATGAAGCTAGCAACACCACATCATCTGCAAAAAGCAGAGAAGCAATCCTGACATCCTCAAACCTGTTGGAGGCCAATACAAACTTAGAAAGTGTTTCCTTGTTGCCAAGCATGTACACACAACTCTCACTCTGGTTATACAGAGACCAGATGGTCCACTGGTCCCAGCACCCCATACTCCCACAGTACTTCACACAAGTCATCCCGAGCGACACAGTGATAAGCCTTATCCAGTTCCACAGAACACATGTAGACTCCCACGACCTCTCCAGTAGTCTGTGTGTGGAATCTGGATGGAATCTACATTGTTTCTTCTAAATCCAAGGTTCCACAGGCAGCCTGAACTTTTTTTTTCTAGCACCATGGCATTATCTTTCCCAGGGAGGATGACTACTGTGATAACTTTTTAAAATATATAGGAACCACCACCTAAGTCTGCCAGTCCACAGGTACTGTCCCCATCCTCCATTCAACATTTAAGATCCATGTCAACCAAGAAGCCCAGCAATGTGGTGACTTTTGGCAGCCAAAAGGGTGACTCTATCCACACCTGGCACCTTCCCACAGAGGAGCTAGCTCAGAGACATCTGGCAGAGAAATAAATAATGTTTCCCCTGAGTCTTCAGACTCTGTCTGAATCCTCAACCAAAACCCTGACAAGAAGCTCTTTTGGCCTTATGGTACCCCTCTGCTGCTTCTAGAGCTTGACAGCTTCCTTCACTACCGGTGTCTATTAGCAGGTTCTCAGATTCTGCCATGAGAGGTCTCAGCAACCATAACTCGAAGAAGTTGCTTCAAAAGTGGAGGTTTTGGACATGATCCATTTAGATTCTATGTCTCCAGCCTCCCTGAGAATGCAGGAGAAAGTCTTCCAGAGGCAGGTGTTACAGAACATGTAACAACAACGAACGAGGCTCTGAGCCAGACATACCCAGTTCACCCTTAGTACATACTTGGCTCTGCCAGGTTTATCCAGCAGTCTTCCCTGCCATCTGATCCAACTCACCACCAGGTGGTAAGGAATGGACAGATCTGCTTTTTACTTTACCCAGACATACAGCTGAAAATCTGACGATATTACTATCAGTTGATTCATTTTTGGTTGCTTGTCAACCTGCTGCCTGGATTAGTTTGGTTTTCTGTGTCATATGTTCTTCATTCAAAAAGTTGTGGGTAAATAAAGTATTTTTTAATAAACGTTGCAAACATCCCACATGCTTGGAAATGGCACTTCCTTGTACTGTGGTCAACTGCGCACAATGAAAAACGTGATAAACAGCTTCCCAGTCACAGCAATTTGAGGATTTAGAAGATTTAGGCTGATAGAATTGATAGATTATTAGCATACTCTCGTAAAATCATAAATCATTTACAATGATTAACTTTTACTTCCTGTTATTAACTTTTTTCCTGGTAGCCTCTCTGATGACCTTCTAAACAGTACGTGGTGTTTTTTGGACTACTGGGGATTATAAACTACTGTGCATACACAATACTACATTCTGCTTTCACTCTATTTTTAGTCATTTTCAGTCTCTGTAGTTGGCTTGCATCTCTCTATAGTCATTATGTGTTTCTTTCAGTGGTAAGAAAGCCTCTGAAAGTGAAGGAAGAGAAAGATTTTTGAATTGAGGAAGACTTCAAACAGGGGCAGTATGGTGGTACGGCGGTTAGCGCTGCTGCCTCGCAGCTAAAATTTACCCGGTTTGAATCATCAGCCACCTACGGCCTTTCTGTGTAGAGTTTGCTTGTTCTGTGGGTTTCCTCCGGGTAATCTGGTTGTCTCTCACAGTCCAAAGACATGCATGTTAGGTTAAATTGCCCATAGATGTGTGAATGGTTGTCTGTCTGAGTATCTCTGTCTGTGTTGGCCTTAGTATAGACTGGTGACCTGTCCAGGGTGTACCCACCTCTCATCCTATTACAGCTGGCATAGGCTCCAGTGCCCCGCGGCCAGAAACAGGATATGGAATTAAACATAATAAATGGGTGGATAGGAAACTTAAACTAACACAAACCTGTGTGATACAAATTACATGTCATTTCATACTTTTAAACTCATAAAATAATAGTAATTGAATATGAGGATTACATCTCAAAAACGTTCTATTTGAACAGGAAGGTCAAAAATATCTAAGGAGGAGTCACCATCTTTGTTTTTATAATGGCTGATGACAGTGATGACGACAGAGAAATCTTCAATTTAAACCCAGAATAGAACAGGGAGCCGCCTAATGAAACAAAAAGACCTGAGGTGGGAGAGGCTCTGTCTCTCTCTCTCCAGAGACCCTCGGTTCTTATTGATCCTCACACACTTCCTGCCGGAAGGATGAATCGACGGGAGCTGCAAGGGGGCAGGGGACCCATCAACCTCCTCCTCATCCTCGGACCAGTTAATGTCTCTCACTTATCTGTGTTTTATTCCTTTTTTCCACGCCTCAGATCTTATGTCCTTAAACTCATCATATTTCTTCTTCATCTCTCCCCTCCCCCCACAAACGGCCACTGTTTTCAGTCCTTTAGACAAACTTATTCATTTATTTCTCTGCTCAAACATACAGTACAGTTCAATGGCCCAGGAACCCACACCAACAGCACTGCCTCCTCAGTGGGCATCATTGATCAAGAGTTCAAATACATACCACATTTAGACTTCAGAGGGGCGAGGCAGAGGTGGGTGGGGGATCTGAAAAACAAAAGGGAAAGAAGAAAGATGCTTTTGATTAGATTTCCTGTGAAAGCATCTAAAGTGGTTTAGATAGAGATTGGCCTCCTGGGGCTGTTTCAATGTGATCAATATGTCAGCAAGCTTTAATAAGAAACTGTTCCTCTCTGTGTCCTAAACAACAAAATGAAGTATATTCAACACACTGTTCTCTGTCTATCTATTTATCTATATATCTATCTCATACTCTATTTCTGAAGATAGTGACTCAGGCAGAACTCTGCCCTGTTTAAAACAACTTTAGTGATCTGTTTGAAAATTTTAATTAGAGATTAAAGCATTTGAAGAGTTACCAGATGTGAAAACGCTAGGCAATAGTTTGTATTTCTCACAGACTGGATTGTAAACTAAACACAGCCAGATTCTACTTTCTTGACTGATTGATACCAGCAAATAAAATGCATCTCTTTCATCTGTTGCTGCTCTTTGTTCGGTTTTCAATCTTGCCCAAATTCTTATATTTGTCCAAAGCTGAACTTTACTATAATATGGTAACACTATAAAGGGTTAATAAGCTACACCATATTTACTTTTTAGATCATTTATAAGCTATTCATAAAAAACAACTTGTGGAAAACATTTAGAAATCATATACCTTTAAACTTTTCTGCAACCTGACCCACCAAGTGTTATCAGTAATGGGTCAAAACTAATCAGTAAAGCATCTCAGTCTGTGTAAGTCTGTCATGGTTTAGTGCAGAAGCTGGACAAAAAAAAATTTCTAAGTGAATAACATCATGTCTTTCCTCTATATGTGTGAGGTACTGACTGGTGTCACATCTCATCTCAGAGTGTGAGAAGTGACAGTCACATAGCTGAGTCACACCAAATTCAATTTGCAACTGTAAGAAATTAGCAGCACTGATCCTCAGATAACCTGCTGGGAAAACGTAGGTGTGTGTGTATTTACTGTGTCACCCTGTACCTGAGCTTGCATCTCTCCTGCTGCGCTGGCAGGAGATGATGCATGATGTGTGCAGTGATGTCATCTGAGCCATTCTGGAGCTCAGCCTAAGATAGCACAGTAAACCATACAATCAGTGACACTGTCAACAACACAAGAAAACAATGCCAGGAGCGTCAGCATGTTTGTTAGTCAGGTGCTGGAAAGTCTTGCTGTTTACCTTAATCAAACTTGCTCCAGGATTCATGATGTACAATGGTGGAAAGCAGGAAATGTATTATTCACAGGAATTTTGTTTTCTAATTTGTCACTTACTAATAAGGTTTTTATATAAAACAACAATGTAAACATGATGACAAACTGCATCTAAATGCATTATTATAGATTTACCACAGTAAACAGTAGAGAAGGTTTTTACATTCAGGTCCACCATCATTTAAATGCAGTTTACACATTACTACATGAGTATTTGTCTATATATACCTAAAGCAGCTATAAGTCACTTCTTCCTGCATTTGCATGAGTACTTTTACTTTTCATACTTTAAGTACACTCTGTTAAAATAGATGGATAATGCACCGCAGGCCTGGTGGGTCAGTGGTAGAGCATTGGGTTGGAATGCAGAAGGCTGCGGGTTCACCCCAACAAGTGTGGCCCCGCCCAGCCACAGGAAGGCCATTCGGCATAAAAAGTCATGTCAAATAAATGTGTGGAACATGTTCTGCTGTGGTGCACCATCATACTACAATACCAAACATTTACTTAAGTAGAGAATCCAAATATGTCCTCTACCACTGATAATGAAATTTTTTTCAGACAAGATGTGAAGATTTCCGTTTGGACATTGAAGGAAGACAAGTGTTTTCTGCTTTGAACACCTTCACCTTCATTGAAAAATCCAGACTCTGTCAATTTATACTAATAAATTCCCTCCAAACATTTAACTGCTGGAAAGAAGTTTCCATATTTCATTTCAAAGTCAGTTCTCTCTGTGTTCACTGAAGGATTCAAGATTCCACATCAAACCTGTGGAAGTTGTATCCAGCTGCTAAATTAAAGACCAATTCCTGCTCATATGTGCGCTTCTCAAACTTATATCACTGCTTGGCCAAAACAAAAGTCACACACTTTGTCACAATATTTACTTCTGTCCAGAGCTTATGTATTGATAATCTTGTACTGATGATGGGAGATTCAAACCACAGCATTAAGTCTTCTTCAGCAAATCCCAAAGATTCTCAGTGGGGTTTAGGTGGCCAATCCATTTATGAAAATTATGTCTCATGCTCACCGAACCACTCTTTCACAATTTGAGCTAGATGAATCCCGGCATTGCCATCTTGAAATATGCCTGTGCCATCAGGAAAGGACAAAAAAAATCATTCAGTATATTCAGCTAGTCAGCTGACCTAAGTTTTTAGGATCCTACAACTGAAGCAACACCAGACCATATGCATGCATTATGAGTGTATCACTACATCTGCATCTCTTCTTACCCTGATTGATGTGCTCTGGAACAGGGTAGCTCTGGACTCATCAGACCATATGACCTTCTTTCATAGAGTCGAATTTTTATGATCCCTAAGAAATTAACACCAATTAACCTCGCTGATAAGTGGTTTTCTTAAAGCAGAAGGATGGGTAAAAGTTGTGGGATCAAATCCCAGCCTACCACTCAATGCTAGCAATTTCATTCTAACATGTATGTGCAATATGTGCTCAATGACAATACTGGTTCTTCTTCAGTCCCTTGAGTTCTCTTCTCATTGTGCATGAAGAAGTAATGTTACTGTCAATTTTAAACACAGTTTATAAATTTGGTGGTTTTCTTTGCTTGATTTAGCCCCACAGTTTGATTGCTATGATACAGAATTACATCTTTTTCCTAGGGATGTTTTCTGATCAAAATATGTGAAGCTACTCATTGCATCCGCTAGGATTGAATACTGAATAACAGGCTCCTACCTGTTTGGTAACTTGGTGGTGACTTTTTTGCCCGGCAGAGTATATTTTGGTGAACATGATCTAAATCCATCTGTCCCTTCCTCATCTGAGGTGAGAGGATGACCGTGTGGGGAGGGGAATGCGGAGGTGGGGCCTCGGGGTCATAGTAGAGGCCAACTCGATATTCAGCAAGTGGACTGGCTGATCCAGGATCACGTGGCCGGGTGATTCAGCCAGACAATGTCAGAGCAAATCAGAGCGCAGGGGGAGCCACCTGACAGAGGAGGTCTGTTACCATGGAAACACCCAAGGGGTAGAAGGGCAGGGGAGGGAGGTGTGATACGGGGGGTAAACTGACTGCATGCAAACAGAGGAAAAGGAAGAAAGCATAAAAGGGGGCAGAGACATTTCCAAAGGGGATTATACAAGACTGAAATGTTACTGAATGATTTATGCAAAATACAATGAATGACACTTCCCAAACACACACAAACAGGCACCAACCTCCCTTAGCAATCCTTGTTCTTCATACACACACTCCCACACACTCTTTGTTTCCATGCAACAGTCTTCGGCAGTTTATGGTCTGAGCTACTTAGTGGCACACAGGAGAAAAATCCTGAATGGTGTGTTAGTTCATTGAATGCATGGAATGAGATTTTCACAGCCACAGGGAAATGAATGGTGAGGCTGCTGAATGGGAAGCACGTCTGGGAGGAAAACAATCTTACCTGCCAAGCAAAAGAAGGAGTCATGAGGAGCGTTTACATAATTCTTCTCTCACCAAGGCTGATCTGCCCTGGAAACTGAGAACACTTCATTCATTCAAGACACAATATCAGAGCGAAGATAAGCTCATAAAACCCTCAGCTGGACTGTGCAGTGTTCATTAGGCCATGAAATCAAATGTGTACAGCAAGTGTTCAGACATACAGCACACAAAGGTTTAACCTAAACAAGCTGCCATTACAATATAAATCACAGATTGATAGGAAATTAACCAAAAACTAAGGCTGTTTAGAAATGTTAAATGCCAAACTGGATCTAGTTCCAGTCTTTCAATTATGAGATGTGTTTCTCTGTCTTTGGGGTCATGATGATTGTGAAGTGACTCCATACAAAACAAGAACTTTCACCTTGATGCATGAGGAAAATTGGACATAGGACACGGGTTTAGATTGGAGATAAGAACAATAACTCAATTGACAAACTTTGTTGCATGCTTACAAAAAGGCACTTGTACTACTCCTCCCTCTACCCCAGACCATCACCATCATCTTTTTGCCATATCAATAACACAAAGCCAAATTATTAAAAAGAATTTTGTGAATTAGTTCCCCATAATCTCTCTGAGAATTAAAGCTCAGTATCCCAACTCCTGTCCTCCTTTTTTCAGGCTGAGTAAGGCCTTTGGATCACTCCTCCCTAGCCTGCACCGCCACCGTCATCCTTCCTGCACTATCAGTAACGCCACTGGGGTCATTGGTTTCACAGTCGATGTCAGAGGAAGACAGAAAACATTATGTTTTCACAAATGACCCATTAAGAGCATTAAGAGGACATAGTGGGGAAACAGATGTAGGAAGAAACTGCAATAAAATAAAGACAAGATCAACTACAGTCAGAAGAGTCAGCTAAATAATTCATATCCATAGTAAAACATAACTTTACTGCCCTCTGTTGAACCCATGTTGAAAATAAAAATCTGGACAGAGAGACAGATTAAATAATCTAACATTCTTCTTTTTTGCCCACCTAGAGTGTTCTCATTGTAAGATCTGCTACCTGGCAGTCTAAAAAAAAAAAAAAAGTTAAATGTTGACCCATCAGTGTGTGGTCATTAAAGGAAGCTCTCCAACCAAAGCTCGATGTGAAATGTCCACAGGACTAAAAACATCACTAGGCCATTAGGCTTAACTTAAGACCTTTGTTATTCCACAGACGGACATTGTTAATATTCATGGAGCCCTCGATAGGCTGCTGCAGAAGCTGAGATGAAGGACTTGAAAAAAAGATGTAGACATGGAAAATGGTGACAAGAGCAGAGAAGTAAAAGGAGGGCAAGCTTCGGGTTAAAGGTGAATGGCGCTTTGAAGGGCACAATAAGGCTTTAACCATGCTGAGATGGCTCAGGCTCTGCTCTGATTGATAAGCAAAAAGGAGCTTAAGATAAAGGGAAAGGTGGCGGTGAACGAGGTGTGTGTGTGTTGTTAGTCTTTAATGACAGTGAGCTGAGGTGCTCTTTGAGAGGAGACTTCTCATAAATAATGTAATCTAAATTGAGTCACACTCAGATGCAAGGAGCTATCAGTGGGACGTGCTGAGACCTGAATCACTCACATTCATTCTCTTCATCACTGTGTGTGTTTCAGCGCACACATCAGCCAGTCTTCTTTTTGGGTCAGCTGTTAAACAGAGTGTGCACTATCACCTCGCATCAGAACTTGGGTGAAAAGACAAAATGAACAGTACTTTAACTATGACTCAGACACAATCTGTGTGTCTGTCTTAGTCCGCACTAAGCCCATCGATTCATAAAACTTAAAAAAAGTACTAAAAATATGATCTACTTTCATCTTTAATATCCTAGAAAATCTGAGTACTGTAGTTTCTAACAATTACTAACATTACTCACAGAGCAATAAACAGTAGGTTTATAGGGGACTGTTGTGAATCTATTTTCAGCAGCACAGAGTGTTTGGGATTGGATCAAAATAAACAGCAGTATTCATGTGCATGTTTAATCGCTTAATGTATGTGTACCTGTGTTTTTGGACAACAATGAAGGCCGTAACTTTCAGCAACCAGGCATATACACCGATTGGCTTTAACACTGTGACCACTTGTGAAATTTAATGAAATCCAACACAGTGGCTCTGCCGTGAATTCTACTTTTACAAGGATATAATTTCTCTGTTTTAAGGTTGAAACTGCCAGAAAGGTGATAATTCTACCATGTGTTTATTATTGAGGTCAAAGTGGGTATAATATAACATAATATAATTCAAATGTCGTAACAATATTATGGTAGATGTGGCTGCAGGTTCCCCAACTGGAGCTAGCTGACACTTGGGGAAGAAATGACATCTTCATATCAGAATAAACAATATTAATGAAAAACTGGTTTAAAGGGCAGAAAAAAGGCACTTGTGCTTCTCTTTATGCCCCTCACAGCCACCATCATACTTCCTGCACTGTCAATAACACAAGGTCAAATGATTGAGCACAATTGTGTGAATTAGTTCAGTATCCTCTCTGCACTAAACCCATCACTGCTCCTCCGGAACAAATACCTATAATAAAATATTTCTCCACTGCCACTCAAAAGAATATTACTCTTAATGTAAGAAAGGTTTCTTAATTCTATATAGAGGTAGATGGTTGTGTCACTCCCCACTCCTCCTGTGATTGTAAGTTCCAGATTCAGCTGGAGTTTAACCTGTAGTTTCAGAATATGTTACTAGGATGAATTCATTGCTGGGTTTTCATTGGAGCAAGCTGACAGAACTTTCCCATAAAATGCACTACCTGTTCTTCATAATGGATTCTGTGTAAGAATTGTGTGTAAAGTGTAAAATCAACATTTGCCCATCCGTCTATTTTATCTTTTTTGGCTTATCCTTTGAGTTCAGGGTCACCACAGTGGATCGTTTGTCCACATGTTGATTTGGCACAGTTTTTTTTTTTTAAGCCAGATGCCCTTCCTGACCCAAGCCTCCCCAATTTCTACTGGACTTGGGAAATTGGGGAGGGCAGTTAGCGGTTCGTGTTTTGGCCAGACATGTGGTCAGGAAGAGCGGAGCGCGAACCTCTGACCCTATGGTCGGTAGGCGGCCACTCTACCAACTCAGCAACTTATTTATCATCTTTATCTTCACTGTTACACACACATTGAAATGAAAAAATACGAGAGAAATAACTGCATAGACTTTATTTGGAATATATCTGCAATTTCAGAGAGGGAAGAAGTAAGCAGGTAAACGTGCACAGTGATTTGTCTTGGGAAACAATATTTGCACTCTGTAATGATGTATTTTTACTGGAAACCCTCATCTAGCAGGTAAAAGTAACACCATGATTTCCCTGTCACAAGTCAGTAAAATTGTATTTACTCATTAATCAATCACTCAATCTCAAGTATACACTGTTCCACCACCATAACATCTTAAACCCTAGTCACCTGTCACAGGAAGAACACGTGCTTTCACTCTCTAATCAAACATGAAATATGTTAACCATGTCCTGTGATCTTCAAACAACTTTACCTATTAATTCAAAATTTCAGTTAAATGCAGAAAAAAACATTACACTACCCAAGTACTGTGGTCCCTTTAGTTTAGGAAGAATCATAATTTCAATAAAGGTGTGCCAAAACAGCACATATCACATAATTTTTAATGACTGGCATATAGTATTATAATAGTCTTGGAGCCCACGAAAAAAACCATCAAATATAGAGTTATGTATTAATTGCAACTTATCTGAGAAAAACTTGTATTGGAATTAATCGCCCCATTGAGTTACAGTCAGATCAGTAACTGCCCTCTAGTGGAGATGTTAGACAAATGATCAAAATAAAGCTCGGCCTTCATGTGGAGCATAAATAGGTGAACTTCGATGCAGGACATGCATGCTGTTGAATGCTGGACCCACCCTATCCCAACTGGGACATGATGGCAATATTGCAGGAGACCTTAGAGGTTCTGATCGTCCTCATGGAAACGATGGAGGTGGTCAGCATACCTAAAAGGAACAAAAAGAAAGTTAGACCTGAAGGGAATTAAACGGCTTGTTCAGTTCACACATGATGCAGAAATATAAAGTCATATACATGTTCATGTCTTGGATTCAACTGTAAGACGTGTACTCACTTTTTGGCACAGAAAGCTGAGCAGTCTCTGCCAATACTCTCGCTCCAAGCTGTTTTGTACAACACCTGGAGGAAAAATAAGGTGACAGGTCACACACAAGTCAGGGTCTGTGAAGCTGAACAGACAGGCAGAAATGTTAACTGTGTATCAGAAGCTCCTCAGATTACCAAGAAGACCAAACAGTGCAGAAACAGGGTGTAGAAGAAAGCAACAGTCCTGGCCATTTTGTTTGAGAGAATCACTCGTCCCTTAGAGTAAAAAAAACACAAGGGTTAGACAAAAGGTGGCACCAAACACAAGGTGTGTGTGCGCGTTTGTGTGTTCAAGGCTCACTAGACTCAAGGTTGCTTTACTCCAGGGGCTGAGGCTCAGGTATCTGCGCTGACGCTCCTGCAAACACATACAAGTTAGCTGTAACATAAACTTGATTTGGGATAATCATCAACTGTGACAGCAGTAAAAATAACAGCAATAGTAAATCTAGAAGTGGGCGAGTCATTTCCACGCTGAAAATTCTGTATATTGTGGCTGTGCAGCTAAAGGTCTCTCATTCATAACTTATTTGTAGATTCTGTCTAAAGTGCAAAATGGAGGATCTAACTGGTGATGATGCTGCAGGAATGACAGCAAGTGGGCTCTTTTTAATTTCCGTGTTTAGTCAGTTGTCATATAGTAAAAAACATTTTTTCATCGACCAAATGACCCAAAAACAGCAGGTTGTTTCAGAGTATTCAAAAGATCTTCTGTGTGTCTTGTACCCTCTTGCTGAAGGAAGCAAATGGATCCAGTCTTTCCTCATACTGGGAGGAGTAGCGCATCACAGTGTCGTCACTACCTCCAGCCTAAAGCACAGGGGGGGAGGGGATTTAGAAAATATCAGAACGTGACATAATGTCACCTTTGTAGAATGAACACACACACACACACACACAGACACACGCATGCACGCACGCACTCTGCCAGGGTAGCTCTGGAGGAATTTGATTTTCTCATAGAGTTTGATGTTGTCTGCTCTCAGGCTGTCCAGTTCATTCTGCAGGGCCTGCATGGTCTGCTGCATGGAGCGATTTTCCTGCAGGGGACAGAGAAAACAAAAGAGAAATTAAGTCTCCTCGAAACAGACACCAAGATATATAGGAATTTACACTGTTTGTGTGAGTGAGACAGAGAGAGAGATCGTGACTCACTGCTTCCAGCTCCTGGTTGCGGGAGCGGAACCTCTCCCTTTGGCTGGAGATGATAGAGAGGAGAGAGTCCATCTGGCCTTGAGGAAGCTCAGGATGGGGGCTCACGCCTGAAGCTGGCCATAACACATAGCATGATTAAACACTTAAATATACACTTAATATGTACATGTTGCATGACACTCTTAACTTGACTTTTGTGGCAAAAAACCCCCCAGACTTTTGATTGGCACATGTATGCACAGAAACACTGAGGCTCCTCTAATCAGACTAGTTTTCCATATTCAAACAGACAACCCCACGCAACGCTTCCTCTCAGCGGGTTAACCTATAAATGAGAGAAAATGTGCTGTCAGGAAGTCAGATTTCAGCTTTTTACAGTTTTGCCTGTGAGGTTGGCATTGCATTCATTTGCTCTGTCAGAGCAAAGACTCTTCAATGTAGAAACTTCACACAAGCATCAAAGAAGGGAGATTAATTGAAAGAATTCAAAAGTTATAAAGTTGTGATGCCTGTGGTATAAAGTGGAGATTATGAACTTTTTGACACAAGGGGGAAAAGGTCACTAAAATGACTCTTGAATATAGATGGATCAAATGCTGATCATGGATAGTTACACTAAATACAAACAGTTCATATATTTATTTAGAAAGAAAAACAGATGGTTTGTGCTGAATTTAAACATATAATTTGAAGCAGAGTGTTTATAATCTATCTTCTCATAATTTGTATTTAGCAGGAACACAAATCTGAGTAGATCATTGACATCAACATCCAAGATACTTTTAATCAGCATGTGATCATTTACTTGGGATTTAATGCTGAAAGCTCAGAAAATTATATTTTTTTTATTTGACTGCTTAATATTGTAAGAGTAATGGTGCCTTGACCTGAGACAGACTGATGGCCTGTCTAAGAACCCTGCCTCTCTAAATGTCTACGCCCTTTTTACACACCGTTTCCAATAATGCCTCCTTCAGTTTTAGTAGGTGTAGCAAAGATAAACTGTTGGTTTTGGAATAAGGTTGGGCTACACTGAGGTTCAGGTTAAGGGTTAAGCATGATACATGTTCAGCCCGCATTGCCACACCAAAGATGTCTGTCCAATTCCTTGGATTGAAGCTAAGACAACTTAATTAATTCAGGTGTTTACCAGTAAACATGGCACTGGCCTCTTTAATTGGGTCCGGGATGTTACCGATGTTGCCGACCTCAGACCCGTCTGCGTCGGGACGTGGCAGGGAGGACATGGCCTGGATGGTGCTCAAGTCATGCTCCAGTTTCAAGATCAGCTCCTTCTGCTCAGCGCTTATCCGCACTGCAGCCGAAAACTCCAACTGCAGCTCTGCATAACGACCTGTTGAGGACACAGAGGGCAGATAATTGAGAATCATTTATTGTGTGTATTTTTGTGTATTACTTTTTTGCCATTTGAATTGTTTTTAAATAGTTGCCAACATAACTCACCTATAGCACACGGTAATGGCTGCAGGAGTCTAATTTCAGAACATCACAGAACCCCCCCATCCCCCCCCCTTTTTTTAAACCCCTCTCTTTCTCTGAGAATACTTATTTTACAGAACCACCCGTTTGTACAACAAAATACATTTTCCAAGGTTTTGACATAAAAACAATAACAGAAAAACAAACAAAAAACAACAACAAACTACCACAGCACACTTTTAGTATTTGTATAAAAGAGATTTACTTCAATTATCACACCTAGGGTGCATGTGAATAATAATGATGATGAATCAAATGTCAATCATAACAAATACATTGTGAACATTTCATACAGTGATATTGCTTTTCAATGTTGTAGAAGGGACTGTTTTACAGTGCTGAGAACAAACAACATGATACGTTTAGTAAATAGAAAGATAAAGAAACAATGATACATGAGGAAAAATGAAAGGGAGGGAGACCCCGAAGGAGAAAAAAAAGCACCTCAGGATTGACAGAAGTGCTAGGGAAACAACTTTCAAAAACATCTGAACCATCCTTTTACAGTCATGCAGCCTTTTGTACTACAACACACACATACACGCACACACACTCACAAAATAAGCAGTGGGAGAAGTTATGAGAATTATTACTTCCACATTGTTGATGACAGGTTGGGGGGAAAAAAATCACCTAAATACACTCCGAACTTGCTAAAGCCTCAACAAGGATCTTAAAGCTTTCCAAAAGGGGGAGGCGAAGATCTCCCTAGGTCATTTGGTTGTAAAACTACACTGTGGTTTAAGCTATGGGTGAGCTGAAGTGACGACACAAGGTAGCAACATACAGACAACTGTGAGCAACCTTTCAGCAGAGGTGGATACCTATTTCACTATTTGGCTTTTTGTTTCCTCTTTTAAGTCTTGCAAGTATTTACTGAAATGTTTATTGTCCCAGAGTTGACCTCTGGGTAGTAGTATTCAACAGTTACGTGTGAAATAACTGATTAGATAAGAGAAAATGGTTTAAGACTTAAAATTAGCTGAAGACAATGTGAGAGGTGAGCGAAAACCCAAAAGCACGCAAGTTACACATGAAAAGGAGGGGAGGGGGTTAAAATGAGAGTGTATTGTGCTGTACTATGTGTGTATGTCTTATTGAGTGTGCTCTGCATACAGCACCACTGATTCGAAAGTGTTTCCTTACAAAAACCCACTTCATAAGATATATTCTAAAAGTATTACAAAAAACATCTGAGGTTTTTCTTTTCTTTCTTTTTTTTTTTTCCTGAATATGGTGACCAGTGCTGCTGTTCGGGCTTCCATTACAACTAATATGTCAAATGAACAACCACTACTTCAACAGATCATACAGTAAAGCTTTACGACTTCAGAAAACATGATATGATATACAGCATCTGTTACACCTTTACAATGTTATTCAACAGTGTATAGAATCATCTGATTTAAATTTGTAGAAAAATATCTGTGGATCATGGAAAAGTCCTGAATCGTCCCTTCTCTCCTCCTGCCTTCAAAACAAAAGCATACTGTGACAATAGTGAATCAATAGCTACTCGATCAAATGTATTTACACGTCTCTTTTCCAAATAACCATTAAAATTGGCACACGTCATTATCAATACCTGTAGTGCCGTTATTAAATGTCACAGCAAACCTGACACAAAAAGAAAAAATACAAAATGCCCTATGAATAAATTCAGTGTTATTACAGTGAATGCTGTTTCTGCATGCTTCCTCCTTCATTCAATGCTCTGGCCTTTTGTTGCTAGTTAGGTCATGTACAACGTAAGAAATGCATTGTGGGAGAATGAAATGACACCCAGACCAAAGCGCATTAGCAGGTCAGTCTTAAGAATATACACGTTTGTTTTCTCTTTTTACTGTTTCACTCAACCCCAGCTGTTATATACAACAATAACCAGACAGCGGAGAAAAGTCACCTTTAAAGTACCAATATGAAGTGTATGAGAAATAAATTTCAATTGAGATGTCACATGACAGATTATGAACAAATTGGGTGAAATCGTCTACATCTAATGACATCACTAGTTTGGTGCCCTGCTTGGCAGTTAAAGGCACAAATCTGATGATCTCACATGGTTTAGGTGAATTGATGGATCTGACTATAAAACAGCTAATGGGTTAAGTGCTTATGCATTACAGTAGCCATTCATCACCAAAAACACACTGTGGTTGTCCAGTCCAAGCAGTCCAATAGAAGGCAATAGGCCTTCAGAGTTCTGCACAAAACCGATGTTTCACGTCGGTCATCCACAGGAAGAGCCAATGTTGGAGTAGTTTTACAATTAAACAGGAAATTTCAATTTGAGCTAATGCATCTTAATGCAGTGCAATGGGGTTATTAGCAACTTTTAAGTTTGTTGCCAATTTGTCTGGATGTACGTTTAGGGAGAAGGAAGGCTTAAAGAGGGATTGCGGAGATTTACGATACAAACCAAAACAGGTGGTAACTCATATCCACAACTGTACAGGACAATGGCCCTTTCTGTCACACAGACATCTGTAGTTTGAAACAAGGGGCTGCTGTGTAAGATTACAGTTTATCGTGTAAAAAACATGGATACCATTTTATTATGCTTTAATGTTTTAGTGTTAGAATACGGATAAGAGTCTGTGCTTGGTTCACAACCACTTTTTTAAAAAGGCATACATTTCCCAGGATCCCGGGATTGTATTCTGATGTAGTGTTTACAGACCCTGTCCTAGGTTAAGTCTTCAGAAAAGATCCTAATAAGTGCTGTGTTATGGACTGCAATAGAAATTCTGCATAATCATAGGCTGGCTAACTCTGTTAAATGTGGCATAGCACACTTGCTAGCTGGTAAACTTCTCTAATCTCAATTTGGCAGATATGACCTCAAGTTAACATGTGTTGTTATTTTCCGGTAATTTCTTTTGACCTATTTAAGCATATACATTTGGACCTTTTGATGTTAATGTGATTCAAGAGTGGGTGAAGTCTATCTAAAGAAAGCTGCACGCCCTGCCGAGAGTTAGTGTTGGGCTTGCCCAAGAAACAGCCAATTTTTTATATATATATATATATATATATATATATATATATATATATATATATATATATATATATATATATATATATATATATATATATATATATATATATATATATATATATATATATATATATATATATATATATATATATATATATATATATATATATATATATAAAAATAAAAAAAAACTCATGGACAATAGAAAACAGGAAAAGAGATATGCTATCATATATTCAGTGATTTTGATATGTCCTTTGATTCTCTAGCTAGCAGTTTAAGAGCATAACTATTGTGGTATAAGCTTTATGCTTCTGGGAGCATGAACTGTAGCAAACACATTATTCAAAGCTATTCAAATGACACTAACCTTTAGGATTCATGAATATACAAACAAATGAGAACTAGTACATCTTTGTAAATATTAACCAATACTGCCGGCAGTCTATACGTCTAATAAAAATGTTACTTGCCCTCAGGAACAGTATAATCCCTTACAAAATAGACAACTCAAATGATAAGACATTAAATGAAAAATACAGCACCTATAAATAAGCAGAATAAAAACCAAACTATAAATGCAAAATAGCAATAAAACCAAGCTACAGTAAATCATAGTATTACACTACTTTGTGAGAAGATTAATGTAATGGTAACGCATCAAACAGCTTAAAGAAGGGTGTCAGTTGTGCACTAGTAGTGTGTGCAAGTAGATATGAAATATGACCCCACTCATTGAAAACACTTAGCACTCCTCAATCACACATGCTTGTGCACACGCATGTAATGACAGGCATGCGTTCCAATGCACCCACCCGCATGCGCGCACACACAGACACACACACACATACACAAAGGGGAGGCAGTGGGCTGACAGGCACTGAGGGCTTGTGTGGGACAGGGAGGAGGTGATATGCCTTATAATTTGTAGTGTATACAGTAGAATTCAATGCAAAAGACTTACATCCCTGGATACAGGAAAGACTAGAGGAGAGTGGTAACTACTCACAACAGGGTTGGGGTGAATTCATTCTGATGCCAATGAAGAGAAGGTACAGATTAATCAAGTACTGTACATCACAATTCATTGGCTAAAACCCATGCTTTCAGTCAATAATGTTATTATTAATAGCCTACTTCTTCGATTAAACTCTGAGTGAACTGACCTCAACCCTGATTACATGCAGGCAAATACAATGCACACAAGACGTGCATACACACACACGCACACACACACACACTTCCTGATTTGGCCTATAAAAAGATGTATTTGTGAACAGATAAAATTTGTCGGTGGTGCACACACGCACACACACACACACATACACCCAGCAGGTCCAGTGCTGGGCAAAGTTGTGACGTGCACAACCTAAAACAAGAGACACGTATAGTATCACCATGTCAGACAGCTACAGTACTACGTGAATTCATTGTATCGTATTTCAACAATGCAACATTATTCCATTCTAATTTGTTTTTTTAAACAGTAACTTGTTATTCGCTTATTTTCGGTTCTTATTCTGTACTAATTAAAATGCTTCCTAGAGTTCCCTATTTTGTACTCTTTAGAGTCAATAGACTGTGCAATCTCTTATTGGCAACCAAATTGCAATATCAAAAAAAGAGATCATCCTTCATCCTAAAAAGAAGGGCTTAAGGAGGCAAAAAAGGGTTCCGTCCTTTCCTTCCTCTTTAGATGAGTGCGTGTGTTTGTGAGGACTTCGACATCCTTCTGGCCATTACATGGCTGTCAGCAGGATAGGATAGGGGACACAACAGGTCAAAGTTCATCTTTCTTACATCAGTAACCATGGCAGCTCAGCCAGCAGGCCTTCCACTACCCTCTTAAGAGTGTAGGAGTGGGATAAAAAAAGAAAACATGCTGCCATTGAGAAGAGGACACACATACACATCATTTTTCAGTGTGTATGCATGCATACATAGATACCAACACACAGACACACACACACGTGCACACTGACACAACCCCTAACATACAAACACGCATACGCAGTGAGTGAAAAAGGCAAAGGGTTTGTAACAGTCACTCTACAGTGTGAAAAATGAGGCATCTCACTGAGTGAGGGGAGGTTTGTGGACACTTGGGAGGTGAGAAGAGCGGAAAGAATCTCCTTTAAGAAAGTGAGAGTTCTTGTAAGAGAGTTCCTGTCTCTATCTATCATCTATCAGTGTCTATCACTGTGACAGCTGCTGTGTCAGGCCTTGCCTGTGATACTGAGTCCAGTTTTCAACCCCAGCTGCAGGTCAGACCCCAGCTCAGGACTAACCAGTCTGGTGCACCAATGGCTGGTGATAGGGGAGGTACAGCAGGGCCAGTGGCCAACAGGACGGCTAAGTGCTTTTCTCAGTACAAAAACAAAACTTAGTTTAAAAAAAAAAAAAAAAAAAAAAAAAAAGGAGAGACACTTAAGATCTCCTATTTTGTTCTTCTAGGTACTCAGTAAATCTTCTTTTTAAGGGTTTTGCCAAACACTCTTTGATTCTTTCCTTCTTGCGGAAAGCTTCTATGTAATAAAAATGGCTGCTGAGCTTGACTTTGGCTGTGTCCACTCTCCAACTGGAACAGAGCAGGAGGGGTCCAAGGTTAGAGGTCGTGAGGTTATGAGACGAGAGAGATGAAGGATGATCAGGGGGAGCTAGAACTCCCACTCAGAGGGATCCTCTTTGCTGGCAGCCTTCTCCAGCCTGTGGATGATGTTATTCAGATTGGCTGCTTTCTTCTTGCGCAGATTGTTGTCCCTAGGGTTTCTGGCAGGGCCAGAGGCAGGGATGTTAGTACTAGAGGCAGAGCTGCTGGAGGATGCCTCTGTGAGGCTAAAGAGCCCCAGTCCGCTCTGTCCACAGCTGGAGCCTGGCCCAGATAAGCCTGAGGTGGAGCAGTCTATCTGGGCAGGGGAGTTATTAGAGCCCCCTGCCTCAGACTCAGCTTCCATATCTTGGTCTTTGCATGCTCCTCTATGATCCTCAAGGCCAATGCCGAGTCCTTGGCGTGTCTCCACTGTGCCCTCAGATTCTGTCCCATCACAGCTGTCCCCCTCTCCTGATTTGGACCCACGTAGGGAAGGGGAGCCCCCCTCACTGCCAGGGCCTACCCCTCCAGCTGCCTGGATCTCCTCTATGAAGAGCTCTCGCCGGATACGCGACCTAATGGGAAGTTCAGACACTTATGAAAAATCATATTTAACACAAACCTAATCTTTACTGATATTAATTATTGTACATGTCTTTTATGGGGGACAGGGAAATATAAACAGCCCCGGGAAAATGTCCCAAAATAGATTGCAAAATACCAATGCAACAAGATTTATTCTAAACATTCAAATACAATTTTCACCAACTTGTAATGCATATACCGTACAATCCTGCTTAAATACAGAAAATCATCTCCTATACTAACCTGTAATTGTGAAACCAGTTGATAACCGTACTGGTTTTCAGGTTGAGCTGGGAGGCCAGCTCCTCGATGGTCTTCGGTGAAGGATAGGGCTTCTGTTGGTACGCCTTTTTCAGAGCCTCCTTCTCCTCAGGGCCCAACACAACCCTGGGCTTCTTCAGCTGCTGCTGTCCTGGACTCTGAGAGCCCTGCATGTAATCTGTGCCCACCAAGACTCCATCCACAGAATGACTATCACTTAGCGAGCTCAGCCGCCTCTTCATGTAAGCTAAACAATAAGACAAAAACAAGAGGGGGAAACTGGTGCATCAGTTATGTTTTATGTTATTTTAAATTTCTATAACAAAATCATATCTGCAGCAGATTGGTGGTCTGGTTTAGAATCTCTACTTTTCATTTTCTTTAGTATTTAGAAGCAAGTGTCTGTGTGATGAGCATGAGATCTGACAAGGAATATTCATGTGAAGTACAACTACTCCAAATCTTTTAAAGATTTAACAGGCTTATACATCAGAGATCTGTTAAGGTGGGTGCTATATGTTTGACAGCGAGGCAAATCTCATCAACCCATATTTTTTATTCACAATAGAACATAAACAGCATATTAGATGTTTGAAGTGAGACATTTTACCATTTCATGGAAAATATTAGCTAATTTTGAATTTGATTGCAGTAACACATATCAAAAAAGTTAGAAGAGGGGGAACAAAAGACTGGAAAAGTAATCAAAAACAAAATGGAGGAGCATCTGACAACTAATTACGTTAATTGGCAACAGGTCAGTAAGATGGCTGGTTATAAAAGGAGCATTTAGAGCGGCAGAGCATTTTGAATGTAAAGATGGGCAGAGGTTCACAATCTGTGACAACCTGCACCAATAAATTGTTCAACAATTTCAGAAAAATGTTCCTCAATGTAAAATTCCAAAGACTTTGAAGATCCCACCATCTACAGTATATATCAGGAGGAATCTCTGTGTGCAAGAGACAAGGCCAAAGGTCAAAACTGGATGCATGTGATCACTGAATGGGCTCAGGAACACTTCCAGAAATCACTGACTGTGAACACAGTTGTGAACACAGTTCACAGTGCAATCCACAAATGTTAGTTAAAGCTGTGTCATGCAAAGAAGAGGCCATACGTGAACACGATCCAGAAACGCTGCCGTGTTCTCTGGCCAAAGCTCATTTAAAATGGTCTGAGGCAAATTGGTAAACTGTTCTGTGGTCAGATCATTCGAAATTTGAAATTCTTTTTGGAAAGCATGGATGCCCTGGAGAGGAGAGGGACCATCCAGCTTGTTAACAGCGGAAAGTTCAAAAGCCTGCATCTCTGATGGTATGAGGGTGCATTAGTGCCTATGGAGTGGGCACTAATGAAAGACACCATCAATGCTGAAAAGTATATAGAGGTTATAGAGCAACATATGCTCCCATCCAGACAATGTCTCTTTCAGTCTCTTTCTTGCATATTTCAGCAAAACAATGCTAAACCACATATTGCATCCATCACAACAGCATGGCTTCGCAGGAGAAGAATCCAGGTGCTGAACTGGCCTGTGTGCAGTCCAGACCTTTCCCCAATAGAAAACAATCGGCACATCATAAAATGAAAAATCCAGCAACAAAGGCCCAGGACTGTTGAGCAGCTAGAATCCTGAATCAGAACGGAAGAATGGGACAACATTCCTCTCTTAAAACTACAGCAACTGGTCTCCTCACTTTGCAGACACTTGTTTAAAGAATAGGGGATGCTACACCGTGGAAAACATTTTCTTCCAACTTTTTTGAGATTTGTTGCTGCCATCAAATTCAAAATGACTAAATATTTTCCATGAAATGTTGAAATTTTTCGGTTTCAACATCTGATATGTTCTTTTGTGAATAAAATATATTGGTTGATGAGATTTGCAAATCATTGCACTGTTTTTATTTGCGTTTTATACGTTTTCCCAATTTTTGTGAAATTGGGGTTGTAGAAAGGGAAATCTAATCTTTGCAACATCACAAATAGCCACTAGGTGGTGCAGCCATCTCATTTAGGAAATGTAACAATGAGGGCATCTCTTCCATTTTATAGCAAACAAACAGCACCATTCACTTCGGGCAACAGCAGCTGAAAATGAACAGCTCATGGCAGCTTTGCTTGCAGTTGACATTTTCTCAACCTCTATACACTTTGCCAGATATGTATTAGTATTGCAGGAAAAAACCCCTCAGAGCAAGGTTAGATCACTTTGAAAGTTGTGTGCTGCCTTGCAGGCTTGTACCACAAGGGTGAGAGGTCAAATATGTTGCTCTAGACTAGGGCCGTGTCTTTTGTCTAGGCTCTGCTACTGGCCAGAACTATTGCCTATTGCTATTTGCATACATTATTTTTGGGTCAATAATCCAAGATGAAGTTGAATGGAGGGTTACCCAACCCATCCAACCCTCAAACACACTGGTGTTAGGCCAGTTTTATTTCTTGCCCTTCTGTGATATCAGAAAGATAAACTGCCTGGATGCTTGTGCCTAGTAGCAGGTTCAAACGTGTATGACATGCCCACAAAGAACAGTCCAGGCCACTCTGAGGCAACAGGAAAGAGGAGGAAGCCTCTTAGTTGAGCTTATTTCTTAATGCACCGTGCAACACAGAATGATAGAGTGATAGAGCAGGCTATGGGCTAACAAATGATAAAAATATGAGCTTATAGACACTGACGATTATTATGATGATGACGATGAAGAGGAGTGCTGATGACTGTGAGTAAGCTGGCCCCCCGGCAGTCCCCTAGCTGTCACATCTAATACAGTATGTGATGTCTGCAGTCCTGATTGGTACTGACACCACACCAAGATGACTGTGATCTGCACAACATGCTCTGCTGTCCTGCACAAAGGATAGTGTGTGTGTAGATGTGCATAAGTATTTCGAAGGCTGCCGCTTGTGCTTTATTGTGAACAAAATAATAAAGAAAGTGCATGCTTGAGCATATAACATGAACGTTTTTCTGGTAGCCTTTCGTTTATTATTTTTGATGGCTCCCTGCGCTGCATGGACTGTGCATTTATATCTCCTTCAATTAACTCTTTTCTACACACCTTTCTTCTCCAGGCGTTTCATGTCCATGAGTTTTTCCACACTGTGTGGATCCTGGAGCCAGAGTTGCATGCGGACGAAGGGCTCCCTGCCCTTGAGGCTGAGCTTGTGCCATGGTTTGGGCCTGGCCAGCAAGTCTGAGACAGAACCCTGAGTCAGACCCAGGATAGTCTCCCCAAACAAACGCTGGCCTGGTTAAGAGAGAGGGGGAAGGAAATGTTTCTCTCTAAGAATTGATTCTGTGACTGAATAATTGAGAGGCAAGGCAAAGAGAAAGACTACCTAAAGGCAATTGTAATCCTTGCGTTTCTTACCAAGGTTGTTATCAGTCAGCACCTCCTTAACCTTCTTGGTGATGGCATAAGTATCAAGCTCAGGAGACATTGCGACCATCTCCTGGATGCTGAGACCAGAGTGACCTGGTAGAGGTAACGGGGTACCAGGCTGAGACTCCCCACCTGAGGGATCGTCAGACGGAGGTTTGAGACTGGAGGACTGTGAAGCGAGTGGATCCCCAGCGAGACCATTGACCGACTCCTCAGCTGAACTGAGGGGTGACTCTGGAGCGGGGCTGCAGCTTGCTGATGTCTTGGGAGTACCCTCTGTTTGAGCAGAACAGACAGGGCCAGAAAGATCACACAGGTTGGAAGACATGTTACCGTGTAAGGAAACAGTTTCATCTTCTCTTCCTGCTGAGTTAGGGACGGACTTCAGTCATAATACATCAACTAATTTAACTCCTGTTAAACAAACAGCAAAGGTGCTTAAGTTTTCAGTTTGAAGCTTTTTTGGCTTCCTCCTCCTATTCCTTCATCTCCCTGTCTCTGTCTGTGTAGCACTGCTGTGCAGCTCAGCAGGCTGGAAGAGAGCAGTTATGAGGAGCTGTCAGTGTACATTAGCTGCTGTTTACACCCCCAGAGAGAAAGAGAGACACACACACGCACGCACGCACACACAGAGCTGCCATCTGGCGCTGCAACACTAACTTGTCTATGACATGACAAACCAGCAGCTTGCTGGCTGACACTGCCACAGCACTGGGGATGGGGGGATGGTGGGAGGAAAAGGAAAGGGGCAAGGAGGTGGTGGGAGGAAGAGAGGCGAGGAGGAGGGTGGGTTGGGTGAGTGACAGACTGACAGTAACAACTAGCCACTAGCTTTAATCAGGCTTTCTGAATAATGCTCTAGCCCAACAAGCTGGGTTGTGTGAATCCATGTGCTCTATGTGCTGCTGTGTGAACGTTTCTGTTTTTTGTTTTTTTTACCTTGGTTCTGGGATGGCTGGATGTGTGCGTTTTGGATCTGGTCTCCATTGAGCCACGGCTGCATGCGGAGGTATGGCTCTCTGCTCCTCTGGTTCAGCTTGTTCCACGGTTTGTGTCGAGACAGACTGTCACTCAATATTCCCTAAAACACAAACCCGAAGAATGTCTTAGATGGCAGAGCAAAAACAGAGAATTAAAAGAACAAAGAAGCACACGTGAGCTTTATTTTGGTGCCCCACCTCTTTGGAATCCTCATGATTGTGGTTTTCCTCTACTGTTTGGCTGGCTATGTTCTTGCGGGGGTCTGTATGCATGTTACTCCACCACTGCTCTCTCCAGTATCCCACTCCCCCAGAACTTCCAGTGCGGCCTGAAGCTTCAGAGCTTCGACCCAGCCTAAGAGGTCCATCAGCAGACATGTCTATCCCTGAAGAAGCCCTGCCCTCTCTCTTCATACTGGAGCTAAAGTCCAGAATTGGAGATGGGGACGAAGGTGCGGACAAGAGGGAGCTGGGAGGCTTTTTGAGGGAGAGTGCCAGAGGGTTGTAAGGGGGAAGGGGGGCTGTGAGCGGAGAGCTCAGGTCCCGCTGAGATAATGATGATGTTGATGAGGAAGATGAGGCTTTCAGGATGGGCTCTAGTGCCGCCTGTTGGGCCTCCATCTCACGGCGAGCTTGCTCTAGGATGGAGCGGATGGCTTCGTCTGATCCGCTGCCCCCTCCACCGCCCCCACCCCCTCCTTTCAGCCCTGCATATGAAGGTTGAGAATGGGACAGGTCTGTTGAGGGAAGAAGAAAAAGGTCTTGAGAGCTTTAAAAGAGGAGAAAAACACAGCCATGGTATATCGCCAAAAAAGGGTACAACTTTTAAAAGTAAGGAGAAAAAAAAACAAATAAGACTTACCAGCTTTATGCACCTGCAGCTCCCTTTTGGCCTGCTCCAGAATGGACTTGATGGCTTCATCTGAACCTGCCTCTGGGGTGCGGACACGGGCTGTAATGTTACCTACAACAACAGAAAGAGGGAATGGTAGAAAACAAAGATCTTGTCAGATAAAAGAGCAGACATAACCAACAACAGAGCATAAAAGGACATCCACTAATTACACTATAGCACAGCACAAAGAACAACATTCCCACCACTGAGCTACAAGGCAGCTATGCTGGAGGGATTGTCATAATTTCTCTGGTCCCTTTGGAGCTCACACATGCACACGTGCTACAGGGCTCGTACAGTAAATGTTCCCCACAGAATAACAACTACCAATAAAATCCCTAAATACACATGCTGGCTTTTCCATTGACGCAAATCACTGGAACAGTGTGGTTACCTTCAAGGCACACTTATATCTGTATACTTTGCCCGCAAATTAATAAATGCCAACACACAAGCGCGCGCACACCCGCACGCACACACCATAGATACAGTTCACCCCAACACAAACATGCCACACAAACAGATCGTGCTAGAATCTCTGTGTTTGAAGGGGACAGACCTGTGTGTGAAGCTGTATCGGAGAGGGCTCTCCGCTTCGGAACATCCTGAAACACTCGGCTAAGCTGGGGCTGGCCTGAGCCCTCTGTTAAAAACAATATACCACACACTATGTTACAGCACTTGTGTGTTTTTCTTCTTTTACAGCTAGATTGTAGGAATATTGTAGTGATACTGTCACCACCTACTACAAACAGGAATACTAGACTGATGCCAAAGACAGGCTAATGCCAAATTATTTAGAAGTATGCATTAAACAGGGCATACTAACTACAATGTTTTATGTTTTTTCCCCTCAGACTGTGTCTTGGACTTGGTGGTAGACTTTGCAATATTTTTTGTGTCACTGAGACCATCTTCAATCAGGGATGTCCTGATGTGTTAACAAAAGCGGCCCAAAGCTAATCGAACCTACCCGTAGTTAACAGTACCCCTGCCTTGCTCCTAGTTCCAACCAATCAATACTATTGATGTGTGAAAGGTTTCTGTATTGACTACCATAGCAAAGAGAGGCTCTTGGGATCAGTGCATGACTAGGAACTCACTCAAAACACAGGTGTGGCACAGGATAGGCGTTAAGAAGAGAAAAATAAAAAGCTAGTCCTTATTGACAAGCTAATCAATGGCTTTGTGCAGGGCTGTACACACACACACACACACACACACACACACACACACACACACATATACGACACAAAGATGCACGAACACACCTCTCTGCCGTCCTTGGATGCTGCGCAGTGCAAGGATGTTCTGCTCATCCGCGAGAAACTGCCTCATCTTGTGGAAAGGCTCCTTTCCCCGGATGGTTAGCTTGTTCCATGGCTTTGGTCTTGCCAAGATCTCACTGACAGAACCCTGGGACAGTCCCAGCACATAATGGCCAAACACACGCTGACCAATATTGTGCTTGATCAATTGCTCTTTCACCTGACGAGCAATCTCTGCTGTGTCCATGTCCTCTCCGTCCAAAACACTTCCTGTGGTGGCGTCAGAGTGGTTGGGTGAAGGGGACGGGGCGCTGCCAGCGGTGCTGCTCCCATTAACAGGAGCCATGTCTGGACTGGCTGGAGGTGGCTGCGGGCTACTAGCTGCCAGAGGGATGGCAGCAGATCCAGAGCCAGGGGTAGAGGTAGGGATGGAGCTTAGGGTTGGAGTGAAGGGTGTGAACAACAGAGCCCCACTGGGGATTCCAGATGACTCCTGCAAGGCTTTGGAGTAGAAGGTCTGGAGCAGCTGCCGCTGGATCAGGGAGTTCAAAGCCATCTTACCACCCACCAGAGGGAATACAGGGGAGTAGAAGTCCTGTCCAATTCCTGTAGGAGTGAAAGGGTGTGTTTCACCGCTGCTGGTGGTGGTGATAGTGTTGAGAGGGTCCGCATGGGTGCGTGATAAGGGGAGCTGGGAGGAAGAAGGGAGAGAGGGAGGGGGAGGAGGGGGCGAAGAAGAGGGATCGCTGGGCATGGTCTCTTCCTTCGTTGTGCACTCTTCTGTCCCTTTTCGCCCGGCTGACCCTACAAGAAAGGTCAAAAACACCATGCATTATGGGGGAGTCAACAAAAAAGGGGTTCCAAAAAGAGAGAGAAATAAAAAACAAACAAAAAAAAAAAACCAAAAGTTATCTTAACCATGTTTTTTTCCAAATTAGTGAACTTTGTTTTTTTTACTTTTTTGCCAACCCCCCCAGACAAAGTGCCCATGCATTTGTGATTTCAACCTTTCTTGTAAGCCACAGCCTGGAAGAAAAAAAAAGGACAAACAAAACAACTGACACTGTGCCACTTAAACCTGGCCCAGGTCTCTCCCTCTTGCAGGCAAAGTCAAAGTAACTGCACAGAGTAAAATTATGTCCTTAGATAGGCAATACACCATGTGAGTCCTCTTCCATGGAGCTGCAGTCTTTTCCTAAACATTGAATTATTCCATTGTAGAAGCAGTATCATAGTCTTTAGTCAGTATCATAGCCATGGTTCATAAAATACATAGAGGAAAAACAAGCGATAAAAGTCCCAAAAATTATAAACTTTCAAAAACATGTATTGTGGCTAGATAGAAAACAGGTGCATGTCACCAAAAACAGACCGTACAGTTTTGCTGACTTAGTAAGAACTTATTATACTTCTTTGCTGAATTACATTTTTACAGTGATCAAAGCAAATACAGAAATTTTATAAAGTCACTACTAGAATTCACCTTGATGATAAGCACTGAGAGAAAAAAATATTCTAATGCAAAACCATTGAGATTTAATATGATTGAGTAAGACAGTAAGCTCCTCTTACTGTGAATGTTAATCAATTCAAAGCTGTTCAGCTATTCAAGCCTAAAGCAATGACATTTCGAACCCATAAACATTGTTGCAGAGGGCAAGAGTCCTGATGTAGGGGCAAGAGTATGGTGTCCTCATTTGTGTGGAACCGCAACTTTGTTATTGTAGATGGTGACCTCCTGCTGTGGTAAGACACCAGATGTACATTTCCTTTTCTTTACACAAGTGTGGGACTAGAGGAACATCATTTCTGTTGCATGTTATATGCGAAATGAAGACCCAATATTATAAAACATGGCAGTAAAATTTAATAAAAGACTAAGTATTCTCAGAGAAAAAGAAACTATATGCATACATACTGCACGCATGCACCATGCTGATGTAAACTCTTCATACCCATCACTATCCAGCCTTACCTGTGTTGTGAATTTTTGTTGAACTGACAAAAGATGGTTTTGCCAGTGTTGCTGAACCCTTATCCGTTTTATAAACTTACATTTGCTGTACTTACCGCTGAGGTCTGTGTTGGCAATGCGCAGAGCGGCGCTCTCAGATTGAAGACTACGGTTCCTCTCCAGCAACAGTACGTCCAGAGGCTTCGAGGAGTCCTGATGAGACGAGACCAACAAAATTAGATTTCTTAAATGAACTATGTTCCAGTGTTTTTTCCTTCAAATGTTCCTTTTACTAATCCAATAAAACAAATGGTGCCGTTTCATTTTATCAATAACTTAACTCCTGTTATTGCAACTGCAATTTTGTGTAAGGTCTAGTGGGAAAAGTCTTAAGTGTATATACTTGTACTTTAGTGTTGGTTTTACCTGCACAGAGTCAGACGTCCCAAACTCCATAGACTTGAGGATACTGAATAGAAGAAAAACATATTCTTATGAACTTCCAGCAAAGACAAACTCTACACATCATGTAGCATGCTGGTTTTTTTCCGTCTCTTTAAGGACAAAAAAATGGAGGGGGGCACTGGGCGAGAGATCCACATTACAAAGCTACAGACATGCAATCTTCTTGTTTTTAAAGGTACTCAATTGAGTTACAAATCTTAAATTAAGACATGCATCTTGTTTAACATCATTAAAGACATCAAACACACGCAGTAAATAGATCTGTGTCGCACTGACACACACACACACAGCTGTGTGCTCCTCACCTCAACTCTTTCTTCACTTCTTCATAGTCAGCTTGATTCTGCAGTTTCTCCTCCAATTCCTGTGAATAAAAAGATATGAAATGACATGAACATCAAGAAAATGATAAAGGGAATCATTGGATGTACATGTTATACAGTTATTTCAGTGATTTAACTCTAGATAACAAGTGATGAATACAGTCACATGTTTTAATAGCATTATAAATTAATAGCTTAAGTAGTTGCAGAATCTGTAGCCATATGTTCTTGTTTGCACCTTGAGAATGGCAGTCTTGCTGCTGAGCTGCTGTTCCAGCTGTGTAATTTGGGAGCTGGTGGTCTCTCTGAGTTTGGTCAGGCTGGCCTGCAGTCTCTGGACATCTTCCACCAGCTGAGCAGTCTCCCTTTCTTTGGCTCTGAGCTCCGCCTCCAGACTTGAGTGGGATGCCACCTCTGATGTCTGTTCCTAAAGGCCAAACAGGATAACAATTTAATCTAATGAGCAAACTAAACAAGCAAACTAAGGCCTATAGGAGTATTTATAATACATTTATATAGTCTGGGTTTCAGATACATTTAATTTATGCCGTCAGAAAAAGTACTGTAATTCGATGTCAGACAGAGGCTAATCAAAGTACTAATCATCATTCAAAAGGCCTACTTCATAGAGTCAGAGGTCATTTATGATTCGATCCCAACCATCTAAATCTGAGGGGTCAGTGAAGCAGATACCTTGGTGAAGCATTCAATCTCTAAGTAAAATTAGTTCACCTCTAAAGTCTGTTGTAGAGCTCCAATAATTCAGTTAATCAATACACCTACTGCCACCTTGGCAACCCTTCCTTGAAAAAGCAATAATTTAGTCAACAAATCAATGCACTAGTGCTGACCTAAGATCAGTGACTACAGTAATCCACAAGTTGAAGCTTTAATCATCTGATCACCTCTAGCATAAAAAGGCCAAGCTGATCTTTAGCCCATCAATAAGCTTCTCATCAGCCATCAGTAAGTCAGTGTTACCGTGTCAGAGTCGGCCTTGGCCGGGCTGCCGACGTGTTTGGATTGGTTACTCAGGGACAGTTGCTCTCTGAGTGACTCGGCCTCTCTTTGAGCCGCTTCTGCTCGCTGGAAGGAAAAGAAGAAATGTTGAAGAAAAATAAGTTAGTGGAGACTTTTACATTGCCAACCTTGATCAGTCTAATGGGTAACTCAAGGTGACTCAAGTTTTATGGTTTTCACACATTCTTTTAACCAATGTCTCAATTTTTCACCCATCTCAGAGAAGATACTGCTGAGGTGCATTCACTGTTGGGCAAGTGGCATTACAAAAAGAAAAGCACACAGATTTTCAAATACACAATCTATTTCTACTAGTCAACTGTGTGTCTGTATGGAAAGGAAATTGTCCTCCTTCAATAAATAAACAAGCAGTACAATGTAAAGAAGAGCTGAGAAAATGCTAAGCAGAATTGTACACTGAAAGCCAAAGGTGGATTTTTCCTTAATTGCAAATATTAAATTAGTCCTGGGAATTGAGAGGACACCCGCTGTTTCATATTAGGGGCCAAGCTACCATGCTCCAGTTAGGAATCATCTGTAACACTGGCCAACACGCCATCATTACCAGTCGCAGGGAGCCGATTCAACAGCGTTCCTAATTGCAACCATATTGAGAACTGTTATTGACTGGGTGGGAGTTGAACTGTTAGTTGCAAAAGAAAAATTCCTGTATTCCATTTTCTCCTAATAAAAGCATATAAAAAGTCTGTGACTGAGCTGGAGGCCATGCTGTCATCCACTGTAAACCTCAAATCAGAAGTGTGAATAGTGGGTTTGTGTGTGTGTGTGTGTGTTTGTATGGCATTATAGTTGGAGCACTAACCTTTAGGCTAATATTAACATTACATGCCTATGCTACCCCTTAGCCACAAATCATACTCTTGGGCTAATAATGAAAGTTAACAACAATGACATTAACAGATACCACAGGAATATTTACAACACAAGGGCAGAGGGCATGCTCGCAGGCTTTTTTTCACATGGATGGGTTTAGCAGAGGTGTGTGAAACAAACAAAGAGCCTAAACAGCAGTGATAAGCAAGTCATTATTTGCTAATGCAAGATTTAATGGATTCTAACCAGATAAGGATGTTTGTATATTAAAGGGTAAAGTGGATAAACTCTGTATATTTATTTAGAAAAAAAATCCAAGAAACAGAGCTAATCCAGCAATGTTTTAGTAATTCTAAGACATGTCCTGAAAAAGTCAAATCACATCCTAAAAAGTTAGGCGCAGTACTTTTGATTAAATGTTGTTCTAAATAGAAGGTAAAGGTGTGGTCGCCTGTGGATTACTACACATGGTGCCCTTGTTAATATTTATAGCAGCAGATGGTGAATATCTCAGCATCTTAACTTAAAGTACACTACTCAAGTTTACCATAATAAGGCAAATAACTTAACTGTTCATGATGTACTTGATGCTTTTATGGCACAAAGGTTTAGGACATATAAAGGTTTGTATACTCACAAGACTTAGTGAAATATTTGTTTTGATCTTTCTAGACTAGATGACTTGATTCGTTGTTAAATGAAAATATTTCAGACAAAGAACTTTGCTTTCTATTTTATTAATAGAAAAAAAAGTAGAGTCTGGTGAAACAGACAATTTGGACAGTGCTGTGTAAAACATGATAAGGATTTTGAGCATGTTACCTGATTGGCTCTTTCCAGATCTGTCATCACAATCTCAATCTCATCGGCCCTGAGAAGAAAAGTTGCTGTTATTACAGACTTTTACAACAGAGGATGAGAAGATGCTTAATGGAGACTAAAAATCAGCACACTAAGAAAAACAAGAATTGGATAAATGGATAATAATTACCAGGAAGAAAAGTACACCCTGCACACATTACATGTGTTTGCACAATTGCTCAAATAGCATTCATTTGCAGAATGGCAATGCCATGTCCATTAAGCTACAGTCTAAATTTCACCTTAATCCATTGATTGTGAACTCCATAAACCCAACAGCTTGTTTGTGTACGTGCATGTATGTATTGTAAGTGTGTTGTATGTGTGCGCACATGTAAGCCCCTAAACCCAGGCCACACTAAAACAGAGGGATTACATTAATAGAGCTCTAAGTCCTAATACAGCAAACTAATCTGCTATGAAGCTGTGTGATTGTGTCTGACTAATGGTCTGGATGGAGGCCATGGTTCACCTCTCACTTGCTAAAGGTCAGACAGCAGGAATACATCCTCATAATACCATTCATCGGACTTGGAAAACTAGTTTAATAACCCTCTTTCATGGAAGAATATTTATCACTATCCAGCAAACAATGACAGATGTAGAAAGAACTTTGGGGACAAAGAAACACCAATCAAACTCTCTCTCTCTCATACACACACACACCACCACAAACTTTTGCTTTTTTATTTTTATTTTTTTTAAAACAGCTGAATCCAAGTTCAGGTTCCCACCTCTCTGTTAGTTGTCTGGGTGCACATGCTTTAGGATACCTTTTGAATCCGTTTTAATAAAATAATGCTAAAAATGCTTCATGGATGGTGTTTAATGTCTTGCACATTGACAGGGTAAATGCATGCAATGCTCATTACTCACTGATAAGAATACGTTGATGGCACTGAGTGCAAAGATGTGAGCGCATATGTTCTCTGCTGCATCCATTAGGACCTTTTGATTTCACTGCAATCTTTTGATAGTGAACCCAATAACCCACACTGCTTTTGTATTTGTGTCAAAGTATGAGAAACAGTGTTTCGGCCCATAGGCTTTAGTACTACTGATTTGAATGTGTTTAACAAAACAGACACAGTTGATATTAGGTCAACATTATGCCAAAGGCAATGCAGCAAAAGAATCAGATGTGGGTGGGAGAGCTTTTCACTCTGCTTTTATTCTTTCCCTAACAGTTAAAAGGATCTAGTATGCATTTAAGCAACATAATAGTACACTACCTCACCAGCTTTTATCCTGTCTTAAGCTATAGTGTGCTGGACTCATGTGCACACTCAGATTTGCTCCTACACACACAAGTGTAGGGTCAGAGAGCTAACAAGCCAGAAAAGCTTGTAATGGAGAGTGTTTATGGGTAGTAATGCAACCCAAATACACCACCGCTCCTGCTCCAAATGTGATCATTTAATCAAAGTACAGATGCACAAAGTCTTCTTAAATAACCTTTGGATTTGTCTGTATTTGGGAATTATAAAGGCAAAGCTAGAGGCTGAGGGCCAAAGCAGATCACAGGGTAGGGATTTTCTGCATATCCTGATACAGTCATTCAGTCAGTCATGGGCAGGGCAGGAGCTGTCCATGGCCAGCCAATGCAGTTGAATTAATTCATCAAACACTGAACTGCCAGGGAAGTGGGTCCCCCGTAATAACAAAAACTGATTTTATGCCACCATCAACAAACCTATATAACAGCCACAAGGAGGAGCTGCAGAGTAGATGCATAGTTGCAGTGCATAATGCATACATGAACTCAAACAACACACACTTACACACACTTTTTTGGTACCATAAAAGCCAGTGGGTGCACCCAGTGACATCAGTGAGTACTGTAAGACTTCTGAAACGAGCCCAGAGTCTCTAAGCCCCTACTGTACTTCCTCCATCTCAGGCCTTTTCATCTCTTATCTTCCCTCTCTTGCTCCTTACTCAACTGCTCCTATTCTTTTCCACCCTCTGTCCTTTTCCCCTCAACCCTTTCCCTTCCCGTTGCCCTCTACTTTCTCATCCTTTCATCTCTTTTCCCTTCCACCTCCCCTCTCTCATCTTTTGCCCTCTGTCCTGGGTGCCAGCAGGATATTCCCCTGATTTAGATTTTCATTTCCCTCCTCTATCACACTCTTATCCCCTCTTCCTCGCTGTAGCCTCCAGCCCCTGGCTCGCTTTTTGCCCTCTAGCTTTCATCACTCCATTCCTTTTCTTTCCTTGGCTTTCTTCACATTGCATTTTCACAGTGTGTTACCTTGGGGATTTTAAGGAGGCTTAAAAAGAAGCTAGCTGTGAGTGTGTGCTTGTGTGTGTCTCTATGTTGTGTGCCATTTTGTGTACGTCCTTCAGATGGACACAGGAAGGAAAACCTTATTGACTGTTCCCTAATTATCAAATAATTAAATAGTTTTCCAAAAATTATATCAAGCTTTTACACACAGATACAGCTGCACACAAACATACCGATGACTGCGCACACACACACAACCCCACACACACACAGTGTCCTGTGGAGCTCGGGATCAATATATCATTAATCTTTAACAGGGACTAAACGGGTAAAGCATGGCCAGCCAGACCCTCACAGCGGCAACGCAGAGAGGGGGCTACAATACATGTGCAGACCCACCTCCCGCTGCTGCTCCCACTCTGTGAGAATTTGGTCGATTTCGTAGGTCCCAGAGTGTGTGTACACTTGTATGCGCATGTGCGTGCGTGTGTTAGTGTATTTTAAAAGGCAGATTACCCAAATGCAGCAAGAGGATAGGGGATTTGTCACGCAATGTCCTCTTTAGTGGAAAGTTTAGAGTAAGTGTGTGTCTGCGTTTGTGTGAAATGGTGTCTGATATGTATGGCTTTTTGAATTTTGCAGGGCCAAAATATATGCAGTCAAAGGGTTAAAAGTTGTGTTCAGCCAAACACTGGCGATTTGCTCAGCCAAGCAGTAAACGGGGGAAGGACTCCAAGGACTGGGAGGGTGCAGGGTTAGAGAGGGTTTGTGTGTGCTTTAAAGCGTTGCATTAAAATTTCAGATCACAGCACGCCACATAGTCAAGGACCCTGACTGCCTCAGGCACACGAGCGAGTGAGCAAGTGTATGTGTGTATTCGTATTTGTATGTGTGTGTATTCATATTTGTGTGTGTGTGTGTGTGTGTGTGTTTGTGTGTGTGTGTGTGATTAAATGAATGAGAGGGAGTGTGCATGTGGATATAGGCGAGCATGTGTTTATTAGCTTCTGTAGGCAAATGGTTCCTACTATACGTCTTTTCATGTTTTCTTCTGACATAAAAGGAAGAGACAAAGACAGAAATAGAAAGAAGTGTAAAGAAATTTGAGAAAATGCAGAAGTTACACGTTTTATTAATGGGGATAAAAAACAAGGGCGGGGGAAGAGGTGCTGATAGACTACAAAACCTATTGATTAGTGCCATTACACTGTGTGCGATATCTTCCTCTGGCCTTTCCTCTCATGCTCCCAAATGCACAATGTGGACAGAGAAGAGAGTGTCAGGTTGAGGGTGGTAGAAACAGGAAAATGATAAGAAGGATTGATCTGTTTTTAACAGCCAATCAATTTAACAACTCTGTTAATGGAGCAACACAGTGACTTTGGGGCATAGTAACTTGTGGGGCAAAATGGGGTTGAAAAAAACCCCTTAAAAGCCAAGTTGGTCTCTGCTGTACTTAGTATAATCGGTGTGTGCAAGGACACTTTTGACAGTCTTGAAATTAAAGAGTTTTTGCTTAACTCTTTCATCAACTACCAATAGAACACCACAAAGGCTTTGTATTTCTTCTCAGGACTCGAAACTTTGGGAGTCTGTTCGGATGCTCGAGTGGTTCTGGTTCCCTGCTATTCACCCTGAGGGAATGAGGCGTGTGAATGTCATAAAGTGCCACTTCACAGTATGGAGTGCTGACATGGAAAAGCTTCTGTTCTCATCTTTTCCACTACTATAAGATCAATAATGATAGATGTCTGCAGTTCAAATAACTGAAACTACCTTTTCTTACAAGTCCTGTTAGAAGCCTGTGTGGCTTTAACTCTCAAAGCGACCCCAAGTGGCCTCCACTCTCTGTTATGACCCTGATGAATCACAGTGACTGCTTTAACCTATACCACGAAAAGAAAAATCTTTATTTTGGTCCTCTGCTGTGGCTTCACAATACATTGCAATCCCTGTCAGTTTTATGTAAAGTGCCTTGAGATTACCATGTTGTGAATTGGCAGTATATATATATAAAGTTGAATTCAACTGAATTTACAGTGCAGGGGCAATGCAGGGATTTGGAGGCTGCTGTGCATTTTGGGAGACAATCCAGCTGTTAGGGAGAGAAGGGGGAGTTTCCAGGCAAGGATATTCACTAAACAGGATGATTATGTCAAGAACAGACTATGGAGGAGCCAGAGGGGAGAAGTCTCCCACAAACACACACAGATCAGCAAGACACGTACTTTGCTGTGGATTCCTCGTCATACTTTGTCTTCAAATCAAAGAGCTCGGCCTGAGTTGTTTCAAGTGCTGTAAAAGACGGGAAAAGAGTCAGCTCTGAGTTTCCCTGCTACAAGTCAGAAAAGTTCAAAAGAAGAAATCTAAATGTCTGATGTGTAATATCCAAGTAAGAGCAGTACTTTTAAACACACAAGAACATGATTCATCAGCATTTTAATATGGTCAGCACTGCTGTAGGAACAAACTATTTTCTGGCATTTTTGCCTGTGCTGTTCTCACTAGTTTCAAGTGATAGATGTGAAATGTGCTTATGTTGCCAAGCTCCTGTCAATCTGATCAAACTACACCCACTAAAAACCAATTAAAGTAAACTTAAACTTCATAAAAGGATTACTACTAATTTTTTTCCTTGAAACTTTAGGAATAAACAAGAGGCAAACCTGTGAATTTAGAGCCTTTCAAGCCAGAAACACTTCATTTTCAGTGAGCTGACATTTTATTGTAAAAACAGTACCCAGGTCTTTGAAGCCTGAGTAAGGTGCTACCTGTCTGTAGAGACTGGACCTTGTGTTCGGCCACTTCCAACCTCGAGGACATGGAGTCCTGGCTCTCCTGCAGTTTCCTACAGAGGCAGACAGAAGGAGCAAGAAGTCACAGTTAGGGGATACTCAGTCAGTAAATCTTCACGGTTCACACTTTGTAGCAACTGCAAACAATTCTCTAATTTCCCACCATTTCTGAAGTGTTTTCCCCACTAAAAATCCTCCCAACACAACCCACTTCTCATTAAGCAGCCCTATTAGGCAGGAATGTCTGGCCACTGGGGCACACTGCACCCGCGGGGGGGGTGTAAGGGTTGAATAAGAGAGGGGGGGGAGGGGGATGCAGAAACCGCAAGGATAAAATAGATTCATTCTTAGCATATAAAAAGTTGGGCTCTGATGAGAAATTGCCACTGCGTGTAAAAACATCAATAATCTTGCACAAAGACGGTCTTTATGGCACTCTTTGATGCCCCCCTTCTCCGCCAATCTGTCTCTCCTGTCATCTCTATTTTTCTGCCCTCTACTTCATCCTTTCATCTCTCTCTTTCTCCCCTCCTTCTCTCACTTCTTGCAGGATAAAATGCATCAGAGGTGCCATCCATTTACTGCCCCTCTCAGACACAGGAAGTCAGCTCTCTGCAGACAGGAAGGGGCCTATAAAACACTGACGTACAGGAAATACAGTTGGACAATTGATCTTGTGCTGTAAGCCTGAAAGTGTCAACGGGCTTTCACATAGCTTCACACAGCAAAGAAAATGATTGACATGAGCAACATAACATAAAATGCATCACAAAGGAATTCACGACAGGTGTAAACAAATAAACTGGTACATTGAAAGAATGCTGGAAGATTTTCCACTTACCCTGCCCACTTTATTTTAAATAGCCTACACCTTTCTTTTTAGCAACAAAAATCTTTCACCCCATCAACTGGAATTCCTATACATCTGTGATTAAATTAATTCAATCAGAAACTGTTTAGTTAATGTATTGTACAGGGTTTCTGCAGTGCTAACCAAGTTAAAGTCGAGTTCAAAGACCTTTTTATTACCATTTAGAATGTAATTTATTTGTTTTTGCCATTCTGTGAAAATATGACATTTTTCTCAAAGAAACCAAAATGGGTGATATGATACATTTAGAATATGCATATGAAATGTGTTTGTTTCCTCTGTACCAAAACAGTTAATTTTCCCCTTGGATTCGTTTCTTTCACCAAAGAAATAAAAAAATTAATACATTTTTTAAAAATCCAAGTGAACCTAAAGGCATTACTGGGGTAGGAATATAAAAGTAAACAGCAAGAGGATCTTGCTGTGTCCTGTTGAATATTCAACATGAAATATTTTTAGAAACATCGAAAAAGTGAACAGTTAGCTTTTGCTTATAATCATGGTGATTATCTGGGCAATAAATAAAAGTAAAAGGCTTTTTTTTTTTGGCTGAGTACACTTAATTAACCACATCGAGTAGAGGAATTGTGTGCGGTGTGTTTAGTCCACACCCAATATGATTGCTGTGTTCAGACCTACCTAAACAAACTGCACCAAGGGGGAAGACAAAGCAGAGTTCAATCGATTGGACTAAAAAAGGTAAAGGTGTGAAAACCACTTTAAATAGAAGGAACTTAAACATTGCATTTTAAGATTCGGTTTAAATGTTTGGGCTTTGCCTTCTAAACCATAATCACTTTTTACGAAAACATCCATCATGGCCTTTAATTCCTGCTCACCTTCCATAAAAATAAGCTGTCCCTTTACATTCTGGCGGTGTCACAGCTAATCATACAAATGCTAATCTTTCTCGACTCTGTTTATTTATCACTTTAATTCAAAATATAAATGCACACTTATTTAAGATAATTACATTTAAGGCTGACAGGCCAGGTCTCTACCTGCACTCCGAAAAATAAACATAAAGTGGCTTGATAATTTAAACTGGCCACCACCATATTAGTTTAGATTAACTGAGCAGTGTAGGAGGAAAGGCGCCAAAGACAGTTGTAAAGTCAAACAATATAATGACTGCCCACATCTTAGGCAATTAGCTTAATTGTCTTTATATTGAATGGGCTCCTCACCAGAAAAGGACAGTATCACTCTGACTCCTGGGGCATTATAGCCTTTGTAAGAGATCACTGAAGTAGTCAAGAGTTTTTTTCCATGTTCCTACAATATCTGTCAGCAATTGTGAGCTTATTTATTACTACCACATGCTTCCTGTATATCTGAAACACACATTAAAATGGTGGCTTGAAAATGGGCTTGAAGAGGAAGTTGAAGTTTTTGCTGGGTCATTAAGTGTATAGTTTCCAAGGAGCTGATGGCTTGGGCAGCGATTATTAAAAAGGTAAAGACAGAATTCCTATCAAGACACAAACGCAGTCTTTTTTTTTTTTTTTTAAATGTAGGAAATTCACTCAACTAGAAAAAAACAAAAACAATGTTGGAGAAAAAAAATACGCAACTCTTCAGTGATTAAAATTATAATGATGAGCAAAAGTCCAAAGACGTTTAGCTAATAAGAAATTATAAAGTTGTGACTAGCTCTGCTTAATTAAGTCAGAAATCTAAAACATCTTATTAAAAGATTGGAATTCTAACAGTTCTGCCTGAGGGCACAGTGACCCAAAAGTTTCAAATGGCAAAATAATGCAGATGATATTACTTAAAACACAGCACCAGTAGCGCACACGCACGCACACACGCACGCGCACACACACACACACACACACACACACACACACACACACACACACACACACACACACACACACACACACACACACACACACACACACACACACACACACACACACACACACACACACACACACACACACACACACACACACACACACACACACACACACACACACACACACACACACACACACACACACCTCTCCTTCTCTGCATAGTCGTTGTGTAGTTGTAGCTGCTTCTCTTGAGCCAGATTCTCAGCTTGATTCTTCAGAGACTGCTCGTACTCACGGATTTTCTCCTTCAAGGCCTTAATGGTCACCTCTGGAGGAAGTAAGAGGAGAATGAGTAGTGGTGAGAGAAAAGAAAGGAAGAGGGAAAAGACAGGCAACTGGCTAAATACATTAAAAAAGAAACTACAGGGGTTTCGTAGTTGTGATAAATGGCAGTGATGACAATAATGTATTTGACAAGGGGTTTGACCTTTGCTTAAGGAACAGAGTTTCATATCACACATTCTTCCTGTCAGCACAGACGTAGGCCACAGCCCCTATGGCTCCTACCTAATCTTTGCATTCATGACTGATAGAGAATATTTAGTATCCACAAACAGCAGATATGCTGTATTCATTAGGACTGCATTAGTGCTGAAACTTCATAACCTGCTGATGGCTGAGCTCTGTATGGGGCAGCCTGAAATAAATCTAACACATAACTGGGGTAATAAATAGGCCTCAGTGTGTGTAGGAGTGTGTGTTTCTTAAAGAAAGATATAAGTGAGGCAGACAGTGATAAAGAGCAATGCTGCTTGCTGCCGTTGACTGAGGGCTCTTAGCACTTTGTGTGCATGTGTGTGTGCATGTGATTTAAACTCCAGTCTCACTGCCCTGACACATAATCAATAGAGGAGAGTCCCCTCAGAGCCCTCTTACCCCTTAACTGCTTAACTGAACTTTAAACATTTAGGTTGCGGGGATCAATGGCCCCTGCACTCTGTATATCTGTGTGTATGTGAGAGTGTGTGTGCCTGCGCACGCCGGTCCGTGTGTGTTTAACAGGAGAGGGAGTTCCACAGTGTGTTTTGGGGTTTAAATATCCCCCATCTATTGAGGCAAGAAGGAGGGATAAAGGATGAGGGAACAGGAAAATCAATGGCAGAATGGAACCCTGCCGCTGCCGAGCTGTTCCAATTAACTCTCACTGAGGAAAGGGGGATTCCAAAACATTCCCTGCTAACTCACTCACTCCTCCTTTTCGACTGAAATTACACCACTTTTATTGCTGCTTCTCACTCATCTCTCTGCCTTTGTCAGTTTTTCCATCTTTTTTTACCCTGAGGTAGCCTGTCATTTTTTATTCATGAAACTGTACCTCGTGTTTTTCCCCCCTCAAAACCTATTTGAAAATGTAAAACCTTGTACATTTTTTGTGTTGTTGTAAAATTTATAAGGCATTAAAATATGTTTAAATATGGCTTTGCCCTTTGAAGAAGACATTCTTCCTTTCAAGAAGCTGTGTTTTCCATCCTTTATGAATATATTCTTTAAACTTTATAGTTAAAAGTTGTCTACATATTATTAACCTGCAGACAGTATGAAACAGTACAGCTCACACATGTATAAATCCTAAAACACATTTCACATTAGCACATGAACACATTTTATTGGATCAAAAACTTTCAGGTATCTCTTAAAACAGTGAGTCGGTCAATATAAAGACCCATAGAGGTTTTGCTTCGCTTGCTGTAGCCATCCCAGCTGGAAATACAAGAAAGCCCTCCCCGACGTGTAAAATGCACATTTCTTGCTCTATGCAATACTGCAATAAAAGGTTTGTCTAAAAAAACAATATAAGGTTTCAACATTCCAAATGAATTAAATGAACAGGGTATCTACAGGGTAAGGTCTTTTTGGTTTATTGACCTTTCATTGCAATTTAAGATGAAACACAAAGATGGAATTTTTGACTAGAGGTGGTCCAATACCATCTGGAGTAATGGGATCAGTGCTGATCAAGACATTTTTTTCAAGGATCTGCAACTATCAGCATTTGCAAAAATAAAGGAGATCTGGGTTAGATTCTTTACTGAGCTCTATGTCTGTCTCAACCAGCTAGCTTTGCATTATTTGTCCAACCAGAGAATGACAATAAGTTAAGACAAGATGTTGGCAAACTGTCAAAAGTGGATTTGCTGAACTGACTATTTTCTTCATCATACCATACTAATAATAAATATTAAGCAATAGGAAGATGATCCGTATCAGCTTCACATAAACATCTGAGGACATTTTTTGCACAAAATATGGTTTATGAATGATGGCACACATCAAGTCTGCTAAAAGGGTTTCAAGAAGGGATATCTTCCCTGCCAGTAGGAATTGGATGGAGGATTACAGTAAGCAAAATGTGTGTTTATACAGGTACCTGAATACAGTTATAAAACAGAATTGAAGAATTTTAATTACATCTCCTTTTACTACTGGTGTTGCTATGAAAAATATGATCAAAAAATAGTTTTTTGTTATCTTGCAGCTTGCCCAAATGAGGACACGTGACCAACTATAGGTACATTCTCATGTTCAAACTTTGCTGAAACTGCACACATTTATTTTTCCCTTCCACTTGTTCGGTCACACAAGTGTATTTTATGTTTCGAAGTTATAATGGCATGAGAAATCTCATATATAATGGAACATAGCACACAGCCAAACCTCACAAATACGTAACGGAAAAATTCCAATAAGCGATAATTTTTGATTAATTATTCATTGGCTGCACAACTAATCACAGACAATCCATGTCCCTCTTGGAGTCATTAAAATCCCATGACAAATATGTGCTTCTGCATGTGTCCCTCTCTAACCTTGGTTCTTAACCTCCGCAAACTCTTTGTTGTAGTCCTCCAGTGTCTCTCGAAGTTTGGTGTTCTCTGTCTCAATGTCGTGCATCCTCTGGAGCTTCAGCTGTAGCTGCTGAGCCAGCTCCAGCACAGGTACAGGATCTGGCAGAGACAACACACACTGCTTTAACAACCACAAAGCAGATAACAAAAACAAGGGCAGTGAGATGGTGTTGCAAGCTAGGAATAACTACATTCAAGGTCTTGTGAGAGCATGCATCTGCCCCGGTGAAGTGTCCTTGAGCAAGGCAATGAATGTGTGCCAGCTGTGGGAGAACTGTTCTGGAGCGGACTCTGATCTTTGATCTCCTTGTGAAAATTTAGCAACTACTCCTAGCATTTTTACAAGGTGAGGTACATATACAGTCACTGGTGCATCAATGAGTTATAAGTCCGAGCTTGACTGTATACTAATATTGTCAAATATTAAACTGATACTCTAAAGAAACCAACTTTTTTTTTCCTTTAATTCAAGTTTTGTATGTGTCACATAACTGTTTTTATAGATAATGATGATAGTCAAACACCTGTTATCTTCTATTCGTAACGCTGTCATCTTTGTTACTTTGCTTTTAAAACGTTCTAACCTGGACAAGTCTTTATCACAAGTCTAATTTGATTATAACCAACATACTGTTATTTGATAGCAAATATTCTCAAATATTGATATTAACCATAACAGGTTGTGCACTTCAGTGATTAGATGGAAAGAAACCAGACAAAGATTTGCGTTTTACAACACTGAAAGGTCACAGTTAGTTTTCCATATCTGTACCAACCTAACTTTATCCATACAAGCTATTGAATGAGATCCTATCAGTCTTCATATCAACCGAAACTGCCGCTGGGTTACAAGACAAACTTTGCTTTTGTATGGGGAACAAACTCATGCTTCAACTGCTGACACAGCAAGTGGGTAGGTGACACTGATAGACACACACACAGATTGTAACATAGATGAGACACATTGACCGATTATTGGGATGTGATTAGTTAAAGTATTTCTTCTGATTAAGCTTGACAGCAAGAAGTAAATTATGGAAGCAGATGGACAAAGTGGATCTGTGAAGCAGGCAAGGAAAAAAAGGTAAATAAGAGATTAAAGAAAGAGAGATAAACAGAGAGAGGTGAAAGGCAACTTTCTAGAGGCATATTACCAACATCTCTGTGAACACGCAGCAGGGTTAACTGTCAGTGTGATGAAGAGGGCCCTGTCAGTCAGGACAATCACATCTGATTGGTGCTCATGGGTGGCACACTGGTGACAGGCAGCCAAGAGACGCAGGCGACGCTCATCAGCATGCCAGCTAAAAGAGCAGTTTGTGTGTGCGTGTGTGTTTATGTGTGTGTGTTGTACAGATAAGAGGAACTGACAGTTTACAGCTGGGGGTAAAGGCTGTGTGTGTGTGTGTGTGTGTGCGTGCGTGCGCACACGTGTGCATGAGAGACTGTGTGTGTGTCTCTCGTGTCTGACGCAGTTAGATATCTTAACTATGCTAATGAGAGATCAGCAGAGAACGATTGGGGAATTTCATGCTGATTTTGCTCCGCCAAGGTGACACACCATGCAGGTCTAGGCACTGACAATCCCCCCCATACACACTTTGTGTGAGACAGATATATGTGCACGCATAGTCTCATAAAAATACACAAGTACAAACAAACACTAAGAAACAATAACTATATGCCTTGAATTTGGACTCTATCTGGTTCAGTGCCCTTGACTAAAATAAAATAAAATAAATAAAATATCCACACTCTCTCCATCTTATCAAACCTTTGTCCTTCACCCAGGCCTCTTTCCAAATCTAGTGTACAGGCTGTTAAAAGCAGTTTGACTTGTGGGCCACTGGTGCTGGACGCTCTTTCCAGACACCTTTAATCTAAAGCAGAGCACGCTGGGCTGACTAACCAGGCCTTCAGCTGATAGAAAACAGAACAAAACACACTGTTTCCTCTTTCAAGACTGCTGCATTAGTCAGGCTGGTCTGTGTGCGTGTGTGCATCAGGCATTACATCATTGTCTCGCTGCAAGTTAAGAATAGCCCCGTCAGAGCTGGCGCTGACTTATTGGGAGCAGTACAATCCAAAGATATTACTGTAGGTCTATCCATGTGGGAATATGACGACCTCCTTACGCTATAGATGAACTCAGGTCCTCTCTCATTCCTGCATGCACAGCACCTCCAGGGGTCCCATACAGCTGAAAATCTTCAACCGGTAGCACTGTGACTGTGTGTGTTCTGTAAGGCTCAGTGCTGTGTGTCCTTCTCCTCAGTCTCAGTATGCTAAATGTGACTGCTCAAGTGTACACTTCATAGCAGCCAATTGTGGGCGCACTTGTCATCAATATCAGGACGCACCTTCTGTTAAGACACTCTTAAGGCTACTACCCCAGTTGGGACGATATCTCATGGGGACATATTAAGGCATCACACACGCCTAGATGCACAGTGAAGAAGCATCAGAGGGATCGTGTCACGCTTTTTTCTCTTCCTTGTGTTGGTGCTGACTGCGTGGACAAAGGTGCAATCTAATCATGTTTTTAGGATTCAGGAGGTGTCTAGGCTAACACATGGACATGCACAGAGCACATACACATTAAGCATTATCTTACCTGGAACATCGATTATTTTCTTGTACACGTTCAAGAAGGCGGCCTCTGCTTCTTTACTTCTCTTACTTAATGCATCGATCTGTAAGAAAAAACATTAAAAATTGTTAGTTTCATCCCCTCAGGTCTGAGTCCTACATCCGAAAGGAAGGCCCATTAATTTCACAGTAAGAGTGGTGTACATAACTGTCTATCCTCACTATGCATTTGTATGTTGCATGCGAGTGCCGTTGTCTTGACAGTGCATGCACTGGTGTTTGCTTCCAGTGATGTCAGTTCAGCTGTTCTGCCGTTGACGGATGCATTTCGTTTGCCGTGTGCCCATGCGTGTCCGTGTCTGTCTGTTCTCAAGTGAGTGTGCCTTAGTTCGTCCAGTGGGGTGTGTGTGTGTTCATGTGTGTTCGTTTCCCCTCCAGCACGCTGACATCATTAAACAGCTGGCTCAGTCTTTCCAGCCACAGCAGGGGCAGATTATTCAGTCAGCTCTTAGCAGCAATACAGTGTGGATCCATTACTGATGCAGCCATTAACGCAAGAGGGCACGGCATGCATTCCATCACCAATATTATTGAAATGGACAGCATTAGAAGGGATCCATAAGAGATTAATTCTGAAGATCATACAGGAAAAACGTGTACACCATTTACCAATGCTGAAACATGAGGCAGTAAGCTCTACTATAGTCCATGTGTCACGCTTCAATATGAGAAGCAGACAGAGTAGGCGAAACGCATCTGAAATCAAGTCTAAATCAAGGAAAACAGATGCCAAATAAAGACATTCAGATGGTGCTACTGTACTGGGCGAAGATACAGCTGACTACTCTGGCTCATGCACTCAGACTAAACAGCCTTGTGTTTCTCTTCCAACTGCTCCAGCACATTCACTGAGAGAAAAGGGATAAAGACAAAGGCCTATATAAGTCCAAATATAAAGTCTTCACATTCCTAGCCAAGCCAATAGTGTAGTTGATGGGTGGTTTAGGGGTTCTTGCCACTGTAAACAGAGCGGGCTACATGTAATACTGCCTGGGCTCCTATGGGAACCTAATAAATCTCTTCACATGGCTTTGATTCATCTCTAGTTTTTTAGCCGCAAAACATCTGGCCCTGAGTAGGCTGGTGCCAGCACCCCTCCCTCTTTGGCCCCCCTTTTATTTCTCTGTCTCTCTCTCTCTCTCTCTCTCTCAAAACTCTCCTCCTGTCACTTCCATGTTCCCTGACTCATGTTTCCTTTTTTCTTAACCTCAATCTTATTCTGTGTTTAGTCTTTCTCACATGTTTCTCTGTCATACACTCATGTCTTTCTGGCATGTACATGGCTCTTGTCTTAAACTCTCTCCAGACACACACACACACACACACACACACACACACACACACACACACACACACACTTCACCCTATTCATGTGCTCTGTGACATTGAGCGATCAGGATCCTCAAATGGAAGGCCACTAATGGGAGATTACTGATTATGAGTACTAATGCCTTTCACACACACCAGCATCAAACCTGTTCAGTGTCGAAATGTGTGTGCATGTGTAAGAGTATGTAATGTCAGGTTCAGAGTAGCACAAAACAATCTCAAAAAAGAAGCGCACGCGCACACACACACACACACACACACACACACACACACACACACACACACACACACACAAATACACCAAGTCAAAAAAATGATCTGCCGATGGCAGTGAAGGAAGCAAGCTGCGTGACTGTACAATGACTGGGCCAAGGTCAGTGGTACATCAGCTTTATATAGCCCAACATGGGAGGCAGGAAATAGACATTTAATGTAGGACACACCCTACAGTTAGAGGCAGGTTAACTGCAGGACCAGAGCCATTAGAAGACCACCCAGGATTTGCAAATACAGCCTTGCTGTTCCAAACTGCAGCTCATTCAACCAATCCCAATGACATCTGCTATTACATGCTCCCCTGCCCCTGCCCCCATCCCACACACACACACACACCCTAAGCAAAACAAATGAAGTGACACAAATGCTACCTCACCAGTATCAGTAGGTTACCGATGAGAAATGCTTGCAATTGCAAAAGGTATTGCCTGACACATCCACACACAAACACATGCGTACATACGTCAGCACCTTGTGCCACCATCACTCAGCAACGCATTGCTCCCCTATCTAACCCACAGTGTGTGAAGGGCATCAGACTGACCTGCGTGTGTGCGTATGTGTATGTGGCCCCAGTAGAGTCTGATAAGGGGAGGCTATGGGAAGCAGAGACTGAAGCCTTGGATAATGGAAAAGCTTATCTGATCGATGGACTAACAAGGAACACTGAGCATGCAACACACACACACACACACACACTTAACCCGTTTGCTGAAGCCTTGTGGAAACTGTACTGTTATTGGTAATAATTATAACCAGAGGGCATCCACCTTTCAATGACAAAGATTAATCAGAGTATCAAGACCTCCAAGTTCTTAGGCTAAAAACTTTTTATTGTTCTGTCAGGGTTCCACATCAATTTAGTTAAATTCAAGCTCCTGGGTTAAAGTGCTTAAGGATGAGTTACTTCAACAGGAAGACCCTTTTGTTTCTGGTGCTGTCTTGATCAAAGCATCAAGGGGTAAGCAAACAAAGCCAGCCTAAAATTACACATTCTCAGAGCTACTCATGTTGTGGCATGCAAGCGTGCAGAATAGTCGACTGATTGATGGGCTGCTCTAAGACTGGCGCGGGTGTACAGTATTATCTCAATAATCATAAGATAATGTCTTTCTCAGTTCCGCGACCACCCACTATGTGCTACAGCGTGTTCTGGTGTGCACGCCGTCGAGGTGTGTCAACATGAGGACGGTGGAAACAGCTGACAAAGCCCCAATTATACTGCTGCCGTTTCTATTCTCTAAATAGACTGTGGATCATCAGCAGAACATGGTGGAACCACTATAAATTACAGCATTTTTACATAACCACGGGCTGTGGTTGCTGCTCTAACACAAAAATATGGAAACTAACCCAGTGTTAAACTGTAATATTCTATAGCCAGTAGCAAAGCAGCCCTGTCACTCTCTATTGGGATGATTTTTGTTTGTGCACATGTGTATTTGGATGTGTGTGCGCTTGAGGAAGATATTCAGTTGGACTGAATGTCCACCCACTCCAACCCCAAATAACGCCCCAGTCTAAACCAGCCGGTTCCACTCCTACCCTCTGACTTTCACATATGGGAGTGAACTGGAAATGCGTGGCAGCCAGTAAGGAGGAGTTATGATGGAAATAGGCCAAAAAGATGGGGGAGGACATAGAGAGGAACAGTGGGAGTGTGAATTGATGTAGTGCACGCACACACTCACACACTCGCACACGCTCACACCTCTTACGGGGTCAAAGTACATAAACACTAAAGGCATAATATTAAGCTGTGCCACAATGAACACAAATGGGTGAGGATTCACCAAATCAACAAAAATTAAAAAAAAGACTCCAACTAACATAGACAAAGTTGGAGGAAATAGCATTCAGTGAGTTGTGACTGGCAAGAGCTGGGGCTTGTGGTGCCTTTTTCTTTCTTTTTTTCTTGCAGGATGCAATTTAAACACACCCTCAGGCTACAGGACTTCATGAATAGGACAGAAAATCAAGAGCAGAGCTGAGCAAAAAAAAGAGGGAGAGGAAAGAGAGGAAATGAGATAGAGGCATGAGAAAGGACAGGAGATGGAAGAAGAGAAGAGATGAGAGAGGAGATGATTTAGGAGGAATGAAAAGTGAAAATAGAGGAGAAGGGCAAGGAGAGAGGGAGCAAGACCAGTCAACCAGTGTCAAACAGGCTTTGCAAAATGTATTATATGAGTGACTGTGCTATGTCACTATAAATTCCCAATAACACACTCACCTCTCCTTGGAAGCTCTTGAGCAAAGGGGCAACCTGTTTCCGTAAATCCTAAAAAATAAAGACGAAAAGAGGTCAGTCAGTTTCATAAAGGAGATAATCAATGAATCAATTTTAGTCTTAAAACTTTAATAACTGCACAGGGGCATATGGCACTGATATACAGTAGTAATATCGTTTTATACAAGCAGATAAAGTTGTGATCAGTCTCATGACCTCATTGCTGCGGCAACTACTCTTGCCGCTGCCACAGAATAATGAGTGGTACGTGAGTGTGTGATGAACATGAGGGTGGGGAGGAGTCCAGGTTTATGCCCTGAGGTGCTCTGGTGGACGTTTCTCACAGAAACAGGTGCAGCACCACCTGGGCCACCTAGAGGCACAGCTAGTGCGTGTAAGACGGAGAGTGAATGAGCCACGGAGTAGGCCTACAGTTAATGCAAATTGTCTGTGCCCAAGTTTTTATTATAAAGCAAACGCTTTTTACCCTGCAAGTCCCATTGCATGACTTTCCAGTGCGAGTCAGCGGTTTTTAGATTAGATAGCCAGTTGAATGCATATCTGGGGAACATGCAAATCACCGCGCTGTTAGCTGAGCCTACAACCTGACAAACTGAACTGGAGCATATGGTAAAAAGCAGAGCAGAATAGGACATGCTGTACAGGAACATTTGATTTGCACAATGGACACTCAAACTCTCAAAACTGACTAATGAATATGTGAAGTAGGGCAACGACATATGTGTGCTCAGGAGACTCTGCACCTTTTTGAAATCTCAGTCTAAAACCCTATCCAGTGCTGCTGGGAGAGCGTGCTTTCCAATCTGACCTAGGACCAGTGTCTGGGGCTGGCCTAATCCCTTGCTTGGTCCAGACAGTCTGCTTGTCGGTGGCTAAGGACAGGTCATGACCTTAGTGACCCTGCCCCATTGTTACCCCATCAAGGGTTGTTGTGGCTGTTTGTCTAGACCGATTGAATATTCCCCTGCTGGGGATAATGATCACCTCCCCACCTCTGCCCCTCCTCCCCGCCTCCCCCCCCCCTCTCTCTCACACACACCAAAGATGTGTCAGTTTTGTCATTTGCATTAGCTTTAGATCATATCCTGATTTGCCATTTCATAATTCAACTTCCTTTTAGTTTTTAGATGACCTGCACTTTTTACAATTGGTAAATGGTAACATTTTCATCATTGTTTTGTCAGAGCTATCTGTCTCGGTTAGTGTATCTTAGCACACAAGACTTCATTTTACTATTTTACAATTACTGTGTTGTTATCACTATGGTTTAAACTTTATGTAAATATGTATGTATACACAGTGACCAGTAGTCCTTTAATAATTATTATCTTTGTTTAAATCATACCAAATAAATTGTTGCTGTTGCTGGCCTTAACTTTAATTTTAACACTGTAGTTGATTTATTATTCCTATTGGCCCTTAAGGCAGATGTGATCTTTTATGAGAGTTTAGATTGTTCCAACTTGTATTTTGTTGGGTTTGTGGGGAGGTGGTGCGGTGACTAAATATTGCAGCAACCTTGATTTGCCTACACACATAGAGCACAAAACAACAAACAAATCCAAATAATACAGAAGCAGGCCCCCTCTTTTGGCCAAAAACATGAGCACTGAGCCCTTTTGGCCAATCTAGTGCTCCACCCCCTGCCCCTTCCACTTCCTAAGATTTATGACCATATAACATAACAATGCACAAAGACACCATGGTCAATTTGTGTGTGTGTGTGTGTAGTGAGGGGAGTGGAGGGGGCCGACAGCAGGAGATGGATGGCTGGTGTGTGAGCTGCCGGCAGACAGCAGACAGGCCAGCCCAAGGAATCCTCCAGGGAGTATGGAACTCCCATTCGCTGTCTGTCTGCCCTGCAGCTAAACACAAACGTGTGTGTGTGGATGGGTGCGCAAGCACGCGCACACGCACACAAAGTTGTTTTACTACCACCGCCTCTGGCTAGCAATCTTTGGGACATTTTACAGCCATTCCCACCCTTAGCTTTTTAACAGCGTTGTAGAAGAGCCTTGACTAACTAAAAGGAAATTAAGAACTGGATGAATAATTGAGACAACTTAGGAAGTACTGTGAGATGTACTCTCAAAAAAATTTCGACACTGTGTCAGTCCTAATGAATTATGAAAACTTTGTTTTCACGCTGCATTTCTTTGCACTACTTTCAAAATGCTACAAAAGCCTGTGTGTGTGTGTGTGTTATTATGCAGACCATGAGTACAGTTCACGCCAAGTACAGCACAGCAGACTAGACACAGTCAACGTGGGCTGGTCTCCTGGTTGTTGAATAATGGATCAGAGACGGACTCACGCTCAGCCTAATGCAGTCTGATCTGATGTGACTGTGATCTCCACTGACTGGAGCAGACCACAGAGAGTTGACAGCCCACTCTGTAGGCTGGTCAACCACACACACTGCCACATACATAGTGGAAAAAACAAAACAAAATACACACAGCGACACAAATGCACAAGAGGATTAACAGCATTTTATAATCAAGCACTGTCCATCGCCTGTTATGAACCAGCCTATTTTGTAGGCAGCCTTGTTGGTTCTACACTTCCACACGCCACTTTTAGGGCTGATTCTTATTGAGCCTGTTACAGCCTTGTAATGAATCCTGTCGCTCGTCTGGCCTGGCTCAGATTCCTCCTCCACATACCAGAGAGATGCCAGGGGCCACACAGACGCCAGAGGAGCCTTCCTAAATCACAGCCTTGTTACACTGATGAATGTGTGTGTCCTGTTCTGTGATCTAGGCTATCTGCCTCTGTGTGTTTGTGTGTGCGCCTCTGCTTCTCTGCATGTTTTCCTTGTGTGCATGTCTCTGTCTCCCTCTGCCTCTGTATACTGTATGTGTTTCTCCACCTCTGTGTCTGTCTTGGCTCCCAATGTGTGTTGCTACTCATGTGGTTATACTTGAAAATTAGATTAGAGATTAATGTGTAGGTAGTCGGGAAGTGAAATTAACATCTTTTGTATGCAGGTACATTTTTCTCTGGTGTATATTCCTCTGCACTGGGTGGGCTACGTGCTGAAGTCAATAGTCACAATGCTTATGCTGTGGTAACTATAATAGGCCTACTGCCAGCTCCACTGAGAGTTGACAATTTTCTATCCACCGTCTCCTTCATTCATACATAATTCATGCTACCATCAATAATTCACCATGGTGACATTACCAATAATAACACAACAATACTTTGTTTTTGCTCTGTGGTTTAAAGTGTGTTGCCTTGGTAACTGAGATGAAACAAATATTCCCAGGAGGAGTGATGGGAACACAGGAACAGGACAGAATTCCCTCCTGATCCCACTTAGTAGTGTTGTCACACTCTCTCTCCCTCTTGCTATACCTCTCTCTCCCTTGCTCTCTCTCACACACTCACCGACCACACTATCTGCACGCATAAAAAACTAGGTCAGATAATACAAACTCCTGAGGGGTTTTCTGTTTTGTCTCTTTAGGATTTCAGGGAAACTAATGGAGAGACTATTTTTGGGAGCCAAGCCCACATCTCTGTGCAGTCTACTCCTCCCCAGCTTTTCTCAGTAAATAATCACAGCTACATTTATGAAGAGGAGTACGGATACGAGAAACAGTCAGGCAATCTATGATCCCAAAAATAATTGTCGGATATAAGCGTGGCTGTGTGTTGGTGCCTGTGAATATATGGATTTTCTCACCTCTGGTATATTCTTCTTGAACTCGCGGCTCAAGTCGATTAGTTTCTTCCTGGACTGTTCACTCTCGTCCTGTCTGTTGGCAAGCTGTGTGGCGGTGGCATCTAGTTCTTTCTGTAAAACAAACACATAACGTTTTCTATGAGGATGGAGTGCTGCACATTTTTTTCACTCTCATTGCTGGTATGGACATTATAATCAGCTTCATTTCAAGGCCAAGCATACTAAGTTGTATTCTGATTAGACAGCAGACTCCTTGACCCATCTGGCATGCAGCACAGGGCCCATCCTCCTTTAGCTGAACTTGACCAGTATGCAACACTGCTGTTCCACTAGGGAAAAACCATGTACACTAGTAGTTTAATCTGCTCATAGTGCAAGCAACATCTGAGCTATTCCGATTTTCAATCAGTTACCACTGTCAGACATGACAAGTTCTACTACTACTACTACTACTACTACTACTACTGGAGCAAACAACAGTTATTGACTCTCTGCACCACACAACCACTTTCCTTACCACATAACGACAACAGCACAATTATCAATAACAGCCATGTTGACAGGGCGGAGGCAGGGCCTGCCTTTATCCACATTCATTTTGTATTGTTATTAATAGCTATTTATGGGACTAGTTCCAAATGATGGGCCAAGTGCCGACATTAACAAGACGTTCAGGCCTTGTAAAGATTGTATCTCTCTTTGCTGAGTGTGTGAGCATTGCTGGATTATGTTTCTGTTGGATTCTTGCCCTCTGTCACGCTCACTCCTTTCCCCCCCCTCTCATTTTTCCATCCTCTCTACAGATCATCCACTCACTCGCTCATTCAACCAGCAGTTCCTTCTGCTCCTCCATTTAAATCTCTCTTCTCCCTTTACTCCATGCCTCCACCTTCTGCACGCCCCCCCAACCCCACCCTTCCACCTCCTGTGAGGCCACCCACCCCTGAGAGTGATTAAACGCTGCTGAAGGGCCGTTATGCTAACTAACACACTAATCATTTAATACACACATTACCACAGGGGCCCTTGTGGCTCAGTCTGCTGACAAGGTCCCACAACACACTCACGCACACTTGCCCACCTCCCTCTATCACCCACACCCTCAAAACACACAAGAAAATACAACCCTCTAAAGAAACAGTGTGAACATGTACTAATTAGGATATTTTTCCCCCATCAGCATTAGCTTCAATTCCCTGACCAGCCTTGATCTCATTTTATCCACAACCATAAAAAAAATATAACAAATGGACTTGGTAGACTGTCTTCTGCAATGAATTTTATGCAGTAGCACTGGATGTTTTGAGGGAAGAAAAAAAAAACTGCTCACTTGCTTACATGCCATCTTGCTCTCGCTGCCCATGGAGCAGTTGATGTAGCAGCCTGTCTGCCCATGGCCATGGAGCAGCTGCACTATCTGTTAGTGAATTCTAGCGTGCGCAGAAGCTTGTGCAATGCTTGATGAAAGGAGAAACCTAATAAATTTTAATCATGTTAAATTAATTGTCAAAAATGAATGCTCTACTTCACGAATAGAGGTTTAATTATATTGGTAAAGATTAGCTACAGGAACAAGACTACAGGACCCAGTTGGTTCAAGATATTAACATCAAACTGGCAGATATTAATCACAATATGATCTATCATGCCTTAAGGTTTACTTTTCTGGGCAGTGGGGACATCACTAAAATCACTTCAATATATGAACTCAGTAGAACACCTTCAGAATAAATCATGACCTTAAATCAGATGGAAGCAATGTAGTCATCAATGCAATATTTGTGACAAGCCTAGATAATGACATTAAAGAAATGGTTAAAATTTTTCAAGCGTGTCTTAAAAATAATCCTGAGGTGAGTCTGTCTTTATGTGATCTTTCCTCCTGCTCATACTGGTCATTGAGGGATCTCCTCCTAAAGCCCTTTCAATGGAAGTCATAATGTAGTGCCAAAATTTACAGTGCCTGTTTTGTCCAAAATGTATTTAAATGTATCTTAAAAGCTAACATGAGGCTTATGCAGTCTGTGTTTATTAAATAACCTGGCACCAAGCTTACGGGTGAGTGACTGCCGCTGCTCTATGGTATCATTTTCCATGTTCCTTCTGGAATCTCAGACTGCCATTGGATCTTCTTCTTAATCTTTTGGACTACTGACCTGGTACGATGTAGACGTATAAGCGTCTGTCCTGTGTTTTATTTTCATGGCTTGCTCTTGCGCCACTGCTTCATCCAGCGACATCGCTACTTCAATACACACAGTGTTGTGTCCTCTGTACAGAAAGTAGCTATTGGCTGTGCTAAAAGTGACTAGAGGTTGCTAAATGACGCAATCACCTAATTTGCATAATTGACCATGTGCATGTATTTGCAAAAAGCAAGTAAAAAAAACAAAAACAAAATTTTTTTAGAACTACAAATGAACGATTGTTTTTTTCATTTTTACAATTCCAAAACACCTTTATCTGGGATTAAAACTGGGAACTGATCCAAAAGAGGCCATTTTTATTTTTGTTAGTTTTCTTGGTTTGGTTTTTAACATGGTCCATTTAGGAGCCTACAAGTCACAGTAAAACATGAAAATTTCTAACCATAACATATTTAGTATACAACTTACATTAACAATCTAAATTGACCAAAAACAGAAAATAGAAAAAACTGTCAATGGCAATGTAAGAAAATGATGGTAACCAGTCTGGCCCTAATTCAGGTTTTGTTTTGTTTTTTGCTTTTGAAGCCAGTGGAAGCTTCGAGCTTGCTTAATCCATTCCATTTCCACTCTGGATGCAGCGACGGGTGAACATCTCCTGCTCTGACTGCAGGCGGGGCTGTTGTGGGAAGACTGGGCCGCCTGTGAGTGCTTTGGGACGTGTTCCGAATGTTGATTTGGCATGATTTATTTAAAAAAAAAAAAAAAAAAAAAAAGGCTGGATGCCCTTCCTGCCACAACCCTCTCATTTTAACTAGACTCGGGACCACCATTAAGGTGGTCCTTGTTGACTGGGTGGGGCGGGATTCGATCCTCCAGTCTTCTGCATTCCAACCCAATGCTCTACCCATCGAGGCACTAGGCACCCACATTTACAAGCACTGCATCTGGAAATACTCTCAGACTTGGGCTATTTAACATCCACTCAATCTGCAATAAGAGCTCTCTTATCAATGGTCTCATGGCTGATCATGACCCCGACTTAAATCTATGGCTCTATAAAAAACTTCAATCCCAACTATACTGGCTATTTTCTACCGGCCATCAAAAAATAGCAATGTCTTTTTACTGAATTCTCTGATTTGTTTCAACTTATTTATGTACCTTATCCTCTAAAGTCATTTGACTGCGTGATTTTAATCCTCATTTTTTACTTTTAAAGCCCTTCAAAAACCTGCGCCACCATACCTTTCAGAGCTACTACAGTCAAACTCTTTTCCATACTTTCTGTTACTCTACAAGGGGTCTTCTTTCCACACCTTCTGCATGTTTAACTATTATGAACTATGGAGCATTTAATCATAGTGCCCCCCCCCCCCCAAAATCTCTGGACCTCTCTCCCTGACAACATTCGTTCAACAGGCCCTTTATCACTATTTAGATCATAACTTAAGACTCATCTATTTAAAATGGCTTATTCTTTACAATTTCCCACTTTTTACCCTACCTAGCCTTGTAAGGCAATTTCTATCCTTTAGGTCATTTGCTTCACTTTTGGTTCTGTTTGTGCTCTGTTCATACTGTCTATTGTTTATTTTTACTTGTGACTTGAATGGCACTTTTAAGTAAAATGTATTATAATTATTATTATCATTATATCAATATATTCAAGAGTTTAATTCATTTTAGTACGAAATCCCCTCCGTGCTAACCTCGACAGTGATGCCCAGTTGACTTGTAGTGGTAGGAAAATTATGAAAGAATAGAAAATTTAGTAATAAAAAGGCTGCATATTTAAAAGACATCCACTTTTGGTGGCCTGTTAGCTCAATGGGTAGAGCAGCAGGATGGGATGCAGAAGTTGCGGGATTAAATCCCAGCCTACCCACCAAGGGGGATGTGTTAAATGCAGAGAAAGAATTTTATTGTAATATGTATATGTGCTCATTGACAATAAAGGTTGTTCTGTAGTGTTTATAAAAAGGCTCTAAACTTTAAATTGAGCCAAAATAATGAAAATAATGTAAAAAATAAAATAAAAAATGTTGCACAGGTGGAGGATTGTGGATTGTGAAATTGGCCTCCATCACTCACACAAGAAGCATCTCACTGAAAATGTTTTAACAGGAGGAATGGTTACAGCCAGAAAATTTTGTTTCAGTGTTTGTTTGGGAACCTGAGTGTTATTTAACAACATTTGAAAAAATATGTATCCATTTTTTTTTTAACTCTTGAGCTGTGTCATTAAAGACTAGCTCAATGGGTAGAGCAGCAGGATGGGATGCAGAAGTTGCGGGATTAAATCCCAGCCTACCCACCAAGGGGGATGTGTTAAATGCAGAGAAAGAATTTTATTGTAATATGTATATGTGCTCATTGACAATAAAGGTTGTTCTGTAGTGTTTATAAAAAGGCTCTAAACTTTAAATTGAGCCAAAATAATGAAAATAATGTAAAAAATAAAATAAAAAATGTTGCACAGGTGGAGGATTGTGGATTGTGAAATTGGCCTCCATCACTCACACAAGAAGCATCTCACTGAAAATGTTTTAACAGGAGGAATGGTTACAGCCAGAAAATTTTGTTTCAGTGTTTGTTTGGGAACCTGAGTGTTATTTAACAACATTTGAAAAAATATGTATCCATTTTTTTTTTAACTCTTGAGCTGTGTCATTAAAGACTAGAAATAAGCGTGACAATGCATTGTGGCATGATATTTTGTAATTGAAAAACATTTGACAATAGAAATCGTAAAAGTCAATCTAACTAATTTATTTATTTTAATACTACAGGGCACCATAGATCAGACATTTTCTTGGCTGTCCTGAAACTTGTTAACTGATTTAACTTAATAATGGAGTAGACAATTTGTAAAGACAGGAGGTGGAAATTGAAATGTTGCACTTTAAATCTTCTGTATGGCAGCATTTTGATTTTTAAGCATAAAGGCAAGAAATTCGGGACATAGCTATAGACCTAACAAAGACTATTTGCTTGCTCATGACTACACCACTAACAATCCAACTGTTACACGATGTACAAAGTATCACAACGGAATCTTAGTCACTGTCACTGACAACCAAACCTACATTACAGTTACAGCCAGTATTCTTGCTTGCCAGTGGGAGAGTAAGTTTTGTTCTTCAAACACTGCAATGTTTGAATCACACACACTGAGAACTGTCAGAGATCTCAACTGCTGAAATCTGTCAAATCAAAATCAGTGCATTTACATAGACTTAAGTAAACAGGGTACACTCGGCTTTCTCGGGAAAGCTGATTTCTTAACTGTAACGTAAACTGAAAAGCGGGTTTCGTAAAATGGGGTAGGGGATTAGGGAAGCCTGATTTCCCAAAGTAAATGGCCACTTAATGGTAAATTTTACCATTAACCCAAGTAGATTTCTGGAGGAGAAGGCATATTTCTTTGCCATGTATACACATTTCTAAAGAGCTTTCTCCAACTGCGCATGTGTGTAACAAAGCTGCAGCCAGGAAAATGCAGCTGAGTGAAAGGCTGAATGAAAGGAGAGAGCATTAACAGGGAAATTGGAAAGCAATGAACGCCTAAAGTCCGACAGAAGACCAAAACATAATTTAAGACATTTTAAAGTTTGTATATCTAAAATCTACATACAAAGGAAAACTAATATTCTTATTTTATTATCTGTAACATTGATATTTGTCATTTGTAACATCAGTGTATTCACTGAGAGTACTAATGTATTTAACCAAAATCATGTTAAAAAAATCGTAAATATAGAAAAACTACCTGAGTTCATGTTGTGAACTATTACAAAAGTAAAACGGGATTTCAGTATATAAATAAATAAATTAAAAAAAAAAAAATACACAGGTTATAGAATTATAGACTTCAAAATACATGACAACACCAATAAATTACACACCATTGTTCATGCTCTACCCTTGTTAATGACATGTATTGAGATAAAATAAGTAACCCTTAGTAACAGAATGCTCTTTGATATGCAAATGAATCCATGAAAAAGGTAAATTTATGCTCAAAGTCAATGGAATTCCACACAGTAAACCAATCCCATCATACATAAGCTAACTTTTATCATTAACCTGGTTTTGAGCAAAACAGTAACAACCACAGTGCTACACCAGGGTTCAGCTTTAGGAGGTCATGTGCCAATGTGTTACCAAATCCCTATTCCAAAAACAAATTATGCTTTTAAGCTAAATAAACACATCACACATAAAAGATGATTGAATCCAGGCCACATGGGCAAGTAACTGTGAGTATGGTCTCAGTTTTAATAGGGGAAAAAAAAGACCCCCAGACCCAGTCAGTTTTCAGTTTTGACTATGCAGCAAACTCTCTCCTCACATCAGCAGACACAGGCAGACTTTACACTCATCTTGCTGATAGAGCGTAACATCCAAAAGTGCACAATCCCTGCTGCCTGCCCACTGTTCACATACACCGAATCTTACTGACCATTACGAGACTGATACTATTCTGTTTTTAAGCTACATATTATTACACATGACTGTCCTATTTTGGGACCTTGTGTGGAACACTGAACTCAGCGTGCTGGGGAACTGTCTTTGCTGAAGGCTGTGTTTGTAGAACATGGGTTCTTAGCTAAATAAAACTAGATTGAACAGGTTACAAAGGTGCAGACTCAAGCTAGAAACACAGAAGACAGAAGAAGAAACACCCTGTTCTCCTCTACTTTGGGTCTTTGTTTAGACAAACTATAAAATGCTGGTAGCCAGCACATTAATTGGTTAAACAGCAGTTTAAACCTTTTAACTATTTTTTTTTTTTTTTTTTTAGTTCATTGAAACGAAACTGTTTTACACGAATGTCGAGTGGTGTGGTCAAACTGACTTTCTGTTTCCTCTGAAACTGGTTTCATAACATTTACAAAAGGACCAACAAAAGGACAAAAACATTGCTATTGAAGAAAAACACAACTGACTACTTTTGAAAAATGTTGATATTTCATCCAATATGTGACTGGAGAATGTTAATATCAATTAACATAAAACATTTTTTTTTTAAGTTTAAAAAAAGCTGAAAACTGATTACATTCTTTGCAGGGAGAATTGTAAGTGGCAAATCAGCCCAGATACCCAGCTCCTACAACCACCTCACACGGACTGCCTTCACATGCACTGAAGTAACACGGGTACTCTGGGAAATCAGCTCTCTGGGAATTATGAAACGCCACTTAAGAATCCTGGTTACTGGAACTCCTTGTATACATAAAGCCGAAGAGTAACAAGATTTCTACTCCACCTCTGACTTATTTTTGGAAGCCCGGCTCACACATTTTAACTTCTGACTTCTCTTTTTTTGTGTGTGTTTGAGACGCAGCAAAGTGACAGAAAAGTTGGGTGGGGGAAACAAAAGGAGAGACGCACAGCTGATCCCCAATGGGAACGGTCTGAATTTTAAAAATCTGATAAAATTAATTATTTAGCCTTTGGTAAGGCACTTTGTGTTAGTTACATTTTCTGTCAGACTCTGGGTGGACTTCGTTTTAAAAATGCTGCATCAGCCCTTAATGCTCCTTTGATTCAGCCTTTCACTTAGTGTTCCTGCCTGCAGTTTTTTGTGAACGCACATACACAGTTAAAGCCACCCGATTAGATACTAGCCTGTACGTTGCAAAAAAAAAAAAAAAAAATCTTCATACTCTGACAGAAATCTACTCTACTACCCTAAATTTCAAAAACCAGCTTTGCAGTTTACATATAACCTGGCTACTTAAGTCAATGTAAATGCACTCATTGCAGGTTATATTACTTTTGAGACTAAAGATAGCAAATGAATAGACAGAAAAATAAAAAGCTGAAGAGCATTCATTTTTACTGGAATGGTGACATCGGTCTCATTCATCTAAAGTCATGACACTGAAGGTAAACATACACTGTGTGCAGAATGGGTTGTGGAAAGGACTGTATAGACCCTTGGCACATTTCAGTTTGAACAAAGAGGTCACCCGCGCAAACATGGCTATAGAGAAAGGTAAATACTTTCAGAATAGGTGTCAAAAATACATATCCATACCTTCAAAGTTCAAATTCTGATGCATACTTTTAAACTTAGTTTCCAACTACGAGTCACCTGTCACACAATGTGTTTGGATTAATTTCAGTTTAAATTTTTTTGTTCCATTTTATCAAGCACCCAAATTGTGGAGTTCACGTCATCTGCCATACCACTGGGACTTTCTCTCCATCAGATTCAACATAGGTGACTGACTGAGACTTTGATAAGACAAGTTAAAAAGTTTGACAGGCACTCAAAAAACAAGTGAAGGAACTCTAATTAAAAAAGATAGTCATTTAGTGCAAAATACAGAGTAACGTAATGACAAGAAATATAATTAATTCCATGTCATAAATTGACAGAGTGCAAATTTCAGCGTGTTTTGATGCTTCAGTATGATGCCTGCAAGCCAGTACAAAGCAACAAACTACATGCATGATAAACTCCACTGTGGCCACTGTGTTTGGGCCTTCAGGCTCACTCTCTGAGGTCAACACTCTTCAACTCTCCTTGGGTTGACTTTGAAATCTTTAACTTTTCATATCTGAAAACAGGTTCATTTACTGGTGAATTAATTCATTAGGCCGTATACATTAGACCCTACACTATATTTAAATCTAGCTGTGACTGGTTAGGACTGCAATGTCTAGTTTAGCAGAGGATGGAATATGGTGTGTGCAGGGGAGCATTAAGTGAGCTGTAATGTCTGTGTGATTGCTGTAACAGCCCTGCTTGGCTGGATTGGCCCACAGCAGCAGTCCCTGTCCTGGTTCATTTGGTCGTCTGGTCAGCTGTAAAGACGATTGGAACAGATTGCCAACACTCCCTAGAGAGACTTCAACACCGACTTGGCCAAGAAGCCTCCCGCACACTACTCCACACGCGTGTGCTCTCACATGAATGCACTCACAGACCGCTGCAGTAACTTGGGGTGCCCAGTCTTTCCACATTCTTTTGAACTCTTTCAAAAAAAAAAAAAAATGTTTGCCAAGTAATTTTTGGAATGGAGAGCTGTGTTTGCAGCTCAGAGGGAAGTTGGGCCAAACAGAAACAAGTATCTCTCCATCCTACGAATAATAATCACTGATAACAGTCATGGGTAAACAAATCCTATTACCACTGCCCATCAGACCCAAGGTGTATGTGTGTGTGTGTGTTCATCTCTCCTAATGAAATTCCTTCCACTCATCTGCAGGCAGAGAGAGGCCTTCTATCTGACTAATTCTCTCTAATTACTCTAATAAGCCACAGGTGATGATACAGTGAGACTGATTAATTAAATGGGAGGCACCAATCAGGCATGTCTGATTATGCCAATCATATCGACTACAGACTAAATGAGATAACAGGAGACAGACGCACTTTAATTGAGGTATCAAAACTTCGCGGAATTCCTTATGCCCTCACGCTCCGCCGATGCCGAGACAGATAGGCTGGTGGAATGACAACAAAGTTATTGTTATGTACACAGTATGAAGTCAATCTGCAGCTGCTGTCTGTAATGCCGCGGTGACCAGGAGTACACGTAGTGAACACCACATAAGGATTTGCTTCAGATCTCACTCTCTGTAGAATAAGTGGGACCATGACTGGTAGAAACACTTTACACCTAGTCTGAAGTCACACAAGCCAAGCAGTCTGCCACTACTCCTTTAGTCCAAACACAATGTAGGTTAACTGCTCCACATTCAGTGCATGTTTTACATATTAATCTAATGGAGTACCACTCTTGACTATAACCCAGGCGTAGAAAGACCCACGCAAAAATACACTCACCTCAGCTCTGTAATACACACTCATGTAATCCACATAGTTAAGTCACTATGTCAAAGGACGTTGATACTCCTAAATAAAACATTTCTGTCCTCATTACAAAGTGAGAACAGCCCCTGTACTTGGCAACATGACACAAGTGTTTAGGAGTTGAAGTTTTCTGTCCTGCCAATGTAGTCCCTAATCTTTCCTTTTATCTCTAACAAGTCTGAGGCCGTTGTGTGGTTATGATAGTAAACAGTAAAGGCGTCTGGAAAGACGTCTTATCTGAAATCTACGAAGCCTACCTTTCAAACTCACCTCCAACCCCCCCTTCATCTCCCCTAACAGCGTTCCACCTCCTATGTGGCTGACTCTTGTGCATGCTAAACCTAAGGTGCGGGGGTGGAGTTGCAGGATGGAAGCTCAGTCAGGAGCGACAGCCACGCTTGCTACAACGACATGGTACATGATCACAGATCACAGGCACGCCCCCTTACAACAGCACAGATAAGAGACGGCAATCCTGGCTGCCTGTCTGCCTCCCTACCTTTGACATAGCAGGGTGCACAACGTTAAATGTGCCAGCAGACGCCGTTTTCACAAACCACACAGGGTTTGAAGACGCAAGTCATATCCTCCTGAATCTGTTTTTGCTTTTCCTCTCACCCACTGGAGTCAAACCCACAAAGTTTTCTTTACCACAAGCTAACACAATAGTTTCACTGTGACAGCTGGGGTCTAAATACTGTTTTTGTGTGTGTTTGTGCAGCTGTGTGCACGCGCAACTGTTTGTTGTGCAGAGCAGTCGGGGGCGGGGGTCAGCCTACCACTCTCCACAGTCTAACAAGACGCTTGTGGTCCCTGAGCGTTTTGCTCCTTTTTTTGAACACAGATCCATATCTACCAACAGCACAGGAGCTGTCAAGACTCACCTCACTGACGCTGACGCAAGCCTGGATCAAAAACAGCCTTTTTACACAGCAGCCTCGTACGTATTGATCCATGTTTCTCTGCTGAGAGACTGGTTGTTGTTTTATCTCCCCAACATCCAAGCCTTAAATCTCCTGAAGCTTACTGAGAGCTAGTCATTATTTTGCCCGACCTATTGTCTGACAAGGGGTTTCTGAGGCCAGGCCTGAGCCTAAACACAAATATAATGAGACTAAGATGGTTTCTGGCATAGAGGAAGTGCAGCTCACTTGGTCTCATTTTGCAGAGTTCGAATTTAGCTGGAGGCCTGTGTCACAAAGGGTGAGTGGTGTGGAGTGCGCAATGGGAGGAGAGGGGTATGGCGATATGCTAGGGTGTAATGCATTGGTGAAAGGGCAAGATTTTTCATCCCTGCGTTTACAGGGTGGAACGACTAGGATATTGAGATCTGAGATAGGATCAGAGGGTAGTGAGCTGTTGCAGTTACGATAAAGGCCAAGCATTACAAACTGAGCACAGATAGAGAGACAGACACGACCAGAGAGACAGAGAGAGGGGGAAAGAGTATCACACCTCTCATCCCTGAATTAATGCTTCCATTCTGCCAGGAAGCCATTCTGTGCCAGTGAGAGGCACAGTGAGATATTGGGGAAGGGATGAGTGCACAGATACGGACTAAAAAATGGAAAGTGCGGTCGTGGAGAGGGCCAACAGGGATTAATCAAGTCTGGAGGAAGAGTAGTGTTCTTCAGGCCCTTTACCGTATATACACAAGCCTGTAGCACAAGGACTTCATCATTGCCACTATTACTTTTTAATCAGTTTATGAACATGCAAGTCACCATCAGTGGATGTGACAGGGTCACAGGTTTAGGCTAGCAAATGCTGTATGGTTGCAGACATCTGCTCATCAGCCTGCACTTACATTTTTGTAAAAAAAAAAAAAAAAAAAAAAAAGGAAAAAGTCTATGACCCTTTCTGAATGGAGTGTTTAAAGATTTGATCTGTTGTCAATTTGATTTGCTGTAATTCACTCTGACTTCCATTTAAGGAGAACTAGCAACCATTGGCACAGTTACAGGACAGCAAAGAAGGTGTGCATCACTTATTTGGCTCTGGTACATGTTCTGCATGATGCACCTTTTACCACATTTTAATTTAGCCTTGTTTATCAGCTGTATCCAGTAATTCTGTAGACCCCTGACGATGACACATCAGTGTGAGTAATGTCATAGTCTATATAAGGAGCATGCGGACATCCATTCATTAGTTAAAGCCTATATTAAAATGCCCCATCAGTTTAGATATATCTAATGTCTCCAGCCCATGCCGTCACTATTTTCCAGAGTGTCTTAGCATTCTGACTGAGTTTGACACCCATGGTCTATACGATCAACATCAACAGAACCTGTCCTGAGGCTAGATCTTACTCAGCCTTTATGAGTAAGAGTTTTCTGCTCTACTAGCATGACTTTTGAGAGGAAAAAGCAAAGAACCACAGTGAGAAAAAGAGAATGAGCATAGCTAATCCTTACAGTAATGACAGAATAATTAGCTTGCGTTAGGCTAAGTAATGGGTTGTAATTATATCATTTATTCTGTGTTGAGAGAATGTGATATAAAGCCTGCACAATGAAAGAAGAGGAATTGAGCTCAGTGGGAAGTAGGATGGAGCATGTGTAAGAGCTCAGGCTCTTTCTATTGATTGATCCAAACATCAAACGAACCGCTGGAGTAATGGGGGGAGTGAAGGACAGCTAAAAGCTATTTGGAGTCTTCACTGCATAAAAGACTTGACCTGTTCCACACAGCCTACATATCAAAACCATCAAACAGCAATCAATAGACCAAAGCGGTCAACTCAACAAACCGTCACCCTGCTAAAACATCAAACCCCCAGCCCAAGCGTCAGATGATAGGCTACACTCAGCTTATCCATTACCATCAGATAAAGAGGAGATAAAACATAGAGCCTAATCCTTTCATGTGTCGTGACAGCCACAGCAGCCTCCAAGGCATTCCTTCAGTCTGGCTCTCAAATAGTTTTATGGCGGAAGGCAGCCATTCAGTCAGCCAGTCAGGGCTGTTCTGGTCTGTTTGTCTTATTTCACAGTTTACACGCTGTTTTATAGGTAGTTATTATGGTCACCATGGTGATGCCATACGTTTTTATGGTTTTTTCGTCTGAGGGCAGAGAGTGTAATAAATGAAAAAACACACACGCATGAAAACAAAGACTCACAAAACACACTCCTGCTGTGGAAAGGTCTCCTGTCCCTCCCTTCCTCCCTCCCTCACTCTTTATCAGTCGCGCCAAATGCCTATCTCCCTACTTACTGCTTCATGTGAAACATGGATAGGCTAACATAGAATTGTCCTCACTCATTCCACATCTGGATCTGATCAGAGGGCCTCCTGTAAGTTGAGGCCTCTGGGCCTATTAATAACCATGCCGCTGAAGTCAGGGTCAGACAGCAGTCAGCGGATGAGCCTGTGTCTACTAAACACAGTTTCTTCGCTCGCCCCCTCCTCAACAGAAGTCTCACTTTAAAAAAAAAAATTATATCTATCTATCAGATTACAGATCTTGCACTGTACATACAGTTTTAGGCTTTTAAAACATAGACACACACAGTGTCCTCCAAACCCAGCAGGAAGTCACAGATTACTCACCAGTAAGTATAAAAAGAGTGTAACTACTTTGTTCACATTTGGTCATTTTTTTCAAAATATAACAAATACAATAGCACAGGAAAACAGCCTGGACAAACTGTGAGAATTTCACCCTTTAGCCTTTTATTTTCCATGTCCAAACAAGTTCAAGTTCAAGGAGGCTAGACCTGGTAAAACCAAGACAGATGGTAAAGTCATTATATGTTGACTCTAAAGGTTAGGCTCATCAGACAGCCCAGGTCATTCTGAGGTCTGTAGGGTCACACCACCTTTGAACCCTGACAGTCTGACAGCTGCTTGGGTCCAAGGTCAGGGAGAGGTCAGGGTACCATCTGACAATGTTCAATGAATTTAACCAAAACATGGCTCCATCATTTGTAAGGAATTTCCCATTTTTAGGTAGAAGAGTCATGGACCCTGGACCTAAGTATTTTATTTTTCGTTTAGACCAAGAAGTGCTGTAATAATAGCAGCTTGCAAGCATTTAAATCAATTTACCTTGATTCCCCCTACCACTCAAAACACTCATTCACTAAAGTTAAATGATGGTACCTCAACTCCTCAAAAACTGCAGTGCCAAAGTTCCTATGTGTGAGTAAAGTTTCACCAACATACAACATAATCAGAGAATATGAGAGCAAACTATTTGTTAAGCGCAACCCACCCCCATCCAACACACACCTGTGAATACAGGGTAGTTGAATCATCATAATCAGTGGTAGTTTTCTGCTGAGCCCAGCCAGCAGTCTGTGTTATTTTTAGCGGGCTGACACAGAAGCAGGCCATCCATTTACACGGTGAGTTGGCAGCAGGACCATCACAGTCTGGTTGCTCCAAAACTACCAAAATCGGAATGAGCTTAACATAAACACTGCAAAGGTGAGGACACTTAAAAAAAAGAAGGGGAACAAAATAAACCTCAAATTACTGCAGATCCAGAGTTGTTACAATTCTATTTGTTTAACATTATCGTGTACGAAAATGCCAAATTCACATAGAGTTACTGACTAGCCACTGAACAAAAGCCAATCAATAAAAGTCTTTACCTAATTTAACATCTATAAATGGGTGTTAGCTTGTCATTAAAACATCCATCATTTCTTCCTCTTGTAGCTGTGATTGAAAAAAAGCATACAGGAGAAAAACTAAAGAAAAGAAAAACAATAAATAATTATAGGCAGTACAATGAGTCAATAGGACAAATTCCCAGTAGCTTTAATTCCGAAACACCATTCAAACTTCAAAATAAAGGACATTATTGCTTGTATACAGCTTTTTAAATATCTTTTATACCTATATCTTTTATAAGATATGTATACTTTTAAAAATTATTGCTTTGACGGCGTTGTTGATGACATCATCAATGACATCACATTCCGTTCAGCTTTGTCAGCTTAGCTTGGAAAATCCATTCAGCATCGAACCATTCAGTGCATTTTCTCTTGCTTTTTCTAGTTTTAAGTGATCTCACTACTTACTGACTAAGAGTGATGTAAAGGTTTGTCTTGTCCTTTATCTCTAAGATGATTTAATGATTTTTCAAGGAAACGTAAACAATTAACTGCTTGCCCTTTCACTATTGGCATGAAAGCTCCATTTTTATAAAGAAATAAATTCAGCAACAAGTCACAAACAATAATCAAAAGCAAATAAAAAGACTTTCAGAATACAAGAAACTGGAGTAAGAGCTGAAGCTAAAAGTTGAAGGCTGATGTGACTGATGTATTGAGCCTGTAGGTCAGCTATAGATCCAGCAACTAAAGCCATGATTGACACTGAAAATTACAGAGTGAGTTGGTAGCAGATACCAAGCCATATCATAATTCAATCTCTTCACCATCATAGTGCACCAATATCATAATTCAATACCAAGAACCATTAGCTTGCAGCACACTAATATCATAATTCAATACTGAGGCCATCAGCCCATGCCAATATCATAATTCAATACTTGGACCATTAGGACACACCAATAGGCCTATTAGAATTCAATACCTATGGTCAATGATCTAATAGGACACTGATACTGGAGTCATGGGTTGACTTGGGATAAGGCCTGCACATAAGGATCCTCCAGCCTTATTTAGCCCAGACTCTTTGATAACAGGGAGACACTAAAATTAGGTGAGGCAAGTGGTTCCCCAATAGGTTGGCTACACCAGATGCTAAAGGCCGCAGAGTAATTGCTGCAAAAACAAATTCAACGTGGTTCAAGCAGAGCAACACATTTGTGGTATATAATGAAGCACTGCATTTTTGCATCAAACTCAGCATTACTCTCAGCCAAACTTGTCAGAAATGGTTCGTACACTGGTCCGCAGTGTGTGGCCATCTGCAGCAGGTCTAAATTATCACACTGTGGCACCTCTTGGAAATGGAACTCCGGTTCGTTTTCTGGTCCACTGCCTCTGTTTATATTTCCATGTTAACGTCTTGTCTAACTCTTGAAAATACTCTAAATCTCATCCAGGCTCGGCTTGCTGGTTCATCAGAAATCTGCCCCTTAACAGGCTATGAAATGGTTTCTAAAAGCTCAGATTTCTTCAGCTGCTTTAAGTTAATTCACCAAAGTTTTCATTATTCAGTTATTCTCACCACCACATTTCTTAGGTTTCCACATTTAACTCTAATCCTCACTATACTGCCTGTGGAGTATCAAATGACTCTGGAGAATTAAAAACACAGTGAAAATGATGAATTTATGAAAATTAAATGACTTAAATGACAGACATCAGCAAAATGTTTTTTCAACTAATTCAGTGTAAAGCTTTTTTTTTTTGCCAGTGCTTGTTTCCAGATTTTATGTATTTTAGTATCACCGCAAACTGTTTCACTTTTGACTGCTGACCACAGGGAAAAAAAACTAGAAGATGTCATTGTGGGCATTGTAATGGGATTGTTTTTTGTGTGTGTTTTTCGACATGAGCACACAATTGATGTATTAACTATCAATTAATAGGTTAAACAAAAATAATCCAAACAACCAAAGCCCTAAAGTTATTTGATGTTCAAAGTTTAGTTTTATTATGTCAACCAAACACACACGCACACACTTCTAATCTAATCATCATTACCAACAGGTATATACAAATTATTAAAAAGTTGCCGTTATTTAAAAATTAGCATGGTATAGGTCAGATAGCTCAAAAATGTGGTGGACAAAAGATAAGACAATTGACTGTTTTGCTGCTCCTCTGCTCCTCACTGTGTGTGCACTCTAGCAGCCATCTATGGACAAGCAAGGGCACTTTTTTCCCTTGAGAATGCAAGATTTCTGTTTACTGCAAACCTTAGGCTTAATATTACAAGATGAACAATAGACTTTACAAGATTACATCAGCCTTGAAGCCACTATTTCAAGAGTATTCTTAATTTTCAAATAAAGTGGGCATCATCCTGAAACGTACAAGTAGAAACATTCAGCTAGTGCACTTCACAAAATGAGCCTAAAGAGAAGAATCCAGTCACTGAAGACCATGCTACCTCTCTATTGGAATACAGAGCAGGACAATAATGGATGCTTCTGTCATTAGATACACTGAAACTCTATGATGCTGTAGGTGTGAGAGGCTCCAAGTGGGTCTGTAAATAATGCCTGCCACTTGAAAATAGGTCTCTGGAAAATGCCTCCTCTGCTCCTGTTGCTGGTTTTGTAGTAGTTTTGTCTGTCTAAAGAAATTAAAATGGCTTAGTAAAATCTGGTGGGAAACACAAAAGTAATACAATCAAGATTTCTATGTGATTCTGATATATAGTGTTGTCACATTTTGATGCACAATAAAGTTTAGCATTACTATGTGACAGTGTGAAAAGGTATTCCTTTCTAACTGGAAAAAGTATTTAGTACAAAATGTCACATCTTTAGAATTCTAAAGCACAGTTAATACAAATCATAAAAAATAAAAAACTATTTTAAGACTTTATTGAATATGCCAAAACAAAAGTACTTAAACAATATTGTCTAAACCCGTTTTATGATTATGTTTGAATGGGTCAATATTTGAGCAAAGTGGACATTTTTTGAGTAATTTGACATTAGCAGAAATCATTTTCTACATTCCAGTAATTAAAAAAAAAAAAAAATCACATTGTTTATAATATAGAATTACTACAATTATAAATTATGATTGGATTGGATTAGGATTGGTTTTGCCAAAAGTTTTATAGTCTGCAAAAAAAAAAAAAAATTAACTAATAAAACATATATTGTACCTACATAGAGATTTTAATATAGACAGAAGAAAGAATGTATTACCACAATAATAACATACAGTCATAATATCCTTAAATCCTTTTTATGTCACATTTATACAACCTTTATTCTCTCCAGTTAACCCGCATGTTTCAGGGTAGTAGGAAAGTTACAAAAAGACAAAGTTAGGTGACAGCCCCAGGGCCTTCTATTATACTGCCACGTCCTCAATTGGCCTGTGGAAGGATAGTGTAACTTCTAAGTTATTACAATCAGTTAAATCCCAAGTGTGAAATCAGCTTCAACACACACACACACACACACACACACACACACACACACACATACACACACACCTGGACCATTATCCAAGCATTTCTACTGAAACGCTTTCCCTCTTCTAGAATTACAAATTATGGTAACAAAAAAATAAACAAATTAGGATATTTTTATCATTGGCACAGACACACCTTTAAATTTTATTTGGGAAAATGTCTCTTTGTCACACATTTTTGCCCAAAGCTTGCAATAGAGCTGCTGACTCCATCTGTTTGGGTACCCCTATTTTTAGACTTCTGTTAAGTGCTTTTTATCTTTTGTTCAAACATCAGATGACATTGTTCCAAATTTCTTTTACCACACCAACGTAAAAATTGTTATTCAAATTATGGCTTTTGGAGCGTACAATATATGTATTAATTGTATTAAATAGGATAAACTGACATTGGTATAGCTACTCCTCAAAGAACCCTGTGAAGAAACTGAACTTAAGTGTGATGTACACTAAGATCACTAAGAGTTAAGGAGTATGGGCATCAGCTGAGAATTACTCAGTGATAGGGTGTATGAATCTAAGTTTTTTTTGTGTGCTGTACATCTTTCTTAGTAGTACGGAGTGCTTCTTTCATAGGGAGATGTTAAAACCTCTTAGAAAGTAGGATAACAGAACCCCGACCAAAGTAGACAGAGGGCAGACCAGAGACCTGACATGCACTCATCCCTCTCTCTGACTCATGCTTAGTCGCTCACCACCCACCAACACACAGTGAAACCTTAGTCCCAATGCCAGGTTTTGTCACTGGGCAGAGAACCGGTTGGCTACAGTAAAAGCATGACGTGATGCCCCTTCCTCTATGCTCCCCCAGCCTGTGCAGCAACAGAGGGGTAAAAATATCCCACCAGTGAGTTCAGACAACCAGCTCATAAATTAACACTAAAACTCCTGCAGACAACAGTGGGCCAGTCGCTGAGAGATTTAAACCACTCAGGTTGCCACTGACCACAGCTCTGGGATCATCTTACAAAACCTTCTTCCTAAATTTACCCATTAGGAGGTGGCGAATAAGAACGAGCTCTAGATCAGTTTTCATCTAAGTCACTATTTAGCTGTCCGCTAACATAGTGAACTATTTTTCAAAATGGCTCTAGGGTGCTTTGTTCCAGGAAATTTTATAAGGTGAGAATTACTAAACCTAAATTGGCAACTGTGTATAAGAAAAATGTATGTTTTTAATATTCTGAGCTTATACAAAAAATACTAACTATATGTTTAGGCTCTGCACTTTCCTTTTATCTTTTTAAGTTTTCCGTGTCATAAAGTGAATGCTCTCCTTGCTCTCAAGTAGATACACGGTGTTCCAGCAAACTGCTTGACTGGGTTAAAAAAAAAAAAAAAAAAAGGGAAAAAAGAAAAAACAACAGGAGAGAAGAGTGATGATCCTCTCTATAGAAACTCAACTCTGTAATGGATGGACAGGGATTACAGACGTTAAAACCTCCTCCATCTGTAATTCACTGTCACCCTGCCATCATCTCTGAATCACTGATCCATTTTGCAAGTGTGCGAGACCTTGCTAAATGCATCACTGTTGCACCCATTTGTGTTTGTAGTGGAAGAGGGGAGGAAAAAAAGGAGAGGGAAAAAAAGCATGCAGAGAAGACAAGTTAACAGCTCGCTGTGCTGTTTCAAAGCACTCTCTGTCCTGTAACAACCACCTAGCTAGTTTCTCACACTGAGAATAGGACACACTGATCAAATAGGATTTTAATGAACATCAGCAGTTGGAGCCTGAGGAATAGACGCTACGATGGCTTAGAGCTACTGACATCTAGGTTGGGTTGGATTTTCATCATCAAAAGAAACCCAAAAAAAAATAAAAATAAAACACATCCCTTTGCTGGTGCCTCTCAAGTAGACAAAACATACTGTGATTGCAAGTTTACACTGTCCATTCCATCACAAGGAAGAAGCAAATGAGAAAGCAACGGCTGACAAGGCTATGTGTAGACCATGATCATATCATGCTAACCCCACATTATCCTCATAAAACAGATAAGAAAAAAAAGGTTCTTCTCTGGAGGCTTTCCTCTAGGAGCATCTCAGTGGGAGGGAGAGTAAATAAGATGTCATCAATAATAGACAGTGAATGTTCTGAGCAGTTCTGTGCACACATGAGAGCGTGTGCGCGCGCACACACACACCAACTAATTTTTATCCTGCAGACAGGCCTGCCAACCGCCAGCCTTTTTGCACACGCTCAGATTCACTGTCCTGACTAATCGCTTGTGATAGGGGCCTTTGCCATAATTACCCAGGGCCTTATCACAAACTTATGCGATGCATTTTTCATGTCCTGGCTGCTGGCAGTGCCTTCACTGTCTGTGCTGGCAGTCAATCTACGAAAAAGACTGATCTCAGACAAATTCACACACACATACACACACACACACACCAGTTCAAACAGGGCGAACTGGGTGAAAGCAGGGTGAAGGGCCACAGAAGAGAAAGGGAAAAAAAATTAAAATACGAGGAGGGGGAGGTGAGAGAGAAAGATTGTGGGGGGGGACAGGAAGGGGGTGGGAGATAGATAGTGCAGGAAGAAAAAAAGAGAGAGAAAGCAGTCTCACATTTTTTTACATAATGCATGAACAAGGGGGCACGAGTAGGAGGCCCAAACAGGATCAAATAAATAGAAGAAGTGAAGCCTTGATGATGTGGCATTAAGTGCAACACAAAGCCCGCTGGGAAGACTTGTTCACTGTCCTTTTGTCTACCCAGTCATAGGGGCATCGTGACCTAAATAAAAGTTTAAATCCCAAGCCTGTGCGACTTACAAAATAATGTATAAACAATTGGGTTAGCCTACATAATACAGTCTTATGTTAATGATGACGGCAACTGGGCTTCTAATATTCATAAATTGTGATTTGAAATTCAGCAATGCACGTTAAATGCCATGAGAAAACACAACAGTGCCATTGTGTAAATGTCTTGTGATAGTTCAAACACGCTCAAATAATACACAGGCTATATTCTTACTGTGAATAGGCCCAATATTTCCCCCATATTCTTAACTGTACCATGGATCTCCTTCGTGCACGCCGAGATTAGCGGCGTGCGTGTGGTTGGGACATTTCTAGAGTTCATCATAATCAACAAGGTCATAATCGTTCGTATGTCTATTATTAATTTATTTTATTCCATCGCGTCAACAAACGCTGCCCCGTCCCATCCACTTTCACAGACGTGGCAATGTCTATAAAAACCTCACTGTGTATAATTGTCCGTCAGAAGAAACCGAAAAAAAAAACGGCCGAGTTGAGCAACCGTAATCACGGAGAACACTTCAACATTAACTGCTTCAAAACCTGTTAGCCGCTAATGTTTTCATTCTCCTTCAAGCAAACTTAACAAATTCACAGTGAAAAAGCAGGAGAAAAACACAAGAAAAGCACTGTTGTCTGTCTGTGCTGCCCGTCTGAACGGTCGGTGTCACCACAGCGCCACCCTATAATGAGTCGCACTTATTTTTCCCCCAAATTATCCAACCTTACAGCGGCTAAAGCGTCGGGCTAACTACGGCTACTCGCTCCAGTAAAAGTTGAAGAACACCCAATAAAGATAGCTAACCGAAAGCTTTCCGCAAAAGCCCTGCCGTTTTGTTTTTATTTGGGCGCATCCCCGCGGCGTCGCCCCGGCTTGCCCAGTTGCAGTGTCCGATCGATGTTGAATTGAACAAAGAGGATCAATTTCTGATCAGCGAGAGAGCCACTTTCATCAATGTGAGGAAGAGGTCTTGAATTCTCTTCCGAAACACCTCCGACACGGCCGCCGAAAAAAAGGCAAAACACGGCCTCCAAAAGAGACGAGACAGCCGAAGCAAACAGAGGATAGACGATTTAAACAGACGTTGAACTGACCTGTAGTTGTTGTAAGTCAAAGCGCTTCCAATATTGAAACATCGATCCTGCATTGGCCGCCATCTTGAGACATATTGAGACAGGAATGAGATGCTGATAGAGAGCGCGGGGGTTGGAGTTCAGTGGAGAGGACCGGGCGGCGGGAACACCCGGAACGGACTTCTGCCGCTACTGTCCGCGGCAACAGCTGGATTACGGAACGGAGTCTGCTTACGGGAGTGTTGCCTTAATAACGCCATTATAATTGTTTAAATAGCATTTTATCAACATTCACATAATACAGGTAAATAAAGGACCTGGTATCAAATTACTATTTTATCAATTATTCGTTAAAATTAAAGGAAGTGCGAACCACCGTTGATGTTGTGATTTGTTGGATCATTATGTGTCATGGAGAGCCAAGATCACACAGATATAATGACAAGAGGCTACTTGGAAGGCATCGCCTATGTAAAAGAAAAAGGGACCTGCCATCTCCGAGGTGTGCTGATCAGTACAATAAACAGTTTTAACATCAAATAATTAATTTCATGAAACATCATGCTCTTGCAAATTCCGCACGACTGTCAGATTTAGAAATAAAAAGTTAATCGGTAAGTTACTTGCTTCCACGCACCCAGAGGCGGACTGGAGCTTGGTGGGTTCTGGCAAAGTCCAGAGCGGCCGCTGGTTCTAGACGGCCCTCGGAGTACGTGGTCTTTGTGCTATCGACGCTAGACGGCGCTGTAAATGTCGAGTTTTTGATTGATGAGTGTACAGCGCAAACCGTAGAAGAAGAGGGGCTGAAAACCTTGGTAAAATGGATAATGTGATAGTGCGGGCGGCGGGCGGGGGGGGGGAGAGAGAAAGAACATACGTGCAGAAAACACAATAGGCAACAAATAGGCAGCAAAGTTAGGTAACACAGGAGGTCAGGTGGCAGTGACGGACACTGTGAGGGACACTTGTGAAGGAGGGGGACAAGCAAGTTCAGGGCTGGTGGGAATAATCCAAGTTGGAAGGTGTGCTAAGATTTTAGATGCATTCACACTAAATGCCTGTCATACTATAGCTGAGCAGCGTTATAGTTCCCCTACGAACGTGACATGTTATTTGACAGGTGCAGCTGCCTAAACTGATCCTACAGGCCCACTTTTCCATATGAATTAATGGAAGGTTGATGGGTTGCTAACAAATGGAAAAAAAAAATGGAACCAACAAGCTACAAGAAGCAGAAGCTTAAATCCAAACCGTTTAATATATTGTGGCAGACAAGTAAATCCCTGAGTAGCCCTGAATCTTGAAATTAATGTTTGAACTTGATTTCTATATTTTCGCATGTGGTTTATTTTCTTAAATCGACAGCTTTTGTAGAAAAATATAAAAACAAATATATGACTGAAACTAGATGGAGTGCTACCTTGTATGGAAACGAAAAACCATCACAACCCTGCACCAGACTGTTTTCCTGTGCTCTGGTGTTTGTTTGCCTATGTGGGACAAAAATACATTTTTTATCCCAGTCTGTCCCTGCATGCACCCAGGCTACCTGATTTTTTTTGATTTTTTTTTGTAGTCCTCAACTAAGGATTCTTCAGCTAACAGCTAATTTACACTATTTACTTTTCTATTACAACTGCATACCTTTAAATGTATAAATGGCCTTTTCATGATGTGTGTTTTCTTGTTCATTGTTCATTGTTTCTTGTTCATTTTGTTTTTGTTTTAAACCCAGTGAAGCCTTTTTGTTTTGTTTTTCATACATTTTTTTAATATAAAATCTTACAATCTTTGTAAGTCTTACAAAATGTAATTGGCCAGATTCTGATAAATCTAAGCTAAAAAGTGTGTGTCTAAATTGTGAAAAAAACATTCAACGATAAGAATTTAAAAAATAGCCAGTATTATTGAGTTTCATATTAGAAATACTTCATTGTCTTTTTAGTTATAACGGTGGACCTGCAGCATAGGAATTAAAGTGGGGCTGGACAGGACCTGCAGAACTTGAATATTTAAAGAACTGGTAAAATATGACATGGATTTTGGACAACATATTTTCAAGTACAGACGTCTCAGTTCACAGTAAGCTATTGTTGTGAGCCAGATATTCTCATTTAAGGCTATGCAGATATTAATCGGCTTAGTTAATCAAATAAGATTGTTGTGTTGTTAATCCAATGAAGTCACTGCTGCAGCAGGGCAGCCCAGTGGTTAGTGTCAATGTGCATTCATATCTTTTGTTGAAGTGACCTTGAGCAACACAGTGAACCCTGGCTGCTCCTGAGGCGTCACTCCTGCTGACCATGTCCTCTGACCTCCTCAGTGTTTGGATGTGACTCATAGGAATATGCAAAGAATGTCTAATTACACTGTATGTACGTACTGCCCTAAATTCCTGTGTCCCACTGTACCTTCTCATGCACGTTAAAACACATCACACCACAGCTTCAGCCTTCAACTGCTCTGCACACCAAATCAGAGCCGAATTGCTCGGGTTTATCAAGGTAACTCATCTGTTCACATAGTTTTAATTTTTAGCACTTTGTGGCTTCCTAAATTTGACTTGCAGAGTGCTTTGTGAGTCCTGGCTGTGTGGTAAACCCACACCTGCATTTACACGTTTGAGTTTTTTTTTTCCAGCTCAGCCTTTAACACAAATACTTCATAGTTTATTTTTTCACTCTTATCATTTTCATTTCTTTAGAGACATTGCACTTTAATTGCATTCTCTATAAATAACATGAAAATTTGCCATAGATAATAACACCTCATTCAGTGCATTTGTGTGGATACAAAGGTAGGCATTTTTGTGCTTTGAATTAGCTCAACTTTCAGGCCATTACCTGATTTGATTTGAGGCTGTTTGTGTCTCCCTCCTTTTACAGTATGAATGGTGCTCAGTGCTCAGCTGGTAGGTAGCCCAAACAGCTTTGCCTTATTTTGTAGTTTATTTATAAGTAATACAATGAATAAAGACAGCCTTTAGTTTGCCCTTCACACCCAGTTATATGCTTTTTAATGAAATCTAATGAATTACCCATAGCATTAAATCCTGCTGTAATTAAATATTACTTGTATGTTTCAATTGTTCACATGTCATGGTTATCTTTTAAAAGTTGTGACATCTACACTAAGATGTGTAATAAATACTGCTGAAAAGAGGAGTTTACTTTTTTAGATAAAAATACTGCATATGACCCCATGAATCCTGTTTTTAATCCTCTCAATTCTTTCCCTTTCCGGCATGTTAATCAGTGTTTCCTTGGCTTGGCCTGCATGACTTGTGATGCTACCTATCATTAAGCCAAACCAGAAATACAGGTCTGAGATAATCCACACAGGCTTAGTAGCTTTGCAGTGTGTCCATTAGGCTGTGTTTATATAGTTATCTCCTACCATTATACAGAGCACACAACTAAAGGACACATTATATATGCCACTGATATTACTTTGGCCAGTAAAACTGAAAGTAGAATATCACGTCGTAGAAACGAATGAAAGTGACTCCAAAATGTATGACATTTAGAAATTTGTTAAAAGTATTAGCATTGCTTTGTAATACATTGTTGATTTTCAATTAAATATAATATTGTGTATTCTCCAGACGGTACGATGATTTAGTTCATTTATTTTGTACAAATTATATTGACTTAAGATATAATTTGGTAGAATTATGTTTAGCAAACTTTGTTGTGAACATTACAAATGAGTTGATTTTTGTACTATCAGGCACTCTTCTCAAACTCTGCATTTCTAAACACAGGATTTGAACTTCAGTAGGCACTGGAATACTTTGAAGCAGAAGGGGGTCCACAGTGTAAGTCGGAACAAGTCTTAGTCGAGTTATCAATCCGCCTACAAATTATAATGTTCCTTGCTACAGAGGTCTGTGCACATCTGCCATGAGTGAGGGTTGAGAGGGTTTTTTTTCTCCGCTTGTCTGTATTTTTTTTATTGCACTCAATGGTAAAATTAGAGAGGAGGGGAAAAAAAGCTGTAAATTGTTGATGACAAGGACAGAAATGGGAATGGCCCACACATTTAACCTGTAAATGCTTAATCAGTTCATGAACATTTGGTTAAATATAAAGAAACACGCATTCTTTGCATCAGTGCCATTGTACAACTATTTGTTTCACCCTCCAAAGAGCTACAGAGGATAACATAAAACAGCCTTTCTGTCCTTTAGCTTTCCCACCTTTTCTGTTTTTGTCCCTTTTCCTCCCGCTCATTGACTCTGCCTGTACGGTGCTTTTAGTGGGCCTTGTGTGGCCGGGTTAGAGATGGATGTGTGGCCCTTGGGAGCCGCAGGCAGAGAGCAACACTGATCATGTCAGACAGGCTGGGGAGGCTGCATAAGATCATCATCACACAACAGTGGAGTGAATCGCAGCAGTGGCACTTTCACACAACCTTTGACCCCTGGGGTAATCTCCGAGGTCATGATCAAGGTGAGGGGTCAGCAAGGGCCCCTCTGACCAGGGAGTCAGAAAGCCCCTGCTGCTTATTCCTACTCTTTTTCTCTATGTTGTTGCCCTTTATTTTTACCCTCTCGTCTCTGCTTTCTTACTCCCTCATCTTCTATCCATTTCTCTATCGCTCATACTCTCCATCGCCGGCTGGGACCAATTGAGACATCCCATCCCCTGGGAGTGCAAACAGGAAAGCAAGAGAAAATCAATATGGAAGATGAGTGAAAACCTGGGGGACCGATCAAAAACTAAATGCTACTCTCTGTGTTGGTATGATTCACACTCCTTCCCAAATACATAAAGATACAGAGTTGTATTAAACAAGAGGTTAGCTGCAAACACAAGTCTGGAAAATGCACAAAGCTTCCAAGGACAATATAAAATGAATTAACAAGCCCTTTTATCTGTTTCTAGTGCTGTCCAGGTCTCATGCATGTACACTTGTGTCCAGTTCTGTAGTAAGGATGCAATAGTGACCCCTCAATGGAGATTCAAGGTCTGCAGCAGTAAATGAATGAGCCTGATACAGATTTTTTTCTTTGTTTTTTCTTGCAAGAGGGTGGAGGAAAGATGAAGCGAACATAAATGCCAAGTTGTAGCCTGTCACTCTGGCTGTAATTTGAACTGAATAAAATGTCACCATATCGCCAATCAGTTCAACTTTAATTATAGCACATTTCCAGCAACATCGGCCGTGCTTTTGTGCTGCATAACAAAGGGCTTTACTGAATGGAAAGAAGATAGAACAAGCTCAATCTTATGTTATTTCTTGACCTCAGACACCTCTGCTATTTTTGATGTGAGACTTCTTAGGCTTACGTGTATTTACAGTGCTGGGCCTCATCATGTATCCATAACCTGAGTTTCCTTATTTCCCAACACACAATAACCCCAGGCAGGAACAGTAAATTATTAGCTGAAAATAGAACTGTTCAGATAAATGGGAGGATAAATAATGTAGAAAGAATACAAACCTCTTAAGGGGATAGTCACACACACACATACATGCATGCACGCACACAAGCCGATTTTTTTTTTCTTTTTTGAGCAACCCAGCGAAGAAAAGTGAATGGATGTAACAGGAAGGAGGAGGGCTCAGTGGAGACACACATGCTGCTCGCTTCATCTCCTCCCATTCCTCCTTGTCTGCCCTTTTTTCAGACTTCATGACATACTCTGTCTGTGGGGAGGAATAATGTTGTCCCAGTAACTGCATGTTTTTCCTGCCCACCAGAGATCAGACACAACTCACAGTGCTGGATTTCCAGCCCTGTCACCTCATTATGTTTTTGTAGGGCTTGATCAGAATGCTTTCCTACAATGACAACAACCTGGACAGCTTTGACACAAAGAGTCCAGGGTTTGTGTTCTTCCTTTATTCCTGTATTTGTTTAGGATAAATATCCACATTAAAACTCGGTCATTTATTAACATTTCTAGTTAAAGGGTTGTACAACGTTGGGTCATGTTTCATAAATAAAAAATCCAAGAGAGCACTTTTCAAAGCTTTGCTGCTGCATGACTAATTTCCTAAAGAAATATTTATACATTGCTCAAATTATACATGCGTGTTTGGAGATAGACTCCAGTGTCGCTGACAGCTTTGTGTTTGTGTAGGGAGACACCTGGTGGTGAGTGACTCATTAGCAAGGTGCTTCTTATTACCGTTGCACCTCAGCAAGTACTGGAAGTTTTTCATCATCCTACTCATGAGATCTGAGGGATTGTTTCATATTTATTTTATTAAGGTTTATTAGCCAGAACGTTAAGCTGCACTTTTCCCGGCTCTCTAAAGCCAGTGGGCGTCACTGTCTGATTTGACCTCTGGTGTCCGTTAAAAATATATATATATTTGTAAGTGCTTGTCCTTTAAGTCTTGACTTATTTTATCAGGAAGGACACTGTGCCCGGGGACACGGTGTTTACCTAAAAGTGCCTGGAGGGCCAACAGCCAGTGGCCTCACAAAAGCCCCATTCAAAGGTGGCAGCATCCTAGACCAACTCTGCCACGTCAAAATACTTGCGCATACAACACTGGTGCAAATGTTTTTACTTAGTTTTGACCAAGAACTCCGAAGTCGAACATCACCATTGCGCAGCACAGAAGGGAGAGAGAAATGCTGGGAAAGGCTTGTCGGAATATTAGACTAGTGAAGGTTTCTGGCCAAATAATGGCAATGGCAGCTTATCACTTCTGAAAGCACAATGACTTTTAATTTGGGTGTGCCAATATCCTGCAATAAACACTGGAACAGACTGATATACACTACTTGATGGATAGAGGAAACAGCTCGATGTGAAGTTTTTGAAGCTTAGGGGAAACAGCAGGGTGAAGGGCGCCGATGGGAGCAGGGGGTGATTGGAGAACAGCGGGCCGCTGTACAGTCGCAGCGCGCAGGGCAGACAGGCGCTCAGGTTTGACTCTGCGGCTGAAGAGGTGTTTTCTTGTCCTTAAAACGACATGCTCCTGCGTCTGTCTGGCTACAGTAAGTTTTTTGTCATTACTGGGATTCTGCCTAAGCTACCTGCCAGATCCTTTCTCGCTGGAGCCCTTAAGTTCTGTCTCAGAGCATCACAGAGAAGCGACGCTCTTGATATGGACGCATCCTTTCGGTCGGTACAGTAAACTTCCGGACTGTTACGCACTATATCAGATCTATGGGTGCACGCTCACGGACGACTTGCGATCGTACCCACAAGCTGATGCTGTGATAATGCACCACCGGGAGATTGCCACCGGGCTCGCAGAACTGCCACCGGAACCGCGGCCCCGTGCGCAAAAGTGGATATGGATGAACTACGAGTCCCCCCCACACACACCTAGACTGTGGCGTTTTGAGGGTGTAATCAACCTCACCATGAGCTACCGGTCAGATTCAGATATCTTCCTCCCTTACGGGTTCCTAGTCCCCCGTGTGCGCAAACCCAGGGGTCTCCAGAACCGCTCTGCGCAGCTACCCTGGCGCTCACGCCTCCTCAGGCCTCACCTCGTGGCCTGGGTAATCAGCAACTGGTCCGAATCTCATGCACGTGTGGCCTTTTACTACCAGCTCCGCCGGTACATTCAAGTGGACGTGTATGGGCGCGCAGGCCGACCGGTACCGGAGGACAGCGGCGGCGGCAGCGTGGTGCGGCTGGTCCAACGATACCTGTTCTACTTGGCACTGGAGAACTCGCAGCACACCGACTACATCACGGAGAAGCTGTGGAACGCGATAAGGGCCGGTGCAGTCCCAGTGGTCCTGGGTCCTTCCAGGCAGAACTATGAGCAATTCCTACCCCCCGAGGCCTTTATCCACGTTGACGACTTTCCCACAGTGCGAGGACTGGCCCGGTACCTGTTGATGCTGAGGCGCAACCCGGCCCAGCTGAGGCGGCACCTGGACTGGAGGGGGAGCTACAGTGTGCACCAGCCCGAGTTTTGGGCTGAACATTACTGTACGGCTTGCAGGGCAGTAAGGAGGAGCAGAGGAAAGACAGATGTGGTCAAAAACCTGACCCGCTGGTTTCGGTCATAAAAACAGAATCATCACCTGCAGCACCTGAACTAAAGTGAGGGGAAAAGCTGGATAGGAATCCCCATCTCCTGCTTTTAAAGTTTACAAAACTGGCATAGCATTTAATCATCCGGGACTGTGAATTTGATAACTGAGAGTCAATAAGTTTGAACATGTTTTGTTTGTGTGCAGCTTATGTGTTTAGGCCATACTGGGGTTTTTGCATATTGTCTCCAGTTTACAAAAAACTTACATTACTTAGCTACCTTTCAACTGCAGTGTTAGTTGTTTGGGACTTCAATACAACATTAAATCGTAAACTGGTCAAACATTAGCTGGGAATATTATACAAGTGTTATATAAGTGTTTTTCAAAGTGACTTATAAACATGACTAGAGCTTGAAAACTAGGACTAAAACCACACTGTGCTCGAAAGTGGTTCTCACTAAAAAGAATATTGGCTAGATGTTTAACATGTAAGGAAACACAATTACTTTGGAGTCAAGAGCATGCAATGAATTCTCTCTGGAGTGGTGCTAAACTGTGAACTGTCTCATATTGTTCATATACCTCTGGCATGACTTATTAGCAGAAAAGGCAGCTGTACTAACACACACCCTCCAGTGTTTCATTGAACTTTGGGTTTACACAGCTATCCTTATTTTGCTGATGTTTTCACCATCAGTTATATATTGTCATAGCATTGTCTATAGCAGTAAAAAAAATGAAAATGAGACAAAAGAGGAGGTGACCTTGTATGCGTCGGAATTCACTTGATAGGGCTCAGAAGCTGTGATGTGGATCATTTAAATTTACACCACTGTGTTAGTGCCTTGACACAGAATTAACACTTTACACTGTTAAATGACTAATTTACTGCATGCACAGATGCCTCAGCAGCTGTTTAAACCACTGATGTCTGTCAGTGTTAATGCTTTCAGATGGCTAGAACATCCAGAGCACTCGTCCCTTTCATAATCTCATTCATGGACAATAGGGAACTATAAGCATATCAAGTTACTGGTGAGTAAAATCACATCCGCACGCTTTTAAATATAGATCCACCAAATGTCTTGCCTTCATTTTCTTGGAGTGTTTTTCTCATTTAGTAACCTATAAAGGGCATGTCATACCTTTCTGCTAAAGGGAAGCATGTACAGCACAACCTCTACTATCTGTAGAAAACAGGTGTGGGCCTGTTGACCCAACAGTATCTAAAAGAAAAGATCATTTGATCAAAAAAGAATTACATCATTGCAAATGGTGATAGCAATAAGTATTGCTGTCCATTTTAAAGCAGTGGCAAGTTTAAATTTTGTGGTGATTTCTATCTATTTTGAAGTGATTTATGTCGGCTGCACTCCTATGTATTGTTTAGTAGTGTGTAATCCATAGCATGATATCATGGTCTTGAGTGAATAAATGAAAACTTACAAAGTTATACTATACCTTGCCAATTGTCAAAGGTTTATATGTAACATATAGAGAACATAGGATTCAAGGCAGAGGTAAACAGTTTAAGGTAAGTTCAAATAACAAAATGCACAAAGACTAAATAATATTGAGTCGGAGTCCAAGTTGGGGATTGGTTTGGAAAGCAGGTAACAAGTCTACAAGGAAAGCACGTAATTAGGGAACAGTTAACTAGAAAAGCAGTTACGTGTCTAGATTAAACATCATACAGGTACTTTAACAAGACCGTAATAAACTAATTATACTCACAATCTATTGGGTACGAATTGGGGAAGAGAAACCTGTAGGGAAGAGTGAAGAGTCGGGTTAATTATTTATTACAGGTGAGTGGAGGAAAAAAGGAGGTAGAGACAAAGCATCTACTGGCAAACTGAGTAAACAGATAAGCATGGAAAATACATAAAAAATATACTGTTTCTCTCTCATCCACACATTTACACTTTAACAAATAATGCAGTTGGCCCTCACTTTGTGCATATCACTATATAAAGCTTTCAGTATTTTAAATAAAACATGTTATCTGTACTTTAACGTGGCTTGTGCACCATCCATGTCACACGCTGGTACAAAGAACCAAAAAACCAAGGGGCAGAGGCCTTGAAAGTCATCAGCATGTTTGAGCAGAACCAGGAGCTCAAAGAGGTTGAAGGTCAACTGTACAGTAGCCGCGTGCTCACCATCTCCCACCCTGGAGTTGTACTGCCTCCTTCGGTAATTTGTGTAACCGCTTAGTGTTTACAGACCTGATAATCACAGAGCAACCTGAGAGGCAGCTTAACAAGCAATTAGTCATAAAGAGACGTACCTGTATGAAGAATGGTTACAATGTTACAACTATTGTGCAGTAGTTGTTAATGTTGTTTTTTCTATTTGTATTCACTTGCAAAACTTGTAAAAGTAACATTAAAAAAAAAGAGAACATAGTATATAATGTCAGCAGTTCCCCTTTAATTATATTTCAATATATTATTCAATAATTAAAATAAAAGATTCTTAAAGCATAATCGAAAACCCAGTCAGTGCAGTGGGATTCATGTGTACTCAGTCTTTACCTGTGTTTTGTCAAGACCTGACCCGAGGGAGACAATTCTCTAGGCCTTGAAGTTCTTTGACCCAGAAGGAGCACGAGTCTTTAGAGGGAGGAATGACAGTATTCGTCTGCACAGACACAGCAGAGACAATCTCACGGTTTGTGAAGCCTCTCACCAACAGCACAAAATTATAAATCATTAACAAAGTTATGGGATGCAGATAGAGCACATGTTGGTCAGTGAAAGATGGCAGGTAATTTAAAGTCAAGGAGATGCAAACAGTGATTTTTCTTTTCTGTTCTTCTCCCGAAGGAAGAAATATCACCCCGTCTCACAGGCCAACAAGTTTACAGAAGCTGAGGTGAGTTGTTGCTTGGCAACAGGGTAAAATATTGGATGTATCAATGAGAAAGCGATGCAAAAGTAGCGGTGTTGGTGATACTGTTGAAGGTGAGCGTTGATGAATATCCAGAATCTGAGACAATTTAATTTGATTTAAACCCCTTAACTACCAGCTACAGCTTATTACAAAGATCTTTCTCAGTTCTCTTCCAGGCCCCCACTTCAGTAACAAAGCCATTCATAACCCACATGGCCCCTGGCTTGGGGCACAGTAATCTCATTTGTAGAGCAACAGATGTTTCTCTTAAAAACATCCGTCGAGTTGGGAGTGAAAGGTCTGCCTCTCATTCTCTCAAGGGATCAAAGACACCAGTCTAATCGCTGTGAAATCTGTCACATTTGCACTGGTTTGTAGAGACATATTAACTTACAGTAGGCTTTCAATGTTGTGAAATGTAAACGGTCTCCTTTTCAATCCTTGTCTCACTGCCTACATACATTTTATGAGGACTCTTCCATGTACTGTGCATTAAAAGGCCACACAGAGGGGGGAATGAGAGAAGAAAATGCATATGAAACAACAAAACCTCGACACAAATAAACAGCATGGCGTTCCCATGGCAGCGAGGTGCAGTAATCTGACGGCTGGTTTCCCATGGCTGTGTCTCCCTGCCCCATGGACCTCCACTCTGTCTCACTGATGGCTCCTGTGATTGCAATCATCCATCTTACTGTCAAAGACAAAAAAAGGGCAAGAAAGGGAAAATCACACACACCATCTCTCTTTCGCTCCCTTGTGTCCAGCAAACAAGCCACCCTGCTGTGAGCAGAGCCAACACATGGACCACAGGCCCTCTCCGCTGGGTGCTTGTGTGTGTGTGTGTGTGTGTGTGTGTGTGTGTGTGTGTGTGTGTGTGCCCATGCTTGTATGATCTACAGAGAAAACATGTGTGGGTGTGCACCTTTGGTTGTCTGTGCCTGCCCATTATACTGCATGATCAGTCACTGGAGTGTGCACGGGGAGCGGTGGACATGTCTGATCTTGCAGCTGATCAAAAGCACCAGAGAGTTGTTCCCTTGTGGCTGTGCAAGCGGGCCACATATCAACATGTCTCTGTTCAATAGACAAGAAAAACAAGAGGAAAGAGAGACAGACAGAGGAGGAGGAGGAGGGGAAGGTGTACGTGTGGGGGAAGACAGAAACAGGCAGGCATAGCACAGATGAAAGGATGCATAAAGAGGCCAGAGTGGAATATATGACAATGATACATAACCGCACTTATCTCCCCGTTCTGATGAGATAATTGAATGACAAAAGTCAGCTCTGGTGTTGTCTGTAGATGTAGTAGTGTGCGTGATCCTTCTCTGCAAACCTGAAAGCCCTTCCTGTCAGATTGTAACAGAGAAAAGTGCAATAAAGCCTTTACTATGTTGCTTGCAGGTAAATCGGATGTTTACAAACTTCCCCTTGGATGTTGCTGGTAACCTTGACTACAAGGACTACATACAACTACAGGATTCAAGGAGGACGAGAAGAAACAGAAGCATGAAAAGAAAGATGATGAGGAGGAGGGGCTGCAGCAATGCTTCTGCCTGTAAATAGTCTTGCCACCCTGTGAAGTAGTGATGTAATAAATGCATAATAAAGTGGTGACGCAAAGAAATTAAGCTCTTTGTTGGTTTGACTTTAATCTTGCTTTCATTATCAGAACAGATGAATATCTGCAGAGTGCAATGTGTTGCAAATTAAACAACAAAGCAAAAAAAAAATTACAATAAACAATAAACATGCACAACATGCAGCAAAACAATAGTTTTAAAAAAGTGGGTCCACATTGATCGCATCAGTCCTTTAAAACACAACTTAGTAGAGGCAGAACTACAACAGATAATGGGAGACATGTATCTCTTTTTTGGTAATAATAGTTAGAGTAGTAGTTTTATGCTTTTGGAAACACACTTTCTTTTTTACTGTGAGGTAAATGATCAAACTCTTATGTGTTTACAGTAATATGTAAAGCTACATCAAGCAGCTGAGCTTAGCACAAAGACTGGAAACAGAGGAAACAAACAGTCCAAAGGCTTCTGTTGTGTTACACATTTGTTGCACTTTTGAACAAGTGAAACGTAATACAAAAAGTGTTTAAAAGGGGTGAGTAGATTTTATGAGTATTAATGTTTAATAATAACTATAAGATACTGATAAGTATCAGATGATGGCTTTGAAGGCAATTTTCCAAAATGAGGCCCTTCAGTAGTATTATTTTACTAGATGGGAGAAATGGTTGGTTAAAACTCCCAAACTACCCAGTTTTGAATTGCATGTGTTTATGATATTAGCATTATGGGTATAGGAGAATCTCCACATTTTCATAGAGAGCCAGGCCAGCTGTTTACCCCTTCTTGTATTTCTCATGCTAAGCCAATCAGTTTACAAGTGGTCTGGATATCCCCAACTAACATTTGATGAGAAAGGAAACAAGTGTGTGCACAAATGTCAAACTATTCTTTAAACTTATGAATCTTGTAATGGAGTTCACAAAAATTGTACCAGACATGGTCAAAGCTTTATTCAGAGAGCAAAAGGCTCAGTCTCTCAGAGACTTATTACACAATAGTCACATCAGTTTGAAACAAATCTCAGAGGCAGTTTATGAAGAAGTCAGTGTAATCCTGTCAGGTTTAGTGCTCCATGTACTTGAACCAAGCGCTGGAACTCTTGCAGCAACCCTTCCTTTTGCTTTCCAGATGTGTGCTCTCCAGATGCTATTAATTTCATGACTTTATTTTAAGCAGATATTCTTGGCACCTTGTCATGTCTTACCTCACTTTTAACAAGGCCGAGCACAAAGAGAGAGACAGGGAGAAGAAAGACGAAGATATATGTTTGACAGTCCTATACAAAATGAACCTCAAGGTTGTTCCAAGAATGTGTTTGACACCAAAGAGTTCATTCTGGGTCCAGGTCTCAGGAACTCTGAGCCAAAGAAACAGGTGTGTTTACTACGTAGTCTTTTATCTGAGGGAAGAAACATGTCATAACCATCATAACACTTTACGAGATTACATTTCATTGTACAACACCATGAAAGTGCTGCCGCTAAGGTTATGTAGACAAAACTAACAGAGCAACAGGCTTCATATGGATGAAATGCTCAACATCTCATGTTTGCAAAGAGCTTCACTTCAACAGTACTAATTTATGATAAAAAAGTAAATTAGATACAGTGTACATGTACACGGAAAAATACACGTCCAGTTAAGCTAAATTTCTAACATCCTTCAAAATTATCAACATTATCAATACAAAATTAGATTATACTATTAAAGGGGCGCTCGCAATGCAACCACAAGGGGGCACAAGCCAGTGTCTTCTTGTGCCAGTCCCAATTCGGAATAAATGCAGAGGGTTGTGTCAGGAAGGGCATCCGAGGTAAAACACATGCCAAATTAAAAATGTGAATCATGACTTCTTAAAGGGGAGCTCGTCTTTGTCTTTCCCCGAGTACTGGCATTTGAAGAGGGGTTTGAAAGGGCTGAAGGCGCTTGGCCTCTGTGGCAGAGAAAGACAGTGAATCAGAAATACTTCCAAATCCAGACCCTCCAGAGTTCTCTGTGTAAACTAAGAAAAACAAACAAAAAAATAAAACCAAACAATCAGCAAAAAGTAAAATACACTTTTTTTTCGCAGGGTTTGTGTTTTTTGATGCTGAGCTTTCAATGTGATGTGCATGTGGCCAGAAGCAACATGCTGACATACAGAAAAAGTGCCCACATACAGACAAAATAGCACAGAGTCTCTTCAGATGCCAAACAGATTTATTTTTTGTAGGAAATGAATCAAGCTATCTGCAAGGACCAATCAAGAAAGAGAAGCCATGGGGTGTTCCACAAGAACTCATTAAATACATTGGTCCTGATTGGTCTTGGCTTGTAGTTTATGTGTTGATGATGTCTCTGTTGTATTTTGTCTGTGTGCAAGCAAAGTTTCTATATATGTAAACACACTGGAAAACAGAAAATGTTTTTGCTAAACATGTTCATTTGCATTCAGAAAGATAGATATGTGTGCGTTACACACAAAGCTAGGTTACAGAGTAATTAGCTTAGCGAAAAGACTAGAAACAGAGGAAACAGCTCGGGTGGTTCTTACCTCTAAAGCTAACTTACACTTTGACTTTATCAGCAAACAAAACTTCATGTACAATAAGTACAATTTAAAAGTTTAAATGTCCAACAGTGCAAAACCCTCACATTTTTGGTTTTACATCCATAGAAGAAACAAGAACACATTCACATTTTAGCAGTTTATATATGAATACTGATGTCATTTCCATCTCAGTAGTTGCTGACTAAATAATCGGTAACCCTCAGCTGGGAAATGGTTACATTACAGACCTAAGATGTGCTTCTTGATGGACTTCTTATATCTTTGGACAAAGCAAGGCAAGCAGTGTACTTTCAATGTTTCTGTATATGCTATCTTTTTTATTTAGTGGACAGGTGTGAAAGTCTCATAGATCCTCTCATCTAACAGTATCCCATAAAGAGAAAGATCCACATTTCTCAAAAACATTAAACTATTCCTATACATTATCATTTTTCAGCATGGGAAAACAACTTTGTATGTAATCTTTGTATTTACCTTGACCATGAACGCCAATCATGTGCTCCAGAATCAAGACCCTCTCAGCCAGGATCTTCAGGGCCTCCCTGAGCTGCTGCACAGCCTCACCCTGAACAACATCATCATGGTATTTTGTTAATCATTTTCCAAATGAGCTCAGGAGGTAAAAACACTAAAGTCTCTTACCTCATTCAAGCCTTCTCCTGGCTCTCCTTTTGGTCCCCGTGCTCCCTGGGAAAACATATTAAAATATTCTTGATATCTGTGTGAATGTGTGTGTGCGTGAGTGTGTTTAGGCCTTCTATAACAAAATAACCCTATACTTACAGGTAGGCCGTGCTCGCCTCTTACACCTTCAGGCCCCTGGTAGAGGAAAAAATGAGAAAACAATTTAGGACTCACATTTCCCCAGCTTGAATTCCTTATCCTACATGCTAATCTGCCTCTTCACTAAATCTCCAATCTTAAATCATGATAGTAGAGGAAGGGGATCGGGTTTAAAGACTGAGGCCCATTAGAGAGCCAACTATAGAAGGGACTTGAAGTGGCTGCTCTGATTAGTGAGGCTTGGCCTTGGCTGGAAGAGAGAGTGAGAGAGAGCAGGATTAGTCACAGCTCAGAGTGAGTCTTTGAAGAAAAGCTCGTTCACCTTTGATGTGTTTAAGGTTGCATGACAGCTAGGGCCATGTACAAAACTTAGAACAAAAAGCATTCGATAGCTCATCAGAGTCAAACTGTTGAGCCAGCCTGCTAATCCAATAATGAGGATGATTTTTAAAGCAGCCTCACCCTTTCCCCTGGATCTCCTTTAGGCCCAGGATCCCCAGGCTTGCCCTGGAGGCCTTCCTTGCCCTTGTGTCAGATAAAAAAAAGACATGTTAATTACCAATACCAGTTAGAGATTCACATTTATGCTCATCAACAAGAAGCTCTTGGTGACTCACGTCTTGTCCCGGCAGACCTGGTATCCCCGCAGGTCCACTTGGTCCTGCAGGACCTGTAGTGTCATTAAAACATTCACACAGTAAGGGGGGCGGGGGAGGGATGCTAAAATGTTTGAGTTGGCTGTCGTTTAATTTAATTCAGAAATTATACTGTCCAGTGAGAGAGTGTTATCAGGGTTTGCAAAATAAACACACTATTAAGACCACTTGAGTCCCCCATTTTTTAAATGTTTCACTTTTCTTAAGGAACAATGTTTTCACATGACATGAAAAAGGTATACACACATAGTTTAGTCCATAGTTTAGTTCCTTTACAGTCAGTGCAGTTAAAATGTACATTTGCTTAATGAAATTATTAGAACTTTTGTGTAAAGCTTCTCTTATTGTACTTTAAATTAAATGTTTGCCATTTTATGACATTTTGGGATCTTATGACCAGACTGTACAATGTGCCTTTGAAATGACTGATTTGAGAGAGAGAGGCTGAACACTTTCATAAACTGGGCTGCACTGAGGACATGCTGTGATTCTGTGGTGTTTTCCTTGTAGCATGCGGATGGAAGTGGATTAAATTCATACCTGAAGGGCCGATAGGACCTGTTGGACCAGGAGGGCCAACTATGGTCAGATGAGAAGCGGGAACTGTTTGCATGGAGATCTCCTCTGGGAAAACAGAAGTTTAAACTGAAAGTTTACTTCGACCTTTGCACAAAGGATAGGAGAGACTGTATAATAATGGAGACTAATCACTGCTTTATAGTGAAGGGTGGACGTGCAGCAACCATATCATTTAAATTGTGTTTTAATATCATAAATCGATTAGGAGTTGACCCAGTCACTTTCACCTATCTGGAAAATGTAATAATGCCCCTAAACCTTTCTGCTGGGTTTTGCAGAATCAAAAAGACATAGTATTCATTTAGTTTTTATGGTGTAAATGATTTACAATTAAACCAGATTACTGTGAATACTTTCAACACAATGCATAGTTCGTGAAGTGACTCATAGGCTGCGACACAGCAACCAATCAAATACTTGTTAAAATGGTCTCAATCTCTATGACTCATTTGCTGCCGGTTGCCAAAACTTTAATATTGGGTATTAGTGCTGTGAAGATGTGAAGAGGGTGAAGAAGAAATGATGACAGTGTTTGCATGAAGTATGTTTTATTTGGTTTTAAAAAATCTAACGTCACAAAAATCATTTTTGTTTCCATCCATCCATTCTCTCAACTGCTTATCTTAATTAGGGCGAGTTACTTCCAGCTGTCATTTGCACAATGCCCAGGACACACCCTGGACAGATCACCGGCCTATCACAGGGCTTGGTTTTACTTTGACCCAGAATGTTTATCATAAGTAAATAATAAAAGTATCATACATTTTCCCATGCTCTGTTGTCATTATTGATACAAGTAGCACAGCTGGTGAGCAGACGCTACACTCTGCTCACCTTCCCTCTGCGTCACCCAAACATCAACACACACACACAGAGGGCCCAGGTGCACTGAAATCGTCCCAGTAGAGATCAGCATCCTCTCCTCTGCTTCCACAGGATTATATATATATTTATGTATTTTGGTCCTCTGGTAGGCAAGGCCTAGGAGCTTGGGGGTCCTGGACAGTATCTTAGCTGTTCCTAGGGCTGCGCACTTCTTAAAAGAGATGTCAGATGTTCTTCCTGGTATGGTCACAGCCCCCAATGTTCCTAGTACCACGGGTACCAATTGTACCTTCACCTTACACATCTTTTCTAACTCCTCTTTCAGCCCTTGGTATTTCTGAAGCTTCTTATGTTCCTTCTTCCTGGTGTTGCTATCGCTTTGTTTGGTAGACCACAGCCTCTGTTGATCTTGTACTTAGAGCTGGCTCCTGTGCTGCTAGGATTAGTGCCTCCGTTTTGTCTTTCAGTCCAGCTTTGTCCAGCTACTGGTAGGATTTTTTGACATCACCCACTTCTTTTATCTGACGGTGGTACATACCTCGCAGGGGTTTGTCCTTCCATGAGGATTCCTGCTCTTCTTTCCCTTGCGCCTCTGGTTTCTGCTGCCTGAGTTATTCACTTAGCACGTCACCATATGGGGCATTCCTTCTGATTTATTCATGGATCTTGGTTGACTGATTGTTTTTCTAGATAGTGGCTCTGACGCTCACTAATCCTCAGCCTCAGTGGCCTCTATCTCCTCTTTGGGCCAGCTTATTATACCTGATGACCGGGAGGGCGTAGGTGTTAATCGCCTAGACTTCCTATTTAGCTGACTTCTCAGGACTTACTTTGCTCTTTGCATGTACTTGCTTTCCTTGTGGCCTCTTCATGGTTACCATTTGCGTGTGTGATCCCAAGGTACCTGTAGCTATCCTCAACATCTTGTATCTTGACTTCTGGTCGTACAATCCCCTCAGTTCTTACTACTTTTCCTCTCCTTGTTACCATCCGACCACACGTATCTAGTCCTAATGACATTCATACAGTTTGATGTCATCTATGTAGAGGAGGTGGCTGACGGTCGCTCTGTTCCATAGTCGATATCCGCAATCACTCTTAGTGATGATCTGGCTTAGGGGGTTCAGGCCTATGCAGAACAGCAGTGGGGACAGAGCATGTCCTTGGTATATGCCGCACTTGATGTTGACTTGTGCAATTGGCTTGAAGTTGGCCTCTAGGGTTGTTTTCTATTTCCCCATTGAGGCTCTTAAGAGTCCTGTTGACCTTGTACAGTTCCAAGCATTCCAGGTGTTAGTCTGAAGTATCAAAAGGTCCCACATCCTTTGCATGTAACCCTTCTCACTAGAGTTAATTGTAAAGTAGCATCTCAATAACTCCCTGTTCTCATCTCTGGTCCATGAATGACTTGTTCTTGTTCCAAAAGCCCACTTCTCATCAGGTGGCCCTGGTTCCCCAACTCCTGACGCGGATGTTGTTGACCAGGGCGACATCCAAGCCGGTGGGACTCTTGTTTTTCCAACTCTCATTAACAACAAGGTGGGCAGGTAGCATTGAGGGCCTTGACTAAGGGTCCACACTGGGTATTGACCATGCAGCTGGATAGCTAGGTGGTTGATGCCACTGCCTTCTTAAATTTGTACTTCATCATGAGTAATAATAAACCTACACTTGTCTGACCAAATAGAAGGAGCGTGAATTTCAGATAGCACACAAAACCTCCCAAACACAGCTAGACTAGATTATGTCAAATAGAGATTTGATGCTTAATCACCACACAAATGTTCAATACAAACATGCATTTTTAACACAGGGCTCAAAGCTAAATTATGAGAAAGACAAAATCCGATCACATGTGGCAATCACGCATGATGCATTTGATGTGTTAAATGTGAAGTGTAATCCATCTCAATTGAATTCAGCCCTTCTGCATTTTATGAATCACATTTCAAACAGAATGAAAAATCTGGATTCCAACAGTCACCCTGCAGTTTATTTTGCTAATGTGTTGCTAACTGTGTATATCAAACATGTTCATTAAATGTTCAGTTGGTTCTTAAATTACGGTTTGCTGTATTTATACACGTATACCTCAACTTTCAATCTCAGAATATAAGGTCTGAAGAGTTAAGACATCAGAAGTCACCATTCAGTGCCACAGTTTCATCAGCAGTCAACAGAGGGATTAAATCTTCTGTGACTGAGATCGACAGGAACAGCTGGCCGAGCTGAAACTCCCCCTCAGCGGAGCACTGAATGGCTGAACATGATATATCCTTACAGAAAACATGCATGAAGTGGGTTTTATGCCTTGATCTCAGCATGCAGGATGTTTTAAAGTATAAAATTTAGTTGAAACCACACCACATTTGCACTTCCTTTTCACTTTAACATATGCTCAGAGTCAGTCTTCCTAGTTTTGAGACAGCACTGTTACATTATGGCAACAGTCCACAGAAAGCCTCTTGAAGAAGCAGATTTCCCTCTGGAACTAATTTTCTAATGTTACAGTCTCCTCGAGCCTGGCTGGCTCCCCAAGAAACTCCACATGAGTGGCAGACTATCTCCTCCCTTGTTCGTAGCCAGCCCAGCATTTGGCTCTGGGCCATGGCCTGTTACCCAAAAAGCAGACTGTTGTGCTGACAGCTAACAAATTAGGCCTGATTTACAGCCAGTTGGCCCCCCTCAGCTTACATGGTCCCACAGACCCAAATCTACATAGTTCCAGACCCGCAGACACAGTCCTGGGCTCAAAAAGTCAGATGCAGCCAAAAGCCTAATCGGAGCCAGCAGCCTTCATGAGGTAATGATTATAGCATGGACTTCTACTGCCTCCCTGTGGTGAGACCTCCATATTAAAAGCGAGAGATGTAACTTAAGTGCACAAGATTGTGCTTCCATCCATTTATAGTGTATTTCAAAAGATATGAAGATTTAACAAGAGAACATCTTAAGAAGATTTAGACAATCACTGCACAAGCTCCATCTTATGGTGGAGTGAACAAAGAAGGGAGCTTCATTAAATTGGATGATGAATGAAACATGCCTCACTATGTATTTGTAATCGATTCAGCCTGTGAGCTAATCCTGTGATTTATATGCTTGTATTCGGCTCCATTGTTGTTGATGGTGTTAAATGAGATTGCAGTAAACAGTGGCTCACCAGTAGCAAAACACACGGAAACAATTAAACTAAATCTGAGCCAGCCCTGCTCAGAAACAATGTTGTCTCCATTATAAATGTGAGTTCTTTGTTTAAAAGCTACAGAGACATATTGCTAAAGTAAACATTTGGTAAGTATGCTTTGGTCTTTGTGCTTCCACCTGTACCCATTTTAAACTATTTCCCATACACAGAAACCAGCTGGAACGTGGTTCATGTTCCGCCTGACAAAGTGATTTCAAGAAATGAACAAGGAGAAAACAAGCATGAGGTAAGTGAGTGTTTTCAGACTGCTGAAATGGACCTGTGGTGCTGGCATCGATTCAGACCATCTAAAAACTGAATGCTTGAATGATTTTAAAAGTTGTTTTTGGGTAAGAGTACAACCATGTGTCCGAGATCTCCATCTATTGTGCTCTCATTTAGGTTCATCAGGGACAAACTAGTCCAGATTTAAAATAGTAAATGTAAGATGGAATAATCTGCTCACCTTGGTCATCTACTTGAAAAACATCACCCCTCATTCGGACAGGAAAGGAGCTGGGCCCTGGAGGACCTGGTGGACCAGGAGGGCCGGGTAGACCTGTTTCTCCTGGTAAACCTCTGTCCCCCTTTGGTCCTGAGCACGATAAAGCTTTTTTTTTTTAATTCTGTCTAATCATTTTCTCAGCTGTGACACCTAAGTCACAATTACTGTCATAAATAAGGAAATGAGACTTGTCTGATAATGTTTTACCAACTGGTCCAAAAATGCCTTCTCTTCCAGCCGGACCTGGTGGTCCAACAGAACCAGGGGGTCCAATGGGCCCCGGGGGTCCTCTGCACCCTGGTCCTCAAAACAAAGAGGCATAGTCAAATAACCAAGAAACTGAAAACAAATAGTGTCACACGAAGTTTTCACTCCGAAGTGCAATAGTAAATTGCTCCAGTAAGATCTCATACTCAACATACTCAAATCTGTATATGTGAAAATAAGGAGACATTTTGTTCAACAACTTCCCAAAAACCACAAATCTTTAAATTTCTTCATTTGTACAATGGGAATTTTTTTAAATCAACCGCTATGCATTTGTAGATTCAAGCAAACACCAAAAGAGATGTGACAGAAATAATGGTGAACTTTTCCTTTGAAACCCCAGAATTCCTGTGCATTCACAGCTTTTCAACATCCGCACTACATATTTTAGAAAGCATGTTTCATCTAGAGATACCTGGCAGCAGGCATGATGGTTGTGCATTAGGAGTGGGGTGGGGTGTGTCTACTTCATTGTGTGTCGAGCCCTCTGGTAAACTGTTGCCTGTCGCTAGCGAGGAACGTTCCTGTTCTAACAGTTTGATCTGGAACAGGAGCAGAAAATCACACATCTATAAGCAAAATCATCCATTTACTTGTGGTTGTTAACTGTAGTCATTTAAATTATTAACGGATATTTATACGAATGGAACATTTTTGGACAGACACCACAAATGGATCTTCTTCACCTTTGATTCAATGGCATTTATCCTGATGTTCATGTCAGTGAAGCTGGTACAGTTCATACACTCTGTAAGAGAGAATAACAGACAAAGATGAGTTTAGTTTCCACAGTACAGCAGCCATATACATGCTGCTGCTGCTCCTCCATCTGTATTTTTCTATTCCTAAAGCATCTCTGTCAGCAGGTCAAGCCAAGACCCACAAGGCTGATGCCTGTCAAATGAGGCCCAAGAATGTATTAGGAATACCTCCTTAAATCATGTCACTCACTCAGAGAATAAATATTATTAGACCTGAAAGTCTCTGTTGCTGACACATATCCTTTCTCTCTCTTGCTCTCTCCCTCACACAGATACACACAGACCCTCACCCACATGCACCTGCTCATCTTCTGACTCAGCATGTTTTTCTGCCTGTCTGCCTGCCCACACTCACATCCTTCTCCACTAACTCTGTGTAGAACGTTAAAATGCAAACAAACACAATTACACATGCTCCATCCATAGTGTTTCACTAATATTTCCACAAATGTAAACATGATGTATTAATAAAAAACAGGAAATCTATTTTCCAAACAGCATATTTTATGTAATTTACCTAAAAAACTATGTACCTTGTTGTTATCACAACATTAAAATGTCATTTTAAGGCTGATGGTGTTTGTATCTTGTTATCCCATAAAATGCTAATCAACGAACCCACATTGATATGATCCTATAAATATATTTGCGTATACAAAGCCGGATGTTGTCTTCATTTCATTGTTGTCTATAAATCCATCAGTCAGATATTCTGCCAAATCGGTATTAATTCACACCTGAAGCCCATGTAAAAATCTAAAATATTTACAACCCCAAGGGACAAGGCCAAAGGTACTGGACATCACTGCATGGGCTCAGGAACACTTCCAGAAATCAAATGTTAGTTAAAGCTGTGTCATTTACATTTACATTTAGACATTTAGCCGACACCTTTATCCAAAGCGACTTACAAGTGAGGTACAAAGAAGAAGCCATATGTGAACACAAACCAGAAACGCAGCCATGTTCTCTGGGCCAAAGCTCATTTAAAATGGTCTGTGGTCAGATAAATCAAAATTAAAAATTCTTTGTAGAACCATGGATGTCGTGTCCTGTCGACTAAAGAGGAGATTCAGTTTGTTATCAGAGAACAGTTCAAAAGCCTGTATCTCTGATGGTATGTGGGGGCATTAGTGGGCAGCTTACACATCTGGAAAGACACTGTCAATGCCGAAAAGTACATAGAGGTTTTAGAGAGACATATGCTCCCATCCAGACAACGTCTCTTTTAGGGAAGTCCTTGCAAATTTCAGCAAGACAATGCCAAACCACATACTGCATCCATCACAACAGCATGGATTTGCAGGAGAGGAGTCTGGGTGCACATTTGGCACATCATAAAATGAAAAATCCAGCAACAAAGCCCCAGGACTGTTGAATCCTGCATCAGACAAGAATGGGACAACATTCCTCTTCTAAAACCCAAGCAACTGGTCTCCTCACTTCCCAGACATTTAGAAATAATTGTTAAAAGAAGAGTAGATGCTGCACAATGGTAAACATCATCCTCTTCCAGTTTTTTTGAGATCAAATTCAAAGTGAGCCATGAAATGGTAAAATGTCTCAGTTTCAACATCCGATATGTTGTTAATGTTCTACTGTGAATAAAATGTGGGGTCGAATTGGGGTTGTATAATAAAAACATGTTTGAAACTAATTAGTATCCTGGGACAACACTTATTTACATATATTATTAATTTAGAGAGCCAGAAGATATGGGGTAACATAATTATGCGTTATGTCCTGCTGACAAATCGAACAATAACTTTACTTTTATCTTTGTGTTTTTATCCTGAGACATCTGTCCCTTTAACTTCTAGGTGCTTGACAGTTTTCTTCCTGCTGATTGATGCAGAGCAGCAGCTTTTTGAGCTATGTTGCTGAAAACAGTTGGCCGCCACAGTGAATTCACTAAAACTTGAAGATGCAAACATAAAACCAAGTCTTAGAGTGCTACAGAAAATGTAGTGGTAATTATAAGTATTTAGAAACAGACTAACACATTTTGTCTTTTGGTCGTTTCCTAGCAGTTCTTCAAACACAACAATGTCAGACTCATCTTTTCACAGAATTTTAAAGAACACTCTAAAACACTCTGTCTTGGTTTAAAATTGGCTGGCAGTATCTACTTTGGCCATATCTTACACAAATCAAATCATCTATTTTAGATACCACGAAACCACGGATAGTACCTCTACATTCTTTGTGGTGCAGAAATTTTGGATACTTTATGAGAGATGTACTACCATATCTGAAAAAACAGTTTCAATTAAGAAAAAAAAAAACTCTATTTGTTCTAAATCTGAACTTTGCTCTGTACTATGGCTCATAAGCAGTCTGGAATTTCAGCTGTCAGTCCCACAAATGGGACCCACCCAGACTGTGGCCATAGCAGGGGTACCAAGAATGAGGAACAACTGGTGTTCAGAAATAACTAACACAACAACAAAAATGATCCAAACAGCTCAGGTCTGTCTAAACCATCATCTCCAACCTTTACGCACAGGCTACTACAAGCAGCCACTGAGGTTTCTGCTTGACTGAAATAGGACAGGGTCTATGTCCACATTCAGGTTCATCTACTCCATTGGTGCAGTGAACTGTGTGGGTGTGGTTTCTTAATGCCTCATTTCAACATCTTGAGTCTCGGCCTGGAGCACAGCCGCGCACAGAAACAACAATCAACAGCTCAGCCCAAAACACATTCCTCGAGATTAGTGAACTTAAATACCATAGAGGCCATAATGACCCCACGAGAATCTTGTTGTGACTGACTGCACTGAGGTTTCTTCTGTGACTATACCAAGGAAATTAAAGCCACACACGTCATAACAACAAGACTGCGGGCATTCACGGGCTCCACAGTGTGAGAGGATTGATGAGTTGATGTGCCTCCATGTGCCCTACAGTTATTCATCGTGAGCCCAGAGGAAGTCTCCACGCTCGGCTTTCTCTGGTGCTGCTTTGATCTGTGATGCACTCCAAGAGATATTTTGTGATGGCGTGTTTAGCTTTTAGCCAAATGAGTGGTGTGATAGCAATGCCTGTCAGACTGTGGGGTGATCCATCATTTGGATTGAAATGTCTTGATAACTGCTGGAGGGACTGTTAGACAATTATCTACTTGCTTGAAGATGAATTTGATTTTACAATCTAATGCTATAATTGGGATAAAATCCACATCAGTCTTGCACTTTACAGCTTTGTAATAACAGGCTAGCCTAAAAATCGAGTAATATTTGAAAATATCAGTGGTAATGTTTAGGTGGAAACAAAAAAATAATATGAGGTAATATTGTGGTAACACAAACTACTGGGGATGTAATATTTTAGTTACAACACAGTAATACTATAATATTTCTGTAAAAGCAATGTAAAAGGTTTAATAATAAAATGTTATTATTATTATTACTATTAAATGTTATTAATAAAACAATATCACGGTAATTACCAAAGAAGTAACCACTTGGTTTATTGGCTTAAAATTGCCTAGTTGTCATGTTGTTCATCTTTATTGCTACAGATGTTACCATGAAATTACAGACAGTATTGTTTTTTACATCTCTGTTTAACACTGTCTACACGGAAACTGTTCTCCCATTAACTTGTAATTTTTTAGGTTTCCCTGCTAGGAAAGGGGTCTTCTAGGCTGCTAATGAGTTCACTTGTCTGGTCTTCATCTTTTGCCCAAGAATAGCCTAATCTACCTATACTCTGATGTCACTGTGCGGGACCGAGCAAGTAGGCAAAAGGAAACAGGTGATTTTTAACAAGAAAAAGGTTTTTTTATTTACCTCACAAATATGATAAATATGATAACAAATCAATAACAAAGGGTCAACAAAACCAAACTGGACTTAACTGAATATAACAAATTGCAGGTAGATCAGCAGTGCAGGTAGATTTAACTGGACTGCGTGGCAGCAGGGGCGGCCCTCTTAGTATTAAATACAAACCACAGGAAAAAACATAATGGACTAAATCTACTATCAATGCAAATGAAAGCACTTTACTATTTTTCTACTTCTAAAGGGGGTGAGTTGGCATTTCCTTTCTGCAGTTGGAATTTAATTATGTTGGGTTAGAAAACTAAACTTCCGCTATGCTCGAGCTGATGTTCAGATCGGGACCACAGCTATCGAGTCTGTTTGGATCCATAATTACACCATGGCAACATAAGACAGGGTTATTTTTCTTGGACTGAACTCAGCTCGTGGGAATGACTCAAACCCATGTTGTCTTTAGTGGGAAGCCAAATAAACAGAAAGAATGGGGAGCTTTTTCTGCTCCAAAGAGAAGGATGGATTTGTCTATTTGAGCAGTTGTTTGAAATATTCACATACGACAAATTCCCTGATCCTCATGAGTTGCTAAAGTTGTGCAAGACTAATGCTATGTCTGTTACAGCTAATTTTTTTATTTATAGAGGAGAAAAGACATGGGAAAGAAAATTGAGTTTATTTTACGTGACCACAGACACAGAATACTTTAATTAAATAAAATGAAACTTAAAATATATATATATAACTGATAACTGCGTAATGCATCATGTAAATGGATTACATGTCTATTACAGAAGCAATGGTGATTTTTGTCGTATGTGATAAGCTCAACTGTTAAGTCTGGGAAAGAAAATGAGAGATGAGAGATGAGAGCAGACTGGCTCCTTGGCACAAGCTCCCTCCAGGCAAAAGACAGAGTGTAAATATGATTAAAAACTCTTGGAAGATAAATCTTCATTTAAACAAACATCAGAAACCAATCAAAAACAAAGAGCATATTTTATCTCAGAGCACTACCAAACACAGGCCTGTTTAATGAGTTATCATTGCTATCACTGTGTGATCTACAGTACAAGACAGCACAGGATATTTTGGCAAGAGTGTAAGTCAGACTCCAGCCGTAGCCATAGACCTGGATGTACATCAAACAAATCACTCGCTTCCTCGCTATTTATTTGCATACAGACAACCACACTCAACCACAAACCATGACGCAAACAGCTGGGGACAGTCATTTTTAAAGCCGCTAAACACTTGCTCTGTGAAAATGTGTGAAAGAGGAGGTATTGAAACATTTTCTTGCACCATCTTAAGAGTTGCTGTCACATTCCCAAAATACACAGACAAGTGTGTACCCGGTCTGTGTGTAAGTGTAGACCACAGAAAACCTAAGAGAGCTGGCCGCATCCCAGGACCCTGTTGTGTATCGGCCTAAGCCAAGCAAGTGGTCAGATATTGCTGGCATGAAGAACAGCTGGCACAGAACACACCCACCCATCCACCCACACATGCACTCACACACACACACACACACACACACACAGGCTGTCAGAGACTTTCACTCACTAAATCACAAACACACACACTTTGACTGCGGTGGCTGGCAGAGTACAAAACTTTTTTTGAAGACCAAGGTTTCTAGTTGTCCACAATGGGACTATTTACCATCTCCCCACTATGATGCCATCTGACATGCCACACACCATTACCATAAAATGAACATTTTGCAAGTAACAAAAAACTGGCAAATCATAGATTTTGCCTGAACATTAAAGCAACGTTCTTATTATTTTAAGAACTAAATATGCTCAGTGACTTTGAAACCGCTATGAGGCACAGGGATTAATTTAAAAATTCCTCCCCATAAAATGCTGCTACTCAATAGACATAGTTATTAAACAACAGTCTGAGAATAAACTTCATTTCTTCCTCATTTTCTTAAACTGCCAGAATGCATCTACTCATCTCATCAAGCGACACCTTTGAGCATTTGAAGCCAGTGCTTCTCTGGGGCTGAGTAACAGTGAGATGGTACAGTGGTATGTACAGTAACAACAAGGTTGTTCTCCTTTCCTGAGGAGTACGAGGTCTCAGCGACTGTTGGGTAGATGAAAGTTGTGCTTCTCAAGATGAACTTTGATAACTTTAGGTAGTGACTCTTTCTCTAGTGCTATCGTAGGTCAAAGTATTACATTTGCGGAGTGGGTTTATGAACAAATTTCTGTTAAACTAGTTTTATTTCCATCAGCCTTAACTATGGTAATGAGTAAATGTTAGCATGCTATAGCAATCAGGGCTGCATGGATTCACTATGCTTCTTCAGGAGCAGTTGTCAAATGGTCAAATAGCTTTGGAAACCCCCTTCCCCCTTACAGTCGGGGGCTGTGTCTAACCAAGTATTAGAAACCACTGTGATTGATCAGCTGCACTAAGGTGAGACAGGAGTCACGGTGAAAACTTGTTTTACCAGCTCTCACATTTCAGCGAGAGCAGCATCGTGAAATCCTTCCAGAAGAAAATGTCTGAACATGTGCACTGTTATCCCCATTGTTTAACAAAATCGCACCCCCCCCATCCCCCACGCTATGTGGCAGTCTGCTTTTCATTTCACCCTCCTGCATGTGTAACCATTAGAACCAACTATAAACACTTTTGATTTCTGATGTGATTGGACAGAGTGTCCTTTACATGATCTCTGTCCACGTTTACCCAGGATGTTAGTCTTGTTTTGTGAGCAAGTTAGAACTAGTGTGAAGACCTCAATAGAAATAACCACATAACTTATCATAAACCTTCTAAATGTATAAGCAGGAATTTTGCAGTATGATGCAACTGACAAACAACAGAAACCTGGAGACTGCACTAATTGTGGAATTGTGGTTCTCTTTCATCTCCGAAAAGGTTTATGGAACGTTTTAGGATCTCAGACACTTTTTGCTTGACTCTGGATAAACAGATGTGTGGAGGTGCTGACAGAAAGACAGAGGCACAAATGGAAAGAGGTCTTTAAAAGGCGGTAAGGCCTACTGATAAAGTGATGTAAAATCTGATGAAAAACCTTGAGCAGAGCATCATTCATCAGACAGCACAGACCACCACCAGCAACAGCTGAGCTGTCCCATAGCTCCCAGCAGGTCAAAGGCTACCGTCTGACCTATATTTCAGCACAACTGGGGATGTAACAGAGACATCAGTCATATCGTCATGCTGGGCTGGGGTCTTGAAGAGCACATGCAGGATATGGTTCTGCTTTATCACTTTACTTCAAGGAGAAGCGAGAGGAGAGCAGGAGATCCGAAGGACAAAGGAAGTTAGATAGGTAAGGCAGCAAGGAAGATAAGCTGTGATAAGTAATGCAGGGGCAAAAGAGCAAATGGAAAAACCAAAGAATTAGAACTGATTTCTGAGTGATGTATAATTCAGCAGATAATCCCTCCAATTTATGTTTGATGACACTTCTCTTACTTCCTCTTCATTCAGCCACAGATTGAAACCAGCTGCGAATTCTACAGCTTCAGAGCAAATTAACAAGTCAACACATTTGACACCTTAAGCTCTCCGCCACCTTTCCCTTCTTTAATGAGATGCATCATTACCATCATTTAAAAAGACATCCTGTGCTCGCACGTGGAGCATTAAACTATGTTGAACTTCTTTTCCTGAGCTTTAGCATTAGAACAAATGTTACTGTTCCCACCACAGGTGGTCCAGGCACTAATTCTTTTAAGACTGTGCTCTCCCATACACAGGCATTGCCCAGAACCATACTGTTAATGTGATCATGTGTGCAGATAGACACTGGGGTGCTGGTGTGATGAAGCAAGGGGGAAGAGGGCAGGGGCCACCGGCAGGGAAATTACAAACACATTTCTCTAAAATGTGTTCCATGCCGTCATTCAACACTGCTGAAAGCAAGATGTAAATCTTAAGATGCACTGTACACAGCCAGCACAAACCAGGCTGTCAAGAATATCACTGGGTCAGGGTGTCAACGAAATGTATTCAGAAAACACCCACTTTCCATTAGCAAGAACAGAAAAAATTCAGACTTTGTGACCAGCTTCACCTTGGAGTTTGGCCACAAGCTTTGGGAGTGTTACAAGGTTATGAAGGACAAAACAAAAAGCAAATGCTGAATGTGTCAAGAGAATCACACACAAATGCAAGGAACACACAAGAGGACTTGTAAAAGCCAAAACCAACTATAATAATCTGGCCAGTGTAGATTTAACGAGCGATTCATTAAACATCTCAAACTACAGTAACGTGTTTTTCAGACTTGTGCAAATTCGAGAGCTTAATGCCAAACATGTTTAGAGCTGCAGGTAATGATTATCGTTGTTCTGATTATTTAAAGCTCAAGGCAAGGCATTCTGATTGCTGGTTATGTCTGCCCAAGAGTCCCAAACGCAAAGAATCACATAAGGCAAAGAAAAGCAGCAATAGTAGGTCTGGTTTGCGTCAATTACCTGATCAAATAATCTACTGCTGAAGGCATTTCGCCTATAAACATCTCGACAGAACTGTTTGGTGTGAAGAAGCCTAAAACTTGAATCCTACCGCTCACCAGAAAAAAATTGTTACAAAAGAATAAGTTATGTAAAAAATGATTCAGAGTTTAGAAGATGCAGACAAGGGGAATGGAACAAGCACCTCAGTTTACTGAGACTTAACTTCAGCCTTTCCAAATGCATCCTGTCTCGAGATCTCTGAGAGCCTAGGGGGCTTCTGAAGTGGAGCCAGGACCCCATCAAACCAAAACCAGAGGTGACGTCATCTTCATTGGTTAAGGCTGTCCTCTCTTGCTCTGATAAAGCATCTGGCCCCAAGCCCCCGTAGCACATTTCTGCTACACAGAGCTGCATGAACAGTGTTGGCAGAGTGACACGAGGACACAAACACACGTTTCCTAGATGAGAGTTTAATTAGAAGATTGATACCACTGTCATGTGTGCACAGTACATATGAAGATGCCGCTAACAGCCAATGAGCTCAGTATAAAAATGGGGAAACACCTGGCCTGGCTGGTCACGTTTTGGTCTTATGTGCCGGGCTATTTCTTCCCCAGGATCTTCTGGGATATCTCTCTGCTGAGCTAAGCTAATCAACTGCTTGCTGTGGCTCCAGAGACACACACAAGTGGTGTCAATCTTCGGTAAAATGTTTTCTGTGGTAGCACTATGACAAGCCACCGCGGCACCAAGCTATTCCTAGTCTGAATTCATGCTGTATTTTGTTTTTGTTGTACAGAGGTTAAACTACAGGTCGAGAACCAGCCCTTCAGAGCTGTACTTTGATCTCAGCACAGTTCTGTATGTTACAAAGTCCTGTTGGTGGACTGTCATGCTCATTAACCTCAGTGGGGCCACTTTCCCACAGAACCGGCTCTCTGCTCCGCTGCTGTCTGGGCAGCTTGCAGCAGCTGGAGTCCTGTGGGACAAAAACACCCTAACACACTTTTTTTTCTCTGCTACTTAAATTTAGCTAAACAGCTGTCTCTGCATTTTGCCAGTTGTAACACCTTGTCATTTTATGTGCACTAGTCCTAACACTTTCTCATCAGTGTCTCTTTCTACAACTCTGCCTCAGTCCGTCCTGCCAGCTTTCCTTCTCCTCCTCGGTGCAAAGCTGCTGTCTTTAGGGTCTCCCCTCTGAGTCCAACCTGGCCTTCTGTGTCTCCATATGGAGGTGATTTTCCCCCTGCTCTATAGCCACTAGAACATGCAAACACATTTCAGCAAACGTTAAATAAACAGCCAGATTACTGCTTCACACTCCTGCAACCACTTTGGTCTCAAGTGAACCATAATCTCTGGCATTACTCAGCACATATATCAATATGTTAATCCTTGTGAGGAATAATATCCTCTGCCGAGCAAATAATAGTTTCCAAAGCATTTGTAATAATGTCTGTGTTTATTCCTTTAGTATTAATGTGTGTTTTCCTAACTTGGGGTAAATTTTGCCCATCCAAGTGCAACAATGAATAATTTAGCAAAATGGAACAAGGTGCAGTAATTATTACAAATAGGCACAACTTGCTCATTGAGAAAACTTCACGGACAAATTTGGACAGACCACACCGGTGTTTTTAAATGACGCACTATTTGCTATATTGCCCAAAACAAAAACAACATTTCCAACCTGGTAGAGCGCCAAATAATTTTCCAGGAAAACTAACAGCTGAGGCATCCGGCTACACGGTATTTCGAACACAATATGTGAAAGCATGTGGTGGTGGGCTGTGAATATACATACATATGTATGTACAAACAGAAGAGTTAAGGCTTCCATCCACCCTCCTGCTCTTTTTCTGCATGCTCAGTGTGGTCACTCGTCCCCATGGGTGAGAATTTTGGTCTTTACTAAGTTCAGAGTCAGCAGTCTGTAGTATCCAAGAGCAGAGCTGCCCACCACCAAAACCTAGACTATACCTCCCACTTCACAAGTTCCTTTACTGGATGTTCCTCTGAGCTTTTTTCATTCATTCTTTTGAGTGTAATGATGACATTCAGAGACAGGCAAAACTGCCTCTGTGCTCTATACGGAGCAGAACAGTTGCACGTACACACACACAAAAAGAAAGGAGGACACAGAACCAGAGGGAGGTTGGGATTATAATCATTCTTCCAGCCACGCAGCATCTTGAACACACGGCTGTAAAAAATGTACAAGACCACAGAGCACAGGATCCCTTTCAACTGTTGTTTTCCTGCGGGTCGTGTTCCCAAAAGTAATCCGAAGCAGGCCCTATATCATAATTCAAAACAACTTTACAAACATATGAAGAGGCCAACTGCTGCACAGTATTACGATTAGCAACCGAGCCGACTACACCACCAAACATAAATAAGGCACTGATGTGGGTAAAACTGCCTGGTGCTACTAAAAAGACACAGATGGATTCAGGCAGTACACATGGCTTTTATTCCAGGCCTTGAGGGAATTAGTCTCTGACCATACGGTTTACAATTCCTCTAGTCCAACTTTTGAAAAAGTTGCATCATGAAAAAAAGAATGAAAGTACTGTACAGATAAGAAACTTACCTTCACGACAGCCCTCTCCCACAAACCCTGGGCAGCATCTCCACTCCAGTGCTGTGACTTGCTTGTAGGTAACCTTGAAAGACGGCCTGATGACAGTCCTGTAGCTGGAGAACAGCACATGGTACCAAACTATTCCGTTATTTGACAGTAAAAGCAACTAAAATCCCCGCACTTAACAGAAGACTTGAGTGAACTAGCAGCGAGAAGTTTGGGCACACAGTACCTGATAACTTTGGTGCAGGGTCCAGGCCATCTGCATCCCTGAAACACTCTCTGCACTGAGGTTTCTGTTCCATTGTGCACCTGGCAGGACACTGTTTTGGAAACAGTATACTGGCACCAATTCCTAAAATACAGAGTAAAAGAGACTTCAACCTAAGGAGAGGAATCCCCAGAGCTTTGGGGGAAAGATGTTCTCACTCTGACGTACAGAACCCTCCTGCCAGCTCTCCTTAGACATAATGTGTAGCAAACTGGACGAGTTTAGATTCTAATTCACGCCCGAATGAAGAGTCTTATGTTTCAACACGTTTATTGGTAAACATGCTGATTTCGCATTTGCGCACCATTTTGAGGGTTCACTCACCTGAGTTGGGTACGGGATCCGCTACCTGGCGGTCCCGTGCTGCCACTCTGCTCCGATCTGATGTGCTGCCGCTGCACAGTGATGCCTGGAAAGTTATAAACAAACCCTGTTCCCAGCGAAGGACAGACTAGAGTCATCCACATGCACAGCGCGTAGAGACACAGTAAAGCCATCATCTCCTGCTGATTTATCCCTGATAAAGTTATCTGCAGACACCGACGATTTCAAGTAAACCTCGAAGTTATAAATACGTCTTTGGCAGATCTACAGTATCTGGAATGCAAAGGGGAGGAAAGTCTAAGCAAAGCTCACTGGTACAGTTAACGAGTTGGCCATTCCATCTTCCCGACGAGAGACAAACTACCCCTCTCAAGAGCCCAGAATGAATGACACACAAGCTCTTCCTATGGAATAAAGCGGGGTTTCTGACGTTTGACATCGTGCCGAGGAGTCAAATATCCAGTGCGCGTAAAAAGCGCGTTAGGGGTCGGAGACTGAGTGCGTCAAAGCGCATCTGGACCCGATCGAAAACCACGAGCACACAGTGATGACATTTGATTATACAACAATCTGATATGGTCTCTGTTCTTTTTCATCACTTTGTCAAAAAGCACGTTACTTTTAGTTTTGGAGCATAAAGCTCCGAAACTCGATTGCTACCATCCAGTAGCATGTTAGGCGATGTTATGGAAACACATACAATTCTTGACGCGAAACAGAAACAGAAACCAATATTTTTAATCAAGTATAATGTATGTATGTATGTATGTATGTATGTATGTATGTATGTATGTATGTATGCATGTAATAGAACTCCCCAAATAAACCAGCGGTGTGGAAATTTTCACCAAGGAGTGATAAAGATGCTTTGGGATAAGTGTAGGTTCAAAGTACACACTTATAAACCTAAATATTTAACTGTGTTTTTAATCAACTTTCTGCAAGTTTAACAGCCTGCATGATAAGTGTACATAGATAAATGCTTATTATCTTTTGTCATAATCATGTCTGAAAGCATACTTTTGTAATTCAAGGTTTGGCGTTAGTGAATCAACCCCTAGGATCATTTCGACGTATGTGTTTTATTTTTGCCAGCCTTCCATGGCCCTTACACACAACAATAAAATGATTGTTTCTGTGCTTTTGTTGGTTTGCTGGTTCTTTTGTTGTCAGAAAACCATTGTGGGAGTTAACAGTCGTGTGCTGCCCGGCAGCGCCCTCTGCTGACAACTCGGGCTCTGCACAGGCTCCAGGAGAAAGCAGACGTGTCTAATAAGCTTACGTTAGCTGGAGCAGACAGTATGGGGAGCAACATGGGAGGAAAAGCAGACGCGGAAATGTCAGAAAATCCATTTGAACCTTACATTGAATCCCTCCGTCTGCAATTGGAAGAGCAAGATCCCGTTTTTCTCATCGGATTTATCGTCGCTTTGGCGGCTGTTGTCATCACCTGCGGTAAGAAATCGGCTAACTTAGCTACTGACAACATTAGCTTAGCAGGCTAGGCCAATGGTGCGTTTAACTTAGTATAGTTCGGTGTAAAGTGTCGGGTGGATGTAAACCGTGTTTTCAGCTGGCATTCAGCGTTTACCCAAATCTCCTAATATCGATTTAATAAAAGGAATTTAAGATATTAGCTCTATTAATAATCTAGGAAGCTAGCTACATGCTACACTAAATTAAGCGTCAACAGCTGTCAATATATATGTTTTTTCCAGGGAAATCCATCAAACTTACTATGCAATTTTGGTTAATCAACAGTGTGTGTTTTTTAAAACGATAATGATGTGTCATTGGCACTCTTTTTGTTTTCTCTGTTTAGTTTTTCTGAAGTACTTTCTCACCAGTAAGACCGTCAGAAGTGCTGTGCTGCTGATCGGACTGTGTGACTCCGGCAAAACGCTTCTCTTCAGCAGGGTGAGTTGATGTGAGCAAACCGTGGTAGCCATTGCCACGTTGTCTGTCGTAGGATGCTCAGCTGTAATTACGAATTTCTTATTTTGGCAGCTGGTGTCAGGAAAGTCTAAACGGACCCAGACATCCATCACTGACAACAGTGCTCCTTACAAAGCCAAAAATGAAAAGGTAAGTTTGAGACCTTTGTGATCATCTGTCTTTCTCTGTTATTGCCCCCTCAAGAAGAGCATCCCTCCTGTATTCAGGAAAGCACCTGGACTCTCATCGATCTGCCGGGACATGACAGTCTTCGCTCTCAATATTTGGAGAAGTTCAAGTCAACAGCCAGGTGAGAGCAGAACAGACGTTTTGTAAGAATCAGATGTGGTGTTAGTCAGGTAAAGCTCCTAGTGATCTGACTGATAATATGTGTATTTCTTTCTTGTCACCTCCCTCTTTAGAGCCATTGTGTTTGTGGTGGACAGTGCTATCTTCCAGAAGGAAGTCAGAGATGTAGCAGAGTTCCTCTATGTCTTGTTGACAGACGCTGTGATTTCTAGAAATGCTCCAGCTCTCCTGGTGGCATGTAATAAACAAGGTGCAATCGCTTGTCTGCTTTCGAGTACCCATTTCAGTCATCTCAGCCTTCATCAAAACTGTTTATTTTGATGTGTAGCACTGCCATTAATTTACAGCTTTGTTTTCTTTTAACAATATAGATATCACCATGGCAAAATCAGCTAAACTGATTCAGCAGCAGCTGGAAAAGGAACTGTAAGTAGTTATTTAATCAGAATCATTTACTGGAGTTCCCATGTTTTAGGTAACAAACAGTGTGATTAACAACTTCTGCACATTTTGTGGTGTAATAATTTTGTGATTGTTGGAAGTCCATCTGAGTCCAGGTATGACTACAGAACTGTTTACACAGGTGTCAAAAAACTACACAGCAATAAAACTGCGCGTACAATGTAATCTTAGGCATGGCTGTTCTGGTTTCTGGGGTTTGGAATGTTTGGGTATTGATTATAATCTGGGGTTTTGAGAAGTGCTTTCTAGCAATATTCAAACAATAAAAATTCAAAACTGAAGCAACAGAGGCCCAGATGTTTTAGTCCCTACAATAGCTCAAGCCTTAAAAAACATCCTTTAATGCAACAGTGGAAGCTTTTTATTAGTCTGTTCTTTCAGGTTCTGCAGACATTCCCAAACTGCTTTCATACCCTGAGTAGTGCCTTTGATTACTACACTGGACTCTGTGTGAACATTTAAATTAACCTGGTAGATTTATTAAACTGTAGAAGATACCTCAACACTGCTTCGTGTCCTCACAGGAACACCTTGCGAGTGACTCGCTCAGCTGCCCTCAGCTCTCAGGATGGCTCTGTGGGTGGCAGTGTGTATCTGGGGAAGAAAGGGAAGGATTTTGAGTTCAACCAGCTACACATGAAGGTGGAGTTTGTTGAGTGCAGCGCCCGTGGGAGCAAGGGTGAAGAGGGGGATGCAGACATCGAGAGCTTGGAGAAGAGCTTGGCTAAATTGTAAAATGAAAAATCCAAAGGCCCAGACCTTGGATCTGACCACTTCAATGTTTACTGTCATCTCAGTAATCAGAGGGTGGACGGATCTTAGTGGATGATACCGGAGTAATGTGTGCTGTCAATGTGACCCATAAAAGGACATTAAAGACCTTTAGGCTCATTCAGTGGAAAAAATAAAACAAATCAAAGACTGAAAGTAATGTGATGGAAAATGGTCTAGCTTTTTGTCATGTTGCTCAAGTGTACAACTTACTGTGAACGACTTTAAAATGCTTTAATAGGCTTGATACAAAATGTTCAAATTAAAGAAACAATATTTGCTCTTTGCAACTTATCACAGATTTCATTCACACTTTCAATCTCTCAGCTAGTACGACCTGTAGGCTGTCTTGTAAAAACAGATAAGTGTAAAGTGCATTTATTCATTAACTGCGACAGTCAGACTTGTGCCTTCTTTCTTGAAGTCAATACATATGTTTTGCTTATTTCCAGAATGACTGTTTATTTAGTACTGTGTGAACACTGCATTTGCAATTAATGTATGAATTAGGAGTCATAAAAATAACTGAATTGTTTATAAAACCTGGAAAATAAAGTTTCTGATGTTGATGGACAAATCATAGATTGGATTAGTATGACTTTAAACTGAATATGATTAATGTACAGCAAACAATTGTATCGTTATGTACAGAAAAAAAATCTTTATTGCCTGGGAACATAATTGCATGTGGTAGGATGAGTGTCAGTTCACAAAGCAAAGGTTTAATATTAAAAACAGCATCACTGTTCCCCAGTGAACTAAGTAATGTAACAGACTACATGCCATTGTTTGGCAACAGGGTTCACTTTGTTTGGATTTTTGTTTGGCATATGGTTCAGACTGATGGATTTTTTCTTTTAATCTATAAAAGCAGTCCACACAAAGTTAAACATGAAATGCAGATTTTATCTAATGTAATTAATTTTGCAGTCCATAAAAAAATGCATATATTGTTTACAAATATTAAGCTAATCCAAAATCAAAAAAACAGAACAAAACACATTTAGGATGACATTTTTGTGACCACACACATAAAACCCCCCAAAAGGCAAAACCATGAGTAAAGCTTACAATAAATGTGACCAGAAAGACAACATGCTTACTTTGTTGAATTTTGTAAAATCTCAAATCCAATTTTGTGATGTTTGCTGAAAATGTATGGTGCTGTTCAAAGCAATGACAATATTTGGTTTCTGCCAACAATTCAGGCTTTGAGAAAGAAGAGCCACCATTTAGAACAGTGGTCATATTCACAAAGCATCTCACTGTTATTTAAATAGCACAAGTGGTTCCTAAGTAAAACATTTAAGATGTATTCTAATGTTTATTAAAGTGGCCACACATAACCTGCCACAATATCAGTTTTTAAATGTATTTAATTTGAAGTGAGCCTGTTACTTAGAACTGACACACCCTCATTTTCTACAAACCTAGTAAGTTAAAGCTTAGGGTGACTTTGTGACTATAACAGTAATTCAAAATGAGGATCTTGCCCCAAGTTTCTAAAAGCAACAAATATAGAATTATATAATTTCACAAACACATTAAAACTACAAACAGAGCAACTCAAAAGTGTATTGCTATGACAAAAAAAAAAAGAAAAAAAGACTCAAAAGAACATACTGTTCCCCAACTCTATAGCTGAGAAAGAGGGTAGACAGACAGACTGCAGCTCTGATCTGCTACCACCACACTGGGCTCCCCTTTTAGCAAAGTAGGGCACAGCCAGTTCACCTTATCCCCATGATTAGTGCTTATTCTTGGGCCAGACTTCTCTGATGTCACTTCCTCTGAACCTGCTGCCACTTCGTCCTCCATTTCTTCTTTCTCTGCTTCAGAATTTGGTGGGTTAGCCTTAGCCTGAGCTTGATCTTTTCTCTTTGCCCTGCTCTTACCCTTGCGCTGGGGTCCTGTCACTCTAGTTTTGGCTTTTTCCTCTGGAACTATCACTGGGTGCTTACTGAGGTCCCACAGAGCGACCTGACCATCATTTCCACCGGTGACAAGCCAGTATGGATGGGAAAGGAAACTAATAAAGTGGGCTTGTGAGGCTCCCTGACTGTGGGCTTTGACTGCTCCCTGTTGTTCCAGTTTAGAGCCTTTGCCAATCCGCATCAAATACACCCGCCCATCCTCTGCTGCACAACCCAAAATGTTTCCGCAACTTGCTACAGAAACACAGTGAGCCAGTGGAGGGTTGAAAAGCTGACCAGGACGCTGCTGATGGTCATCTTCTTCCTCTGCTACATCCTGAAGGTTCAGTGTCCAAAGCGGGCGAGTCTTTTGCAGACCCCACAGCATCACCTACAACAACAACAACTACGTTTTTAGGAATTTGTCTTAGCATGCTCATAGGTCAGACATGACAACACTTAACACTATAACCCTAACACACCAATGACTGAAAAATACAAGCAATGAATACAAAATAAAAACCAAAAGTTGTTATGGTACCGGAGGTTTGTTGTTCAAAAGTCTGATAGACTCAAATTTAAAGCAGAGTTGTATAAACCATCTTCCAGTAGACCTTTCTTTAATGAGGAATGTTGCTTTGTGGAAGTCACTTCTAACAATGTTCAAAAATTTCAGTGAAGATTAACTTTCACTGAGAATTTTCAGTAAATTGCAGGTTGTGATCAGAGCAAATAAACAACAATTTTTTACGCACTCTTAAACATATTTCCAGATAGATACTCTTACAGCAGAACAGACTGACATAAAGTGTACATAATCAGTACAAGCATTACTTCTCCTCTATCTCACCTGCATGTCCAGTCCAGCAGACACCAGGTTATTGGGCCTGTGAGGCCTAAAAGCCACAGAGGAGCAGATATTAGTGTGCCTCCGAAGAGTCCTGCACACTTTTCCCCCAGGAAGCTCCAGTATCCGCACTGCCCCAGAGTCATCAGCTACTGCCAGGGCTGAACCTGTCTCATTTATTGCCAAAGCATTTATCTCCTCTTCGCCTGCACCACGATATTCCTCCACGTGACCCTTCAGGTTCCTCGGGTCAAAAACTCTCACAGTGTCTCCGTGTGACACATACAGCTGGCATGGAGCTGCAGGTGAAAACACAACACTTGTGGTGTCCTCCTCACCAGGAAGGGTGAGTCTGCCAATGATGGTTCCTTCTTGGCTCCAAACTGTGACCTCTCCACCTTCAGAGCCTGAGGCGAGGAGACCCTCAGGGCCTGGAGATGCGCCAACACACAAGATGGATGTGGAGTGACCCGCAGACCACTGCTTGGCCATACTTGACCTGCCTCACTGAACAACATGTAAGTTAACAAGAAGAAGCAGTAGTAGCACATGGTATTTAATTACTATACATGGATTTCACATAGGAATATGTAGATGTGAAGGGCAGGCTGCTATTTCAGTAAGTCGACTGATAAATTATCTTCATTGAACAACTGATTTAAAAGGCTTGTTATGTTTCCAATTACCCAACAATCCATCCCATTTTATATTTAAAAAATCTGACTGATCATTAGAATATGTATTGTGAAGTACTGAACAATTCGATTGATTCCATTCAGCAAGACAAACTGCAGCCTCGAAAATCCCCTTAAACTTTAAGTTACATTACAAGTAAGTAGCACATACTTATAGTCGTCTATAATTCTGAGGCCAATATTGTAGTTTTACTACACAGTTGTTTGACAGCTGGAGTTATTGTGCAGATTGAGATTAAACTCTTTCAAAATTTAATTTACAAATAATTTCTACAAGTTTGTCACGTTATTGCTGCTTATACGATTAGATTGGTATCGTTTTTCCACCACCGTATAATAATATAATATCTAAAACCGATTGTCGTGTTTTCAAAATAAAACAACAAAGTTTAAAACCACGAAAAATGGACATACGTGTTTCAGGGAAAGGGCTGTGTTGTGCAGGTTTCTGCGTCTTTTAATGAGTGGACTATAGGTAGCCTGCAAACTACAGCTCCATACACAACCATGTGTATGTGAGCCAAAGATGCATCTATGGCTGCAAACACAGGACTCAGCTTTCACGTTAGTTCTGCTAACTAGTTAGCCTAAAAGCAAATACGGCACTCTTAGCTTAGCTGACGAATTTACTATGATAATAAACATACTGTTGTTCATGTGCACATTTAAATTATTTAAAACAGTGTTGAAACATTACTCATAACTTTAATACTAGAGAAATACTCTTGCCTTACCTGGAACGAGGGGAACCAATAATTTGCCAGGCTGACATGTGGGACTCAGTCGCCGATTGATGACATCACATATTTTAATCGCACGGTGATTTTCAAAAGCAGGAATGATTGGCAGAGTTACAAAACAGCTATTTATCTGATTCTCCTCTGTATTTTAATATCTCAAACATAAACTATTTATCTACTGTTTGTTAAAGGCCTTTCTGGACGACATCACTCAGGGTTCATGTTTCCCTTTATTCTGTATAAAAGTTATTGTCTACTTAGGCCCTTAGAAGGTTCGATTTAAAACAATATATTGCTGCTGTTAATGTAGAAATTTCCTCTTATTTAGCAACCTCTAAATGAGACAGTCAACCCCTTTTAGATATATACTATATGATATATAATAATACACCAAAAAAAAAACACGGGACCCATAGGGTTGGGTTGCCACGTTGTGGAAACACTGAATAGTCGATCTTATGAATAAAGTATCAGTTCCTACACATTCTGCAGAAAATGAAAAACGACAGACAACACAGAGGAGGGACATCATTGAATCACTGTTCAGTCCGTCCCCCACCCGGCCTTCATTTCCACAATGGCTGCTCTTCGCTGATTCATCCAAATGTAGATCTGATGAGTACAGTCCATTTCTGGGTCAATGAACAGTACTGCCTCACTGAATAGGGAGCAGAGAGGAGAGGCCATAGCTTCCAGACCCTCACCCAAAAACACATGCAAACTAACACACACAGCACACTGTCAACCCAACATCCTGACACACACTGTATTTCCTGACAAAGCAGGAGCAGTTCTCACAGAGCATTTTCTATGTAAGTACAGAGCATTTTGTACATAGCTATTTACTTTTTTGTGCAGTAGTTAAAATTACCTCTTCATAACGTCCACATTATGTGTGCACATCAAATTGTGATGTTGAAGTGTAAATTAGTCAGCACATAGTTTTACAGTTTGTGAAATAAAAGGCTTTATGTTAATGTTACAATTCCTTCTCAGCGCCACAGATTTAGACTTTATCTAAGCTTTTTAAAGTATCTTTGATAAGTAGCCTCTTATTTGGAGTTAAATTCAAATTTAGGAAGTTTAAATGCTCAAATTAAGATGTATTTGGAGGATTCATTTTCTTGCTAAATTAAATGAACAATGAATTTAATTGTATTACTAAAATGAATGTGATTTTTAACAACTCATACAGGGGCTCCAGCTTCAGACACAAGTTTATTATCACTGTTACAATGGTTGAGAGAGCAAACAGAATCCACATTAGTAACAGATGAATTATCTTCTCATGAACTGGACTTTTTTCCAGAGATTGTTCAGTGAGATAAGCAGCGTCTCACTGCAAATTAAAAAAAGACAAGTCATGTTCTTATATACTGGACAAATCTAATGCCTATACATATTAATTACATTATATTATTGTGTGTTCTTATCTTTTTTTATATCCTCATTAATAACCTAACTGTTTATGATGTGCGTTCATTGCATATCCCTTTCCCCCAAACCTTTTTTACTAAAACTTTATAACATAAAAAAAACCCTTTTTCAGAAGATTTGGAGTTACCGTGAAATACTGACACACCAAAGATCATGAAGACGCCCTATTTCCCCGCAAGGTCGGTGCTTTTCCACAAGGAGCCAAATGACGTGACCTACAGAGTCCCAGCACTGCTCTACCTGTTCCGCTCTAGATCCTTTCTGGCCTTCTGTGAGGAGAGACTCAGCCCATCTGACTCTCAGGCTCACCTGCTGGTCATGAGGAAAGGAACTTTCTACAGGAACTATGTGGAGGTCAGTCACTGTGTCTGAGTTTTTTTTGGTCTCAAATCACTTCCGAATTATTTTATCGTATATTTTATTCTATTTTCTTTTTCAGTGGGACGACATGCGTGTCCTCGGCAATGCCTTTCTGCCAGGCCACCGATCAATGAACCCGTGCCCTGTGTACGATGAGTTCACTGGAACTCTCTTCTTGTTCTTTATCGCTGTACTGGGCCACACATCAGAGTCCTATCAGCTTGTAACAGGGAAGAATGTAACCCGACTATGCTACATCTGCAGCACCGATGATGGGGACACCTGGAGTCCCGTCACTGACCTCACCAAGAGAGTCATAGGAGACTCTATTAAAGGTAAGGGAAATACGATATTTATTAATGAATCATTTCATTCTGGTATTCTGATTATTTATTATGGGGTAGTTGAAGGCAGTTGTTCACAGAGCACAGAGTCAGTGGTTTGATTCCCGGTCCTTCTTGGCTACATGTCATAGTGTCCTTGCATGGCAGCCATGGCCATTGGTATGTGTGTGTATGTTAATGGGTGAAGGAGAAGCAACACTGTAAAAGTGATAATTTAACATTATGATTATTATCACAGCAGAAAGATTTAAGGTAGAAATTATGGAGGATTATAGCTTAATATTGTAAAACTATTCAGATGCAATAGAATGTTGTAAATCTCAAAATACTGCAGATGAATGGAAGAAAATTGGCTCCCAGGCATTGACTCCCATTAAGGAACCTCAGATTTAAAGAGGTGCAAAAAAGTACTACTAGCAACATATTAGGTTCTAGATAAATGTCTTTTTGTTTTTGTCTTTTTATGGTCATTGTGTAAGTATTGATTGCTATTGCTGCTTCAGTAGACAGAAACAAAAAGCATTGCACTTGTCACAACTCATTACAACAAACTAGGAAGACTTGCAAGACTTTAATACACACATTAAATTGTCTAAGTCACCTTAGTAGGAAGTAGAAATTGGTCTATCCCTGTGGTAAAGCACACTGCCTTCATTTTTAAAATTTAGATACTACTGAAGTATCACTGTTATATGGGCCAATTCATTTTTTACATAAAAAGAGGGCTGTGGGTTTAGATTTCCCTTTGTGTTTTAAAACATTAAGAATTTCTGCAGCCTTTGCACATGACTCCAGCGACCAAAACATTTCGGAAGGTAACCACATTCTCAATGCCTTTGTCACTGAGATGGTTTCAGCATAGACGTAGATGTTTAGACTGACTTGATAAAATTCTGCTTGTTGCATCAAAGTGTTTAAGGCACCAAAGTTTGATATGACAACATCTGTGTGCCTTTCTTCTTTTCCTGCAGAATGGGCCACCTTCGCTCTCGGCCCTGGACACGGCATCCAGTTAAAATCAGGTCGCCTGCTCATTCCTGCCTATTCTTACCACATTGAGTGCAAAGAGTGTTTCAGACAGCTCTGTCAGACCACTCCCCACTCCTTCTGCTTTCACAGTGACACCCACGGGAAAACCTGGCGCTTTGGGCAGGCAGTGCCAGGACCGGACAGCGTGGAGTGTCAGATGGTGTCTGTTGATGAAGAGGATGGGACTAATGTGTTGTACTGTAATGCACGCAGCACACTTGGCTACAGGGTGCAGGCCCTCAGTCTGGACGATGGAGCAGTGTTCCAGGAGGGGCAGCTGGTGCAGAGGCTGACAGAGCCTCGAAATGGTTGTCATGGGAGTATTGTTGGATTTCCTGCACCAATACATCTATGTCAAAGTCTTAATTATCACTTGCACCAACCTAAAAACTGCTCCAGGCACTGGACATCCTGCATTACCTGCTCAAATCACACCACCCCTCCAGACATTACTACTTCTGTTCCTTACAGCCCTGTCTCCCCTAATAACAGTGTCCCTCCAAATTTCCTCACCCCTACCTGGATAGTGTACTCCCATCCAACATGGTCTACTGCACGAAAGGATCTTGGCATATTCCTCAGTGTATTTCCCCGTGACCCTGACAGCTGGCGTGGACCCTGGGTGATCTATGAAGGCCCCAGTGCCTACTCTGACCTGGCCTACCTGGAGCTGCCACCCTCACCTGGGGCAGCACCTGCAGTGGCCTTTGCCTGCCTGTTTGAGTGTGGTACTAAAACAGCCTATGATGAAATCTGTTTTAGCATCTTCACCCTCTATGAGCTTATTGATAATCTGCCCCGGGATGTGCAGCTGGGGAATGGCAGTGTTGAATATAAAAAACAACAGAATCAAGTTTGTGAGACCGGTTGGAGTTGCACAAATGGACACAATGCTCAGAATGCACTAGTTTTTCAACAGGTGCCTCATGTGAAGAAGAGGAGAAAGAAGAGCAAGTTGAGTGAGATGTGCACTGTATCGTAAATATAGGTTTAATTAGTGTGCCATACATACACAAAGCACTTTTTTAAAAATTTACCAATGAGCATTGAACATAGGTAGAATTTATGGTTGAGCTGTAATAAAATGTACAGGTGTACCTAATAAATTGGCCAATGAGTGTATAGCATACCTGGTGTGTACAGAGTAGTGCACACACTAATAAGCCATGGGCTTATGAGAGATTCAGTTTTGTAGTATTTTTCAGTTGACCTACATTGCAAACCCACACGGAACATAAAAACTAGCAGCCAGCTGGTGGGTTAGAACCCGGCTGTGAGGCAAAAAGGTACCCACTGCACCAACATCCCACCCTCAGTATGTCAGGCATGTTTTTAAACTTTGACTAGGTAAATGTCTTCATTCACTTTTCCCTAATTCTAGAGGCGTTTTGTGACCGATATGAGTCAATGTCATTAGTCAGTAATGTGTCATTTTACCAAAACATGTACCGATTCCATTTTCTTCAATATTTGGCTGCTTGTACACAGAATATCATGGACAGAACATCTGAATGTGTATCCTCAACCTCTGAGCATTTGTGATTTATTTATAAAAAAATACTGGTTATCATTAATCAGCAATGAAAAGACCCCTGTTGCCTTCACAACAAGAACTTAGGAGATTTAAATCTTACATCACCTCTTACATTTATCAACTTAATTCCATGTTTCATCAAAAATAAAACCAATTTTAAAAATTCTGTTCTTCTGCTTTTCTTTAACCAAATGCACAATAAGATGGAGCAGAGCAAAACAAACCAATTATCATGGGTTTTGGCCCCTGTAAATGTCAAACGCACATTTTGATCCCACCTGGTAATGGGATAACTGTTCCTAAGCTAATCACTTCTTCCTGTTAGGCTGTCGTTAAGTGGCTGAAAACTTGCATGAGAACAGAGCCAGATACCAGTGGAACGGTTTGTTTAGTTAAGAGAAAAAGAAATAAACAAATCGTGCCAGGAAGAACACAGGATCTGGACAATCTCTTCTGCATCCCCTCCTCCTCATTACATAACTCACACTTAACAAGGGTCCCTGCCTGCGCTCTTTCACACAAGTGTTTTTCTTTTTCTATAGCATCTTTGTTTTAGGACACAGAAAAATGGGTTTTGTAACGATTGCTGTTCTTTCTGTGTTAATGGGGGTAACTTGGAGCCAAAGTGTGACGATCGGGCCTGAAGTTGCCTCGGCGGACAGGTCAACTCATCCGAATGCCATACTTCAGATGCAAAAGCAAGCAGTGATCTTTGAACAGGTGAGAAAGAACTACAGTAGATTGAAGTACTTTTTACCAGTTTTGATTTGGTAATTTTTTTGTGTAACTAATCAGTGTTAAATATCTGCACAAACGGCAGACATTTCTGATTGAATGTTAGGAAATAAGTATTTGCAGAGGAAAAAAAAACACTTTCAAAGAATATGCATTTTGCAATCCTTATTATATTAAGAGCATTCTGTACACAGTACAAAGGTCATTATATAACTGTAGCTCACAACAATACACAGATCTTGCTTGACTATAACCACCATCTTGCACAATGCTGGCTGCAGAGTATAGAGGTCAAATTGTGCAAAAATCCAGGTAATAAATACAGTAATTCAAAGGGGGAAAGCAATAGACAGGAAACTATAAATCAAAGGTATGATTTGTTTGGCTCAGTTAAATAAAGCTTTGTTGTTAAGTAACAGATGATGAGCCAAAGATTTGTCTAAAAAGACGGATGTTGGTCATTTTAAAGACTAGCAGTTCAACAGAGCAGTTCAGTTCTTCCACTTGGTTTTCTTTGCAGGGAGCTGCCCGGTAGCCTCCAAGTATTTATGAATGATTTCTTCTTGTGTGGCTGGCAGGCAGGGCTGATATCTGCTGTACTCCATGGTGTATTCTCCTTTTCCCTGAATAAACGAGGATAAAAGAAATGAGAATGTACTACACATGTCTGAATCTTTGTATTTCTGTCCCTTCTCTTTCCCAGTTTAAGTTTCATTTCCTCACTAAAACTTTCTTACCAGGATAGTGATACTTCATGCTTCGGTAATTGCAGCATTAATAAGTGTGTTTTCAGCAGAGACTGGTTTATAGACTGTTTTGTCCTTTTGTTCCCCTCCAATGCAACATGCAGGCAATTCTGACACAAAGACTTTAGATACTATTCAATAGAAAGTAGTGTCATGCCCCTTAGTCCTCAATTTTTATTTTCTATTTATTTCTTCCTCAACAGACTCAAACTATTGGGTCTCTATTAGGAAAATGATTTTGATAGGGTTAGTGTAAAGGCTTCATGCAGCTTAGTCTTGTTTGATTTAAACCTCAGACTACATGCAAGTAAGTTCCAGGTTGTCCACAGCTGAACTTACTTCAGTACAGGAGCGTAGTTCTGTTGCATAGCCAAACATGTCATTTAGTGGAATCTGTTGGGAGAAACAGGCTGAAATCAGTGCCACACAAATGCTTGTGATGGATGAGAACGCATAATGCACGATAAAAGACTGCAGATACATGCTGCGTGTGTAAACAGGACTCACATCAGCATAGAGAGTGAAGAAACCGTCAGCCCCATCCTGTCCTGAGATAACACCATGACGACGGTTTACACCAGAAATGACGGCTCCCTGAAACTCCTGGGGTGCCACAATTTCCACAGACATGATTGGCTCCAGGATGATCGTGTGTGCCTTTTCCATAGCTGTGAAGAGAACGTTAAAAGGCAGCATTAGAGCACATTACATATGAAGCACATGCAGAATGAAGATTAAATGAAACAACAACTGATGTAATCTCATGTGATTGAATGCACACCTTGCTTTAGAGCGCCCTCTCCTGCACGGATAAAGGAGATCTCATTCGAGTCGACCATGTGATGCGCTCCATCTTGCAGGAGGAATCTGACACCTGAGATTTTGTGCCCACTCAGGGGTCCCTTCTCGCAGGACCCTCTGAAGCCCTGAAGGAATGACAGTCAAGAAGAGAGGTAGAAAGTTGAGCAAATTAAGTTTTAAAACACATGTTACTTGAGGAAAGTTACGGTCTGCAAAACCTTTTCAACAGCTGGTACAAACTGCTTTGGGATGTTTGTTCCAACAGTTTGATCTTCAAACTCCAGCTTGGTGTAGTGCTCTGTCTCCAACGGCTCGAGGACCCCAGTCACTTTACCGTACTGCCCAGAGCCACCAGTCTGCTTCTTATGAGTGAAGTCAAACCTATGGGAAAGCAAAACATCCACATTTTGGAGCAAGTGACACCATTTGTCATGTTTGAGCCATTTTTTCTGGTGTGTCTCCTACTTTAAAAATATTACAGGTATCAGTCAGTGATCAATGTGGAATTTGTTACATTTGTCTATGTAGTTAATGTGTTGTGCATCCGTATTTCTACCTATCTACCTACCTATTCTATGAAACCAGTGTAAAATGGCAGATTATATTTTAGTTGCAAAAAGAATGAAGTTAAATGAACGAATGAAAACACTAAGGGTCCATCTACTTCTATTTTATGTGATGCAAAGCTCATTGAGTAGAGAGGATACTAAAAAAAAACAAACAAACAAAGAAAACAGAAAAGAGAACTGTCTCTTTAAAAAAGGGGCAGATCTTAGAAAGCTCTAAAGCGTCAGAGGAAGTGGGAAGTAATCTTGCGTGAAAAGCAGCAGACTGAACACCGAACAGATAAAACTTTGCAGGAAGTCTCTCCACACCACATACAGGCAAGTTCAGCTCTCTCATTTAACTCCCCATTCACCTTTTCAGCGGTACAGCTCCTCTACTTCCACATATTTGTTTCCACTTTTGTCAGTGGATGTTGAAACACTTTACCCTGCTGACACCTAAGGGTCAAAGTCCTTCAGGAACTAAAAGCCAATCCCCTGCCCACTGCAGCAACTTCTGTTCTCATTTCTCTTTGCTCTTCATTGTTTCCTTCCACGTCGCACATGCTGTGTTTCTCTCCACACTAACAGCAGGCCATAGTAGTAGAGAAGGAGGCTGTGGAGGATGTGATGGCAACTGGCAAGCTGAACCCCAGTCACTACCCTGCTCAGAGGGCAGCTAAAGTGGTCCAACACTATCTCAATACCCGCTACGGCTCACCATACAGGCTGTTCGGACTGCACCAGGTCCACAGCGGACATGCAGAGGTGGGATAAACTTTACTGTAGAGACCTGGCCTTCGACTTTTATTGCTGTATAACATCCTCACACAAAAGAGTGATGGAACTAAAGTTCTAACATGACTGCTCATGATTTCTCTTTTAGGATGTAGCAGACTCTGGCAGAAAGTATCAGCTGGAGATCTCAGTGCAGGAGTTCATCCGCAATGTATGTACAGATGTTTGTTTCTTAAATTGCACGTTGACACAGTGTCCACTGCATAATTATGATACACCAACTTATTTAACATCGAGTTAAAAAGCAAACATTCGGTCGCAAATGTGTCCTAGATTAGGTTTTACTTCTGAATTGGTCTTTTGTGCCTCACACCTGTCCCTGCCAGGATGTTAAAAAGTGACACGGAGTACAACTACAGGACTCAGCTGATGACCTTTGAAAGATTTACTTTAAACCTTATTCATGTTTATCCGACTTCTAAATTGACAAGGCATAGGCATAATTCATGTTTAGCTGCATGTATCTTCATGAGTCAATAGCATTGCATTCACATTATGATTACGAAAACATTTTCCAAGCAAATCTTAGGCATAAGTTTTAGTATAAAGGACATAGTTGAATAATCTCTGGCTTTATGGTGAGCAGGTCTGACTAGGTTTGACAAGATTTACTAACCATCAGATAAAGGAAGGCTTATAATATAAACAACAGTGTGGCGCAACCTTGACTCACTGGTTGCCATGGTAACACTTGGACTACGCCTTTGTTCTGTATGCTCCATTCAACTTCTTTATGAAACCCTACTTTCTTCCATTTGCTGCCTTTAATCAATTGTTTATTCAATCTTTAAAATATTAAAAAAATCATCCAGATTACAGAGAAATGCTCCGCAGAGGTTTTGTTTCAAAGGGGAGAAAAGCTGAACTCCCCAGAGGTCCAGGTCTCATGTGAGGAGCTCCTTAAAATCAACACTAAAGCTCAAGAAGACACCTTGTATCAACAGTACAAGATGAGCCAAAGCCTGTCAGCGCAGCATTTGCCAGGTATATAAATAAAACACTCTACAGCTGTTGCTAATAATCACAGAAAGTCAGAAATTGCACAACACTGGCTGAAATGGCCTTTTTTGGGGATTTCAACAATCTTAGGTTTGTGGTTTTTAGGTGAAGATGACTTAACCTAAAAACCTCATCAGTTCATCAGTTTTAATGGAACACAAATAATTCCCATCATAACTAATGTTAAAACTGTATCGTCTGTACATCATGAGCACATAGTTGATATATGATATATGTAACATTCTGAAATATGCATTAACTATGCATAAATATAAACTTTCTTCATAACACACTGACAGACAGCCACGGAAACATAGAGCCAGACATGGAGCCTTTCTGGCACTTGGGCATCGTGGCCGCCAGCTTCGTCATGCTGAATGAATCCACTGAAAACACTCTGTATAATGTGGCTCAGGTGGCCAACGTTACGCAGCTGGTAGGTAGTTTTATCAGAATCCTTAAATGATAATATTAGTTAATGTAAAACCCAAGAAGTTTTATTTAAATAAAACATAATTGTCTGTGACTTAAAATTATTTCCACATACTGAATAAGTATCCCCCTTTTGAAGGGCACAATTCATAATTAATATGCAGTGAGACCTAAGCCTGTAACATTCGATTTGGTCTCAGTTTCTATCATTTGTCTTTATATTTCTCTTGTTTGCTGCAGGAAACTGAGAACGAGCAGCTGAAGTTTGACTATACGATACTGCTCCATGACATTGTGTCCCAGGTAAATACAGTATTATTATATCCCTTTGCCACTACTTATTAATACAGTTGTGTATAGTAAGTGTGTGTGTTAATGTTCAACATTAATTATTTGTATGCAACTAAAATTCATGTTTAATATAGTACGTTCATAATACATGTATGAAACAGAAAGGAAATGTCTTCCAGACATTTATAAAGCTGTAAATAATCAGTTTCGCCACGATTTTGGGGACCTTTACCTGATGGTTGGGGCCTAAGATGGCTACATTTTTGACTGCTTTTCCTTAAAAACAAACAAACAAATAACTGCCATGTATGTTGCAATGTTTTCTGAGGTTTTAAAATGTGAGGCTGCACAATTCAGGGCAGATTGGTTGAATTAATTATTGCAATTTCAACATTATGCAATACCTGGAGGGAATAAAACACTGAGCAGTTTATAAAGTAGCCACTCATGTCAACAGTTGTTATCTGGTATGTCAGTAGGCTGAGAAGAGCTCCAGCACTTATCGCTGACATGTTACCATGACAATGTGTATTTTGGCAGGAAATCCTTCACTGGAAACTGTTGTTCACCTGGTCGCCTTCAGAGGGAGTTAAAGTGCTGCAGATGGAACAGCTGCCTCGCTGCCACTGTGAGAAACCTCCAGGCACACCCTAAACGGCTGACTTTCATCACATTCCTATTACAACTATGCTCACATTATGAATTCAAATATTAAAACATCAGTGTGTTTACGAAGAAGCTGCAAGTGCTACAGCAGGGTGTGCTGTCGATGCACAAATCCTTTAAACTATGCAGATGTGGACTCACTACTATCATTTAGTTATGCCATCATATATAATGACATGATATTGTAACATTGTGCTGCTTTTTTGTTGCATTTCAGTTCCATTAAATGGTTTATACAGATGTTGCCACAGTTTCAACTTGTTGTTGTGTTATGGTCGTGAAATTAGGACTTACGTTACAGGAGCGGTGATGGTCTCTCTGAAAGCTACTTTGGGCTTTCCCATTACACAGGGGCAGTTGTATTCTCTCTCCATCCTCTGAAACAAACAAACAACAACAAAAAAAAGTTCAAATTAACCAGAGAAAATTTATACTGTAAATGGACTGTTCCTGTAAAGACTGATATATTAATTTAGCATATTTTATATTTTTCTATTAGAGAAAAATCTCCTTGCAGCTTTATACCACTTACCACCATTTAAACTACACTATGAGTATCAGCCAAATAAGGCACATTATGTTTTTGAATCCACTGGCCCATCAAACCAAGTTATTGCTACATCTTGTATTTAAGATGAAGTCCATCCTTTGCTTACACAGTGCATACCTGTGAATAGATTTCCAGATGCAGCTCGCCCATGCCTGAGATGATCGTTTCTTTGCTCTCTGTGTCAAAATGCACTCTGAATGTCGGGTCTTCTCTGGTGAAACGGTTGATACCTTTGGAGAATTTGTCCAGGTCATTCTGCACAGACACAAATGAATGAAGAAAGGCAAAGAGTCATCGGAGCAAATTATACTTTATAGTTAGGGATTTACAGCACATACAGATCAGGGAAGTTTTTTTTTTTTTCATACCTTGTTGGCTGGCTTCATGGACATTGAGATGACAGACTCTGGGATGTAAATAGACTCCTATTGTACAAAGTGATAAAACATGAAAACAAGATTATCCTCATCTCAGACTAAACAAGAAATGAAGAATCATTTCCAAAATGATTTTTAATAAATGAGCAGGTTATAGCTCACTCACAGAAACTTTTAGACAGGATAGAACGACTCACCATGGAAATAGTAGAGCTGGTCTTGGATGTAAAGGAGTCTCCACTAGCACAGTCAATCCCAAACAGAGCACAAATATCTCCTGCATAAACTTCATCCACATCCTGAAACAACATTAATAGAGAAGCATCAAAAGGAAAAGTATGAAGGCCAAATTTTGCATTTCTAATTTTATTATCATTGGTAATGATGAAGTTTCATATCTTGTTTTGATGGAACATGGTAACAGAGTATTCTGGTGTCACAGGGGATGTGGTTGTTATCTACACACTTGACTGAAGCCAAAAGAGGAACTTAATTGTGTTGATCATGGTGTTCAGCTGTTTGAAATCTAAATAAACTAATGGAAAATTCTGACGGGCTGCTCTCGTGTTCTGGTTTGTTCTTACCTCCATCTGATCAGCATGGAGTCGCACTAGCCTCTGAACTCTGACCTTCTTGCTTGTGCGTGTGTTGTAGATGTATTCCCCCTTCTTCAGACAGCCTTGATACACCCGCACATACGTCAGCTGCCCGAATCTCCCTGCCTGTTAACAACACAGCATGACACTGAGACTTTCCTGTTGCGCAATTTGCAGACAAAGACAACACAGATCTTATTTATCACCTCCAGTTTAAAGGCCAGACCAACAAAGGGCTTTGTAGAGTCTCTGGTAGGGTCCATTTGCACCTTTGATGTTTCATTCGAATCTCTAACAAAGTAGACACATTGACATTAGTGCACAAAATATTGCAAGAACTTTTTATATTTTTATTACTTGAGCAAAACTGCTAATGCAAGGACAACGCTACTTACTCGTCACTGACAATAGCGTAGTTTTTTACTTCAGTGGGGTTCGGCAGATAATCCAGGACAGCATCTAGTAAAGGCTGAACACCCTTGTTTTTCAGTGCACTGCCCACTAACACTGGGGTGAAGAGACGCTGCACCGTAGCTCTGCGGATTGCCGCCTGGAAGATGGAACATGACAACAGACACAGGGATTGTTTCCTGCTCTATTATGTTTTCATTCTTCATTCATGAAACACTTGATGTCACAGTGTACATATGCAGCTTGAGGCTTTTTGATTGATTTTTAATGTATGTTGAATGATGAGGCAATGCCTTATCTTTTTATCATGCTGGCAAGTCAGCTGCTGATGTTAGCATTTAGGTCGCTTGCCTAAAGCACTGCTGTGCCTGTAGTGTTCACTTGTAATATCACAAAATCGTTGAGAAATTAATTATCTTAAAGAGCTCCATGTGCAGGACACACACACGGGCTATACTGTCCTTGCTTGTCCTTCCTCCTCAAAAGACACAAACCTTCAGGTCATCATTAGTAGGGATTCTTTCCTCCAAGAAAATCTCTCCCAGGGTTTCATCAGTGTTAGCCACACACTCCACCAGTTCTTGCCTCCGGTCTGCAGCCTCAGCATGAAATTCTCTCGGAATCTCATCATAGCGGACTGTTTGACTGCAGAAAGAAAGACAACACCTGAATCAGTGTTATGTTGTTCGAGGTCATAACTCAGAAGTTGTAAATACGGGATTACATTTTATACTCAAACTGATAGCTGCAGGTCACTTTCAACTTTATTTATACAGCGCCAATAACAAAGTCATCTCATTACTTTTTACTAATTCATGGTAAAATAAAATATTACTTCTGGCACAATTTAGGAGAAAGTGTAATATAAGGCGTTGTCAATTATAGTGCAAATAAAAACAATGAAATTAGATAAACCGATTTTTAATGGTAATACCACCAGAGGAAACTGCCTTACCCAAATGGACCATCAAAATATATGCTTCGCTCTTCTACAAGATCAATGATGCCACGCATGTTCCCCTCCAGGCCAATGGGAATGTTTACAAAGGCCGCGTTGTGGCTCAGTTTAGTTCTAAAGAAATAGGAAATCAAAGTTTAAGTGTGAAAAATTAGGAAACAAAAAAAGCAACAGGAAACCACAGCTGCTTACAACAATGTTTTTGGAATGTATCATTTCATGTTAACTAGTGATGCAACTAAAAGACAAAAACATGGAAGTCGACTCAGTTACTATTTGTGGCCTTAAGCACTGAGGTGCATAGGGTTCTTGTATCAATGTCTTTTTGTTGGTTTACTTAAAACTAAAGTAGCAACAGTTTAGGCAAGGAATACTGGATGCATGTAGAAGATGAAGTGAAGCAGACTAAAATGCAAATAGAGATGTGCAAAATATCCTGATTTTAGTCCAATTTTGATTTGATCTGGAATCTAGGTTTTTTTACCGATATGTTACATTTCAACAATAATTGTTTTTCTCGCTTTACAAATTGTCTATACTACATTTAAATAACCACTGACCATGTCTGCTGGGTGAAGGGAACTATAAACATACAGCACCAACCAGTCTGACAGACACATTCACAAGATGAGGTTTTGTTTGAGATTAGAATTTGTTGTTTTTAATATCTCCCCTAAAAAAAAAGACTATAGCGCAATCATTTGTGTAAGTGATCAGATGCATTGATGCATTGGTAGGCATGTAAACATCTCCATGTGTATGCTGAACCTCATTTGCTGGAGGGCTCGGGCAGGGTTGGCGCCCATGCGGTCTAGTTTGTTGATGAAGGTAAGAAAAGGGACATTGTAGCGTTTCATCTGTCTGTTCACTGTCATGGTCTGACACTGGACCCCCCCGACTGCACATAAAACCAGCACGGCTCCATCCAGCACACGCAGTGCTCGTTCCACTTCAATAGTGAAGTCCACATGGCCTGGGAACACATCAGGAACGATGACATTAGAAAACGAAAATACTGTAAATATGAAAATACAAGTGATTTATGAAATTGCTGGAGCTGGCAACACTTCTTGATTTCTTTTAACTTCTGCAGTATCTTCTGCAGGATCTGTGGACAAGCTTTTGCATTTATTACATAGTAGAGTTAACAGATAATGAGCACGATGTGCACAAACCAGGTGTCATGCAAAATCAGGAACACCAGATTACAGAACACCTATTTTCTGTGGCATTTTGTTAGGTCACAATTACATTAACCACTGAGTCATTTGAACATTTAACTGCAGCTACACCTTCATTATGATATACAGTAGCTGTGAAAAAGCGTCTAGAGATGCTTCTGGACACATTTTCAGTGATGGGCCTGGCATCATATTTTTGTACATTCCACTTAACAATTTAGAAATAATCAGTTTAAAATCAGACCTATTTTCACTGAATACATTTTAAACAAGCAACATTTCCCTTATAAAAAGTAAACGAAATACACTGTTACTTGTGCTCAAATAAAATATTAATAAATTCATTGTTTCTGGTGTCATTAGATGCTGTTATACGTCCAAACCACAACAGCAAAGTGCCTAAATAAATTACAAGTCAGTTTGTTGATTCCTACTTTAGCACATAACTCAAAAAACTGAACTTTTCTTTCTTACAAAGTGGGGACACGGGTATAATGTCTTGTTTTGCCTGATCAATACTGTAAATGTCAAAATTATTCAGATTGAAAATTATAAGAATAATTAATTTAATACAACAATCATTGTAAATGTTTTATATACTGTTGATACAGATTTAAACCCTGTCTCAAACAAATATAGCAGAATGGAAGTGTAATGCATTGCAAAATTTGAAGCAATCAATTATAGTGGATAAACCTCAAATGCAGAAATAGAGTGAGTTTACTCATTTACAGTCCACCACTGACAGTGGATCAAAATGAGAAAAATGTCCCTGTTGGACTCAGATTATGTAACAGTACCTGGTGTGTCAATGATGTTGATGTTATGGTTCTTCCACATAGTGTATGTAGCAGCTGACTGGATGGTGATGCCCCTCTGTCTCTCCAGTTCCATAGAGTCCATTGTGGCTCCAACACCATCCTTGCCCTTCACCTACACATCACAGGGGAAAACAAATCATCACTTGATTTACAAACAGGCAAGCTTACTGTCATTATCCATTAACTTTCATTGTAATTAGTTATTGGTGACCAACTCAAGTGGTTTATTTTTTAAATACACTTTAGTTTTATTAAACAACCACAAACAGAACAACCCTACGGCTTGTTTGTTGTTTTTGCTAACTGGTTTTAATACTAACACTGGTTAATATCTGGGGTTCTAGGTGGGGTAAGTAACCTTGTAGCCGCACACTTGTCACCTGAGATCAACAGCTCGATTAATATACACACACACACACACCTTTGCTCACCTCATGAATTTCTGCTATCCTGCCGGTGTAGTAGAGGACACGCTCGGTCAGGGTGGTCTTGCCTGAGTCGATGTGAGCGGAGATCCCAATGTTGCGGATCCTGTCGTTTGGAAAGACACCAGAGGAGCATGACCGACAGCTATCGATGAGCACCTGCGGAGATGGTACACATGGAAGTCAATATCCAAACCCCAGTGTCTGTTTACTGATTGTGAAAGGCGAAGGACTGAAGATAAGTTTGACTGGTCATGATTTTGGACGTCAAATTGGTACAAATGCGGCCCATGTTACCTTTTTAATGGTGACGCTTCCTGGTGCCAAAAGATGCGATTTAGCCACAGACAGGCCCGCTTTCAGTACTCTCATTTTGACTACAGGGTGGTCGTATTCCTTATTAACACACAACCCCCAACTCCGACAACCCGGTGAAATGAATGTCACGCCGGGGCCCTAATAGTTGCTTGTGAAACACTACTTCCGTGTCTACGGAAACCCAGCTATGCCAAAAAGAGCGACCTTTTATTTTTTTTAATGAGCATAGCTAGTGAAAATGTAAAGAATACATGACTAAAATATGCTTCATGAGTAGTATTTAGTCCGTTGAAGTAACAAACAAATATATCAAACACGAACATCAAGTCACATGATGTTACTCAACTGGAATATTCGGGTAAAATCTTTCAATTCATTTGACAATCTACCCCATTGTGTAGGCAACAAATAACTTTATTTTAGATGCATATTTAGTTGTTATGATAAGCCTACCTTAGAGGTCCTAATGACAATTAAACTATATTTATTTAGGGTGAAGGGGTACCTAAAACTTTTGTGCAATTATTGTTTTCTTTTTCTATTGAAATATAAGGTGACACTCCATAAACATTTCAAGTATGGCTGTTTTAATAAAGCCAAAACTATAAACTATAATTAAAGAAAAAGGTATCCAGAGGGGTAAATGTTACCATGACAACAGACATCAGACATGCAGTCTGTTTATAATTTTCCAATTACAGAAAGTGGCATCTATCAGGATGTGAATATTTTGAAGTAGTTTTAGTATCAACACATACGCATATTATCATTTATCTGGTAGACATGTAGACATGTTTAATTAAAATGTTTAGCCAGATTTTTATCTGGGCTATACATGTGAAACAAACACAAATTTGCATACAGTTGTTTGTTGGAAAAATGTTGAAATATGACATCTCCTGTTTCTCTTTTCTATAACTCTTTGTCTCATATGTACTGAATTAACAATGTAATGTGACATCACTGCGTGAAACATTTTTAACAGCCTTTACTGATAAGGATTCTTTAAAAATTATGTAAAAACCCTTTTAAACCTTACCTCCTTTAATTAACACAAATGTCTAAGTACAATAAGTATCGGTTACCGAAAAAAGGGGGCAAAAGAGAGTTAATTAATGGAGAGAGGACACCTTTGATTTGGTTTAAGAGCAGGTGCTTAAATGCCAATTGGAAAATCCGGGGGCGTTGAAGGCAGCACTTTTCAATCCACAGTCTCATGTTGCTGTCTGTCTGTCTGTCTGTCTGTCTGTCTGTCTGTCTGTGACCCGAGTTATTAATGGCAGGTTTGCGTTAGTCCTGCGAGAAAACTGGCCATCTTAACTAGCTCCTTTTATTCAGATGTTACGGCTGAAGTGTCGGCTGGTTAGGCGACTTCTTGAGGACAGGCAAGCCTTTAACCTGAATGGAACTAATCTGTATCAGTGGTAAGATTATCAACAGAGGTGGAACGTTTTGCAAGGCCTGCCCCTGTTTCCACAAGCGTTTCCTCTTTTCTTCAACCACATGCTGTTATTAAGCTGCACAGCAGAGCAGCAGCACTGCACACACTGCTAGCGCAGCAGATAAGCCTCAGACACATCCCCTTTGCACCCTGACCGACGTTATAAGTTATAATCTCCATTTCAGTGTCACCCTTTAACAGCTGCTTCACACACTCGGAGGAACTGGAGGATCGTGCCTGGTAAGTGAAGGTTCAGCTCGCTTTAATGCTTTTCCCATGTGCAAAATAGTTTTAACTGTGCGGTTGTTATGTTACTGTTCGCTGTTTCTAAACTCCATGTAAACGAAAGGTTTTTGTTTAAATCACTGTGCTTACAGAACCCTAGCGCTATTTAATCTTTTTAAGTTATGTGGGTGTTTTGTGTCTCTGGGGAATGGGAAGTGTAGTTACTTCATAGGTACAAGAACGGATTCAAAAAACAAACTGTCTTAGTATTTTAGCTGCAAAATAAATTGCAAAAGTATTGTACTTTTAGGCGACACAATGACACCCTTTTACAGTTTTTATATCTGTGATTTATTATTTGGTTGCGTTTAATGTTGTCAAGTTTTTCCTGGTGAAGTGACAGACTACTAATGAGTAGTTTAATCGATAACAGTGGCTCATTTTTATTATAAACTAAACGTAGTGAGCATAATGTACAACATTTCCCCCAAAATATAGAACATCTAAAAAAAGTAGCTGAAGTTGGACATATACAAGCACTTCAAACTTGTACTTAGTAGATTTAGTTAAGTAGTTTTACTATAGTTACATTCCACTACTATATAGGACTGATTTGTTTCATAAATGTGAACTGTTTAAATATCTAAAGTAAACTTTACAGACCTAAACAACCTATACAGAGGGTATGTTATTTTTATTGAAATACAATTATCACATTTTGAAACGAAAGTATGAGTGTTTTCCATTGTGGAATAAGTGTTTACACTCTTGTCCTCCCAGCTAAACAACTGACATAAATCATATGATTAAAACCTCTTAAAACATTTTTCTAGTCGAGTCATTTGTTTTCTGACGAATTACCAACTTTTCATAAAGTGTGTGTCACTGTTGGCGGGTGTGTGCATATGAGTACTCCTGGAAATTAAATTATTGTCAGGATGGCACGGGAGTGTCGATTATGCAGCCCTGTGTGACTCATGATATATGCCTATTTATGATTTTTGTTACACAAGAATGCACCCATTTGTGTGTGTATATATGTGGTACATGATGAACTGTTCTTTCCATTGCTATCCTTCCTGTCTCGTTTCCTTTTTGTGAGCATTCCATCCTCACAGCAGATTGACTCCAGTATTGTCACATACAGTGACTATGACTACATTCCGCAACACATTATGTATAGAACTGTGACTTTTTTGAGGAAGTTGCTGTGTATGTCTTATAAAATTATGACCTTTGTCTTAACTGCAGGTTTTTTTTAGGTCTTCTTATTATTAGTTAGGACCAAAACAAAGGGCTGCAACTTAACATTATTCTCATTATTACTTACTACTGATTTATTTCCATGATTAACTGTTTGGTTTTATAAAAGTAAGAAATTAAGCATAATGAACAGTGATTGTCACTTTTTTTTCTAAAGCCCAATTGGATAGTTGGCGTATAGTTAATAATTAAACGTAAGCATCATGCTTGGAACTACAATTTTGAGGGCAGATTTTTTTTTCGAATGACTCATAGATTAATTTTATAGATATAGTGCATGTAAGTATTAAGTCAAATTTTCTTTTAAAAAAACCCAGCATGGCAGTGTTTTTCTGTTTACCACAGTTTATGCCCAATGTGTATTTTTTTAACAATACTCTTTACAGAGACGTATCAGGGACTAAATGGAAAAAGCTATAGTCATTCCAAGAAGTTTAGACAAATGTGGTGTGACCAGACAGATGAGGGCAGTGTTACACTAATGCCAGTGAAACTTGGCCTGAAACTCACTGAAACCTTGAACGTCTCCCTAATAGGTTGTTTTAATTTACAATATATTTCATTATATGTGGTATATTTTGGAGTTTACATACTCGGTGCTACTGCAGTTAATTTACCTTTTTCCCAGTGTGTGTGTTTTTCTGGCTGTGGCTTCTTACAAGAAATAAAATCTGAAGTTCAGTGCTGATGATAAAGTATGTGTTATTGGGTATTCAGCCAGCTACTAGTTTCAGAGTCTATTGAGATTATGCAGGTGTCACATAGGCATGTTGTTAATGGTTACATTGGCAGTCTGATAATTGGCCTTGAAGGCAATGAAGTATTACGCAGTATTTTATTCATTCATGCACTCACTGTGTTTACTCATCCTTTGTTTCTTCTCACAGATGTGACCAAATCCTGAAGCAAACAATGGGACAATTGCAGATTTTCCTGCCTTAATACATGAATCTTATGACTAATGGCTTACTGTACACTGTAAGAGTGACGGTTTCAACTATTTCCCAAATGAGCCTGTGAGGGTGTGTCTGGCTTATTGTTACTACTACGGCATGCAGGATGGGCCAAACTCGCTCGGATTTATCGCGCAGCACCGCCACACCAGGCAGAGCGAAGTGGAAAGCAGGCGAGATCCGTATCCGCAGATTCAAGAAAGGAGAGAAGCGACGAGGGAGTGACCATATAAACAGGAATCCGATGAAAACTAAAGTCTTGTCTTGTCTGGGAAGGAGAAAGCGAGACTCCAGTCAAACAGAAGTGGATTTAGCGAGCGAAAACGGAGCCCGAGAGTCAGCGACGCGCCGCGATCACAGAGTAGGAAAGTTGCCGAGGGACGAGGTTGTGTCGACCGTTGGGGAGCACCGAGGAGCCACGGGTTGCTCTGATGCGCCGTCCGGCCTTGATGGCCACGCCGTGAACCGGGAGGCAACGGCCGGGTCGCCCGATGCGTCCGGTTTGGAGACTCGGCCCAGTGAATTCAGTTGTGCGGGCTGCGAGGAGCCGAAACCCGAGCGAGCGGACAATGTCTCTGATCCCCCGACGAGGGCCATGGAAGATCAGCCACTGGGGGGAAGCACTCAGGATTGCACTTTGTCTGAGACAAGGGTATTAACAGATAGTACTCAGAGTTCAGCCCTGCTGCTCACCTCTGACCTGGACGCTCAGCGGACTTTGTATAGCCTGCCCCGGCGGCCGCATCAGCCTTTGGCTAGTGGACTGTCCATTGCACACGAACAGGCGGCTGAAGCTAAAATGACAAAAAGTGACTGCAGCACCGTTTCATGGCCGGCCGGTGACCAAAACTGTTGCCCGGCTGAAACGGAGTCCCAAAAGGACTACAACCAGGCCCACCAGAGTCCATCAGGAGGCCAAAGTTTCCCAGGGACCATACCGAAACTCATAATAACCAGGGACCCCAGTCCGAGCCCCTCCCACGGTACATCAGACCCGCTGACTGGCCAAATGGAGCTCATGACCGGCTCATGTCTGGAACCTCACGCCGATGACGAGTCTCCCTGCTCGGATAGCGGCTGCGGAGGGTCCCCAGCCCTGATGCGCTCACCGAGGAAGCTGTCCAATTCCTCCTCCATCGGTCTGTCTTCTGCATCTTCCTTCGAGGAGTCTGAGGACGACTTCACGGGGAGCGACATAGAGTCCAGTCTGTCACCGGCACGGTCTCTATGCAGTCCGGACGATGGGACTAGGGTGAGTAGTTTCTTCAGGTCTTCTTAAAACAGCTAATCTGTTAAAACAGTTTGTACTTTCCAGCTATTAAAAGCACAGCTAGGCTCACGTGGTTTATTTCCATTCCATTTATTAAAAAGCACTGCTGGATTCTCACAAACACAACCTGTTTTTAATGCTCCCAGAATGAACCACATGCCATTCCAGACAAACATGTACATGACAAATGGTCTTTAGCTAGACAAACCACTGTATTCAAATTCGTGCACATGCAGGACACATGCAGGTCAACCTTGTGTAACTACTCATCAGGTACCTCTAAGAGTGTATTTGTGTGTCTTTATTCTTTTCAGACATTTACTCAGCTGCTTGCAAAAATACAGCTTGCACAATGACACACTGACACCAGTCACACTGTCAGGGTGCAGACGTTATTTTGGTCACACTGCTGTACATGTCATGGTTCAGTAAAAACACTGCTGATTTTGTCATGTCAGCCAGTAGGTTTGCTACACCCCATGTGGATCTCCAGATTACAAATAATCAGTATCATCACATATGGGTGGTTGAAAGCCTTACTGGTAGGACTTTGTCCATGCTAATGAATGATGATGATTAGACAAATTTAAATATGCTCTTTAGCTCCTTCTGTGGCATCAAACACTCATGATCACATGGCTTTGACGAGCTCAACCATGTGGCTCTTTATTCACTGAAGACATGTTTAAATGATTGGTCAACAGTTGCCCCTTTGTGACTATACTGCTCATGTGCAAACGTCACACTATCAGAGTAAACTAGAAGCTAAAAATATGTCCTCTAGACATGACAAAGTTTAAAATGTCCATGTAGGAAATGTCGACCCCTACCCCCACCACCCCCGAGTCAGGAGGCTTTGATGCTCTTTGGCTAGAAATGCTTGGAATGAGAAAACAGGATGTCACCACTGGAGATGGCCCTCTGGTAGCTTCAGTAAATCCTGAATGTCCAGGTCTTCTGTTCGCGTCATCAAGCATGCTTGAAACGATTCAGCTGTCTGCATCCTATACATCTTGCACTGCACCACAATTTGTAAACCATGAAGAGGTTGTGCCTATGTGTTAATAATCTAGCCCCAGTTATTTTTCTGTATAGGGCGAGTCCACCCTTGTCTGCTCTTTATTTTTCCAGAGGGAAAGGAAGAGGAAGACATGGCGAGTAAACAAACTTTACTCTTGCTGAGACAGCTAAACTAGGCCTGCTGTCTTCATGATCACTGTGAGGTGGAGGTAGTTGTCTAGCTGATGACTAATTGGTGGTATGTTGTTGTGAAGCTTAAAAACCAGCGTGTGTGCACATGTATATCAATGTGAGTGTGCTCAAGTCTACACAAATGACACATTAACTCAGTAGTTTGGAATTTTATTCTCTTTTTCCTTTTTATATATATGTAACTTTAGTTTTCCATATGTGTCACATATGAACCAATGACCCATTTCTAACAACCACATCAAACACAAAAAAAGACACAACAAAGCACATTGAAAATAAATGTTTCTCACACACATACACTCATTTTTTCTATTGATAAAATAGCTGGCATTCCACAAATTAGTGAATAGCTATAGCTGTACACAACATCTGTTTTTTTTTTTTACCCGATAAGATTTTAACATATTTAATTTTTTTTAGTGGTGATTGTTTAGTTCAGCTGGTCAGTGGCTGGTTATTGCTCTGTAAGGCAGGAAGTGAGTAACCTGTGAAGAGTTGCACTTGAGCTGTTGTAACAAACAGGATGACGGTAGCCTGTAGTCTCTGATAAGAGTGTGGGTTTTTTTTTTTTTTTTTAATGGGCAGGTTTTGTCCTCTTGTAACTAAGTGAAAGCACTATTGTTGATTGTGCAGTAATTAATAGAAAGAGGGTGTGTGCATCTTTGTTGTTGTTGTTGGCTTGAAAAATCCATGGCCACGCTGTCACCTTCCAGTCAAACCTGTTAGTTTTTGTACTCTCTATTAAGTGAACACATACTTGCTCACGCAGGCATTCTCAGAGAGACACACATGCAGCGATGCCGTCTTGCATTCAGAGTTGAGTGTGTGTCATGGAAAATTGGGCTGAAGGCAGAGCCGGTTGCTAGGTGACGTTTTTGCCATATATGGTACTTGTTTTTTTTTTTTTCTCCTTGTGGTGTTCTCACTTTTACACCGAGAGTATCTGATCTGTCCATGACATTTGTTTTTAGATGTACATTCCTACAAATATCTGCTCGACTAAGTTTGTTTTTTTTTTTTGTGTGTGTGTGTGTTTTGTTTTTTCACCTTCAATATGAGACACTTTTCCCCTCTCATTTGGCCTTGCACACCGAAGCTTAACATTTTCCCCTAAGACTCAATGGGACATACAGCGGAACAGAAAACAAGAGGAAAGTGAGAGTAAGCTAACAAAAGCGAGCACAGGCAGACAAAATACACTGAATCATAGAACACATAACCTTGATGATGGTTCTTGTTTGTGCTTGCTAATGCACACAAGCCACAATTGTAGACTTGTTTTCCATGCCACTCATTATACAAATTCCCACACATCACTCCTACAGCACTTAGACACAAAATCCATGATACAAAGTTATTAGGGAAAACAAAGAGAGATACAGTCCACACTACTTGTTTTCCATTAATATTATTTTAGATTTTTTTTTTTAGACACACTCTGGTATTTCTAGAGTGGGACAGTACAAATTAATATGACACTGACAGACAATTGCATGATTCACAACACATTAGAATGACATTCAGTGGTGGACTGTGTATTCTGTGTATATACCTTTTTTTTTTTTTTTTTAGAAATCTCAGGACTTCCTATTGTCAGTGTAAAATGGATTTGATATATTTGAGAGATTAAGCATTATTTTATGGATATAAAATAAAACGATTCTAAAGCTTGAGCCCAATAAACAATTTAAATCCCACCAGCTTAACTAAAAAATACTATGTCACAAAGCTGGAAACTTAGCTCATTAAAAGTTTACATGTGGAGATACACATTTTATTGAAATGCAATAGGGCGGCAACAATAGTTTCTTTTGTTTAAAAAAGAAAAATGATAATTATTGAATGACTAAGTAGCAGTGGAAAATTGCAAAAATGCTACCATACGTTTTCAGGGCCCAAGATAACATCATGTTGTGTCTTGTTTTGACAAACTACTTATGAAAAAAGGGAGAGAAGCAGCACATGTTTACATTGGGCTGTACCACCAAAGATCTGGTATCATCTTTTATATGATAATTGCCTACTTATCACAACTGTAAATCAATAATTTCCGGATTGCTGAAATGCTAATGCATAAAGCAGAACAGTACATACACTAGACCCACATGAATTTCCTCAGAAAAAAAAGTTATATGATATTCAGTACTCTCATTGACGTTGAAGATGGTCTTCACTGATGTGTTAAACCTTTGCATTCTTCTGTACGTTTGGCCCCCCACAGTTGAGTTAAACTGAAGATTTGAGTTAGGGGAAAGGGATGTGGTTTTAAATAAACTACTTTTGAGAAAAGAGCTCTGACAATAACCAAAACCACCCTCAGTGTATGCATATGTAGTCACTCCTTTAGCTCATGATAGTTGTCTGACGGGTTCTACTTTGCATCCACACAGCCCTAGGCTACATAGAGGTGAGGAATTTGTCATGTCGACAATGGGAGAGCACTAGGAGGCTTTGGGAAGGCTGTTGTCCCTACCCCCAAGCTATAAGTTGGTCATGAATCCAGCAGGAGATTGGCTTAGGACAGGCCCTGGGGGGGGGGGGATTAGAGCATATGAGGAAGAGGAGAAGAACAAACCTTATTAAATTGAACAGAGACAGTTGTAAGGGAAAGAATGTGATTGATTTATGGCAGGAGGTGAAAGTACAAAAGTCTAGTTGCGGCAGGTAGCTGGTAAAAAAAAAAGGACAGTTCTTAGGTCGGTAGGTAGGAGGATTTACTCGATGACAGAACATTGCAAGTTTTGAGAAAAAGCATTAAGAGAGGAAGGGAGGAGTAACAGAATGTTGAAACGGAGGAAAATTGTGAATTGGATAACAAAAAGAAGTTGCAGACAAGGAGACGAGGTCAGTGTGGGAAATAAGAGAGAGCTTATGAGAGGAGGATTATTTACCAGGCAACTCAGGTCTCCGTTTACAGCAAGGGTTTACAAACTGACTCAGGCTAAATAACAGAGCATTAGCCAGGAGCTAACCATACGCTTAAAGAAGGTAGATGATTGTGAAAGATCTAAGGCCAACAGGGAAATACACATCCCTGGTGGTGCTAGTCTGGGGAGAACCTGTGCTGATGGTGCAGAGTCTTTTGTGCTACTTGCGTTCTCGCTTAGTCTCCGGAGCTGTGTGTGCCTGTGTCAGCGCCTGCCTCCTCCTCCACTATTGCTCTGGCTGCCAGGTAAGAAATGGAAATTGGCACATCTATCCAGAGCAGCAGCACAAATTTAGATTTAATCGGCTTAACTCAGACTGTCAAATATAGTCAGTAATGTCATGCTTCTTCAAAAGTATCTATGGCAGATTATACCAAATGCTGCTTATAGATTTAATTATGCAAATAAAATGTGATAGATATTGCAATATCTGGTTGCTGGTACAGTACATTGTGGTTGTCTGACACACAGTCTGCAATTAGTCATTTTTAGATGTGATGATCCCCCCACCTGGGTTAAGGAGCCTCTTTCAGGCTGGATTAATTTATGCAATCTGCTAGTTAGGAGGGAGGTTTATTACTGCCAGTTCACTGGGTACACCTACTGTAGCTAAAATTATGCTTTACAGTCTGAGATTCTTCTAATATTTTACACATTTTACATCAATAAAAGTGCATTAAACATTAACTTCTCAACAAACACACTCTGCATTTAAAATAACCATAACATTTTATTGGTCGTTATGAATGGAGGATATATTGCACGAGGTTGGATTTAAAAGCTACAGTTTCACCTGGGTTTATCTAATATACTGGCAGTGGAGTGAATGAGTTGACTTGCTCCCACAAAATATTATGTGTAAGGGGTCTTATTCTTATAAAACGAGACTGTTAATGCAGGCGCTGGTAGTCTGTTTACCTTGTACCAGTATTGTTATTGTTGTCATGTGAACAACAGAGGGAAGCTTCATGACTAACACCAGACACATACTCTGAAGTCTAGGAAGGCCAGCAAATTCATGTGGATATCAAAGCTTTGGAGAATGAAGAGGATGCTTAGAAAACATAAATAATGAAACAAAGATTTGTGTTATGCATGTGATGGTTATATAAAAGAGAATGCGGAGCTTGTGAAGGTTGGGCTATGCGCAGTGTGTGGGATGGAGACAGGATGAGATGGCAGTACTTTCAGTTTAAACTGAAAAAAAAAATGTTTACAACATTGGTTCTAGCTGCAACTGGTAATGTGTAGAGGGTTTTTTTTTTTTTTTTTACCCCCCAGAGTAAACCTATTAAGGTATATTCTCGTGGCAGTTGGGGCCCTGATGGTTTAGAGAGAAGAGAAGTGAAAGAAGAGAGGCTGGAGATTGTGTCTGCTTCACCTTCCTCTCTTTTTCCACTCTCCTATCTTGCAGGACTTGGTTTTTTTTTTTTTTTTTTTTTTTTTTTAACCAAGGTCTACATCATGTGACTAGAGATACCGCTAATAGTAACCAAATTAAAAACTAAACCATAAAAAAAGAGATCATTATAATCTAATGGGTAAACAGGGTTTTTGTTTTGTAGACAACCAGATGCTTAATTTCAGCAGAATCTTATAACAGGTCTGTCAAATTATTATAACTACACTGTAGTTCCGCTGCAAAACTCAAACATATTCAGCACCAAATGCTCACTGGAGGATCAGGACTCCAGTGAGTCAGTGGAAGTTAGCAGTCACGAACAACACTCCCCCCATCTAGTACGCCAACATTTCAAAGTACTACTGAAATTATCCACTGTAGTGACAGTTTGTGACAGAAGGAGAAAATGATAAACTACAGAAAAAACTGAAATATGCTGTAATCTTCCAGTAGAAAAATAATTTTGGCAGTGTTGCAAATTGTTGTTTCTGGCAACTTGCAGATAAATTTACAAGCCTACAGATGCAAACTGCTTTAATAAGTCAATGGTCAATGAGGTCATGTTGGGGTTGAGCTGCTGATGTAAGTGAAGGTTCAGGTTACAAGTATTGACCAGCTGTTTAACTAAGCACAAATGTGGCCAAACACAGCTGTTGAATGCAGTCAGAAAACTTTGTCTACTTGAAAGGTTTAACTTGTGTGGGATTAATGATGAAGAAAACACTTGCACTCACTATGCATTCAACACATTACGTGTAAGGTGTTGGGGGAATATTTAAAGCTTTGTGTAATTTAGCTGCCAAAAATATTAAAAACACCCTCAATGTTGATTTCTAATGGGTAAATAATTTCTTTGTAAGACAAACCATCCTTTAACAGATGAGTGTTTTCCATGGGGGAGATAACTATTGTGTGCGTCACTACTAACATGGGAAATGCAAACCCTTGTAGTCACTTATGATATACTGTTTACTGTTCTTTCTGTCTTCAACAGTGAAAGCCCCTCAATACGTCTCAGTACCGTTAATATTCCAGACTAAATGACCGACAGGACATTGTTTGTCGTAGTCGTTTTTTTTCTGTCTTTTTTTTTTTTTTTTTTTTAAGTTTTTGACTTTATCCCTCAAAAGCTTTTGAGTTACAAAACAGCATTCTCATTAAAACTCTAAGCCTGTTCTAAGATGAATTCAGACCTGCTGTTTGTGCATCATGACGGTTTAATTGTGACACAGTTTCAACAGCGCAGCTGTGGAAAGAATGCATGTGAAGAGAGCAGAGATAGGCTGATATGTAAACACGGCAGAGATAGTCCGGGAAGGGAGAAGCGTCGCCATTCACAGTTGGCTATTTAGTTGGAGAAGGATTAATTTTATGATTATTGCCCCTTATCCCCACACTTTATTACTCCCATTAACTTGTTTTGTCTAGGTCACTCCCTTAAATTGGTCATTCTCTGCTTTTGTTTAACTAGTTTCTTTGTTAAACATTTATTTGCATATGGTAAACATAAAAACATTACAGCAACGATTAGAAAGAGTGCAAATTTTGAATGGGCCAAGCCAAATATTAAATGACAGTGTTTGCGTTTGAGTAATTTCTGTTGCAACACACAAACATTCGCATCCTAAACTGGGTGTAAATTTGTGTTTTCCTGCAAGTACAAGCCCACATGTTCTAATCAATCAATGCCATGTTCCCCTCAGATTGCTTGCGTCAAAAGCCCCTGTTGCATAGTGTCCTTGCCCTAGTGTTTCCCAACACAGATAACCATTGTACACACACACTTGGACAGTAAAGTTCTGCTTTACAACACCACTGTGATGTCTATGGTAAATGTTTTATCAGCAGGCTTTGTCACGTAGGTTGTGCATCTGACCTTGTTTAAATGGGGAGGATCTGTCCAATGTCTACTGAAGTGTGTGTGTGTGTGTGTGTGTGTGTGTGTGTGTGTCAGGGGGGTGGTCTGTGGACAGTACGGGGTGTGTTTTCCTAAAATGAATGATAATTTTGCTTGACCACAAAAGAAACCCCCATGCTGGTTAGTTAATTTTTCAGATTTGCCATACAACACACATTTTGCAACACAATGACGTTCTTTAGTTTTGATGTATTTTTATTTATTTACTTTCAGAATAAGTCCTGGCAGAAGTTGAAGACCATGGTTCACTGGTCCCCTTTCGTAGTGTCATTCAAGAAACGTTATCCTTGGGTGCAGCTAGCTGGTCATGCAGGTATCCATTTATTTATTTACCCCATTTGTCTGTGCATAACTTGCATAGAAGTATATTTTATCTTTTATTATCCAAACAAATTGTTTTAGAGAATGATGCTCATTTAGATTCTGATTGCAACCACTGTTTTCTGTATGTTAAATTAAGCATTACAGCTAGCAAACAGTATCCTGGTAAATGGAAACACTAAAGGTTAGCCTGGCTTTGTCCAAAAGTAACAAAATCCACCAACCAGCATCTACTGAAGTTCCTTAACATGCTATATCTTATTAGATAAATCTACACAAACTGAAATGCAACAGGTTGTGGTTTCTAGCTCTAGCTTCATACTTCGATAATCACTTAGATACTCTAGAGGTGATCTTCTCTTCTCTAACTTTCAGCAAAAATGTAAGCTCTCACATTTTCATTCTACCTTTCTCTTAGGTAATTTCCAGGCAGGCGAGTATGGACGCTTGCTTAAGCGATTCTGCGAGTGTGAACAGCAGTGCCTAGAGAAACTGATGAAGGACACGTTGCAACCCTATGTGCCTGGTTATTACGGTGTCGTACAGAGAGATGATCAGGATTACAACCTGATGGAAGACCTGCTGGCTGACTTTGACTCGCCCTCCATCATGGACTGCAAAATGGGGAGCAGGTAAGGTTCAGCTTTGGGTGAAAAAGTGTAACTGTTTGTAGGTTTAAAAAAAAAAAATAAAAAATGACACCACACTTGATCCTTGAAATGAGCCTTTTTATACAAGATCCTGCCTTTGTTTTACAAAGTTATTCTACATCCATATTCCTCTGTCCATGTTGTCCACACCTCCCAATCCAGGACTTCCCCCAGATCTGTGCTTTGTTTATCTTTTTTCCTTTACTTTTTGTTCTTTTCAGCAAAAACGGCTCTATTTATAAAGTACTAGTCGAATCATATTTTTGTTGGCAGAAGAACTCGTAAGAATTTCCATTCTTGCAGGATTTGCTGTGCGTTAATGAGTTCATGAGAATTTTACTGTCCAGCAAATTCATACTAAAAGCAAATGATTCTGATTCACACCAAATAAGGCAATGAAACAATAGGAAAATAAACAGAAACTTAATTAAAAAGGATTAAATGTTACTTTTCAGAACATACTTGGAGGAGGAGCTGATAAAAGCCAGAGAGCGTCCACGTTTGCGGAAGGACATGTATGAGAAGATGGTCGCAGTGGACCCCAGTGCCCCTACAGAGGAGGAGAGGGCTCAGCAGGGCGTGCTCAAACCCAGATACATGCAGTGGAGGGAGACACTAAGCTCCACAGCCACTCTGGGCTTCCGCATTGAAGGCATTAAGGTTAGAGGTCATCCTGCATATTCCACACTGTGAACATGCTGTGGTAGCTGGTGTTACTGAGGACAACAAATAGTTTGTACAAACCAGCCAATAAGACCAAATATTTACTTGTGTAGTCCCAGCATAGACCACACACACCGGAGTGGAAATTTTTGAAAGTTTTTAGCAGGATTTGCAGCTACAAAAGGGATTGTTTGTTCTTTCAAAAGTAAATAAACGGCTGGTCAGATTTGAATGGCTTTCATACATGAATGGAAATTTATGATAACACATTGAGCATTTAAAACAGCCTGCTGTGGATTAACTTTCAGTCAAGCATGAAATATATTTATTATAATACAGAAAGCCACAACATTTACTGGTAGTATTGCACCAAAAGCTCAACTAAAACTGAAGCTAGCCTAAAAAAGGAGGAATTAAATTAAAAACTAAATTATTAGCTTAATGCAGGTAAACATAATACTATAGGGCAAGAGAGCTAAACGTTTAGTAATGTAAAGTAAAGTTTTTATTTGTTTTTAATAATTCCTTACCTACCTTTTCTTTTACAGAAAGCTGATGGAACCTGTAACACCAATTTTAAGAAGACGAGGCACAGAGAGCAAGTGATGCAGGCCCTCGAGGACTTTGTTGATGGCAACACTGAGATTCTGGTATGCTCCTTTTTTGTTATTTTTTTTTTTTTGTATAAATGGAAAAAGAATAGCTGTGGGATTTAGGGAAAGTGAAGTTTTAATTTTGTTTTTTGTACAAACCTTGATAATTTCGAAGTGAATTTTCCCTGCAATACCTCGCCCAAATAATTAGATGTTTGATTTTAAAGCCGTAACATTTCCTAACATTGTCTCAAAAACCATTAATCAGTATTTATTGTGGGTTTTTGTCAGTGACTTTAGCATTTAGTTGTGTGAAGGTTTGACTACAAATTTACAGTGTCTTGTTATCCCACATGGCCCTGCTGTGTACACCAAATATATTTGCATTTCTCATTCCTTCATGGTAGCAGGATATGCTTCAAGGAAAAACAGAAAGCTATAGGTTCACAGTCTGCTACACATTATTTTCAACCTCAATTTTTTTGTTTCATTTTCCCCAGAAACTCTACCTGCAACGGTTGGAGGAACTCCGCTCAGCCCTTGAGCAGTCACAGTTCTTCAGGACACACGAGGTGAAATGCACTGACACACACTCAACCCAACAAACCTGCTGGCCAAGTTAAAGACACAACCATCTAAACTTGTCTTTGATCTTACCGGTTTCTCCATCACAGGTGGTGGGAAGCTCTCTGCTGTTTGTGCACGATGCCTCTGGGAAGGCCAGAGTGTGGATGATTGACTTCGGGAAGACAGTTCCCCTACTGGAACCTCACACCCTGGACCACAGAAGCCCCTGGGTGGAGGGCAACAGGGAAGATGGCTACCTCTGGGGACTGGACAACCTCATTGACATCCTCGGTAGCATGATCCCACAGACACCTTGAGAGGGACACTTGGAAAATGATTCGTCCAGTCTAGATGATGGGAACAGATACAAGACTGAGAGAATGTGAAGAAAAAAAAAAGAAACACAAACTAAAAGTGAACCAACATTTTTTTTCAAGACTCTCTTTATGATCCGAGTGTCTTTATCCACACTTTCCTGTGTGAGAGAATGAGTGCAAGGTTTCTGTAGACAGGGAAAGATTCTAAAGTCTGATATAACCCATTATGCTCTATTTACGGAACTTGGAGCAAGCTGAACTGCAATCAGTTGATGGTAATGGTTGTATTAAGAGAAAAAAGGGGGGAAATTGCAGAATTGTAACTTTTGTCTATGAGATTATGGCCGCAGACTTCTTACTCATGGATGTCTGTCACCTCTTCCTGCATTGAGACATGGTTAACATAACTCATCTGTCTCTTCACCACCTCCCTCTGTCGGCCAGAGTTGCACATAGCACTCACATGAACTGTTGGTTAAGGACTTTATGCTTCCTTCAAGGAGAATTGTGGGAATTGGAGGTTTATTTTGTTATGGACCACTTTTAATGTTATACAGTATACAGCAACACTAAAACACTGGTTGAACTTTGTTTTGACTAACTCAGCATGTAAATACTAATTATTTAAAAAAAAAAACTTTTTGGCCTTTGTATAACCTCCTTACCTTGTATGTACAATTTCTGTGCCTAGTATTTTTAAAGAGACTGATCATTCCAGTTCATTCCAGTGCAGTGTACTCCTGCTCTTCCTATTCCAAAGAGTTCACCCAAGTATGGACTGAGTTAGATGTAATCCCAAAGTTTAAGCCCCAGTAAAAAGTGTCTTAATTAGATTTTTGCATGGAAATGCAGTGAAAGTTATTTTTTTTTCCTTTTACTGTACAGTGAGCAGCTTAGCAGCTATGTTTTATTTTATTTTTTTGGTATTTGTTGCACTATGGATCCTCACATAGCCATTGAACAAACCAAGCGATATCTGCATCTTCATGGAAACCAGCAGTTACAGCACTGTGTTTACGGATGCAGACCTTTATGAAAAGTCTAATTTGGTGTTTTCACTCATTTCTGTCTAATCAGTGTTTCTTTAGATTTGCAGGGAGTTTTACAGTACAGCTGTGGTATTTAGAGTAAAATGAAAATGGAGTTACCTAGTTAATACGTCTCTCTTAGGCTTTGTGAGATTTCAGTTATGCATGAACTTAGATGTGATCTTGAAACTGGAAAATATGAATGTATCTTATTATTCAAACTATGACTAATAATTTCATACAAGAATGTCACTTTTAGATATAGTGACATTGCTGTCATTTTGCTACACTAAATTAAAAGGTTTGTGGGTTTGAATTTTTGTATGCAAGACTGAGAGTTTACAACAAAAACTTTGATATATTTTGATATTAAGGCTTGTGTTAGGGTGAGTTAATGTTGCTTGTTGACTGGAATGCAGCAGGACAGTTAACATAGCAGGAGTTTTTTTTGTTTGTTTGTCTGTTTTTTCTTTTGACAGTACCATGCAGAACTCTGTGTGTAGGCGTTTCCTTGAGCAAGCAATTTTTCTACAGGATTCCTGCAAATGTCTGACTCATTGATATTGGTATTTAAATTCAGGAATGACGTGTTTACATCTGTGAAAAGTAAACCTGCAGGGAAGAGGAATATTTTGGTGTTTCTAAAGTATTCTAGGTCTTTGCCCACAACTCTTTAATATCTGTAAGATGGTAAACTATCAGGTTTTCAAACTGGGTGCTGCTTTCTAAGTGAGAAAATTGGATTTTGTATTTTTAATCAGCATATTTTAGAAACACAAAAGAGACTGAAAATGGTTAGTGAATCCCTGCTTTGTCAAGAAGGATTGCAATAAATTGGATATAAGAGTTTCAGAGTTTGCTTTGTTCTCACTGAGTCTTATTTCACATGAAACACAGTTCATAAATCTCAAACCTTTTTATTGATTTCATTTATTTTATTGAAGATCTTAAACCATTTATATTTAAGCAGTGACTCAAGATAACAAGAAACACTAAGTGCTGATAAAAATTCAACATGCTGTTCACCTACAAGACATAATCAATTCTCCATAGAAACAGCAGACTGTGTCGGACTGTTCCAGGGGAGTGTGACAGATGAAATCTTTAAAATCATATTTATGCTTAGATACACGTTTATTGTGACAGTATGTCGTAGAAATTCAAGAGAGAAAATCCCATCAATTTAATAGTACCATTTAGGGTGTTAATGACACTATAGAGGTTGGTGCCATGCTGTATAAATTAGTATTCTTGATGACAAACTCATTCTTTCATACTTTTTTGCCATGGAGATCATGAAGGGAATATAGGTGATCATAGTGCCTCTTGTTATATTCATTTTCCAATTTTTCAAAGGCTGTTTGTAAGGGATATTAACAGGATATCTTGAGGGCAGAAACTTATAATTAATCATATACAAATACTGCATCTATCATTGAAGCCACACTTATTGCTGCTTCGTTATCCTTGAGTGGAGCAACACAGCCTGTCCAGCCAGTCCAGCCTCCACTCCTCCATGTGGAACTACGTACTGGGTCCCATCATTAGCTCTTTGAGGGTCCATTGTTTTCAGTTGCTTGTTGCTTTGAGTTATGCTATCCAAACTCCACAGCTGGTAACGCAGGCTTTTACCTTGCTTAGCTAGAATGTACACTTCTCTGAGGCCTTTGCTGGTGGCGGGGCAGGGAGAACCGGTGTCAAGTGGCAGGTAAAGCCAGTCCAGAGTGAGATCACGCTGAGTGTGCTCTTCACTCACACTCCCTTTGTCTAAACCCAGGAGAATACCTGGAAAGAAGAGATGCTGTGATTGTTTAGCTTGTTTATCTTTTTAAGTTTAATAAACTGATTGGAAATGTGAACCCTGCAGCATCAACTCTCTTTCAAAGTCACAATATAAACCAATTTAATGACACAGAGTGATCCTGATCTTATTCAAAAACTGCTTTTTACAATAAGCCCTGCTTTTCTGAACCACCAATATGATGAACCTTCCATGTGGTGAACAAGCTTTGTAATCTTACCTGAAGCGACTGCCCAGTGGGCCTTGTGGCCATTACGCTGGCATGGCTCATGGTTGTAGTCCTCATCATATCTGAACACACTGTCAGGGATTCTGTCCCATAATAATTCTTTTATAACATCTAACATGGTCCAATCTATTCATACAGATCTTTTTCGGGGGAATAATTGAAATACAATGTCTTAATCAAAATGCATACAGTGCATGGCAGAGCTTTCTGGTGAATAAACTCTGTAGTATTGATACAATATCTGATTTATGTACTGCAGTTTCTTGGTAATTATCGGCTGACACACAAATCAACACAGTCTGAAATATACAAACCTGGCCAATGTATAGGTCTTGCTCCAACATGCAGCAGTAAAACAAAATAAAGAACCCACAATTACCCGATGTTTTTTTGTTTGTTTGGATACGGAATGAGAACAGGTTCTCTCCCCCACAGGTGGGCGATGATGGCTGCAGCATTGTTACTGTTTAAACCTCCTGACAGTAGTTCTGCCTTACAGCCACAAATCTCTTCTGCCAGCTGGGCCATGTTTTTAGCTGAGAAAAAGAAAACACCTAATGACACACCCTGAAGAAACCAACTACAGTTTAATTGCTAGTAAAAAATAAAGCGCAAATTAGTTATATAACTTCCACATTTTTTCAATTACATCTGTTCCTCTGAGCCAAGCCTCATATTTGCACTTCTGCCTACACCCATGATATCAAGGTATTTATTTTGCCTTTGGGTGGATCCAATGCTTTGCCATACTATCCCAGAACCACCACTTCCTGTAAATACACACCTTTAGAGTAACCCTCTAAGGCAGAAACAAGCCCCTGCTCTTTTTCCCCCACTATGTTTTTTTTAAATAAATTGGACCAATGCAAACTTTTTGTTACCTGAAAACATTTCACCCTGTGCTGTGTATCCCCTGTTCAGAGCTGTCTGAAGCACAGTTTCCATGTCAATACTAAGTTGTGGCTGTCGAAGGTGAGCAGCCATCCACAATGCCACCAGACCACACCTGAAAGGTAAATGAAAAGCATGCTCACAGTCACACCCTCGCAAATATGTTTAATGACTTCAACATAATAGCATTCAGGTCAAACTATAACAACAGTTAGTCATACTGTACACAAAATGCTTGCTTGTTTTACTTGTGTTATATAAGTGCTTATTCAGTCATATCAACCAATGTATTACTGACTTACTGTGGACCATCTTGGATTAAGGAAGGCACATATGTGTTCACCAGTATCCACTGCAAGTCCTTCCTTAAACTGAAGCACACAACTTGACATAAATACACACTAATAATGTTATTTTTGTTCACATCTACCATCATTTTGTATCCAATAGCCTTAAAAAATATAGTTTTAGTGATAATTGTAATGAATATACATTTGTTTTTGTTTGACTCTGAGTAAGAGTTGTGTCATCGCTGTGTAGGCTGTAGTTAGTGTTGGTTTTCCTTCATTTGTGTTGCCTAAAATCTGTCATAAATATATAAGCAATCGAAGTGAACAAAATATTAGATAATGACAAATAATGGCAATTTCCAACATCACAAATGGGCTCAAGAGTTGTACAGCAAAGCTTAGAACTTTATAAAGTTGGGATTCATTGCTTGATATTTGGATTGTATAATAAGGGTGTGTCTAATATTCAGGACACTGTTAATAAAATATGCCTTTACTAATTCCGAGTTGACATAATGTGATCCTGTTAATTCTCCTCATTAGTTGCTTGAATGCAGTTTGAGGAATGATTTGTTAATCCTGGATAAAATTATCTATGAATTATCATACAATGTGTGCCCTATTATTTTTGAAACAAAGTGAGTGGAGGGTTTAAACCGTTTTTAAGGTTTTTTTTAATCTGCTCAACTGAATCAAGACGTGATCTACATGTAAATGACGTGATACTGACTTGATCTACATGTAAATGAGGTGGGTGTGGTGGGAACTGTCCCAACATGCAGTGAGGCAACAGATTCAAACACACATGTTTTGTTGCTACAAGTGTCATGTACGTTCAATATTACTCCACAATGCTTACACATTTTCATCACTGTTAACGGGGATGTGGAAAGACTACAAGTGGTGATGGTGCATGAGTTGTGTTCCTCTCCCCATGCCAGTAATAATCATAATCCAAATAAATCATTTGTTACACCAAGCCTTTAAGCGCAAAAACCGAGTTCTATAGTTTATCCTAGAACTCAATTGTAGTTAATCATAGTTTTTATGCACAAATAACAATGTACATTCTAAAATAAAATTAAATGCCTCTATGCATTGGCATTCAAAAAATTGTAATTGAATTTATCTCAAAATCTAGACTGGATATTTTTACTGTTTAAACTTTTGTTTTGGAGTATTGGAGTATTTAAATTGTGAAAATTACAGCACTGATTGGGGATTTCTGACTAGAAGATGGATGTTGTCATCTTTTGGCTTTTGGCTTTAGGCTTAAGGAATACTTACAGAATTTACCAGACAAGCACATGACTATCCATGGTCAAAATCAACAGATACTAAGTTAAATGTTAAAAAAAATAGAAGGCCTAACCTTGATACATATTGTAAATCTCACCTGCTCTCCCTCTGACTGAGCAGTAAGCGGGCCTCTGTGTAGTTGCCCTCTACAGGACTTCTACTACTGTTTATAGTCTGATACAGCTTTTTCTTGGGTGCCGAGACTGGAGGAGACAGTAGACCCAGAACAGGTGGAGGAGGAGGAGGAGGTGGAGGTGGAGGTGGTGGAGGAGGAACAGCTGGTGAAAGGGGGCACTCCCCTGACATTGTCTGTTGTTCCTTTTGAATTTACTCTGTCAGAAGTGGTCATCTGGGTTAGCAGTTTGTGCAGGTTTGCAAAGGGCCAAGTTACAGCAGCACTGTATGAATTCCAGTACACTCTATTAATACTGTAAAGATCCAAACAACCCACATGTCCACTCTCATACCTTTTCAAACTCGTAGCTCTGTTGCCTGTAAGTAAGGTTATCTGAAGTTATCTGAACCCACCCGGTGCTGAGCGGAAAATGAAATATGTCTCCTGTTATAGGTTATTGCTCACAATAAGTTATTATTAGTACACTTTGCCAACAACGTCGGTGTATCCATATAAAGCAGTATCATGCTCAGCTTCTTCCTTCCTACGGATGTCACGACAACTGTCAAGAGTCATATACCGCCATCTGCTGCACTTACTCACTTCTTTGAAAAACGAACTACATTTTTGTTAGGTACACCAGTAAAGCACATCTGGGTTACGTCCTCATTGTGTTCCCGGCAACCTGCAAATAGGCAAAAAAGAAAAGGTGAAACAGCGCTAAAGAAATCTTGACAGATACGAGTGTTACTGTTTTTTTGTGTTTCTGCGTAACCCAATAGCTGTCCGGCTCTGCATTTGTTGCGTCATTTTTGTACTATCGGTGTCAAATACTGCAATTTAATCATGTTTGGTGACTGTTTTACTTTTATTTACCACATATTTGTTTTCTGAGCTATCCAAATCCACAAATGTATGTCGGAAGCATGAATTATCATATGGTAGGAACTTTTCGATTGGTGGTCACAATAAAGGAGTGTAACACCGGAAATTGCATATCCACTGCTTCTTAACGCGAGAATAGTGACCGGGAATTATTGGAGAACGCCGGGGTTTTCGTTTATTGTTTAAATCGAACTGATCTATTTAATCAGTTTGCAGATTCAGACCTTGTGCAAACCATTTGCAGAGTTAGGTAAAACCGTGTGAATCTTTGTTTCTAATGAGCAACGTTAGACGCAAACGATCAAATTCAGTGTGCCAAACATTGTTAGCTATAGCTAGTAGTTAGCTTCGAGCTAACGTCCTCCCCACGAGCTGGGAGGTGTTTGCTATGGTTAGCTAGCGTGTTAACAGTTCAGCGCCTAACATGAATCAAGAATTCTGTTTCTTAATGGTATGTAATAAATAATTTATTCTGTTTTTTGTTTCTTTCCAGGTTAAAATATGGCCACAACGGAAGTAAGGCTTAACCATACAATTTATATCAACAACTTGAATGAGAAAATCAAGAAGGATGGTAAGTCGATCATTTCTAGTCTTATGTTTGTAGCTTCAGGTAAATAACTTTATGAATCGAGAACATCTTGTCTCATACTTTTTTGTTGTTGTCTTAATGTAGAGTTGAAAAAGTCGCTGTATGCCATTTTCTCACAATTCGGCCAGATTTTGGATATCTTGGTTGCACAAAACCTCAAGATGAAAGGTCAGGCCTTTGTTATCTTCAAAGAGATAAACAGCGCATCCAATGCTTTAAGATCCATGCAGGGGTTTCCTTTCTACGACAAACCCATGGTAGGTCACCAAGTTAACACGAATACAAGATTCGTGACAGCAGGTACAAGACGAAAGATGTTTTCGTGGGTTGCCAAACTGTAAATGCTCTATCAGATCTCTTTTTATTGCTCAATCAATCTATTGCCTCTTGTCTAATTACAGGGCATGTTTCAATATAATATTAAAATTTGGAATAGTATATAGTTGGAATTGGTGTTAAGTGTGATAAGTTATAAAATAATTGTGATTTGTTTTGGTTTTAGATGATTTACATGATTTAGTCCGTGGAACCGTAGATTCTGAAATGCATGTGCTCTCAAATTCTGTGTCTCTTCCTACAGCGTATCCAGTATGCCAAGCAGGATTCAGACATCATAGCTAAAATGAAAGGGACTTATGTAGAGCGTGATCGTAAAAAAGAGAAAAAGAAGATCAAAGGGCCTGATGCAGCAGGAACCAAGAAAGGGGTCCCAGGAGCTGGTGCAACCATGGTTGCTGGGGTACCTGCTGCCATGCCTGTGAGTGAACTAAATGTCTTTTCTAACCTACCTTGTTTATCCCTTTTGTTGATGTCTACCAACAAGAACACTTCATTCAGAAATAAGTTTGTAGACACCTCTGCAAATCAAATTGAACATTTCACTCACATATGTGACTGAAAGTTTCAGCCTGCTGATTTTAACTATTGACTCAGTGTCAGTAACTCAACTAGATGCATTTGATTGCCATTTGAGGAGAGCAGCATGTGAGATTGGCAGACGTGAAATTTAGTGCACGCTGGATTCTCCTCTCTGTCTGGTCTCTGTGACTGAGGGCGGAGCTGAACTTGCTTAAGTAAAAGCTAGCTGTATGTAGGCTACTGTAAAGTAACCACTTAGCTCAATTTCCTAAAAACTTAAAGCTCTGGGGGACTTTCTGCCTGGGACCCGCCCAGACTCCCAAACTCACCCCTCCCTCTGTCACGAGTTTTTTTTTTTGTGTGTGTGTGTGTGTGTGTGTGTGTTTTAACAAAAAGTAGATTGTTTCTACTTGTCTCCTTTATTCTCCATGCTATGCTGACAGAGTGGACAGAAAACAATTCACTAACATTCTAATCTGATGAAATGCAGATAGAGGAATTGGTGGTTCCAAAATCACAACCTCTGTTTTACTCCTAGGGAATGCCTCCAATGAGCCAGGCTCCACGCATGATGCACTTGCCAGGCCAGCCACCATACATGCCCCCTCCAGGCATGATCCCTCCTCCAGGCATGGCACCTGGTCAGATGCCCCCTGGTGCCATCCCACCTGGTCAGATGATGCCTGGACAAATGCCTCAGCAGGTAGTTGTCTCACCCCTTCATTTAGTGTTTTTTACCCCTAGTAAAAACAGTGCTTTAATCTTATCTTTGGTTCTTTTCTGACCCCCTACTCTATTTAATCCTAACAGGTTGCAGAGAATCCTCCCAATCACATCCTCTTCCTTACCAACCTCCCAGAAGAGACGAACGAGCTTATGCTCTCCATGCTCTTCAACCAGTCAGTATCAACTCGTTTTTTTCATGTACTCAAATTTGTATGTGGCTTTTGTTGACTGTGTTGTTGCGCATTCAGGTTCCCAGGATTCAAAGAGGTACGTCTGGTCCCTGGTCGCCACGACATCGCCTTTGTGGAGTTTGAGAATGAAGTTCAGGCTGGTGCTGCACGAGATGCACTACAGGGCTTTAAGATCACACAAACGAATGCCATGAAGATCTCCTTTGCTAAAAAATAATACCTCCTTCAGAATTAGTATTTTTCTTACATGCACACATGGAAATCTTTTTTTCTTGTTTTTTAATATTAACCCAAACTGAGAAAAGTTGTTAGTTTGGCAGACCAGTGCAGCACAGGTAGGGCCTATGTAGTTCTTTCTTCCGGCATTTCATGTAAGTATACCCATTATGTTTCACACAAAAATAAAGGCATTGCACTGCCATACATTTTTACCAATTTATTTTATTTTTTGGCTTTTATACTCCATGAGCAAATTGATGTATGTTATAAAGCATTGCACCCAGAGTCTGGTTTACCAGACATTGTACCTGGAGCTTTTTTGTTTTTATAATTAAAATGTTCCTTTGTCACAGTGCTCTGCCTCACTTCTTCATTTTTATGTCATAGAGTTCTTTTTACTCTAGACGACGGTCTAAATCTGCTGTCTTCTACTCTTGAACTTGAGATGTCATTTATAGAAATGGGTAAAGGGACTGGTGAAAGGGGAACCGTCAAGAAGTAAATCAATTTTTAAGCAATATGGTAGAGGGTGTAGAACTGACACTTGGGACTTTAAATGTTATGACTATGACAGGGAAGGATAGAGAGTTGGTTGACATGATGCAGAGAAGGAAGATGGCTATACTGTGTGTCCAGGTGGAAAGGTAGCAATACTAGAAGCTTAGCAGCAGGGTTCAAGTTTTTTTACCAGCTAGGAAAAGAAATGGAGTAGGAGTAATCCTGAAAGAGGAGATTGTGAGGAATGTTCTAGTGAAAAGAGCATCAGACAGGTTGATGAATCTGAAGCTGGAAATTAAAGGCGTAATGTTCAATGTGTTTGTGATTATGCCCCACAGGTAGGATGTGAGTTAGAAGAGAAAGAGAAATTCTGGAGTGAGTTAGATGAAGTAATGCAGAGCATCCCCAGAGGTGAGAGAGTGGTGATTGGTGCAGATTTCAATGGACATGTAGGTGAAGGGAACAGAGGTGACGAGAATGTGATAGGTAGGTTTAGTCTTCAGGACAGCAACACAGAAGGAAAGATGGTTGTAGACTTTGCAAAGAGGATGGAAATGGCTGTAGCGAACACTTCCTCCAAAAGAGGCAGGAAAATAGGGTGACATATAAGAGCGGAGGTAGAAGCACTCAGGTGGACTACATCTTGTGTAGATATAATCTGAAAGAGATCAGTGACTGTAAAGTATTGGTAGGGGAAAGTTTAGCCAGACAACACAGGATAGTCGTGTTTAAAATGACTCTGATGGCGAGGAAGGTGAGAGCAGAGGACAAAGCGGTGGAAGTTGCAAAAGGAAAAATGTTGTGTAGTTTTCAGGGAGGAGCTGAGACAGAGACTCTGGGTGGTCAGGATTTTCTTCCAGATGACAGGTATGAGGGTCCTCGATGTGTCATTGGGAAAGTTGACAAGGAGAATTGGTGGTGGAACGCAAAGTTCGGGAGTGTATGCAGAGAACGAGGTTGGTTAAGAAGAAGTGGGACACTTAGAGGATTGAAGAGAGTAGACAGGAGTACAGGGAGATGCAGCGTAAGGTGAAAATAGAAGGAGGAAGAGGTGGATTTGTACAGGTTGGGGAGTCAGAGAGATGGGAAGGATGCAGCAGGTTAGGGTGATTAAAGATAAGTATACAAATGTATTGACAGGTGGCATGAGTGTGATGGGAAGATGGAAGGAGCACTTTGAAGATTTGATGAATGAGGAAAATGAAAGGGAACGAAGAGTAGAAGAGGTGACTGGTTTGGAGCAGCAATATGGTTTCATGCCTAGAAAGTATACCACAGATGCAGTATAGTAGATTTAGAGAAAGCGTATGACAGGGTGCAGAGAGAGGAACTGTGGTATTGTATGTGGACGTCTTGAGTGGCTGAGAAGTATGTCAGAGTGGTGGAGGACATGTATGAGAGCTGTAAGACCGTGGTGAGGTGTGCTGTAGGTTGACAGAGGAGTTCAAGGTGGAGGTGGGTCTGCATCAAGGATCAGCTCTGAGCCCCTTCTTGTTTCCTCTGGTGATGGACAGGCTGATAGATGAGGTTAGACAGGAATCTCTGTGGACTATGATGTTTGCAGATGTCATTGTGATTTATAGTGAGGGCAGGGAGCAGGTGGAGGAAAATCTAGAGCGGTGGAGGTCTGCTCACAAAACAGATGAATGAAGCTTAGCTGCATTAAGACAGAATACATGTGTGTGAACGAGAGGAACCCGGGTGGAACGGTGAGGTTACAGGGAGCAGAGGTGAAGAGCAACGGTGAGTGTGGAAAAGAGGTGAAGACGCGAGTGCAAGCAGGTTGGAACGGATGGAGAAAAGTGTCAGGTGTGTTGTGTGATAAAAGAGTATCAGCGAGAATGAAAGGAAAGGTGTTCAAGACGGTGGTGAGACCAGAGATGTTGTTCAGCTTAGAGTCAATGGCACTGAAGAAAAGACAGAAGGCAGAGCTGGAGGTAGCAGAGCTTAAGATGTTGAGGTTCTCTTTGGGAGTGACGAGGATGGACAGGATCAAGAATGAGGACATCAGAGCGACAGCTCATGTTAGATGTTTTGGAGATAAAGTCAGAGAGGCCAGATTGAGGTGCTTTGGAAATGTTCAGAGGAGAAACTGTGAATATATCAGTAGAAGGATGCTGAGGTCTAGAGGAAGAACAAAGAGGAGATTTCTGGATGTAGTGAGAGAGGACATGAAGTTAGTTGGTGTGAGTGCAGAGGATGCAGAGGACAGGGTTAGATGGAGGCACATGATTCAATGTAGCGACCTCTGAAAGGGAACAGCCGAAAGGAAAAGCAGAAGAAGATAGTATGGAGGGTGAGTTTTTACTGAGGATTTTTATTTGTGCACACTTATTCTGACTGCTTAATTTTGTGGTAATCACTTACTGCAGGGCTGTGTCCCTTTTTAACACTCACATTCTTCACAAAATTAATACCTTTCCACTGGAAAATAAAACCCCTGGTAGTCTTGCGTTTATTACATCATTTATTAATAAACCAATTGGGTTCTGTTGAGTTGATTTTGAACCATCACACTGTCATATGGTTATAGTGTTACCTACATCACTGTTGTTTTTTTAGGTTCCTTGGCTTTTTACTAATTCAGAGATCCGAATTAATCCAACTTTTCTTATCTAAATACTGGAGCACCTTTACTTACACTGTGTTTGTGTGTCAGATGATGAAAATGCATTTGGAAATATTTAATTATGGGAATACAACCTTCATCTTTCCTTCTGATTTCAGTAGAAATATAAATTCTACTGAACAAAATTATTTGCTCTGTCCTTTCTATCTTTGCCACTTTATGAAACCCCCGTTTATTTGGTGATGCAGGCCATAGCTTAGAATAATCTTTTAAAGCACATCCTTGTGTTTTAAAGTGCTAATACAAAAAATATGAAAATATTCCCAAGTGAAAGTAATATATATTTTAAGTGGGATTAGCTACATTTACTTAAGGAATGACCCACATCAGGAAGGATATTTACTGAAGCATTAACATTAAAGTTGTATATGTCAATTCTCATTTCAGATAAGCTCATACAGGTTGCTTCTTCGGTTTGAGGGTAGTTAGTTGAAAATCCTCTAAACTTAAGCTCCAGGCTGGTTTTATTTGGAGGACAGTAGGGGTTTTGGGATTAAGGGGGAAGGTTGCTAGGATGTAATAATAGATTTGGGAGAGGAATGAAGGAAATCATCTTTGTTTAAGTGGAAGTTGTTGTCTTTTTTACATAGTCTTTCTTCAGCATTTCAACCTGTTCTTTCATCCATCTAACACCACATACTCACCAGGTAGACCACACCTACTGACTCCCACCCTACTCTATTGTCCACCCAACAAGCCCAGTCAGGTCTGGTCAGAGATGAAACAACACTGGAGGATAGATTTGGGGAATGTTCGACTTTCCTCATCAAAGTATATCAGCCACAACTATAAAGGGGGTTGTAATGCTGTGGTGGGAAACTGTAATGCTGGCCATCTTCAACAGGTGTCAGAACAACACAGCACATCACATGTCCTGGTTGACTCCTGTCCACAGCAACAAGGACAACCTGATAGTTGTAATCATGTAAAATGTGTTTAGGTAAACTGTTGCCATATAGTGTATATTAGTAATCACTTAAACATCCTAACCTATATGATTTCATTAATGCACCTGGGTGCAACCCCCTGCTGAGAAGTCTCCAATCAAAAATCACCACATATCCATCTATAAATGATGCTCCTCTGTGTGCTGTTTGCACACATGGAAAACATTCAGTGTGATGTCCATGAGAACTTGTGGCCTAATGAGGAAAGGACTAAAAATAAGTATCTCCGATCTTCCTTTTTTTCCTCTTTTTGGATAGGTTTTTGGTTTCTTTTAAGTCTATTTTCAATGTTATCTTTAAAAAGTATTCAGCTTTGGTAAATTTGAAGGATATAGGAAAAAAGGAATACAGTTAAATTGTGTTTCTCACTTTGGATGAAATTTGTTATGTTTGCGCTGAAGAAAGAAAACCTTCATCATCATAGAGCCAAATTGATTCTCTAAATGAGTCTAGTCTAAATGTTTACTTGCATGTCAACAACAGTTCATAGGCACAAAAAGAGCTGCACACAAGAATAAAAATCTTAAAGTCTTTTTGACCACACTTTGTGTTGTTTGAGGGAAAAAAATGTCCCCCTAATTGCACGTTTTTAAAGTTTTGTTAGAGTAAAAGCATTTTTCAAACAAAATGTGTTATTTTGTTCAATGATCTTGTGTTTCAGCCTGTGTTTTAACTGTTTTAAAAAAGTCACGTCAGAGTGGTTAGAAGTGTCTAAGCGAACGAAAAAAAATTAAATCTGCAATCTGATTTAAGTGTCTCAAATTAATGATGCTCTAGGCTGCTTTTTATGATGACTACATGTGAGTAATTGGTATTTAAACAAATCTTAATGCCAGTCATGGGTACAACATCCCATTTGTTAGCAGCTGTTAAAAATGACTAAACGCCTTCAGTATGTTTTGCAGCACAGCCTCAAAGGCTCCTGTCAGCCTTTAGATCGTGGACATTTGCAATAATTTGCAGTAATTATGTGCCAATAAGGACCACCTCGTCCCATCGACGGCTGGATTTATGAGCACAGGGCAGAGTCATGTGTGAATTACGTCTGAAAAGCTTAATTTAGACTCTCACTATCAACTGTGCCCAGCGTACACAGGGGCTCCCTGTTGTGGACTTAAATATGCCCTGAGCAATTGTCTTCAGGTCAGCTCAGCAGTGTACACAGAAATGCACATTCCTCTGCACTTTCCCAAGCCTTTCCACACTCCCTTATTTTGCCTTGAGAAAGCACTGACCTTAGCCACCAGGGCACCATGTGTGAGTTAGTGAGTGTGTGAGTGTGTGTGTATGTGTGTGAGTGCCGCATGCTCTTGGCAACTTGCCTGGTACCTTCACATTCACCAACACAGTGATCTTTCAGTTGCAGGGACTGAAAGGCAACAAATCCGATGGATTATGTGTGGGAGCCGAGTCTGTCAATGTTGCCTCAGCGTGAGATCCTCATTAAAAATAACATCCCAACCGCAGTATCATCAATATCTGAATGTTTTTAGTGTCTCTGATACAAAAAAAAAAGCATCGGCATGTATCTTTAAATGTAAAGTCATGCCTCATGGTGTGTGGTGCTCATAGTTGACCGACTGGAGCCAGAGTTGTGCAAGAGGGAAACTCTGGGTCATCAAAGAGCAACCTGCTGTATGTGACACTGCAGACTGGGGATGTGTGTATGCACACAATAACTAAATATTTCCGTCTGATAGAACAGTGCAGCCATGAAAATATTAAGTCATCCTTGTATTTCTCTAGGTTTAAATCATCTTCAGTTGTGGGTCAACAAGCTGGTAGCAAAGACGCTGCCATAATGAAGTAAACTCTTTAAAAATCTAGACTAAAAGGCAACTACACCACACTGTCCGGATGAAGCGGATTAATTTACTTTGAGTGTTCGGTGCTTAATATTATATCTACAGATGATTATCATGAATATATCATAGGCAAATACTTAAAACTTTTGAAGACATAAGGGTGATCTTCAAATTATTTCCCAAAGGACTAATTTGTCCGTTAGATGGCGCTGATCACACAATGCACAAGCCTTCTATTGAGGTCACACGACCAAAGGGGTCTGCACGTTTTTTTGGTAACACCTCAGGTGACAGCTTTAAGCTGACCGACTGATGTCTCCGTGTTTCCGGATGCTTGGTTAGAATTCAGCTCATGTTTGGAGGTCACTGCCCTTCTATGCAAATCAAGCCTCTGCTCCTCAAGAGCCCTCTGTTCTGGTTTGAGGTCACTGCCGAGCGCCTGGACACGGAAACACCAGCGGTTGTCAGGGAAGCTCTTGAGCAACAAGCCCATGATAGACCTTAGGAGCGGGATGGAGGAGGAGGAGGAGGGAGGTCGAATGTCATTACATTTCCCCCGAAAAAGAAGGTACATTGTGTGGACGTTCTGGGGCCAACAAGAGGGGCACTGGAGGTCAGATGTGGAAAATATTCCATGTGACCGGTGCCAATATTCAAAAGATGCCTACAATTCCCTTTTATATTTATGCGCTCACCCGATTAGTATTTGCATCATTAAGCAGTGGCATGTGTGTAGAATAGACTGGACACATTTATTTATAAATGTATACATGATGATTGCATTTTGCAAGAAATTAGTCTGCAGGTTTGTTATGGCACCTGTGCCGCGTACGTCCTTGCGCGCAGGAGCCGATAGCACGCAATTATTTTTCCGCCTCTGAGATTTTATGTGAACAAGTTCCATATCAAAGGGGTTCTGTAATTGGGAGATCTTCGGCTTCAAATCCTATAGACGCTTTCTATTGAGAGGCCACTCGAGTTCGAGCGTAAAAACAATTAACAGCGGAGCTTTGAAGTGAGTAGGGAACCTGAAACTAGAGGATGGCAACCACGGAGGTGAAACAAAAAGGGAGAAGAGAAACAGAAAACCCACATAGGAGAAGTGAGATACGAAACCCATGAAGGATGACTAACAAAATGTGACAAATGTGACGTGTGATGAAAACAAAAGTTTGGGCTGGTTACTCCCAGTGTAGCTTTAGAGACAGGGAGAGAAGGGATGAGAGTATTGGTGCGCGCTGGGAACCATCCGGACAAGGGCTGAGAGACGGACATTCCCTGCCTCAGGACACACCCTCTCTGCTCTCTGCTCTCTCATTGTTTCCCACACTGACTCAGTCGCCGCCGGGCTTCGTATCGGGTTGACAAATGACTGACCAGCCGCCTGGATGAAAAGAGCGCAAAGTGAAATCATTCCGCCCGAGAGACACAACTTTGATCCGTTTCCTTCCGCTCATAGCAAAACACTGCATGTATATGTTGCTGGCGATTTTTAATTTGTTTGTGCGTCGATCCGACTCAAAGAAAAACGGGAGAAGAGAGAGTGCCAGCTAATTGGGATGAGAGTTCAAGTCAAGTTAGCCGGCAGATTGGACCTTTAAAGCCTCTTAACGCAAGTGGTGGGAGGACGAGAGCAGAAGGGGAGTGTGTTTCTGTGTGTTTGTGTCATTCCCAGTGGAAATCCACCCTGGACACAGTAGCGAGGGGGCGATCAGGTGGATGGGTGGGGGATAAATCCAAGAGAAGAAAGAGCTTGTTATAGTCTGTCTGAACTGGGCGCGATGAAGTGATTCGGCGGGAGTTTCAGGATTTAGGACCGGAGAGGAGCAGAGCTGGGCGGACGGACGGACTCGGAGAGGGAGGAGGAGGAGGAGGGGGGGGGACGACACCACCGCCAAAGCGCAGAACACGGATCCCAAGCCCCTGAGCAGGGATGGAGAACTCAAGAGCGCACTGGATAACTCGGCTTGATCCCAGAAACGGGAGGGGAAAGAACACCGGGAAGAGAGACATGGAGGCTTGGCGACGCTGGGGACACCCGCACCTGCAGCGGACTCTGCTCCTTCTGGTCGCGCTGTCGATGCAACCGCAGGTAAGCCACCGATTAAGTGCTATTTCGGGCAGCATGCTCTTAAACCCCTGAAGCTGACTTTTAACTGTGGTCGAGCTTGTATTTATCGAATAGAGTCCATACATGAAATCCTGTTTCCTTTTGTGCTGCCCTCATTCTGCTCCTATGGCGATGTACCCACCTGTTGTTTCAGCACGCTGCTGCCTATTATCCCACACAACAGAGAACTACTATAATCCTGGTACAGGGATGCAGGACTCGGAGCAGAATCTGTGTGAAAATAGGAACATAACAGCACACTCCTATTTGTTTTAGCATATGCGTCTATTAGTCTCTTGTGTTTGTCTGCAAAGAGTAAGGTGGGTCAGTGCCAAATGAAACCCTGATTCTTTTTGAGCTACTAAAAGCTCCTCAATAAATAAATAAATACATAAATAAAATCCCTATTATTCACCACATTTCCTTTATTCCACATCCAGTCTAATATAATATATTATATATATAATCTAATATATCTTTTAATAACCAGTGAATAAACGTTTATTGCCTCTACATGTCTTTGTATCTCCACCTTTATATGTTTATATATCATTTACAATGGTTTCACCATTTCTGATTTTTCCCCACATCCTTTATCTTTATATCTCATAGTTGGTTTGATATGGGATGTGTTTTTCTGGGTTAGTATTTTATAGAAAGCAGCATTGTTTGACTGGAATAAGTTGTATACATATTTGTGACAATTATTTTGGCAACAGAAAAAGCCTTTTAATGCCAACAAAATGGTGTGGGCATGAAGTGAAAAGCCACAGATGTTTTTATTTTTTGCTGCTTTCTGCTGACCTGATCAGGATGCCTGCAATTTGAGAATCATTGGTAGTGAGAACAGGCCCAAAGACTCTTCAAAGACACATGCACGTGAGCACATGTGTGATACAGTGTTTTTTTTCTAAACACGAACTCAGATCCAGCATCTGGGACTTGGGTGTGTGCTGAGCCCGGGGCCAAAGCAGACTAAGCCTTTAGGTGTGTGAATGTAGCTCTGCATGTTTCTCTGTGCACCTCTGCATCCTCTTCACAGCTGAGGAACAACACTCTCCACTCCCTCCATTCTCTGACTGCACTGCAGTGTAAAACATACTCTCAGAATCCTCCTCTGCTGATGCTGCTGGTGACTATTTATAATGCAAAAGGCAGGACACCGTCTTCATCAGAACCTGCTTACAAGAGAGCAATTCTAAAGCCTCTTTACAGCCCAGCGGTGACTACATGTTGTCCTTATTGTCCCAAAGCTCACACTGCAGTGCAGGATCACACAACAGTGTGAGTTCGCCAAATCGGCTAAATCTTCTCGGTGACATGACATTAGATGTGTGAGCCTTTAACATTTTACCTTTTTCTTGTTTTGAGCAACCACCAAATATGTTGTAGCTGATCAGTGGCTCTTTATAATGAATGATTCTCAGTTAGGAAGAACATGCAATTTCTGAAATTATTTTAAGTTTAGTTTGACTTCCTGTTGGTCCCAAAACACACTGAAAACCTGTTTTACATCTGCCAAGTTGTAACCACAGCTTAATAGCCACATCCATACCACGGTAGCCTACTGCAAAGCTCAGTGGTGTGACTCTCATATCATTATTAACTAATCTGTTTTTTAATCTATCGAGTCAATTCAAAATCACATTGATTTGGCAAGAGTTTTTTTTTTTATATGCCGGATGGCCTTCCTGCCACAACGCTCCCATTTTGCCCAGTCTCTGGATCGACACCAAGCTGCCCCTTGATGGGTGGGCGGGGCAGGATTCGATCCCGCTTCCTTCTGTGTCCCAGCCTGATGCTGTACCCATAGAGCCACTAGGCCACTAGCCAACAAGTTTTAGTTTTTAGAAAAAAAACATATAAATTAAATCACCTATCAGAACAGATTAACTTTCTTTTAATCAACCAAAATGAATCTTCTTAGCTTGGCCCTATTGATAGAACATAAATTCATTAGAGACGACCCTCAATGACATAGAATATTTATAAATTATTATGAATGAAAAGTCAGATCCATCTTTTCTAGAAGCTATTAGTTTTGGCTTATGACTCGTAAAGCATTAGTATATTGGGTATTAACGACTAGTAACTCTATTAATTAGGCTCATAAACCCTTTATAAATGCTGCCTGATCAGAAAGTGGTACCTCTGAGTTAACCAGTCTCACCTCTTTCACACAAATTACCAGGTGCTGACCCATGAATGTCAGTAGATGGGGATGATTTTTTTAGTGGGGCAGTCTGAGTTTTTGGCGTAGTGAGGCTTTAACTGGTAGAGCTCTCCTGCAGAGACAGTCTGATCCCTGGCTGGAATATGTCCCTGTCTTTTGTCTCTCTGTGTCTGTCCCTCTCTCTCTGTCTCTTTCTCTCTGGTTAGACTGAAGCGCTGAAATGCTGGTATGCAGGGAATGGCTCAAGCAGTGAAAGGAGGACAGGAAGAAAGAAGGATGCAGAGTGATGAGCGCCACTGTATTTCCACAACCCTTTTGATGTAGACAAGTTCACCCCCCCCCATTCACCCTCTTGCCCCCTCTCAGCTTAGGAACAGAGTGCAGGAGAGGGACACGCAACCACACACAAATTAAATGACTGAGATTCTGTTGAAGCATGAGATCTTGTTGGTTATTGGTGATTTCTCTTCATGATGGAGTGCACAAAACTGCAGGGGATACATGATTTTGATGCTTGGACTTAATGAGCATCATTAGTTTAGTGTTTGTGTGGGTGTGTCAAAAGGGCAGTGAATTATTCAGATTTATTCATCAACAGAGGTTTCATTGCAAAGGGTGATAACAGTGGCTTTATTGTTTTGTGGTTGCAGTTGTTGGTAAAAGCCAAAACCATAGTATTCTTTCAGCTACGGTGACATGCAGACACACACATGCACGCGGGGTCACACACTCGCCTGACCGTGGTTCTCCGAGACTCTCAGGGGGGCTTGTTAACTCTGAAGTGTGTATGGAAGTGATTGTGTGTGTGCTCTCCACCCATCTTTGAACGGGGAGGCACCACTGAAAAGACGGGGAGACAGATGAAAAGGAGAATGGCAACAATGCAGAAAAGAGCTGATGGCCACAGAAAGAGAAATGACGGGAGCGTTACGCCTCGTTATCAGACAGAGACAAGGCAGGGGGGAGGAGGAGGAGGAGGAGGGGAAAGAGTGTGAGTAGGTTCCCAGTGTCATTGTCCCTGGAGAGGAGAGGACTAAAAAGGGAGTGGTGGTAGGAAAGACAGAAATACAAGGGGAGACAGGGCAAAAAAGTGTTATCTGCAATGGTTGGGTTGTAATGATTTTTGAAGACAGTTGTCTTCTAGCTCACTGATAAATAGATGATACAGAAGAGACAAATTCCCAGAAAAGACCAGACAGTACATTACAAGAAACATGATAATTCACTCTCAAATTTTACTTTATGAACACAAACACGCTTGTGCCTATCATGACTTGGTCAGTCAACTTTCATCAGGAAGAATTCCTACCGGTTATCTGTCCCAACTATCGAAGGTCTGTAGACAGCGTTTCAATTGAGCATAAGTGAACCTGTCATTACGACCTTTGCTAAAATGTACATTCAAAAGTATAATATGTGGCAGTTTACATTGAAGAATTGAACTCAAAAATACCTTTGAAGATTTGAGCAGGGCCCTTAATCCCACCGGCTACTGTGTGTGCGAGAGGGGCCTCAGTGAAACTACCCAGAATAAATAATTTTAAAAGAGGCTCCCACCAGCTTTTCTAAACTAACTAATTAACAAATTAAGTCTGATTTGTTCAATCAAAAAGGAAAAAAAAGAAAAAAAGAAAAAGCAAACACAATCTGCGGTTTTACAGAGGAATATGTGCCAGACCGTTGGAAAGTATCACTGCCTTTGTAGAGTCTCTGCTGAAATTCCACAGGCCAGTCCCTTGTTTCTGTGTCTGCATGGGAGCAAGCGTCCTTGTGGGTTCCATGTTCAAGCAGACCCCTGTTCCAATGGCCATAAGACTGGGGGAAAGTCCCCACTACATGTGTTTACTTAAAAGAAGAACGCCAATGAGTGTTTATCTTCATGCGCGTGTCCCAGTGTCTCTTCAGCTTTGACTTGCTCTCATTCCTCAAAGCTAAAACTCACAAAGGGCTTCTTTGATGTTTTTTTTTTTTCTGCAAAGCATTTTTGTCTTCTTTTAAGTTAAATGGGTGGTAATTTAAACACTTCTTTTATTTTACAAAAATAAAAGCTAAAACCGACAAAACCTTTTAAAAAGTCATAGTCTCTGCTTCCTTCCCCAGTGAAGCATCTGTTTTTACTGGTCTGGTCACACCGACCTGATGTTGCAGTGCCCAGTGTGCAGAGTGTGGGCACTGATTTTTTTGTTTACTATAATTATTTTTCTGTGCTACAATAAACTAATGTAACTCCCACCTTCTTCTCATTCTGGACTCAGGCTGTGTGTGCAGCGGGCACGTTCGAACTTCAGATCCGTCACTTCCAGAACCCGCACGGACTCCTGCAGACCGGAGACTGCTGCGACCTCCATGCCAGTGGGGGGCAGCGCTGCTCTGCCAGGGACCAATGTGACACTTTCTTCCATGCCTGCCTCAAGGAGTACCAGGCTCGGGTCGTTCCCACTGGAACCTGCACCTTTGGGTCAGGCAGCACAGGGATCCTGGGTGGAAACACCCAGTCGTTTCATCACCGAGCACACGAGGGAGGAGGAGGAGCAGGAGAAGATGGGACTAATGGACACATTGTCATTCCCTTCAAGTACGCCTGGCCAGTAAGTACAGGGGTAGTGTTGGTAATCAGGATAGTTACCAAGGAAACGGCCTAAGCTTCAAGTACAATAACACACTTAAGCAGAGGCTAGAGTGGAATAGCAATGGCGCTCAGAGTGTCATTGTTCACATTAACATGCTTTTACATCTTTTCTTTCCTTCTCAGTGTGTGGGTGGGAGGAAACGATGACATGGGAAGTAATTACAACAAACAGAACCTGTTTTTTTCTATTGCTGGTGGCCAACATTACAATACCTGTTTAAGTATGGAAAACAGCCCCCTACTAATTTTACAAAGTTGAAAATGAAAATTTGGTTGTGTCCACAATCGCAAAAAGTTTGCATACTTTTATGAAATACAACAGTCTTCATGGGCAAAAGCACAGTTGCCAATTGACACATCAAACATTATCAAGTCAATAAATTTGAGGAGTCAATAAACTATCAGAGCTATAGAACACCACAATGCAAAATTATTTGTTTTTGTGACCTTTTAGCCATGTTAATATTTGCCCAGTGGTTAGTGTTAGTCCCCACTGGGGAGCTTTTGTGACATTTGGTGATTATTGATCTTTCACCTCATCTATTTCATCCACCAGTGCATCTAAATTTTTAATTTGTTAGTACTTTGGGTTCACATTAGTCTGTGTGTAGTGATCTAAAAGTCTATATAATAAACACAATATAGTACACTGATCAATAACGAAACTTAATGGTTTTATTATGTTGTTGGAGACAGGAGTGAGCATCACAAAAATGTGATGCCGGCCATGATCAGCAGCTGTCAGAACACAAAGAGCATCACAGCTTTTTGCGTATGGCGCTGTGTAGCCACAGACCAGCTAGAGTGCCCATGCTGACCCTGTGCATCACAATATGAATATCGGCTAGTCAGTGTAAAATGTGAAAAAGGTAAATATTTTATTTACATAAGGCACCGTTTATAAAGAATTTATAAGCTGAGATTGTTAACTATTTATTACTGGTCACTGCCTTGTAAAATCAGTTATAAGCTATTAACGAGAACAATGTTTCTCCTCCATAATGAAACATTTTTTTGGAAACTCTGTAATTAATCAGACACACCCCTCTAATAGATTAATTGACAGATTCTGGGAAAACAAAACTGCAGGTCATCCATTTCTAAACTGCTTGTTCTATTCTTCACAAGCTGGCAACTCAAATGTGGTTGTCATTAGTAGCTCAAAACTGATTTGTAAAGCATCAGTAAACAATTTATTAACTATTTACAAATCCAATAATTCCCATTTATAAAGCTTTGACAAATGGCCTCTAATCAGTGACCCTAACCTTTCCACTCTGACTGAACGCCCCCCAGAATTACCAATTTTAAAAATAACACCATATGACCATAATACCAAATAACAATTACCCCACACATTATCTATTGCTCCTGAATCTTTTTTCTTCTAAACTTTCTTTTCTTAGGTATAAGAAACTTTATCATTGCTTTCTTCTGTGTGTATTGAACAGTCTGTGCCTCGGCGCTGGCTGCTTTCTCTTGTGTCCTCATTAAAGATGAGACCAATTAATTTTCCATTAGCACAACAGTAAGAAAGTGTGTAAAAGGAACACACATTGATTTTTTTTCCCTCCTCCTGCTCTCTCCTTTCCTTGGGTCACCCCCCCTTCCCAAATGGCTCCCTGTTAGAGTCCTTTTTTTGTAAAAGTGTCTTTACCAAACAAAAGAACATTTGTTGGCCTGTAATGGATTCCTTTCATTTTCGCATGTTTAATCCCATCATTACTGATTAGTAGGTCAATAACTATTCCATCAACTAAAAAAAATGTTTGACAACTATGTTGACCATTGATTAAATGTTTAGGCCTCAGTCAAATTTTATAGTAAAAAGCATCAATGAATTTGCTAGTTTTGTCACTCTAATGTAAAATGTTTCAGAGTTGCTTAGTCTTGTTTAATACTAAACAGAGCCTCTGAGGTTTCTACAAGTTTTCATTGGATAAAACAAGTCATATGAAGACATCAATGTAGGGTCTAGAAATTTAATACAATATTTTTTATTTTATACCATTTTATAGACTTAATAAAAATTACTAAGGAGATTCATTCCTAATAAAAAATACGTTTCAGACGTGTAACACTAACAAGAACAGGAAAGTAAGATGCTTTATAATAATGAATGACACACAAACTCCCATTTGACAGGGCTCTAATCTCTTCCATTCACCACACCACATCAGTCTGTATCTCCACCCTTTAGTCACGTCTTTCCTTGACATCATATCTTTTATTAATGCTTGTTTATCAGGCAAACTGGAGCTAGACAGAATCCTTTCAAAATGACTTGGCATGGACTTGAAGGAGTGAGCCACAATTTTTCTAGGGATCTAAGAGGTTTTATTTGTTTTGTACTTATTCTGTCTTTTTTTTTTACTTCTTTTCATTGTTTATCTTTTCTGCCTGTGATTGCTCCCAGCATGGTTAAATTGTTCCTCATAAGGAAAGTATTAGATAAATGGCAACAGAAGGCCTTGTGGTTCCAATTCATAATGATATTGTGTTGTAATAATGTTGGTATGTTTGGTTGCCCAAATCCTAGGTAAAAATTGCAGAAAAACACTGGGCGTGACACAAACACAAGACTCCTAATATGTACAGATCGAAAGACAATGGGCCCCTGGGTACAGACATGTAGAAGACCCCTCCCCACACAGACCTACAGATTGAAAGAGAATTTTTTAACAGAGACTTTTTTTTGCATCCCTCTTAAAGGCTCATTTTAGTGTTTTTGCATCTCTTCATAGTTGTTTGTGTCTCTTTTTAGAGGTTTTGCGTGTCTCTGTGATCATTTTGCATGTCTTTTTAGAGGTTTTGGGCCTCTTTGTTGTTGTTTTGCATATCTTTGTAGTCGTTTTGCATGTAGTCATACTCTAATCGGGTTTTGTGTCTCTTTGCTATTTGATTGACTTTTCAACAGTCACTTCATGGAGGGGCTTTGTTTCAGGAGCCTAAGGGGGCCCATTTTCTAATCCATTCATGACTCTCAATGTATCCACACTGTCCTGAACAAACACACAGCATCCACAAGAATGTTAGCTGCCTGAGCTTTCTCTACTTGATTAGTATCAGCCCATTTACCTGTGAGACTCTGTGTCCCAGAGCCAATTATCTTCTCTTATCTGTGTACAGTTTGCCTTTGCGTGTGTCTCTGTGCGTGCTTTATGAATACTGTGTGGGTGTCACACTTTCCTTGTGTTTCTTCTTCCTCTTTGATTGTGGAGGTGTGTGACTGGCAGATGCAAGTGTGAGAAAGTACTTGACTCACTTTCAGGGACGGGCCCCTGGGTGGGCTATGGCTGCAGGGGAGAGAGAGTTCGGACACACAGTGTCTAAAAGTCTCACTTTATCTGGCCATTTCTGGGAGGTGGAGGGTGGTGGGGTGGGGAAGGAGGGAGACTGATCCCCCTGCCTGAGGTGAGGGGATGAACAGGTGAGCAGAGTCATTATGAGGAAAGGTGAGCTCCTTCTGTCCTCTACCCTCCCTCACCAACTCATTCTTTCTTCCACTAATGTCCTCAGGGAACTGTGTGTGAGCAGTGTGCGTTTCTGTATTTGCTTATAAATGTGGGCAGAGTTGTAATTTGTTGTTGAGGTTATGAGGGACAGAATGGAGGATGGTCTGGTAAAGCTTTAAACATTAATTGCCAGTTGTTGCCACGATGTGCAGCCTGTGTAAAGCTCCGTCTGTTATGTTCCTAAAACTGTGATTGTAAAGAAAAAAGGCAAATATGTCCATAATCTGTTCAGATCATTGAAACATGTCTCAGTCTCCTTTTGTTTATGAAATGTCAAAAAATAATCATATTTTCTAATAGATTATAATGCTCTACAGCCCAGGGTGTCTTCTTTAATTGTCTTTTTCTTATTTGTGCAAAACCAAAAAGAAAATATTTAGTTTACTCTCACAGGCCAAAGAAATAAACAAGTTAATTTAGCTAAAAAATTAAGAAGTCACTGTAAAATTATTTCACTCAAATCAAATTTTTAACTTTTTTTCTTTAACAGTTTTAACAAGATCTTGAGTTTTCATGTGCTGGACAAAAGTCAAGCAACACAACTTGCTGTGTTGTCCCATTATAAAAAAAAATACAGGCAAATCATCCTGTTTATTAAGTAAATTATTCTGTCTTGTCCATTGTGTAATATGAAAACTACAATGACACGATATGTAACAGGTTTTTTGCTGTTTTCCCTGTGTGATTTCGATGTTTAAAGCAGATTTTAGCTTTGCTTCTTGCTCATCATTAATCTTGCAAATAATCTGAGGGACGTGGCTTCATTTTGACCCTAGCATTACAATCACAGACACACAGAAGACTGGTGTGTTTTAGCTGCTGCATCTCCAACAGAACAAACACTTCATAGCTGTGATGTCATGTTTCCAAAGACCTCTCTCACTGTTGTGTGTTTCATGGTTGAGTCTGTGGGAGAAATTTTTTTTTTGTGACGCTGTAAAGATCAAGTCATTGAATGAATCAGGAGGCTGAATATGTAACATTTACATGATGATAGTGACAGGATGTGTTTTGTGTTTATTCCTCACTGAACAATATAAGCATTGATTTGGCCTAAGCCCCCCACTTACCAAAAACTGTGGGAACTGAATCTGATATTTTCTAAGCTTTTATCACTCAGAACTAGTTCATCAAGGTCTGGTTAAGGCATGTTCTTTTGTTAAAATCAACTGGGACAAATGACACTGTAACAAGAGCCAAATAATACTGTTAACATGGCGTGAATGAAGTCCCCTTCGTTTATAACCCTCATGTCAAGTGTTAAAACCCATTCATGTTCAGGTTCACTGCCAGAGGCCATGCACTAGCTACATCAGGGAATGATGCTTATCCTACTGCATGTGAAAAAAAGATGTGTGTGCGTTTGTTGAGTTTTCAGTGCACACCAGCTTTGCTTCTCATGTCATGTCTCATGTGTTTGCATATAGATATGAACCTTATATATTTGCAAATTTATGCAGCATATTGAGAGCATAATGAGTAGATAGCTCAGGTTTAACACGAGCAAGCAGAAAAGAATTTGAGCCAAAATATTTGTATTATTTCTTCCTACATGTTCATGTTTGTACAACACATTTTTATGTAATCTGGCTGCGGTATTTATTACTTTACAAATCATATACAGTACAGTTTGACTTAAACTCCATACAGAGGTAACAGACATTCCTATGGTACAATTAATCTAATACAGGGCAAAGAATAAAAATTAAAGACATAATCAGAAACAAACTGTGTATTATATGATGTACATAGAAAACATGCAGCAATACCATTATATTTTAGTTAAATTTAACAAATGCGTTAACAACTTTAATATCGCGAATAGACCTTGTTGCATGATATTTTACTAAATGATCGTATGATCTGTGTGTAAAATCTTAATTTACAAACTATATATTGGATTCTAAAAGTATAGCAGAAATAGCCCATAATGTAACGGGTAGTAGAGATAAACAAGTACAATGTAGGAGTAACTCCACATTACTAAGTACATATAAATTGATCAGCCAAAACAATAACACCACTGGATGGTTTCAGTGTTGTGGTGGACAGGGGTAACCATGGGAAAATGGCAATGTTAGCCATGATCCACAGGTATTAGAACACAGTGCATGTCAGCGTGCTTTGTTTGTGGGCTGTGTATCCACAGACCGGTCAGAGCCGTCCATGATTTCAAGCAGTTTTGTGTTGCAGACAACATGGAGTTAAACATGCAAAGTGTGGCTGTAATGCAAATACCTTCAGGTACAGGTGCTGTGGACTCATTTTTCCCATCAGCCTCTGTCTGTTCTGTTCTGTTCTACTGTTATTTTGCAGTGGCCAAAAGAAACGTTTAATTGATCAGTAGTGCTCTGTATTTAAGCAGCAATAAAATAATGCAAAAATTCTTTATTACAGTTCCTTTAAAATCTAAACCTTATAAATACTATCAGCAAAATGTCCTTAATAATAAAATGTGTAGTATTATTATGAATATGTTGGCATATGTCATTTAATATCACATGATAAATCTGCTTAGAGATAGGAAATACTCCAGCATTTACAATTGTTTCATTAGTTTTTGTTTTGTAAACTTTATTGCCCACTCATAAAAAACTTCAGTAACGAGTGACTTTTAGGGTAACCTTTGCTACCTTTGGACAGAGCCAGGCTAATTGTTTCCCCTGTTTCCAGTCTTTATGCTGAGCTAAGCTAACCCCCTGTCAGCCAGCTTCACATTCTCTGCAAAACAAATGCTGTAAGTGTATTTTACAGACGTGAATGTAAATTCTTATCCCCGAAAGTAGCTAACTGTGTAGTTTTGTATAGCTCAAATATATGTAGTGGAGCAATACAATATGTCCCTCTGAAATGAGGCAAAGCAGAGGTTAAAAAGGTAGAAGTGCCTCAGAATTGCACTTAAGTACAGTTCTTGAATAAATCTTTGTAGTTACTTATACTGCTGAAATAGGAGAATGTCTTCATATCATCATATCAGACACATACAAACTTTCACTCACTCGCACACACTTTCTTTTGACCTTTGCATTCCTGTTATGTGGGAGCCGAGCTGAGAGAAGCCACTGGAGGGAAACGAAAGGAGAGAAGCATAGTTGGAGCTTTCTTTCTTTCCTGAGTCTCTCTTTCACTCTTTCTTTCCTGTCATTTGTGGTCTCCACTCTTTTGTCCCCTAATTGACTCTCCTATGCAGCCTTGTGTGTATGCTGATACCGTTGTGCACACATGGTTTGTACATACACACCTGCAAGCATCTGCCTAGACCTGAACACACACACATTTCTCTTTATAACCTTTTCAGTTTTTTCACTATGGATACACCCAGGCACATAGGACACGAATTCATCAGCGAACACACAAAAAACACAAAGAGGGTTAATCCCATTAGGATTTGGAGCTTGTGTTTTTTAGAGATAAGTTAATAACTCGGGGGTAAATGTCTCAAGGGAAGAATGTTTTAATGATTTCATTTGTGTGCAAATTGGATTGAGAGTAGGAGTCTCTTTATTAGAAATAGAAAGACGCAAAGGAACCTTGATTTACATGATCACTGCAAAATTACAGTGTATCTCTGCCTCTGGATGTGTCATTGTGTGTCATTGAATGGAGATCACAGGTATACGATCTTTTAAAAGGACACACATGCACACAGAGATGTAGGTACAGCTAAATAGCTTCCTTTCAGTGCCATCGATCCCCTTCTTTCCTCCATCCTTAACGTCCAACATCTCACCCTCTTTTTCCCGAACACAACCTCAGCCCCGTTACTATCCCTCATTACAAAGCTTTTATTCACTTGTGTCCCTGCTCTCCAGTAATGTTCACTTTTCTCACCACTGTCATTTCATGTCACGTGCACTGACAGTAAAATTATATTTAAGTGCTTCAGAAAGAGAAAAATGTACGTAAATGTCACAAAAAGTCTACTGAATCGTCCTCCACCACCATTTCACAGTGGGGCATCCCTAAACAATTGGCAATCAAAGTCTGTGACATTGAAACTGGCCGTTTTTCCTTATAAAAGACAAAGAGTTTCAGCATACACACGCCTGTTAATGTATAGAAATATTAAAGGTGTCCTGAGGAGTTTTCTTGTAAGCAAACAATCTTTGAGGCGTAAGAATCAAAACATTTGCAAAGTTGAGCTTTTAGACATTTTAAAACGTGCATTGTTCACATGCTGCCAGTCTTCTTTCTGCATTTACTGGTGGTTCGGTGCCATATTAGATCCACTTGCCCATCAGTGTGACACCATTGACATTGTGTCACTCATGTTACTTACAAACAAATCGTGGACCATAAAAAACTGCTCCATAGAGCTATACAGTTCGGAAACACCCTTATTTTTATGTCTGCTTGTAAGGAGACATAAATTACTATTTTCATTGATGGAGATGTATTGTCTATTGCTTACAATATCACAATATATTGAATTGTATCCTCTGTATCGTGATTTGCATCAGATCGACAGATGTACCGACACACAGCCTAATATGCATGGGTTTTATTTGAGTTTTTGTCTTAACAGGTGCAACAAAACTAAGTAACATCTCCCCCACTTCTGTCACTACAGAGCAAGAGAGAGCAGAGGTTTGATCAGGCAAACATCATGAAATCAAAGCAGCTGTGGGTCACATTTTTTATTAAAATGATAAATCTACTACCCTAATTCCAACAAAGTTAGAAAGATGTGAAACCATAATAAAAACAAATTGCAATGATTTGCAAATCTCATCAACCCATATTTTATTCACAATAGAACATAAACAACATTTCAGATGTTGAATCTAAGAAATTTGAGCATTTCATGGTAAACGTTCTCAAAAAAGTAGGAAGAGGGGGAACAAAAGGCTGGAAGAGTAACTCTCAAAAAGAAATGGAGCTTTGGGCCTTCAGGCCGCACTGCATTGAAAACAGACATGATTCTCTACTGGACATCACTGAATGAGCTCAGGAACACTTCCAGAAATCACTGTCTGTGAACACAGTCCACAGTGCAATCCACAAATGTTAGTTAAAGCTGTATCATGCTTCAAGAAGAAGCCGTATGTGAACATTTCTTTTGGGGAAAACATAGACGTCATGTCCTTTGGACTAAAGAGAAGAGGGGCTATAAAGCTTGCTTATCAGAGGTCAGTTCATAAGCCTGCATCTCTGATGGTATGGGGTTGCATTAGTGCCTATGGTGTGGGCACTAATGAAAGAGACCATCAACACTGAAAAGTATATAGAGGTTTTAGCGCAATATATGCTCCCATTCAGACAACGTCTCTTTCAGGGAAATCCTGGCATATTTCAGCAAGAATATGATAAACCACATACGGCATCCATCACAACAACATGGATTGGTAGGAGAGTCTTGGTGTGAAACTGGCCTGCCTGCAGTCCAGACCTTTCGCCAATAGAAGATATTTGGCTCATCCTAAACAGAAAATCCAGCAACAAAGGCCCAGGACTGATAAGCAGCTAAAGTTCTGCATCAGACAAGATCATACCACTAACTGTCTCCTCACTTTCCAGACATTTACAGGCAGTTTTAAAGGAAGAGGTTATCACCCTCTTTCTACTTTTTTGAGATGTGTTACTGCCATCAAATTCAAAATGAGAAACTTGCACATTATTGCATTTATTTTTCATTTATGTTTTACACAACTTCTCATATTTTTTGTAATTGTGCTTTTACAATTATAAATAATTCTATAATTATTAAATCTACTTGCTCAACTCAGACTATAGATAAAAAACTATTTCATAGTTTAGTAACAGTAGCAAAACTGTAAGCTGACCCACATTTCCAGATAAAGAAAAACTACTGTAGAAATTGGTGTAAGTGCAAATATACACACTGTTTCTTAGTATATTATTATAATTAAAGACTGACTGGTTAACCTCGCCTGAAAGGAACATTTTAAGACCTGAAAACTGATTGTTTAGTAACAATTTTAGTCAAACCACCACGTCACTGGGTTTCTTAAAATGTGAAGTGCAGTGGAATGTGCCTTGTTTGGGCACCTTTACTCTTTTTTTTGTGAAATGGTTTCTTTAATTCACTTTGACTGTTAACACTCACTTTTTCATGCACCCCTCCCAGACTTGTTCTTTTTTCTCAATTATAAAGTCTCCCCCTGAAAGCACAGCCATGAATGTGAAGCGGCTAGACAAGGTAATTTCCTGCGGAAGGCAGAGACAAGGAAGCGGGGCTCAGTGGGTATGAGGGCAGCCAGTCTATGTTGTGGTGAGGGATGTGAGGGAGGGGTGGAAGGGGTCAGAAACAGCTGAGATTAATGGGCAAAAGGGTAAAGGTGATGTAAGCACAGCAGAATGGACATTTAGTGAAGAAAAAGGAAGCAAGAGTTAGACCAGGGAGGAAAAGTGTTGGGAGGTTATTAGATGATGTGTGGGGCACAGGTGATCTGGGTGGGATACATATATAAACACACTACTACTACTAATATTACTACTGTTACTACTATTAATAATAATAATAATAATAATAATACGACGGCAACTAAAAAACTTTGTTCGCTTTCTTCCAAACTCACTGGTAAGTTACAGTAAGAAACATTATAATATGGTTAGGTTTAAGCCCAAAAAATTACTGCGTTGGGTTTAGGAAATTATCATTGGTTAAAAATTGTATATAGTTTAGGTGACCTTCTTCATTATTTTCAATTTCATTCCATGCTCAAAGAAATCACATCTATTAATTTTCATAAAAATTTTTTTATTTAACCTTTATTTTGAGATTGAGTACATTGAGATGGGATTTCTTTGTGA